>NW_026913953.1:0-600000 GCF_034315485.1 Pezoporus occidentalis
CATCTGATGTCCTCCTGCAGTATTAGGGGCCAGTTAGGTTTAGTCAATGGTACATGCTGATCCACATTTCCCTGTAAAGCTCCTGTAATCTGAGCTTGGATGTGAGTTCTAGCAGTTTTCAATATCAACTGTTTTTTAGTTTCAGTCATTTCTCCAAGCATTAAATCAACATCAGACCAGTCAGGATCCTGATTTCTAAAAATTAATTCAAACCTCTTAGCCACTTTATCAGGATCTTCCCAATACCCTTTAGCCATTTCTTTACAGTTATCCAAATCTCCAGTTCTGAAAGGAACTTTAACTCTAACTGGATCCCCTTCAGGTCCCATAATTTGCCTAAGGGGTGCTACAATTTGAAGTACTTTGAGAGTTTTTCTCCTAGTTCATGCTGTTACAGTACTATCTCCCCCAGAGGCTCCCACTTTCCGTTCACTTTTGCTGCTACTGTCTGTATGAGAGTTTCCTGCTTCTGCCTGTGGATTTTTCAAAATGGGAGCCCTTAACTCCTCTGGTTCCAGCATAGGATCCTGTTTGTCATCTTTGGTCTTTGTAGCTTTAAGACAACACTGTCCAATACTACAGGCAGAACAGCATCACTTTAATTTCCCTTCTACTTTCTTTTGACCTTTTTGCAGTGATAATACCAGAGGATCCTGCAGGGCAACATTAATTCCACATTCTTTTTTTGCCACTCAGGATGGTTCTGTACAGTGAAAAACATATCTGCATACATAATTTCGTTCCATTTTCCTTTTTTGTCTCAAGAATAACATTAACTGTAACAAAGTATTGTAATTTAAAGTTCCATTAACTGGCCACTTTTCTTCGCCCTCTAATTTATAGAGGGGCCACCACTGGTAACAATATTTAATTAAGGTCTTTATATTCATGTTCCCACTGGGCGGTCCTCCTATCTTTTTCCAGTGAGCTAGAATACAACCAAGAGGATTTTTCTTCAAAACTTCACTACTCTGTGATCCACCCATCTTAAATTTTCACCTTTTTATCTTTGAGGAGTTCTTTTTCCTGCCTTCGAGAAAGCCCCAAAGCACAATATAGGCAGGGATCAATCACGCCTAACAAACTGGAAGGTGCCCCACGTCTTTTATAAATCAGATCATCAGTTTGGTATAAGAATAATGTCTCTGATGACAAATATATCCCACAGTTATTACAAATAGCCAACAAACATAAAAAACAATGCCTACATTTAGGACAAGGATAAGCATTCATAGCCACCGGAAAGCCCTGTACTTTTTCAAAATATTTTTGAGTCTCCTTATCACCTGCAGATTCTCCTCCCATGTAAAATCAGTAACTTAACACTTTCCTAATGAAGTCCCTTGTGAGACACTGTTTACACAAGACAAGGCTGGCAACACACAAACCTCCTAGTTATACAAACCACAATTATTATTATAATCACAATGCCCACAATCACTATTGCATAAAACTCAGTTTCTATAGGCAAACCTTATCCAAGTATCAATGTCAGGAATTTCACCTGTGATAAGGTGCCCTGCATAGGACATCTCCCATGTCTCATGGGAACCCTTTACCAAGACCGGTCAACCAAGCCAAGATGTTTAACAAATGCCCCAAAGCCAGTGTGGTGACTGTCCTTGTCTGCTCCTGCAGTGAGCCATATGAAGCAAGGAACCCCCCTGGGAAATCCCAGGGTTACCTGGGAGTCCCTGCTTTCAGCAGATTCTGCAGCTGAGCAGAGAGTGTCCCACCTGCTTTGCCAAATCTGATGCTGATAAAAGCATCATAAAGAAACTCAATAGTCAATGTAACTATTAAATAGGTATTTGTATATTCAGTGCTGGGCACATGGGGGATTGCTCCTCCTAACACTGTCCAGGTTGTCAAAAATTTATGTTAGTAGATATACATATTCATAAGATTTCTGAGAAGAGGAGGGGTCCTTCTTGGAACTCTGCCACTTCTCCTTGAGCATGCATCTGTCCCTTGGTGGTGGTTGACAGTGATCGTGAAGATGAAGGCTCAAATTCTTCCTCTAGGTTGAACTTTTTCACCCTTTCTCTTGGAGTATATGTAGTACTTTCATGGCAGTTTCCCAAACCACCGAAGTAGTCCTAACCAGTATACATCTTTATCTTTTGCACGCAAGCAGTCCCTATTGGCTTAGGCTTAGACAAGCAGTAACAAAGTTACTTAATTTACTAACTGACCTTACAATTTTTATGCTAACTTTTTCTTAAAGCTTGTCTTAGTGAATTTCTATTATCAGAATGATGTTTAAAACAGAAAAGAAAAAAGCCTTCTATAAAACATATATAGGAAAGAAAAGATGCAAAGATACTAAAAAGTATATACAATTAAGTTTCATTTAAGATCAGGAAATAGACACATCTGGACTACAATTTGACATTTTAACTGCATTA
The DNA here is from genome assembly GCF_034315485.1 of Pezoporus occidentalis. Lineage (NCBI taxonomy): Eukaryota > Metazoa > Chordata > Aves > Psittaciformes > Psittacidae > Pezoporus > Pezoporus occidentalis. The sequence continues at coordinate 2,409 of NW_026913953.1, forward strand.
AAGTCAGATTATATGAAGCACAGTAAGATAGCCATGCTGAAACATTATGGACTAAACATATAGCATTTAATGTTTATACTAAAGATATACTATAAAAAACATTACAGGTGAGATTCAGGGTTTGTAACTACAAGCAAGACTTAAAACCCAGAACATCAAGCATGTGCTTGCTAGAAGGAAATTTGGGGAGGCAGAGTACATATCAAGATTCACAACAAAATTTCATAGAATCATATAATATTTTAATGGTTGATTTTCTTGAGTGTTCTCAGAACTGTCACTTATGTGTCAGCCTTCTATTTACATCTCCAGAGAATGGCTTAAATATTTGCAGGTGATGTTTTGGTGTTGTATGGAAGGTACCAATACATCTAAGGATGATGAAGGGCTTGCTGACTAGGTTTAAAGGGTAAGTGTTGGTCTGGAAAGACATTTGCTTCTTGTCTTACACTGGCTTGCAAGTGTTAGCTGCTTGGGACAATGTGCTATTGCATTCTGGAGGACCACTGCTCAAGCCATTGCTTCTGCCACAGGGTGCAGAGCTGCAGTCAGAGGCTCCGGAAGTGCTGATATCCATCTGGGCATCTCACAGTAGGTTGTGTGATCACCATTCTGTGCAGAATTGCACCATTGGTAAAATGGAACTTTAAAAGAGTGGAAGAGTCCCTCTGTGGTATTCCTCTGACTGCTAGTAAGCCCTTGTGATGGCACAGTTCTTCCACATAATTTTTCTTAGCTTGCTGGTTGATACTTGTTGGCTGCCGCAGGAAAAATATGGACTTAGTCAGAGATCAATATGATCAGACAAAGGACATTTATTACAAAGCCTTAACTCCTTATATACTATTGCTTACATGCACTTACAGTGATTTGGCACATTATGATTGGATACATGCCTTGAAGACCCTTAGTGACTAACATATAATTGGTTAAGCACAGGTGTGAGAACTTGACCTCGAAAGCTTGCCAACAGTCCGCAGTTCTCATTAACTCAGTGAATTCCAGCTTCTTCTTACCTTGCTTGTTTAGGCTTCCTCGGGCCTCTCATGGCCTTGCTGTATCTTTTGGGATTATTCAGAGTTCATGTACCAATTATCCATTCTCCCGTGAGAACACTGTCTCCACATCTCCCGCTTTTAGTTATATATATCTTTTGGATGACCCTACTTGAGCAGGGGATTTGGGCTAGATTATATCTCCAACATATGCCAACTACAGGCTGCTGGGCCTGCCCTTTTTTCTCCTGTATGACTCTCTGGTAACAGGGGAGGCCATCCTTCACATCAAGGTCTGGCATGGCATGTGTCCCCACCGCTCCACGCCTGCTGGGTTGCAGCCAACAGCGGAGCTAAAGGTTCTTCTTGGTGGCAAACACAGAGGCCAGCCCAGTCTTGCCCTTGATTGTGGTAGCAGGCCTTTTGTCAGCCTCAGTCCTTGCACCTTGTTGTCAATGCAGAGTTTCACCTGCTTCATCCAGTAACAAGTCGCTACTACAGCAAAGCACACACAAATTTACATTAGCAGAGTGACTATTACAGGGTGCAGCAGCATGTTGAAGATGCTGATGGCAGCAAGGGACTAGCCAAAGAAATTTCTTACCAGTGGAGTTCTCCCACCCTCTTAAATTTGTTCCATCACCTGCTTTATAACACTACCATTGTATTAGAATCTTTCTAGCTTTTGCCTTAGCATTTTCTAGCAGCTGCTGCAAATTTGCATGCTCTAACATCTCTTTTACAAGTGACAAATCCATACAATATAAGGTGTAGTTTCTTATTAGCAACTGGCTAGTAAATACAGGTGGTTTTATACACAAAATCACAGCCTCTAATAATTTACAAGCACACATATTCAGGATGTTACTTTTCAGTTGCCCCCAAGTGATGTTTTGCAATCATTCGTTTTTCTCTTCCTCTATCTCATTCTGCTTGGGATATTCATGGTCAGCTGCTCGTTTGGCTTCAAAATCAGCCAAATTATTTCCAATTTCCTGATCAGAGTCACCTTGTTGATGTCCTTTACAGTACATAACAGGTACTCCTTCAGGTAGCTGAACAGCTTCCAGTAATTGTAGAATTTCTGTAGTATGTTTAATCTGTTTCCCTTGTGGGTTCAAAAGTCCTCATTCTTTCCAGATAGCACCATGTGCATGGACCACACCAAATATGTATTTAGAATCAGTCCAAATATTTACCCTTTTATCTTTAGCCAATTCCAGGGCTCTTGTTAACTCTATTATTTCTGCCTTCTGGGCAGAGGTGTTCTCAGGTAAAGGTTTAGCTTCTATTACCTGTGAAATAGTGGTAATGGCGTATCCTGCCTTTTGCTCACCATTATTCATGAAGCTACTACCATCAGTAAAACAAGAATCAGCATCTTCCAGAGGTTTTTCTTTCATGTCTGGTCAGCTTGAATATACAGTCTCTATGGTGGTCAAGCAGTCGTGTGTTAGTGGTTCTATAGACTGTTGCTGCAAAAAGGATTCTGGATTCACAATATTAGTGATCATAACTTCTATATCATCTTGTTCCACAAGGGTGGCCTGGTATTTTAAGAAACGGGAAGGAGATAACCAGTGGGCTCCTTTCTGCTCCAGGAATGCTGATACCACATGGGACACTAGTACAGTAATCTTTTGTCCCAAGGTAAATACGCGAGCCTCTTCAATATTCATGACAACTGCTGCCACAGCCCTTAGGCATCTGGGTCATCCTTTGCTCGCTTCACTCAGCTGTTTTGAAAAAAACACCACTGCCCTTCTGTATGGTCCTAGTTTCTGAGCAAGGACCCCCAAAGCTATTCCCTGTTTTTCATACGAATAGAGCCAAAACGGTTTAGTCACATCTGGAAGTCCCAGAGCTGCAGCTCTCATTAGCTCTGCTTTTAAATTTCTAAAAACCTCTTCTGCTGAATCAGTCCAGTCCAGAGAGGGAGGGTTTCCCTTCAATAGTTCATATAGGGGTCTTACCAGAACACCATAATTATGGATCCAAAGTCTGCACAATCCAGTCATTCCCAGGAATTTCCGGAGCTCCTTGACGGTCAACGGTTGTGGAGTCTGACAAATGGCTTCTTTTCTAGCAGTTCCAAGTTCTCTCTGTCCTCCTGTTATTCCACATCCTAGGTGGGAAACTCGAGTTTGGATTAGTTTGGATACCCAATAACCATTCAGTCAAAGAAAATTTAATAATTCCACTGTCCACTGGACACATTCTTCCTTTGTTTCTGTAGCAATTAATAGGTCATCCACATATTGTAAGAGTCCCCATCTGAGCAGGTGGCTTTCATGATTCTAATTCTCATGCTAAGTGATTTCCAGAAATTGCTGGACTGTTTTTAAACCCCTGTGGTAATACCGTCCAAGTTAGTTGAGTTTTTCTTCCTGTGTCAGGATTTTCCCATTCAAAAGCAAATAAATTTTGGCTTTCTTTTGGCCTATGGTAAGCAAAAGGAAGTCTCCTTTAAATCCAGGAGGGCAAACTATTTCTGATTATTGTTCAATTTAGTCAATAAATCATACAAATTAGCTACTACTGGACAAATATCTTCTGTGATTTTGTTGATTGCTCTGAGATCTTGAACCAATCTGCAACTTTTCCCATCATGTTTCTTTACTGGCCAGATAGGAGTGTTATATTCCAATTCACATTCAATTAACAATCTATATTTTAAAATTTATCAATGATTTTTTTAATTCCCTTTGATCTTCTAATTTTAAGGGATATTGTTTTATTTTAATTGGGCAGCCCCCCCCCTTTTTATTTCCACTATGACAGGCAAAGCATTTTTCATCTTACCTGGAACTTCAGATGCCGATACTCCCAGATATACCTGATTAAGGTTTTCTTCTATTTCAGGGAGGTCCTCCTTTTTGCTTTTCTGCTGAATTAAAGATAAACTCAAAACTGCAATTAATTGATGGTTTTTAACTCTAAATTCCATTTTGCTTTCTTTAGATGTTGTTTCTCGCCCTAATAAAAATTTTAGAGAATTTGGCATGCATAAAAATTTATGCATTCCAATTTGTACTTTACAGGTTTCAGAAAGAACGCCTTTTTTTTTTTTTTCCTTTACTCCTTGGCTCTGGCATCCATCCTGGCCATTCTGCCGGTGGAGCACCGGGAGCTGAATTGGAGGGCAGCTTTTTTTTTGAACACGGGTACCAAAGTCTTATCAAATAATTTTTTTTTTTTTTCCAAAGTCGCTCACCCTGCTTTGCATGGCTACAAACGCCGGCCTGCTCGGCAGCAGCAACCATAAATACCTGCCGGGAACCGCACTTTTGCATTAACCCTTTCTTGCCCGAAATGTTAAACTGCTATCGGTTAAAAACTTTTACATGAACCCAACAACAAAAAATACAAAGAATACCATCCGCCCCCATGACACACACACACACACACACACACGTATGGGATCCCACAAGCACACTCCACACAACTACAATATTTGAAGCACAAAATCCAGACAATCATTACTCCCACTACAGTCCCACGTACAGAACGTGGCACAAGGCCCCTGTGGAGACTAATAGCAAACCAGCTCCAAGAAGCATCATTGCAGTGTGAGGTGGCAGGCTCAACCTTAGCTGGCATCCCTGCAGAGGCTCTGCCTCCCCCACATCACATGAGGCTTGGGCTTTTATACTGACCAAAATGCACACTCATTCCAACACAGGTGGCCAGCCCGTGCTGGAAGAAGTGGCCAGCAATATCTATAAAGGTCTCCAAAGGCTGATAGAAACCTGGGCATACTTATATTTACCAACTTCTATTACATGAGTATCACAGAGAGACTGTATCAAATGATTTGTATATGGGATCCCAAGTCCAGGGTCCATCACAATCCGCCCAATACCCCTGATAAGAGCATACGAGAGACCTTCCCACCGCAGGTCTTGATCCAGCACATACATCACTGGGAAAGCACACAATACATCTACATCCCCCACTGGTCTCGCTTCTCCCTTTACAGCTGTGCATTTATCATGAGGATCTGGGGGATATAAATCAGGCTCTTTTTCCAGATGAATAGGCTCCAGGTTAAAAGGGCCATCCAGGTCAGCATCAGAATTATCAGGCATCAGAACCTCAGGAGCAGCAACAGCAGGCTGATGAACATGCACAGGCTCCTTCTTGGGGTCAATAGAGCCTGAGTCAAAAGGATCATCTTAATCTTTGTCCTCAGTCTTCACAGCCATGGTGGCAACCAGCACAAGTTCGGGGGGGGGGGGGGGGGCGGTAGGGGATCGACAACTGGGCTCCATGGTATCATTTTCTGACTTTAACGTCTCTAAAGTAGATCTCCAAATGACTAACAAATTTTTCACAGTGTCATTGCCTTTTGTAAGTGCATCCACAATTTAACTCCCGCACCATTCCACAAAGAGACCTCAAATACAGTAGACTCATCAATCTCTGGATAACATGTCTTCGACCATTTCAACATTAAATTTAAGTCTGTCTCTTTAAAGGTTACTCCCTTCACCTTAAGAAGGACTGAAAACATCCATAAAACAGAGGCTTCTTCCTTAGTGATTTTTTCCCAAGTCCCAGGCTCAAGGGCTTCATTAACCCCCTGGATCAGCTCTTTTTCTTTACTCCAGAGCAATAGTCTTTTTGACAGATTATCGTCATACTCTGTCCCTCTCACTGAGAGGATATGCTGGAAGAGCTTAAGGATGACCATTTCTTCTTTACTTAATTGATTCCCCGTCCTAATCCTCTTCCAGACCCGGCGGCTGTTACCTTATTTGCACTGCACAGTGTCTTCCGGGCTCACAAGGCTCCTTTCCGAGGCATCTACCTCCCAGTCCTGGTCCTGCTGGATCGAACCCAGCCGATGTCCCTGCGGCTCCACGTTTTCCACTTTCTTTGGTGCCACACACTTTAATTCCTTCAGTTTCTATATGAAAAATATGGGGGGTGCCCCACGTTGGGCACCATTTGCCACAGAAATAATATGGACTCAGTCAGAGATCAATATGATCAGACAAAGGACATTTATTACAAAGCCTTAACTCCTTATATACTATTCCTTACATGCACTTACAGTGATTTGGCACATTATGATTGGATGCATGCCTTGAAGACCCTTAGTGACTAACATATAATTGGTTAAGCACAGGTGTGAGAACTTGACCTCGAAAGCTTGCCAACAGTCCACAGTTCTCATTAACTCAGTGAATTCCAGCTTCTTCTTATCTTGCTTGCTTAAGCTTCCTTGGGCCTCTCATGGCCTTGCTGTATCTTTTGGGATTATTCAGAGTTCATGTACCAATTATCCATTCTCCCATGAGAATACTGTCTCCACAGTTGGCTACCTTTTTATTAGAGGAAGGGTACTAGAAAATGCTTGATCCGTTCATGCCTAAGAACTGGACCAGTGCTCTCAGCATGTATCTTGAAGTAACTTTGATTACAAATGTGCATGACCTTTAGGATCTTTACAGGATCTTGAAAAATTGACAAAGTGAGCAAGAAATTTCAATCACTTGTGTAACAAGGAGAGGTAATCAGTATCTTCCTCTTTTCTGTTTCAGCACGGACACATGCTTGATTTAAGTAGCATAGTCTCATCATGCTAGTACTTTGCAAGGTCAGTATCAGGTACAGGAGCAATTTTCTGGACTGCAGTGAAACCAATAAGAACTCCCTGCTGTGAGGTGTCAAGCAAGAATTATCTTAACAAACACTTTGCCAGTAAGTGGTGCATGCATACTTTCTGTCCTTTGTAAACCTTATTATCATTTGTTACGGCATGCAGCATGGTGTAAAATACTGTATAGCATCACCTTCAGACTAGTGTATGTTTTGTGGCTGGCTGTGGCTAGATAAAGTAAGGAAGGCATGGAAAAAGGCAAGGAGAAGGGAACAGGTTAGGTATAAAAGTCAGTAGAACTTTACTTTTGTCTTTTACATAAATTGGTCTAAAATGTCTTGTAGCATTGACACAAGGCAGGTACAGAGTACAGTGATGGTGATGTATTAACAAGTGCATATGCAAACATTATGTGTGAAGAATAGAGAATACTGAGAAAGTTTCCCATGAGATCTGCAAAGATACAAAAAGCCAGACAGGAGAGAGTTGGCTACTCTTAGTGAAAGCAGCTACAAACAAAGCCATTGCATAAATTTATGGGAATAGCTGAGGGCATAACAGAAGATCAGTGCAAAAACCTAGGAGATAAAATCTGTGATGTAGCCAGTGGTAAGACTGGGAAATGTTAGATGGGTTGTGTATTTGAAAACTCAGTTTTGAGTTGAGTTGAACAAACCATAGCTGGCACACTGCACTATGCAGGAGTCCGCAACTAGCAAAGATGGCGAGCATCAAGTCAGGTGTAAGAACAAGCTGCTGTTGTGACCATCCTCTGAAGTAAGAAAGTATATGAGAAGAGATTTGTGACCTATACCTGTCTACATGTTTTATGTGCACTTCCCCAAAACGGAATACCAAAGCGGTTGCTGAAAGGCTGGCGTGAGATGTTACTGTAGCCTGTCAGCCACAGGCTAGCTTGCTACATTGCCCAGTAGTAATTCAGTCACAAGGTTCCGCTCATAAATGAGTTTAAAGGGATTAACTGATGGTTACTGTGAGTTATAAACATACATAATAAATGGCAGTATGTACATAATTACAAGTCATTGAGTGTGTAAGTGATGGTTATAAACTACCTAGCATGGTACTCAATGAATGGTTAATTGCTTTATCAAGTTTCTAGAGTTTAATACATAGTATGACTACAGTTTTATATCTCAGTGAGTGGCCTGCTTATAAGGTGCTTATGTGTCCTTCTTTGGCTTTACTGCTTCTTTGGTGATGGCTGCTGCTACGTTCAACTTACAATAGATGTGACAAAACCAGACTCCGTTTCTCATGGTTGACTCTATGCACACGGCTGAGGATCAGATTTCACACAAAAGCCTATCGTCAGCCTTATTTAGAGGTAAATGGACAGCATCAAATCTACATGCATGATACCTCCACAATGAACTGTCCCAAAGCAAATGCCAGACTCTAATAATATTTGTGATCTGACTGGAAATAAAGGAAGTCTCCTTGCATTTAGATTCAAAGTCCTGTTGTCAAGTGGCTGTGAAATGAACTGCAATAAGAATAAGGACCTTCACTGAGCTGTCAGTTCGCTCCGAAATAGATTTTAACAGTCCAGGCAGTGCTGGATAGGCACATGATTTCTGCACAATTTAAGAGAGAAGCATTTTAGCCCAGGAACTAAAGAAATGTTATCATTTTATACGAAAGCTGTTAATTTCAAACAATATCAAATGAATCTTAATTGGATGGATGTCATTTAGCAGGTGGTCATTACTGCTGATATTCCTCTGTGGTTTTGTTTGTTTTATGATTGGAAATGAAGGAAGATTTCTGTACCTGACTTTTTCCACTTGAGATTCTTGGTGACATGACTTCTCATTGGAGGTGGGAGGCAGTCACTCTTGATTTATTTGAAAACAAATGACCATAAGAACTGAATTCCACTAGAGAAAGAGAAAGGATAATAATTGATTACTTCAGAGGAAGCTGTCTTGAGCTAAAAGTGTAAAATGAATCCCAGGAAAGTTGTCTGAACATGTGCGCTACTTCTCTGGAGGTTTAATTGGCTGATACCTACACAGTGTGTGAAAATTTCAATGCATCTGAAATTTCCTCCTTAGGAAATCTGTCCTTAGGAAACAGTCTACAACTTGTGGTTTAGTCCTTTATCCACATGGCTTGCTTAGTGCGAGATACAGATGAAAGACATACTTTTAAGACTGCTTTCTGTGTACCTTGCTCAGCTGGGGATGTCGACTCTAGGCTGCTTAGGTTCATTTTCCAGTTTGATGGTGGTTCCTACTGCCAAGCTTAAGTCAGGCTTGTACCACTTTAGCTGAAGAAATTTTTCCATCAAGTCAGGTGCCACGTTGAAGACCTAAGCCAGCCAGGCCAAGCCAAAAACAATCCAAATTGCAGTTAGGCTTCTGTACACTGGGATATAGTCCTTGTTGGGGTTTGTGCCTGAAAAATCCAGGAAATTATGCATATTAATCTTGACAGCTTAGGTGTGCCAAACAGAAGTTCTCATACATACGTTCTCCACGCCTTGAAAAAGTTTAATAAGACTGTGTGATCTATAAGCATCGTTTTATTTTTATTTTCCTTTTTTCTTTTTATGGTCCAAATCGCAGGTGAAGGTTAGCACAGTTGGCATCAAATCTCTGAAGCTGAGGCTATATAAGAAAAATAGCCATATCTAATGTTATTCAATGATGCACAAAATTGAGTGTTCCTAGCCACTGACAAAGACAAAAAAAAATCAACTTGGAAATCCAATTTTGAATCTGTATTAGTCATATTGTACTCAAGAAACACATAGGGGGTCTTAGATGATTTAGAAAGATACAGTTTCCTACCTCAGTGATATAGTGGTTGCTTTTTGTAGGATGACATACCTCAGTAACCAGGATTAAAAAATCATCTGGAGAATATTATATGGGAAATGCAGCCATTTTAAGTATGTGGTTACGGGCATCTTAATCCCCGAGTTGATAATTCCACAGCATGGGCAATCAGTGCAGATGATACAGGCACAGGACAGCAGTGCAGCCATGCACTTAAGTCTATGTCGGGGTTTAAACCCAGTCATGGGCAATCAGTGCAGATGATACAGGCACAGGACAGCAGTGCAGCCATGCACTTAAGTCTATCATCCAGATCATCATGAAACTCCACAGTGCCCAGATTCAGCATGAGATGGGAATTTCTCTCCTTCTGGGATATGCTTACATGTCCCAAGGAGAGCTACTACTTGTGAAGCAACAGACTCTAGTGTTTTTAACAAATAAACACACTACACAATCTGTTAAGAGCATTTGTTCAAATAAGTGGGTGAAAAACAGCCCTTCACTTATGTCTATTTCTGTGTCTCAGCCTAGAGAAGAGGTTCAACATAGAGACTCTAAAGACTGTAATTTCACTGGGTTTGTTTTCTTTCACAGGCGTTCTGGGGTTGTCAGTAATATTTTCCCCACTTTAAGTACTGATCATTACATATTTTACATGATTTTTTATTGGGAATGGTAAGTATTTGCTGAAACATATCACTGTTAGGAGACGGTGGTTCAAAAGCCTAATACTGGCAAAGAGATTTCACTTATATTCCACCTGTCACTCATAGATCACATTCTTACCAGGTTGGGCATAGACACTGCTGAATGGGTGTCCAGTGGCATATTTGGTGACTCTCAGCTTAACTGCCAAGGGAAAAATGCCCATGTCATATAATACATTATCATAGAATCATAAAATTGTTTGGGTTGGAAGGGACCTTAAAGCTCATCTAGCTCCAATCCCCCTGCCATGGCCAAGGACACCTTTCACTAAACTAGGTTGTCAGATTTATAGTGGGATTGATATCTATGCTCTCTGTATTTAGCTTTATACTAGAGCAACTAATTTCAACAAAACTCAATCCAGTTCGCCTTCTTTATTACCTACTACATAGTCCCCAAATCCAATGGTGCTCAGGTGATGAAGGTGAAGTAAAAGCCTTCTCCGTAGCTCCAGGCTTCTACATAACTGAAGACCAATGATGGGAATATTATAAAAGGCAAGGTCCCAGTGGTCAGGAAGATGGCCACTGCCAGTGTCTGAACCACCTGAAAAATAAAAGAAGATGGCAGATAAATAGTACTGATCAGTTGCTTAGCGGAAATTGCTGAGTCTGTTTTGCTCTTGAATCACAAACCTGCTCCAGCAGTGAGCAATGTTCAAACAGGAAGGATAAACTGATGCTTCCATGCACTGTAGGCTGACCTCGCTGTTTACCCTGCACATAGATAATGTACCTAATCATTAATCAAAAATACCTCAAAAATAGGAAAAAAAAGGAGGATTTTTTAAAAGCTTTTTTTGCAATGAGTTTTTAAGCATACTCAAGTCATATTTTCAAACTTATGACAACCACAAAAATGAAATACTCACTTTACAATTTCAATTGAAGTGGAGATAGATAATCTCGTAATCAGTTGGCTCCTGTCTTTGAGGAAAATCACCAAGTATTGCATAACTCATGATACAAAGATTGGCAAGGACAAATTAGGGTTCTCTTCACTGTGACTGCTTCCAAAGATTTATAAAGTGGCTTGCAAGAGTTCAGCCAAAAATATGTTTCGATAAAGTCTAAGTGAAGTCAGTTCGCCTGCCTTTATTTTTAACTAAGCAGCATTCAGATCAGAACTGTTTTCTGTCACTACAGGGCAGATCTGTGTCTCGCAGTACAAATGTCTGCCTTCTGGGAGGTAAGTTTCAGCATATGTGGCTGCAGTGGCTAGGTAAACAGAACGGGCAGTGGGCAGTGCATGGGTCACGACAGGGGATTTCAGGAGTTTAGGATTGAGGATCAATCATGGATTTCCAGAGAATACGCTTTGGTAAACTTTTGACTAGTGATGTACAGGCTGACAAAAACTAATTGCAATCTTTTAAAAATGTCCCCAGGAGCATTCAAACCAGGGTAAGGTTTTCTATGCATGTGCCTATTGTGACTGGATGAAAAGCCAAACCACTATTCATACAGTAAAAAAGGCCAGGTATCATGTTTTTCTTCCTCTCTCTGTATTATCTCACATATAAAATAGTCAGCTGAGTTTGAGAAACTTGGCGTGAGCCTACTGGGTGACTTTGACAAATCACTTTTGTATTGTGCATCATGTCTTTCTAGTTTTCTATACTTACCTCATTTGCAAAGCACTTTGAGAATTACTGATCAACATGGTTATAGTTGAAATCTGTTCTCATTTAATTAATTCCAGAAGTGCAATAGCATTTAATTAGATAATAAAGTTGCCTAAAATTTATACTGAAATGCACAGTATTACTTTTTACACTGGCTTTTTGGTATAAACCTGTAACATAGGGGACAGTAAGCCAGGAATGAAGAAGAATCGATTGTAATTAATTTCTCAAAGCATGACTAAATTCTGTTTAAAAGGAGATGAGCCAGTTTCCTGGAAGAGGCTTTTCAGACTGAACAACTAGATACAGCCCCAAAAATTTGTCTGATCATAGGAATTCTGACAGGAATGAGGTGTTAATTCAGGAGTGAAAAGAAAAAATAAAAAATCACATCCGTGAGGAATCTCAGGACAGATGCAGCTATACTAGCATGAAAGTCCTCCTGGTGGCAGAGCTGCACGAGAGCAGGCAGGTTATGCAGCTAAAGAACTTCTTGCTCATATAACCCTCATCTGCATTTGACATTACCTTTATAGCTTTCCCAGTGTAGGCAGTGACTCAGAGGTTTTACAAATGAAAAGAGGAAAAAAACGCTTGTGCCAGAGCTCTGAAATGTTTCAACATATTTAACACATTTAATCTCCCTTTTCCCTAACTAAAGGAGTCAATTCATTGAACCTTTACTCGGAAACATGTGCTAACTTTTCTATAAATTACCTTAATTTATTTTCTGTTACTTGTGCTTCCCTTATTCCAATATATCTTGACTAGTTCAATGACTCACTAATAAGTTATAACTAAGAAGAAGGAGTATTTATTTATGTTTCAAGAAAAGAAAAGTAAGGAAGTGTTAAATTACTTGCACAATCAGGGAAGGTAATTCAAACCAGATTAGCAGGCCAATAAAAATAAGTTGGTTTTGCACAGTGTAGAGCTACAATCTGGATAGATGTTAGCACAGGATTGATAATAAGAACTTGATTCAGCAATGTGTGTATGTGCATGTATTTTGCTGAGGTCTCCAAAGGTTAAGGACCTTGCTTAAAATTGAGGTGATGCTTGGCTTAACAGTTTTGCTGGGTCAGGTTTTAAACAGGCAAATCTAGAGTCTGTCAAGCAAAATCAAATTGCTTTAAAGCTGGATAAATAGAGTATATCAATTTCCTGATATAGAGGGCCATTTAATTGCTATGTTTGAGAAAAATATAGGCATGCACAAGGGAAACCCAATCTAGCAACAACAGTACTTATCTGAGAGGAGAAATTTAACTAATTTTGAAACAGTGGAAATAAAAGATAGGTTGACACTGTACCTGGGCACAGCCTGGCTTTTGCACCCGTCTTTCCAAGGTAATCAGGTGAGCACTGAGGCCTTTCCCAAGCTGATTAAGAAAAGCCAGTTTGAGGGGCACTCCGAACAAGGCATAGAACACACAGAAGATCTGCCCTGCCACTGTGCTGGGAGACAGGTTACCATAACCTGGAAAAAATAAGAAGAGCTACATGAAAAGGCATTACAGTCAGGCTGCAGGTCATCCTGGGTTGTTCCTAGGCTTGGAAGTTCAGCCATGTTAAACTTCAGGAACCTGTGGACCTATGATTTTCTGCAATTAAATCCGTCTTAAAAATTGCCATAGCTTCTGATGGAGCCCTGTGCATTCACTATGATTAACAGAAAATTTAATGTGAAAAACATTACTCATAAAGAGTATTGTAAATTTCTATAGGTCTCTGATTTTCTGGTGAGTGCAACTGAGTGTTTCAAAGAAACCTCAATATGTGCTATGCATATACAAAATGATATCACATGTATCAAGTAGGCACTCAGCTGTTTTTTGCAGGTGTGGTATGCTGGATATATCTGAGTAACAGGTACAATTGGGAAATAATAGAAAACTGTAACCCACAATAGTCAAGATTGTCTTGAAGGTGTATTCTGTCCACCAGTTGCACATTTCTGGGGGATTTACAGGATAGCTGTAGAAAACCCCAATTTATAAGGAAAGAGAGTACCTCACCTATAGTGGTGATAACAGTTGCTGCAAAAAAGAAGGAGTTGCTGAAGTCCCAGTTACTGGGATTTGTAGAATTTCCTTCTGGGTTGACCCCTTTTACCCATGCTTCCATGAGGACCTGAGGCAGAAGAGGTCAAAGGAGCAAAGATGAGCAACCCGTTAGCCCAAATCAAGAAGAATGTCAGAAAAAAAAAGGAAGTAAATGCTGCTTTCCATCTTGAGCAAACAGAGCAATAAACAGTGTAGATAACAGGGTAGATTTGGTTAAAATGGCCTTGTGCTGACATGGCAAAAGTTGGAAACAGAACTGGCTAGAATCTTGAATTCTTGTCACTGGAGAAGTGACAAGGAGCACAGGTTCCGTAACTAGTTGAAGGCTAAGGGGAAGGGAGTGGAGGGAGACACCAAAGTGATCAAACTGGGAAAATAAAGTGAAGTTATACCATAAAAAATAAAGGCAGTTCCTCTTCTCTCCTTTCCAAGTCTAGTCACCTTGATAGAAATCTGCAGTTTTTAATTTGGACACGTGTAAATGTATCATTGTGTCTGTGGGAAGGGGGATGGGGAACATATTCATTTCCGTTTCCTCCATGTAAGTACTAGTGAGTATGAATTGCTATTTTCAGCTATGACTTTCCAGCAATTTTCAATGAATCTTAGACTTCCCCTAGTCTGAAAGATTAGCTAATGATTATTCTCTGCTATTCCAGATAGCTCTTACCAGATGACCAAAACTACTATGTGCAAAAGAAATGCTGCTCTTATTTATCCATCAAATATCTTGTCAGCTGCCTTGTGTTTCATTGCTCTCCCCCAGGATTTCTCCGAAGGAGACTGGTTATCCTCTGCCAGCACCATACCATTGTCAGCTGAGCAGACTTAATCTAGTGTCTGTTTCACCACAGCCTGTATACCGTGACTTTTCAGACTGGAACTTCTGACATGATGAACAGGCCTCCTAAACCATACAGTTAAAACATACAGAGAGATGATTGCTTTTCTGAATTAGAGTTATAGATTTAATATGGAAAGACATCTAGTCTCTACTGTTGGTAAGAGATGGACAATTTCTCATGAGATTTTATAAATGTGTGGTGAGTCAGAGGGCACCTTGCACTTACATTTACCTTGAGAACTATCAAGTCTAAGTACTTCGAAGCTTGGTACATTGTACACAATAATCTGGTGCCCTCAGCCGGTTTTGTCTGGAACAACTCACAAATGAAAGAATTGTATCTAATTCCACAGAGATGCAAAAAAGCCTCATGATTCTCCGAGCATGGCAGTGCTGAGGAAGGTCTACTGGAGCCAGAGAGAGGAGAATCTGAACATGTGTGAACCCATTCTGAGGCTTCTAGTATACTTAACTAAACCTTCCAATCCTATGAAATATCCCATTTTGGTTTAGAATGAGAATCAGGATTTTCTGCTCTACAATCATTATCCCAGTGATAAGGGAAATACAGGTAATATCAGTAGCTGCTGAAGCTGAAAAAAAATCAGGCATCTTTTTATGTATGTAAATTCTTGAAAACTCTAGTAATTTTCTGGACAATACCAAATGTTCCACAAGAAATATATCACAGTATTAGTAATCAGAACATAGTCCTTGTAGACAGAGGTTCAGACCACCTCTTCTCTTTCTGATCTGAACTTCACTGTTTGCTTAAATCCATTTACAGAATATGGTCTTTTTATTGATCAAAAGCATATACCTCTGCGGAAGTCCTCTGACTCAGTGCAAACCTGCAGCCTACTTCCTTAGAGTTTCTATCAAGTTTAATGAGATGGTAGAAAGAGTTCAAACTGTTTAGGCATCCAGCTCTGCAACTGGATATACTTTGAACACAACAAAAGCGGTAATTCAAGAACTTCTGTCCAGTTCTTGCAATACTAGAATGAGAATATGTTTATTATAATACCAAGAAAGGTCTAATATATCATCTCCAGACAACTTTGAGGAATAAAGTGTAATTGAAGATGTCATTAATTGACAACCCATATTGAACAAGAGTCCTTTGTATCTTATTATAGGTGAGAGTTAACACAGTTCATGGTGGTTGGCTTTATCTTTCCTTTAGAGGCCTGGAAGTGCAGGACCACCTTCAAAGGCAGGAGAAAATTCGTAGTACAAAAGAAGGGGAAAATTTGCATGGGTTTGGACTGGAGAACCTTGAAAGTGTGACTTACTTCTTGTAGGTTTGATTCTTGGTTTTTGTCCTCATGCATGATTCCCATGTAATACTTAACAAGGGAGACAAAAACACTGAAGCTGAAATTATTGCAAAGTAGTAGGAAGGTTCTTAAGTATATTTGCATATTTTGGGAGTTCATGACTGGGAAAAGAAGTGCAATTGATCAAGACTAAGAGATAGGTGAATGGGCTTGAGAAACCTCTGCCATTCTCTTGTACAGTTAGTCCTTTAATATCATGAACAGCAGATCAACTTATGACATGCGTGGCCACAACAGTATAATTTCTTCTAACTAAAATAATGCTGGAACCAAAATAATGGGAGCGTGTTTCCCTTACCTGTACAAACTGCTCCAGGGCTTGCCTGCCCAAGCATGTGTAGTTCTGCAAGAACTTGAGCTTCTCCAGCTGAAACTGGTCCCTAAAGTGGATCCCTGACTGCTTCTCCAGCAGCTGGAACAACATAGCGCCCAGGAGGAGGTAAAAGAGATACCCCAGTACCAGCAGCGATGTCCAGGTGATCTGCCGGTTCTGTATGGTGAGGAAGGGCATGCTGCTGCTCTGCTGCTCCCAGTCCCTGCTCAGTATTAATTGGTTACTGTCCCAGGATGTCTGCTACTCAGGATACCAAGGATTCACACACCCAAGTTCCCATCTACTGCGCTGGAGAATTTTTTACAGAACATAGAGGCCTATACAAAATGAGACTAACAGGCAAATCTTATCCCTCCACATCTTTTCTCTATCCAAAATGAATGGAGAGCATTTATGGCTTAATAAGAATGCAAATCATAGTGGGATTCCCCTATTAAAACAGCTTTCATCCAAGTATCTCAGTTGCATGAAGCCTGACATAAGGCCACTGAGACTAGTATTGCTCTGCAGGCTGGAAAGCTGAAGTAAAACTGGTTGAGTGTCTTACCCAGAGTCATGAATATAGAGTCACAGATAGACTCTTTAAGTCTTGACAAGTAAACCCTTACTCTAAACACTAGACTTCTTTACAAGAAAACACTATAAACTCTCTAACTACAGCAGACTCCCCAGAACAAAGGAAAGTATGGAGCTGAATAAATGGAAAAGTCGATAGCTGAAGTCTGGACCATACAAACATTGCTGGCACCAGTGAAGGCAGCATGATGACGCTCATAAACATCCTGAATTCAGCCTGGTCACAAGATAGACCTTCTCTTTCTTTTCTAACCCTTATAAGATCAGTCCGCTCACCACCTGGCCTCCCTCTCCTGAAACCTTTGTCAGGTTATTCCAGCCTTTAGTCCACAGAGCTAGGGAATGAGCCACTCATGCCTACTGCTTTCAGTCTCCCTATTGCTCTTTAGATCCAAATGCATAAGAGAGAAAGAGGGCTTAAGGTAAATTGTTAGCTAAAAAAAATGTCAGAGGTTCACTCACTGAAGCTTTAATTATTATCATGCACTGGAAATAAGCTAGAGTTGCATATTTTTCTGTAGGAAGAGCTTTATGGCAAGCGTCATCTATGCCACACTGCTTCTAAAAGAAAACAAACAAACAGAGCAAGAAGGCCATGTGGTTAGGGCTGCAATTTTATTATTAAACTCTCTTCCTGTTAAAATCTTCTGGATACAAATGTCCCTTCTTTACTTAGTATTCAGATTGTTTTTCACTTAATTTTCTGAGAATGTTGTGAATTGAGTCACTAAAACTGTCACAGTGTGCTTACTTCTATACTTCAGGTGCTCTTATTTAAACTACTTCAACATTAAAGGTGTATCCTATTTGATTGGCCAAGTGAAATGTTTTCTAACCAACTTTCCAAGAAGGTGTTATCATCTCTACCACGACTGTTATTTGAAAAGCATAAAATAAAGGCAAACAAAAAAATCAATTAATGGATATTATAATGAACAGCTGGAGAGAACTTCAAGAGACACATGGAATATGTGATGTGTCCTGGGACTGACATAGAAAGCAGTGGTTTTGCAGAAAGATGCAAAAAATAGAAAAAAAACAACTGCATGTGTACAAGAAACTGCAGAGTAAACATACAGTTACAGTTGAACCACTTTATAGCTGAATGACCTTACAGATAAAGCACAGGTTTAAGAAAGTACTTTCATAAACATGCACAGTTCCATACAGTTAAGCAGAGTAGTGTGCTCTGATAATGTGAAAGACAACAATCCAAAGTAGCTGATACTGACATATTTACTCCCATGAAAAAGCTACAGAAGTATGCATCTGTAGATTTCAAGTTGTAGAAATCATCAACATTCTGTTTCCAAAGTTGTTGTGTTTTGGTTTGTTTTGTTTGATTGTTTGGTTGTTTTTATTTCCCTTGGTTTCAGGTTGCAACATTGGAATAAAACAAAACAATATTTTGTGCAGTAGCCCAGAAATTATGTCTTGCCACAGGAAAAAAAAAAACACCCTCAAATATATACATTTGGACGCAAGTTGAAGACTTATGATTTCTGAGTAAGTTTTGAAACTGGAAGAAGGAGCATGGCTTACCACATCAGAAATGAAATTTAGCTTTCAGGTAAAAAGGCATAATATCCAATATGGGATGAAAAAACACACTGTCTAATCTAACTTCTCTTGTTGCTCTTTTAATGTTCTTCTGATTAAAAATATAAACAAAACCTGAATTCACAAGTATTAGAAATAAAAAATGCTGAAAGCAAAAACTTCGTAGTAGCTGAACTTGTCATTTGACTTACTCAGAGGTCCTGCTGTTCCAGTGCCCCCTGCAGATTTTAAAATTACGAGTGCGTTTGGTCTCAAAGCTAATGAATAAATTCTCACAAAACATATTTTGAATTCAGGGCTAAACATGACCTCCTTGATTATTCCTTCACTTCTATCTTCCTTCAGTGTTCTTGTAAGATTTGATATATATGTAATATATATAAGATCCAGCTTTTCCCAAAATGACATCCTGGTCTACAATCAAGATAATTAATCACTTTACATGTATTACCTGGAGCAAATCAAAGGATTCAGGGTTCTTCCCTTGCTTCACTGATTGTTGTTAGAATCCCTAACAATTCTTAAACATGGATAGATGATAAATAAAAGATAGATAGGTCAAAAATAACCAACATGATTTCCTCACTCTGTATTTCAAAAGCCAGAAAAAATACCATTGTGATCAGTAAGAGTATAATTTACTTAGACACAAATAAGCTGTTTCTAAAATAAGTAATTAAATGGTTGAAAGAAACCTTGGCTGATCCTGTCATCCTCAAACTTCTGATGAAGAGTGAATTTTTGAATTAGTTTTTCTGGAAGAAATGTCTCTGTACAAAACTGATGACAAACTGCATGCAAAGATCCAGGAACCAGTTCTTCCACAGGTTACGCATTCCAGCCTGAACAGTTAGTACACGGAAATACTGAATTGTTTTGAATTTGCTTTGCTCCTTGAATGACTTTTAAACCCCTGCATTTCAAAGAAGAGTCAAGAAAATTCTTTTAGAACTGTGTTAAATATAAATATCAGTTACATTGCATTTCTTCATGAGACTGCCATCTGGAAATTTTCTGCTTTTGTTTTATTCTCATTCCAAATTCAAACCAACCATTTTGACTTCCTGACTTCTAGTCACATAGGTGAAAACATGAAGCATTTTCAGATAAAAGATATAAGAACTCCAAGATTTCAACAGTATTATTCTCAGACAGATTCCACGGGGCAAAAAAAAAAAAAATCCTTAAATTCTGCAGTTATTTTATTAAGGTAGACCTTGTTGTTTGTGTTGTTTATCTGTACAAATACATTTGGGAAACCCACTGTTGGGACCACAAATACAATTATTTGTTTAGTTCAAGGTTTGTATCAAATGAAATACCTCAGCTGTCCAAAAGAACGAACAGAAGACAATCTTTATAAAAAAATCAGGTGCAGCCCCTGAGATTTCACTCAAGGAAAGAGAAAACAAAGCCTCAGTTGAAAGTCTTCAATTTTATTGTCGTGGCGTCAAATCAAGGCATGGATAGAAACTATTATAAATATCTAGTTTACATTGCTTGCTTTATTGGTGAGGTTTCAAAGCAAACATTGAAGGAAGTAAAACAGAAAAGAAATATTAGAAAAAGATCATTTAACATTGATTTAAGCAACAATAAAAATTATTCATATGAAATAATCTAAACCCAGAAGTTCAATTGATATACTTTTTAAAAATGGACTTTGAAAAGACAAACAAATTCTATATAGAGATACCAAACATGCTGTATGCAACCAGGCATTCCCAGATTTTCATCTTGTTGGCGTCCATATTCACCAGCTGGATATTTGGTACAGGGAACATTTACAAGATCTTAACATTTCATTACATTGAAATGTTCTCAGCTTATACCATTAACACTTGCACCATGTGATTGGTTAAACCAGGTAAAAACAATCAAATCTTCTGTTGGGAAGATATTACAATATATACTTACACTGTTACATGTGTGAACTTCATGACTGCACTTGGAAGATTCTTTCATAAAAAATTCAGGAGTGAAAAAGGGAGACTGAATTAGGCATGTCCATCTTTCAAGAAAGAGAAATTCAACATAAGGTTATGTCATTTTCTACTTGGAGCTCTCTGGAAAGATACAGTGGCCAGGAAGTGATGAAAATACCCAACCCAAAAGCTGGTGAGCTCAAGGGTTTCACTAGGGTGCTTCCAGACTGTATATACAGTCCTGGCAGATGCAGCATAAATGAGAACAGGTACTTTGGCCTTTATTGTAAGTGTGGGTCATATGCTAACCCTTCCGGAAGCTATGGCTTTAGGAGGCCAGCAGATGCCTGTCTTCACCTGAAATAAACTACATAGAAGGATTGGAAATACCCTGAAATAAGAGATGAGATGATCCACAGTGTCTGGCATAAATAAATCCTGGAAATACCTGCACGATACCTAGCACTGTAAAGCTACTTCCCAAAGAAATCTCCACAAAAAAGAGATTTGGATTTATTCTGGTTGGAGAAAATAAACAAATTGTATCTACCATACTAACATTTAATCAACCAGCAGCTATATCATAATGAATAGACAGAAGTCAGACATGTAAGAGAATCTCTAAACTTAGCAATGTTGTTTTATAGGTGGCTTAGGTAGGAGTCAAGACCATTATAAATGTGGCAGTTACTTTTTCAGTGTGGTAAATGCTTGGGTTATTTCAAATTAATCTAGAAATTACATGAAGAGAGATTATTAAAACAAGTAACTTTGTTCATCTGTGGCCATTGAAACATTATTGAAGCAATAAATACTTTCATGAAGACAAGAAGACAGATAAGAAACCCAGCAGCTTTCCGGCACCTGTGAGTAGGCCATCAAGAAGATGGAGCCAGGCTTTTGATGGTGTGTCTTCTGAGAAGAGGAGAGGCAATAGGCAAAACACCCCCAGAACTCAGGCTGGATATAAGGAAAACCTTTTTCATGATGAGGGCACTGAAGCATTGGAACAGATTGCTTAGAAAGTCATGTGGCATCCATCCTTGGCGGTTTTCACGACCAGACTGAACAAAGCCCTCACCAACATGGTTTGATCTCACAACTGATGCTGTTTTGAGCAAGAGGTGGGATTAAAGACCTGCTGAGGTCCTTTCCAATCTGATTTTTCCTATGAACCTAACAGGCAACCTTTGAAGAGTGGATGCAGTTTCTTAAAAAGGTATAGGCTTTGCTTCTTAAAACTATTATGTACTGAATGAGCAATCTTTTCTGTCCACATGATATTATGAAAATTTCCAAAAGAATCAAGAAAATATTTATATTTATTTATATGATTTTCTATTATTGGATGCAATTTTATTCAAGCTCTTCTTGTGTTTGGTATAATCTTATTCTTAGACCATTCTGCCAACCAGGTATTACTCTGCTGATTGAATTTCACCCTGATTTTACAATATCATAAAAAAAGACTGGAGAATTTTGAAGCAGGAAGCAAGTAATCTTTTCTCCTTGTGAGTTAGATGTGTGGCAAACTGAGAACAAAACACTGACTAAGTAATCAGCAAGTAGTAGCAGTGCCACATAGATCATACCAGGATAGTGCTAAGATCCTTCTATTAATGAGTTACTGAAAGCCACTGTAAATGCTTTATGTTAAGTGAGATGTATCAATAATTCTCTCTTGGCTACCTTCAAATAAGTTCATAATGGAGATTTTACTGAAAACTGGAAAGACAGCTGCTTCACCCAGCAATGGTTTGGAACCTTTGGCTCTTCTCCAGCTAGCTGCTTTGGATGGAGGCAGGATGGTGATCCTGCTCTCCTCAGGGAAGCTATATAAACACTAATTCAGTGTATATTTAATACAGTATTTATATGTAACAGAGTTAGAAGAAGAAAAATAAAGACAGACATATAAAGATTCTGGTAGAAGAAGGACATTTTAATATAATCTCCAGCAAAGCAGAACTATGTATTTTCCCACTTCTGACCAAATCCTTGAACTCTCTCTACCCAAAACAACAGTGGATCTGACTTTAGGACCTTTTATGCCCTAAATTCTACATAAAGCTTATCAGTTCATGTGGTAGCTGTGCTGACTTTTACAGAAAATTAAAATATGGAAAAAGACATAACTTCAATATTTCTTGATTTATTGCATCTTAGTTGTTAATTTGAAAAACATGTATCTTCTGTATGTTTGAACATACCAGTTCACCATGTACTTCTGAATAACTATTGATTTGCCATGGAATTAAGTATCAGCAACTTAAGGACATATACATCCTTGAGAATGATATGTGACTTATGCCAAAATATTGCTGTATTTTTATGTGAATAAGCCAAAACCTTCCAAATGCATGACTATAGGCTTAGCATTAGCATAAAAATGATGGCTTCAATCTGAAAGTATGTATATCTTGGAGAAATAGACTGTATTTTCCATTACATTTTTTTTATTTGTTTCGTCTGATATGTAAAATAAGTTGCTGCATAAACAGATACTATGCAATAAAGTAGCACTGAGTCAGTAGTGAACAACTGTATGTAAGACATAATTGCATTTAAATGTTCACATCTCATTTGTGCTTTGCAAGTATGTAGTATGTGCCCTGTTTTACTTGAAGCCTTTTAAATATTGTTTCTTCTGAAATTTGTATGTTCTGGAAGGGTGTATATTTTGACAACATTTAATGTATTCAAATTAAAAAAACAGTTGGAAAATTTTGAACTCTGAATTACTTTCTAATAATAATTTATTTTCATATTACAATACAATCTCAGTATTCTAATCATCTGCCATGAAAATTACTATTCCTTGGAGAAGAAAATAAAAAAACAGGAAAAGGTCTCAAATGGTATTTTATAGAGTTTAGTAACCCAGATAACAACTGTTTTTGCACAATTTTGGATGCTATCTAGATGTATGTAATAAAGCCTTATGCAAATTGATGTAAGCAAAACTACCAGCAGCAGTAATAAGTGTTTCCCAGATTAAAGATATAGAAGCATTAATACATGAGATAATTTTAACATGTAGAACACATACAGTGAATTTTTAATAAACAAACATGTTTGGCAAACTCCTGATAGGTTGTTCTAGTTTTGCTTAATCTTAATGCAAGCTGAAGATACTGAGTGCAAATATTCAAATATCATTCCCCAGAGAAATTGATTTTGCTGTCAAAGAAAAATAATTTCTATAGCTTTACTAATTAAACCTGTACATCCAAAGTACTCATTCCTACCTGTTTCTAAGCAGAGGAGGAAGGGAAAGAATAAAGGTCATTAACTGTTTCTAAAATAATATAACGAACTGTAGCAAGAATTTCATTTGTTCCCCAAGCCTGAAAGAGATAAAGAATACATGATACTATATTTCAGGTTGTGCTGTCAGTTTTAAAACAAACTTCAGAAACACAAAACAAAAGAAAGTGAAAAAAAATTTAAAACTTCCAAGACAAAAAAAAAAAACCAACAACAAGAAACCAAACTAAACAACCATTCATCTACTATTCTGCATTTACATTTCTCTACCTCAAGGCTGAACAAGGCAGCAAAAGCATGTTTGCAGTGTAGCCCTTTGTAAAAAGCTTTGCAATGTAGTTATTACAATACTTTAGCAAGGCCCTGTGAATGTACTTTGTTTAATTCTGCTCTGTTTAGAAAGAAGATGGTAACGACCTGCAAACCCTGAGTTAATCTTTACTGAGACCTCTCACTCACTCCCCTGCATTAGGTCACTAAGGATATTGAGCATTCCCATGCTTTCTGTTTATGAAACTTATTTTCCACTCTGCTTCTGCACTCAGTTATCCTTTTTTCTTTTTTTTTTTTCCTCCTTCTTTCCTCAGTTAATGAAAAGTAGGCTTTCAGATTTCTTCTAAGATACTGATTTTGAAAGGGTCAGGATCAATAAAAGAAAGAGAAGTAAGCATGTTGACATTTTTTAACCCTTGCTGACTTTAGTTTGGCTGAACCTATGCCTTTGCATGTTTCTTGTAGGACACTATGTATAATAATCATGCAGGGAATGAATATATTTGCATACAAATATAGAAATACTTACTGAACATGTCAGTTGAAGAGAGTTTGGGAAGGAGACAACAGAGCACTGGACTGGGATGCAGCACAGCTTCTATATGAAGCAGTCTGATTTAGCTTAGTGGTTCTAGGCAAGTAATTTCTTTCCAGTTTATTTTGTATATATTTGAAATTTATTGAGGAAAAGTTCTGTGTGAAATTGGTAACACACAACTTTTTCCCCAAAAGTATTCAGACAGAACACATTTCTTTTGCTACTCCTCCTCTCTGTTTAACTCTATTTTACCTCTGATAGTTTTTCTTTATAAACAAAGCCAAGTCCCCATTCCCATCCCCTAAAAGAAAAGACTCTGGTTCTCCTTTGCTTTGGATGCAACTGTTATCAGAAACTCCATACAGACAATTATGCACAAGCACTACAGCCTCTTGTCTCCTTTTAGTCTAGAAACAAGTCAGGTAAGAGTGAAGTGCTCACAGGAAAAGGGGACACATAATGTAATCACAGATATGGGAGTAGTGGAGTCTCTCAACCCATTTTTTTTTTCCCAGTTAGAAAGTCTGACACTGCACCTCATAAATGTCCTTGGGTTTCACTATGGTGCTGAAAACAGTTCCCTAGTAGCACTAATCCATAGATTTTTTCCTCTTCATCCATATTGCTAACTCAGAATTTACAAACTTTTTTTGATTAATGGTTCCTGCTAGTGGCTCCATCCTGCAAATCTGTGAGGATTCTCCTTTTCTCACAAGCAGTCAAGGAAGAAAAGCCTTCTTTTGTCTGCCAGGTTGACTCCAAATCCTTCTCACAATTTGCTGCTGAACTCTGTATCTATGACACATCAGGTCCCTACACATTTGAAATATGCAGGTTGTACTTACGCAGCCTCTTCCATTTTTGTTCCCCTGCCTATGCTTAGAGATTGGTGGAGTCATCCAGCCTTGCACTGCCAGGATGATCAAATACTATTTCATTCCCTTCCAGCTACTTAGGGCAGCATGTAGCTCATTTTGTCTAACTGAACTTCAGATCAATTTAAAAAGTGTTGATTGTCCTTTGTTCTGCAAGAATACCTTTTATAATTTGGGTTCTAATAGTTGTCAATGTTGGTAATGCCTAGACCCTTCTGAAACTGATGGATGATGCTAGGTAATAGCCTGTGGCTGAAAAACAATGAGGACAGAAAAGGCCTTTGAGAAAGACATTCCTGATACAGTATGATTTAGAAGATGAACACAGGGCAAGATGTGCTCTTGTTAGTTAGATCACTGTTCTTCACAGAATGAGTCAGATCTGAACCTTCTAAAGACCTGAAATGTTTTGTTGTAAGACACTTATCTGTAACCTTCTTCTGGTGAGCTGCCTATAAATTCAGCTTAATTCATTTGTAGGAAAAACCTGACAACAGTTTTTCTAAATAAAGACAAAAGGGATCCCAAAGCCTAAGTGTGTTAAGTGTTTGCTTTGGATGAGTGCAGGGCAGCTGTTTTTTTCAGCCACTGTGTGTTTACCTGACAGCTTTCTGATAAGCTCTGTGATACTTTGTGACAGTGCTAACACCATCTGCCTGCCAGGTGCTGACAGCTTGCTGAATAATGCTGTCATCAGCACTCATGTGCTGATAGAAAGTTGCTGCTTCAGTAACCACTACTGCTTTTGTCTTCTAATTGGTTGCTGCCACTAAAAATTATTACTAAAAAAAAAACCCTAAAAAAATCACTGGTCTTTTTTTTTCCTTCATCATGAAGAATTACTTTTAGGCTACCTCACTATGACGCTGTTGTGTATTTATTGCTTTCTGTTTCCTGCTAATTTCACTTACCTGCACTGTAGAGTGAACTTCACTGCCTGCTTATGCTCTCATGGTACCTGATGGTGACCATGGTATCTGATTTGGTGACAAATGCCCATAAAAAGTTTCACTAGACCTTGATATAGTGAAATACCTGCTAAGGGCATATTCTGCAAGCCACAGTGGGCCAGTCTGCCTTATGGGCTACAGTGTAATCATTTGAGTAATCTTTATTTGGTGTCAGTTGCTATAGCTAAATTTGTGCCAGCTGAAAACCAGGCCAAAAAGTTTAAAGAAAATGTGTATGGAAAATTGTAGAAGTATTTTAATCATCAAGAAACCACATTCAAATGCATTTACTTAAGTGTAAAGAAATACACTCTGCAGGCTGCACAGATATGCATGTCCCAGAAAGTTCACTTGATAGTGGCTCAGAAAAGACAGCCCTCATAGTTTCATACTGCAGCATTGAGCTACTAAAATAAATACATGTGAAGAACCTCAAGTGTTTAGAACAGCTCAGAACACAATGTAATATAACTTAAGCCAGAATCAGTTCTCACTTGTGTCAGTATAAATGTGGACTAAAGCAATTTTGGCTTTAACATGCTGGAGATTTTGGTTTGGCTTCCCGTTTCTTGGCAGGATTTACCTTTCTTTTGCAGGATGTTCTGTCTTGCTTTAATGAAAGCAAGGATGTCAGCATCAGCCTGGCTGTCTCCAGTCAGAGGAATAGAGGCACTTGAACTTGGTGGGATCCTGAAATAAGAAAGTATATTTGTGGACCAAACTGAGTAAGAAGGTTACTTTTCTATTCCATTATCTCCTCTCTTTTTTTTCCAGCATGAAGGACTTTGCTTTTCAGATAGATGGTTAGAGATAGCACAGTTCAGAGGTGAACCAGGCTCAGGACTTCTCAATGCTCTTATGTAGATTCTTAAAATTGGCTAATAACTTTTCTGTTTGGTAGGGTTGCATCCTTATCAGATATAAAACCTCTCATGAAGGGCTAAAAATATTTTATTGCTGAGTCAGTTACTGCCAAGCAGAAAAGCCTAATAAACTACCAAGGAAATGATGGATGTGACTATGCCATGTGTTTGTTTCAGGGAAAATTGCTGCTATTTATTTGAACAGATCAATAGTATTTTTGCCTGCTTACGGGAATTAAGTTTTTAAATATACATAAAAGTAAACAGCCACATGACATTCATGACATTTGCTGACAGGCAGAAGTCCCTTATGCTGCTGAGTCTCCAGTACCTGCTGAAATCTTGTATGTCTGCAATTAAATCACTGAGTTAAGTCTGTTTTTGCTAGACTCTCCAGTGGTATAAGATGAAGTAGTACAATGAAGCTATTCTAATCAGTCAAGAAAGCTAACAATTTGTCCCTGTGTCATTAGCCTTGCTTAAAGATTAAGCACTAACAGTGAGATGAGAGATATGGCAGTATAAATTATAATATGGAAGGATAAGTGGAACTGAAGGGAGAGACTTTTTTAATGTATTCTACCTTTGTAATTATAGTTATTTCCACTGTTCCTTACTGACTATTGCAGTAGAATGCAATTGCACCTGACATAAACAGAAGTCTGATATCCTTCTAATATCTAATATCTAATGTACTACAATTAAGTCCTCAGTTGCCGAATTAGTGAACCAAAATGAAAATAGAAATTACCATGAACTTCATAAAATATCTCTTTATATGTAA
Organism: Pezoporus occidentalis; assembly: GCF_034315485.1. Lineage (NCBI taxonomy): Eukaryota > Metazoa > Chordata > Aves > Psittaciformes > Psittacidae > Pezoporus > Pezoporus occidentalis. The sequence continues at coordinate 30,343 of NW_026913953.1, forward strand.
TTTACAAGGTGATATCAGAACAACGCTGAAGGACTATTCTCTTACTGATTTTTGATTAGCAACATTGTAAGAAATAAAAAAAAACACAATATATTTAAGAAGGTACTGTCTAAATTGCATTTTAGCATCTCTTTTTCTTTTTTTTTTTTCTTAAGCACAAATGTAATTTAAAACATTAGGTTTTGGGAATGAAATTTTCCTTTTTTTTTTTTTGGTATTCTAGACATGGATTGTTTTGAAAAACGAAAGAAAAACCCGCTTGTGATTTGTTTTCACTAATGCAATAGGAAAAGTAGTAACCATGTTTTCCTAAGGGCTTCAACAAACAGAACTACTGAGCACAATAGAAATGTAACCATGAAGCAGTACCTATTTTGAGAAAACATGACATGTAACCTTTGCCCAGCCCAACACCCCCAGCTGCTGGTGTAATTTTATTTTACTAGAATAATTTGCAGGAGGCAGATTCAAAATATTTTAAGGACAAAATCACATGATGGAAAAAAATCTCTTCATAGTTCCTGCATTCTGCAATACTTATGTACTCCGATCTCTTCTTGTAAATGTTTTTATTTACTCTTTCAGAGACCTTTTCTCTTGCTGAGAAGACACAGTCATGAGAATTCATAAGGTCATGGGGAAAAAAGTCTCAGGCCAAACAAACACCCTCCTCTTTAGTGCTGATAATGCAGCTCTTTGGTGTGAAATACGGTATTGTTTTGGAAGTTGGAAGAAAATCTACTATTTCAGTTTTACTTTCAATTTTCAAGGAGACTTTTGTTAAAGCGACCGAAAGAGAACTATCTAGGCATTGTATTACTTACTTTTTCACTTTTTCCTCTGAATAGCCCAGGTGTGCTTCTGACCTTGTTTTTAAAGTAGGGTTATTAGAAGTGATTGAATTGTTTTTCCCAGCTGGATCTTCATCAGGGCTGACACTTGTGGTTTCTGAAAAACTGGAACGGGAGGCAGAAATGAGGAAAGAATCTTGCCCTTGTGGAGGAAATAGGAACTACAAGAAGCTGGTTTTCAAGACTTTTTTTTTTTTTTTTTATCTACATAAAGCACTTGTCTGCTAGAAGAGGATTGAATCCATGTGATGATTAGGTTTATGTAGCAAATATGGCTATGAAAGAATGACAAACTCATAAAGATTACATTTTTAGTATTTGCCTTCTAAGCAGGCTTATAAAGCACTTTGATGTATCTGATGTACAGTTTGTAATAGTATATTTAGTTCCCAAACTGACTATTAGCCAAGTGAGGCCTTAGCTCATTTTCCATTCTTTCTTTAGTCAGGCAAAATTATTACCGAAATCAGTGGGAGACTGAATAAAAACTCAGTGAGGATGTTGGGATGTGGCTTGTTGGTGATAACCAAATACATTGCAAACAGCTGATGCAATATTGCATCAGCTACATCCTGTCCTTGCAGATATTGTTATCAAGGAACTCATCCACTAGAAAGGCAGATTTCTGCCATGTGATGTCCTAGAGACTCCCCTTTCCCCGGGGGGTGTGAATGCTGCCGGTCTGGTGCCAATCTGTGAGAGTGGAAACACTTTATTACTCAGTTTTAGGATTTTTCCAGTAGATGGCAGGATTGGCAAGTTCTTGCCTTTCTAGCGCTGCAGTAGTTTGCTCATTGTTGGCTGATAAATTGGTATTTCTGGCAGAGAACTTGAAAAAGGAAAGAAATTGTTACTAGAATTTTACTGTATTACACTGTGCCAGGTTCAGTTTTGCAGAAGATACCATGCCCAAGAGTGTAAATCATTTTCAGATGAACAACTCCAGGTTTACCAATATTTCTCTTTAACTCCTCGAGTCCCATGCCACTTGTACCTACCTAAATGGATTAAAACAACCTCAAGACTCAGCCTAATTGAAGTAAAGCAATATCATATTTAACGTTAATAATATTCTGTACTTTATTATGCGTACATATTACAAGAGCGAGAAAGGATGTGTGATGTTATTACCTACTATGTGGCTTAACAATATCTGGGAACTTCACACCATAGTTCTGCTTTAGGATTTCCTGAAAATTTTTTCCATTAATTTGGCAGTTCTTAAAAACTAAGCGATTTAGGGTCTTAAATTCAATTTCTGAAGGAACCCTGTTCTGTGCCCTGGGATATTTAGGCATCCAAGTCATATGACTGTGGGTTAATAAATTACTACACATCAACTGAATCATAGCAACTGTCCATGACTCTATTCTTAGCCTGCAAAAAAATGTAAGGCAATGTGACTTAACGTGATCCTTTCTCATTGCTTTCTTTTCACTGAAATCAGCTTCTTTGCTTTCTATTTGCCATGAACTGTATATAATATTATAAAATAATAAACAGTATAAGTAAGATGAAGTAATTTATTTTTAATCTGAAGTAGTTTATATGTTGGAACTAATTTTTCCATTGAATTTAAATGAAAACTATTGTTTAAAATTGTTAAATCCCATTTTAAAGTGGATTTAGATCCATATCCATTAAAAAATCCAGACACGACAGGTGTGGCAGGGACCTCCCTTTCAAGTGGATTCCTGGACCCAGGACAATATGCCAAAACTTGTGTTAGACTCCTCTGGGAGAACTGGGCACCTGAGGAAGGTGATACTAAAAAAAACCCCTTAGATTGAATGCGATGATGCTCAGAATCAGGAAATTAACATTACTGTGCTCAGAAATGGAACTTAAATTCCTACTCTCTGCCTGTAGGATTATAGCCAAACATTTTTGTCTGTGAGATTCATACTCTTCTCCTGCAAGTTCAGCAAATTTATAAAGAAGCTTATAACTATTTTTTGTAATGACTCAAAGTGCCGTTTCTATATAAGAGGTTAACTGTTAAAGTACTAATCTAACAAATAAGCCCCTCAGCTTGATAGCAATCAAACCCATGTTTAGGTATCTTAGAGATTTTTCTAATCCCTGCGCTACAGAGGTGGCCTGTATGGGGATAATTTACACCCTTCACACTAAAGCCCTGATAATGTTTCTATGGCATTGCAAGATACGTTGAATGATAAGAAGATGAAAGAGTGCAATTTTGCTGTGTGGTGGTTTATACACTCAGAAGCAACTTGCTCATAGCCTGTTCTCAGAAGCCAGGACTCTCCTCCTTTGAGTGTTATATGCTGTTACAGTGATGAGAATAGATAAGGAATTTTGCTAGTACTGATCTAAATTTGATGGAAAGTCATCATGACTCTGTGTGTTAAGCCTGAAGGACTGGAAATCTCAGGATGCTTAATAAAGTCAGACAAAACCACAGCTGACCTGAGTAGTGTGCTGATAGTCCTTCAAGCAAGAGGTTAAGGAGTGCCTAGGGGTGCCTTCCAACATTTCTGTAATGTGTAAATAGGAACTTCTGGATCATATTTTGGATTTGGATGGACATACAAGGTATAAAAGTTCTGTCCTTTTGTCTGTCTCCTAAGCTCTAATATTATTCAGGTTTTATTGACAATGTATAATTCCCATTTTCAGTCTGAATGCATTTGATTTTTCTTTGAGTTGAATTTAAAAAGTCTCAAAGCAGTGTTTCGTGAAAGCTTCAGTAAAATTCCTGCTTTTTCTAGAGATTATTGTCTGTCAGCTTCAATGTCTCAGTTCTTTTTTTTTTAACCTGTGTCCTGAAGTTTCACTTAGTGGGTAACCTGCTTTTTTTTTGTTGGGTTATCTGTTGGGCCACAGACAAGCACATAGAGGAGTGGGAAAGATGATGGGTGTATGCTTGATTTGCCAGATGAAAAACAGTGGAAAGTGGAAAGTCAGGTGGATTAAAAAAGGAAAGTGTAAAATTTGAAGGTGTGCAACTGCTGCAATGTTAAAAAAAACTCAGCTGCAGTTCTTCAGTCATATGAGCCTTGGATGTGAGGGGAACAGATGTTCTGTGTGAAGGCAGGCAATATTCAAGCTGCTTAAAATCTGAGCATTTAGTTACAAAATCAAATTTGGCCTACCTTGCAAATTCATAGACAAATTATTCAAGTTAAATTGTTACCAACTGAATGAGAAAACCTCTGAAATGTCATTAATCAATGATGTTATTCCTAGATTATATTTTATCATCATGTAACACTGCATAAAGTTGGCAGGAATGAAAAATGATTGCAACAAGAAATGTTTCAAAATATGTAAACATTTATCTTGTCTCACATAGCATTAATATAGGGAGTAAATTTTTGTAATCCAGGACAAAAACTGTTAAAAAATCTGATGCTCAAAGTCATCAGAGAATATGAAGAGTTATCGGAAAATATCTCCAAGGGAATCTAAAGCGCCAGGAAGATTTTGGAGAGGAAGCTTGAGGGCTGAGGTGTTCAAGACTGAACATACTGTGGGGCTTGCAGGAACAGGACAAATCAGATTCAGTAAAAGGGAAAAAGTGAGGTTAAGAAAGATCTGACTGAATTAAAAAGGAATGCATTCCTGAGAGAAGGACAAAAATTCACAATTTTGTAGAAGATTTGAATAACTATTCAACGTTTGCTTGATTCAAGGGGAATACAAGAACAGTCCAACACTAGTCAAACATTCAGTGAGAGAAGTAACTTGAACAGACAAAGACTGATAAATTTCTTAAATGAAAGCCACTGTGTAAGAAGACACTGTGCTTGAATTCTGAAATGGAGCAGACATGGAGTGCTGAACCCAGCATGAATTTTAAGACTTTTTGCAGACTTGACAAGAACTCATTAAGAGACATAATGTACATATAGTATGAGTTGAAGTTAGCAACACAGCTTTATGGTAGAGATACTATGGACAAGTAGGGTATTCTCTTTCAAGATGAGGAATTTTATTAGGTATTCCTTTTGAATAAAATAACTTCTTGATGATGATTTTAAGTTCCTCTTCCTTTCCTTTGTGTATGATTCTGGGATTGCTGATTAGACCCTTTACTCTCCAAAATATAGAAGTAGGTCATTCTTTCTCCGCTTTGCACAAATGTTCTTAATTATTTAAAATAAAATATGTTCATATCACACAAGATTTAATTTTTCTGCCACTTTCATATGAAAGATATACAAAACGATAAATATAGTCTGGAAACCTGAATCTACTCAACAGGTTAATGAGCATGATCAGCTATGTTAAGTATATCAGATTTGGTAATGTAATTAACCTGTTCAAGAAATTACTTTTCTTATGCAGAAATGTTTTTTCTCATGCCAAACCCACTGATAACCCTTATGTCATCCTTTTCCCCACTTCAGCTCTGTGGTCACTGAAATCAACGTTTTGCTTCTTACTCTTGTGGGAGTAGGATCAAGCCAATGGTTTTCAGAACTTACTGACTAAGGCAGAAACACTCACTGTTCAACTCCTTTATTAACACAGACACACTTCAACACTTAAAAAAAATTAGTCATTTATTTTTTCAATTGAAAAAGGGGCATGTTTAGCTAAAAATTAAGTGATTTTTATATGTGTGTATCCTTCTTAAGCCTTCAGAGGATTACCAGCTTCCCTTCTCTGTTATTTTAGTTATAAATTGATTGAATATAAAATACAATTTGAGATTACCACATTCTCTTCCCAAGGCTTAATTTTCCCTGGTAACCTGACTACAGTGTGTCAAACAGTAACAATTCACATGAATTGTGCACTAGAAGGTGATCAAAACATTTTGTTCAAACACATACATAAATCTCAAGAAAGATTATGGGATATACTTGTATCTTTTATATGCTGAGATAGATAATTTATTACTTCTAATCCCAAAGACTGTATTTATATCCATTCACACTCAGGAGTTTGTCTAAATGGTTCTGCTGCATATTTACACTGTCAACAGCAGTCTTATATTTCTGACATACAGCCCACTAACTTTTAGATCTTATATCTATTGAACATACCTGTGAACTGAATTCCACCTTGGAAAAAGGTTTTATTTATGCCACATTATATCAAATATAATTTATGTCAGTTTCTGGTTTTGTGACCGGTTATTCTGCTGGGTGAAGGTAGCAATACCATTTCAGAGAAAAAGGTTGTTGATTTTTAAGTGACATGGAAACAGAGAGCCGTTTGTGTCTCAGGACTATGGAATCAAGATGGGCAACTTCAGCCTACAATCATGGGAACTGGTAAGTGAAGTTCCTGTGTCAACTGGGTTCAAGGAAATGCTTCAGAAATAAATATTCTACTGTCTTATACTCTTAACACCTGTGAAATTGGAAACTCTTACTTTAAAATGTTATTGCCTCAAGTAGGGGGAAAAGTAAATTTTCATGCACAGTGGGATGTTAAGCCTGCAGCTCCATCCTCACAAAAAGCAGAAATAATGTTTCTACTACCATATTCATCACACTGGAAATGTACCTGTGTAAAATATGTTTAAACAAGCAACAGAAAAAAAATCAACGTTCTGGAACAATACAGAGGAAAAAGTAGTCAACTTCAAAAGATCATTGCAAGAATATTGATACAGGTGGAAAAACAAAACTATTTTCATCCTAACTTCCTCTACAATCTAAGTTCAAGAAGATGAATATCCTGGGTCTGGGATATGAATGCAAACGTCACCCAGAAAGTGATTTTTCACAGAGACCATGTGGGACAGCACGGAACCCTGAATTAAGCTTGGCAGCTGAAAGCAACCAGGCATCCTCCCCAGTTACATTCAAAATGCTAGACACACTTTTCCGAGACCTGTCCTCCAATAATAAACACAAACAATAAAGGTGTTTGAAAGAAAAGTTTAAAATAAAATTATAAAGAAACCAGTTATGCAATTTTGCTTCTGAGCTATGGTGGGAAAAGGAGAAATCACCACTCCTGGAGGCTGGTCTCCCTTGGACTGGAAATGCCTTGTCATTGTAATGTGTTCTTTCTAATTCCAGCTTAGACTGCAAAAAATATCACATTCCTAAGCAATACCTACACACACCTACTGGAAAGTGTTGTTCTCAAGAACAATGGGGCAGAGAGGTTGTGCAAGATGTCCTTAGTTCAGTCCAGTACAAAGTTAGTGACAGTCATGGATTGTTTGAGCTAATTTCGCTGATTTTGTGATAAGCTAGACCAAACCCATATTCTATTCCATCAGCTTTTCTGTGGGAGAAGTAACTTTCAGCCTAAAATCAGAAGTTAACAGCTCAAATTAGACCTAAAACCTGCCAGCCATTTTCACAATAAATAGCGCTTAAGTCTTGAGAGAACACAGAATAAGAATTTTCATCCATTTCAGACATCTGAAAATGCCATAGGCAACTTCAGAGGAATGTGTCTTTTATTTTCTGCAATGCTTATGAAGCATTTACTACTATAGGTACAAGAAAGATTTGCAATAAAAATTAGAATGAATTTTACAGTTTTAAGAAAATGTAATATTCAGTATTTAATGGCATGTAGGATATGTTTGCTGCAAAGCAGGAAGTATCATTCATGCAGTGTACTGTTATGAAATCCTAGATAAAGCCACTCTTCAGAGAAAGACTAACTGTATAATGAAAAGGAGGGAGAGAGAAGAAAAAGAGAGCAAGTGAGAGGGGGAAAGGGAGACCAGAGCAGGAAAGGAGACAAAACACCTCCATTTATTGTCAATGAATACGGAAACCTCCACATTCAGGTATGTGTTTTCTTGCACTCTATTTTGCTTGAAGGCTATGAAAGATCTGTTACTGCAAATTTAAATTAGAGGGTTTGAAATCAGAAATGGCTGATGATTAAACAACCAAGATTATTACATTTTCCTACCCTGCAGGATGCGCTAGTGATTTAAAATATCAAATGCCATTGTAGAGTCACATGCTGCATACAGAATTGTGGAATTGCAAACATCATTGTGGAATCATACGCTGCATAAATATAGCACCAGGACATTTTTTACAGCAAACCTATTTAGGCTATATATTAAATAATTTTTTAAACTTTTTGTTTGTTTGTTTGAAGCCTCCTAAATACATTCCAAAGCAGATATAGTCTCCTCATATAGCAAAATTGAGTGATAACAGGTTTGCCTTTCACAGTGACAGGCTTCAAGGTTCCCAAGACCGACAAGTCTAAAGAACTGAATTACAATAAGCTACCTTCGATAGGATTACAAAATAACTGAATGATAAAAATTTATTTTATACATAGTCATTTCTCTTGTAACTGGAAAGGTGGCATGTGAATGTGATATTTGCAAAAATCATTTGGTGAACTGCACTTCCATTAAGACTGCATTTTCTTACAAGTAAGTAAAGAAGAGAAAAATGACCATTTTACCTTTTCGTTGATAGATACTGTGAGGATTTGATGAACTGGGGATGAACAGTTGTGGTATTTGGTGAGCTAACCATCTCTGGCTTTTCCTGCTGGGTTTAGATTGAAAAACAAAATTATGTAGGACAGGATTCTTTTTAGAGTGCTTAATATTGGTCTACAGGTCTCAGCAATAACAAGGTATTCAATGACTCATTCAGAAAACACAGAGCCTGAATCACACGGTATTTTCTTCACTTGAGCAAACACTTCTGAACAAAGAGAAAAGTGTTTCAAATATTTTTAAGCTCAAGTTACAAGTTTCTAATATGTAACAGCATGTGCTCACCGAGCTGAGTTTCTTAGGGTGCTCAGATGTATAGATAGGTTAAGATCCAAGAAATCAATGCCAATTATTTTTTCCAGTTTTCTAACATTTTACTGATGAATCATGAGAGGCTGAATCCTGGACCTCTCCTGTTAAAGGACAGAGAAAAATGTGCTCCAGTAGATTCAAGAATATTACTTGCAGTGCATTGAAAAGCCTAAATATTTAGATAGGAGGGTGACTAAAACATTATCCTCTTTGCCACTGATAACAGGGATTTTAGTCAGAAATGTCTTTGCAATGGTAACTTGAAGTGAAGCTGGTTAGGTGTCACTTTATGGATAACTAAGATCCTCATGTTAACTTCAGTGTTTACTATAGGCTGTTTTCATAAAAATTCAGTCTAAATTTATGATCATATGTATCAAACAAAATACCAGCTAAACACTGCTTTGTTTACAACAAGTTTTCCCCAAGGAGTAAATCTTCTCTTCTGGTTAGTAATAACTAATATGGGATGAAGTGCACTCAGCACTCTTTTTCATTCAGATGATGTGCATTTCATGGAAGTGCCTTGCTGTGAGATGTCATGTCATGACTTGGAAGACATTAAAAAGGTGTTAGATAGGGAGTATAACAAAGCTATGTTGTTTCAGTTGATCTCCCCCAGATCTTCTTGTACTGTCTCCTCTGTGAAACTGTGTGGCTTTCAGACTGACTGTGTTATGAACCTCTAATAGACTATTCACAATTCCATTTCTTCAGTTAGTTTTTACACAAGTCATTTAATCAGAGCACTCTGTTGCTGATGGGCTCTTAAACAAGCAATGATGGCAGTGGTGGGCCTCAGCTAGAAAGTGTTGGACACATGTTCTGTGCTGAGAGCTGCTGACCCTTCGGAAGCTTAGGAAAGCTGAAAGGTTACTGGAATCTTCGCACAAAAAGGAAGCTAAACCCCAGTTATGCTTGCTTGGATTTGTCCAAACTATAGCTATGGCTGCCATCTTCTAATACACACATCATACACCTGATGAAATCATAGTTTTGATAGCAGTAAAAAGGACTAATTTTTCCAATGTCCTCTGTTTGTTTTATGTTCTTTCAGAGTTTTTGGCATTTGGGGACCATTCTTGGGTTTCAATCAAGTTGTTTGGGGGAATGTCAAAACAGAAAATGACCAGAAAGCAAGGGTTTTGCTTTGTTTCTGTTAGCTTCATACAAGCATAGTTCACATTAGTTTTGTCTGATTTACATTGTCACAAGCACAGGTGAATCTTATCCTTAATACTTCTTTCTATCTAGTAAATTAATTTTTTAAGAAATTATTGAAGGTGCTACATTTACATTAAAATGGAAAAAATATGAAGTGATTTCATACCTGTAGTTTTCTTGCCTCTTCAGACCACCAGACTTGAAAGTCTTTTTGCAGCTTCACCTTTGCTTTTCCCATAAGAAGCTGCAGGTGCTCAATCTCTACTTTCAGCCCTTTCAAGTGATTGAACATTGTTCTATAACTAATATGAGAAGATGAAAGTGTATTACAGGTCTTTCAACACATATCTGAACAAAACTTTAGCCTACCTACAACAGTTGCAGATTTAAACTACGTAATATAATCAGAGATGCAGGGGACACAGACAGAGTGGGGATAGGAAGAAACATCTCATATTTTATTAGAACTTCACTGGACAATAAGTATAAGAAAGGTATGCCACAAAGCATATGTATTCATAAGATAAATCAGTGAAATTCAAATGGGATCAATACTGATTAACAATTAAAATACAGATCAAATATGTCAATTATTTATTTTGTTTTCTCAGCAAGTTACCATTAATAAATAACTGGTTGCCAAAGCCGGGATTCAGATAGGAGCTGAGAGTGATTCCCCTTTCAGATGGAAGCTTCATTAAAGAGGCTTCTTGATTACCATATAGCTGCAGGTTTACCAGTGGTGTGAAATAGCCAGAAGTATCCTCACAGATTGTACATAACATGAACACTTGCAAATTACTTAGAACTGATATCCTTGCATCTATTTTATTTTATCCTCCTGGCTACAATGACATTAGAGCAAGGATTTGTTAAGCAATGTATATGCTGCTTATTATTTACACTTAGTCAATCCTGCATAGCCTAAAGGTTTTCCTTAGGTCAAGAAAGGCAGGACATTTCTGAATCCACCAGAAAGGTTTACAATGAATTTGGATTTAAACAAGAAGTTTCTAACACTAATCCTCAGGGAGGACATGAAGCTATTTTTATTTATTTTTAGCCAATAGGCCAAGTATAAATTTTCCCTACTCATGTACTTTGGCATCTTACAGAGAACCAACAGCATATAAACAAATTTAAAAACTATTAGTGAGCCACAAACTGACATTTTTAAATGTCAGAGAAAACCCTGAGGGCACCCGTGTGTGCAGAGCTGTAATTGGAACATACTCTCAGTATAATTTATCTTCCACAGGATGGCAGAAGTTTGAGGCAGAAGTAATACCTTTTTTTTTCGTCTTCAATTTGCATTCGAAGTTTCTCTTCTACTGGATCAAGCATATTTAGCTCTTCTGAAGGACTTGAAACAGCTATAGGAGAAATGATCAGATGTAAGCAATGATCATATGATGTGAAAAGAAGTGACTTTAAATTAGAATAAGAACAATTTTTTAAAAGGTACACAGTGAAATGGGGGGGTCATTAACTGTTTCTCTGCTCTGAAAATCTTTCTTCAAATTCCTTATTCAGGCTTTAGGTATAAAAGACATTCAATTATTAGTGATTTGAGTTGCTTGTATTTTTTTTTTTCTTTCTTTCTAGTAAGGACTGAAATATTCATTTCAGTTACAAATAAAAGTGAGTTTCCCAATCCATTTTAAAAGTTCATCTTAGGCATAAAACCTTCCCAAGTGCATTCAACCAGACAGTTTTGGCTACAAAGACAAGACCAGAACAGCAAAGTTGTTGTGAAAAGAACATACAACAGTATCTGTGCTGGGGCCTGGATATAGAGTAGCAGGAAGAAGAGTAAAAGACAAATCCTGAAGGAGAAATCAACTTTGTAAGAAAGAAATTCAGACAATTAGTATAAATAAGGAAAATAACCTGAAACTATGAGTGAAATATTTCAAGGTAAAGGAGGACTGATGAAATACCTAAAGACTAGCCTAAGTTAAGAAAGCAGTTTAGTATTTTCCTGTCCTGTATATGGAGCTAGTTAGCATGCAATACACAATATGCTTATTCTGAGAGATGGCCAAACAGTCTTTCCATCATGGATTATATGTTCAATGGTGAAAGGAAATGTAAATTTACCTACTAGTATTACAACAGTTTCTGTTTCTAGGATGAATGAGAACAGTTTAAGGTTCCCAAGAAAACATGTTTAAGCTTTTTAACTGAAGAAAAATGAAGGAAACAAAAGATATGCTGTACAATACATGCAAGTTTCCACCCTGATTATTATTTCTGCCAAGAAATAAATTCTATGTCAACCTGTCATGAGGCCTGAGGAGTGCACCTTCTCTTAAAGGAAAGGAATTCTGTTTGGAACAAGAGGGCAGTAATGACTCTTCTCCACCTGTCAGTGTGTCAGCTGAAACCGTTAATCTTTTATTGTAGCACCCTGTAGCACAATACAGATGAAGCTGAAAAGCATTTTATTTCATTTAGAGTACTTAGGTTAAGCATGTTAATACAGGCGTCCAACACACAATTCTCATGTTTTTATCTAAAGCCAGCTAGACTTGGCTTGAGCTGTCTTCAGCAGTGGTTAAGGGGACTCTTCCGAGCACACAGAAGTGCATTTGACCTATTTGCACAATCTGTTAGTGTGTCTGGGTTCAAAGGCTAGCAGCTCTAGCTCCTTATAATGAGGGGAAATAATACAAAGTTGAAGACAGTAACATCTTAAAATGTTAATGCTGTTTCTGAGGTAAGGATTTCCCTACATGGAAACATCACCAAATTCTTCAAGTCATTAGAGAGCGACGCAAGGCCGTAATATTGCAGCTTCCTTCCTTGATCTATTTGGACATCTAGCAATGCAAAAATATTTTTGCACTAGCTCTGAAAGCACAGCCAAACTTAGGCAGAATTTTGTCACTTAGATACAAAAACACTAAGAAAAATATTTTTCTGCTAGTGATTACACAATCTACAAGGGATTATTTGGTTGTAAGTTACTTTCACAAATAACAACAAACCCTTTTATATGAGGCAGGTACCTCTATCACACAAAGGCCCCAGCATTCTCAACCCTAAATACAGCTATGCACATTATCTCCAGCAATATGCTGGTGGTAAAGCAAGAAATGCAACTGTGGGCAAAGTGAGAAGCAAAGTTTTGTATATATATGGAATGGAAAGAGGTGAGTACACTACAAACTGATGAGGTCCCGGCAGCAAAACCAGCATTGGACATTTCATCAAGTAAATGGCTAAAACTTAAACTATCACTGTGTTCCGGTCACAGAAGCAGAAGAGGTCTGATCAAAGTGTCAGGTGTAGTCTACTGGTAAGTAAAGTCCAGGACATGCCCAAGTAGGCATGTCCTGGAGCAAAGTTCTCTGGTGGCTTTTCTCATGCTGTTGCAGTCTCCATTTCAGCTTCTTGTCATGCCTGCTCATGCAACGGCATGCTTGTGAGCTGAATTGCATGCTGCTCTGAAGACCAAACTTTTTTGAATCTGCCTACTGTAACACACGCCTCTTTCCTGATGTTCTGAGCAAGAGATTTATGGTCTGATGGAGTGCATTTGAAAGCATTTGTTTGCTGCTGCTTCTGCCTTCTCCTCTTTTCCTGCTACTTCTTTACTCCCCTCTCCCTTTTACATTTCCTGAACCCCTGCAGTGGCCTCTTTTTGTTCTGGATTCTTGCTGCTGCTGCCTCACACCCCTCTCCCCTCAGCAGCTCAGATAATTTCAGCTACAGCTGAAGCTAGGAAGCTAAGGCAGAGGTTATTGGCTCATTGTATCTCATTTTACCACTCTTCAATACACAGGCTCAGTTATTTTAAAATGACATGAGAGGAATAGAGTGAATAGACGGTAAAACATAGAAAGCATAATATTTACCCCCAAATTAAAGACAGATACCCAAGAAAGTATACTTCCTTTTTGCTACAGGTTTTTATTCCTCCAAAGGAGTTTATTTTTTTGTTGTATATATTTGCTTCCCCATGCCAAAACAGAAAATATTTAAACATCAAATCACTTTATCTATGTATTAACTGCATATATATATGTAAACTATGAAAAATTGAAAATTCACAAGACCAACTTATACCCACACACAATTGAAAATCTGCAATGCATTAAGAAGTGCAGAGGTGCTACTGCTGAAATATTAACTATCAGATATAATTTCTGCAACTGTGTGGAAGAACACAAAGTGATATCTGTTTTGTTCACTCAGGGCTGACTTTTAATTCTTTGATTGAGAGTGTGTTATATGAAATTTGATTGTTCAGTATAGCTGTATGCTTTTAGTGCATCAACTGAGATGAAATGGCTGAATGGCTGTTCAGCTGATGCACAATATCACATGCACTTTTAGTGCCCCAATGACTTCTCCTCGGAAACAAATGCAATTGGTGCAAATTGAACCTGGATAATGCAGACTCAGGTTTCAGACGTGCAGGGGAGGTATGACATGCATGTTTAGTAAAACACTGCATCTGTGTATACTAGGGGTTTCTGTTGGCATAATTCCCTCAAATCTATACAACAGAGTTAATTTAGCAGAAATCAGCAATGTACTCATAAGGAATATTAGTTCCTTTACATTAGTGGAACTGCACATACAGCTGAATGGCAAACTATGTTGTGAAATCTTTTGCCAAGGAATGGACTTTGTCAATGCTACATTGGACCAGGAAATAGCAACTTTTATATTTATCTTCAGGCTAACTTGTTTTGTTACATCTTCAGATACAACCAATTTGGTGAGGTGAGGCACAGGATACAATTAATACCATCTGCCTGTTTAGAGAGGAAGGTGAGATCTGCTTGAGTTGACAGTTCATATCATAAAGGTTCGTGGTTTTCTTTTTCATAAAGAAGACTGTAAGAGGCATTCTAAGATATAATGATATTATCCTAATGAAAGGGCCAATTTTGGAGCACAGGAAGTAGTAAATTTCATAACACACTCCACGTCACCAAATCACACAGTACCAGAAACAATAGCACCTGTTAATGGGATCACTATTTCAGAGTCATATGGCAAGCATGGATGAAAAATACCACTTCTAGCATGAGATACCAAGTGTTATCACTGTAGTTTACTGCAGGCTGGCAAAAACTTTAAATTCTGTGGCAGATTTTTGCCTGCAGTCAGAAAACTTTGCGAGAAACCGTCTCTGACCCTGAACTTTACACTCTCTGGGGCGCTCATATATTTTTCAACCTGAGTGTATCCTAGAAGTGAAACTCCTTGGGATTTATTGCGTTGTTCCTCAAATAACATTGTGCCCTGCCCTCCAGCTGTACTTTTGCAGTGAAAGATTTTAACTTCTTCACTGGATAGGCTTGTGTTTATCTGCTTAAATTTATAGTCACTTGAAGTAACCAAATATAGAATTGAGCTCAGTAGCCAGTTAATATTTTTGCTGTTTTATTTATCAGTTTTGCAGCTTTTGGGCTTTAGTGTTTTCAAATTGGAACATATGCTGCCATTTGGGTTTTTAAAAAGGAATACCTGTCCATCCTTATTCAGGATCAGCTTACAAGTCATTTTCCCCTTCTTTCTCATTCCTCCTCTGGGCAATGTCAACATATGTTTGTCACCAGGCACCACATATGTTCTTTGTACAGAAACAAAGATGGGTCTGCACAGTGAAATTCAGTAGAAGATGAAAATGAAAGAATTTACATTGTGGGGTTTAGAGCAATTTACCCCTAATCCCAATGTAACAGACTTTTGAAAATTTCAGCCAGTTCGTCATGAGCATACATTGAGAGAAACTATCCTATTTTCAGCACTTTGCAAGTTAGTGCATGTGCGGGTGATTGAGGGCATGTGTATTTTGTTGATTTTAATTTTTATTTTAATCACTGGATTTAGTAAAAGGGTCCATCAATATATTGCTTTTCTTTGTATCATTGCATTGTTTATTGATTTACAGGCTTAATAATGACTCAAGCTAACTGACTTCCACGGGACTCCTGGAAAGTGGAGCTATTTTTTTTCCAGCCTATATATGCTGTTTTAGCTAAATACAGACTCACACTTCAATTCCCTCTAAGTTTCTTCTTTGAAACTAGTCATCTATATATTTACTTCTGAAAATACATGGCATATAAAACAGAAGGTGTTGCCTTCATGTTAGCTGCCCTCAAGCCATGAAAGTTTCTGAAGCCATTGTGGCTAAAAGTTCTGGGTTTCCAGATATACAAGTACAATACACTGAGGGGGAAGAAATTAAAAAAAGAAGCAGCTTCAAGTTTAATACGTTCTGAACATGCCAGTTGATCTAATGGAATGGTAACATAGCTGGGTCTTACTTAGGAAACCCCTATTAACTCAGAATCTTGCATCCACTTAATAAATATATTTTACCATTTGATTACATGAGAATATTGTTGCATCATTTATCTTGTTCTTAATATTAGACAAAATCATACCTAGCAAAGTTACATGAAAACTGAATCAGACTAGGTTGTCCAGACATGCCATAGAAAACTCCATGGCCAGAGATCCTGCAAATATCTCTGATGACCTCTTTCAACATCTAACTATCCTTATAGCATCTTTTTTCTGTTATCTTAATTTTAGTAGACAAAACTATAGAGTTGAGAACTTCAACATCTCCAGATTCTGTCTTGCTTACTTGTTCATCACCAGAAGGAATCTTTAAATAATAATGCAATTCATTGAACTTTCCAGTATTTCAGAAGAAATACTTAAATACTTATTGCAAGAAAGTTTACAGAAACTTCAAGCTGTTCCAACTGTGAAATGCTGAAGTCAGTGTCAATAAAACCGGGAACTGGATAGCTTGTTACAAGTTCACGACTCCTAACAAAAATGTCATTTGATACAAAGATGTCTTTGCTCTTTTCTATGTCTGATAAGCTGAAATTGAGTAGGTCACATGGGAAGCTGAATGAGAGCACACATGTGATCTCAAATTTTCTGTGACAGTCCAGGAGAACATATTTGCAGAGATTTCCAGTAAAGATGCTGTATGCTCTTTCTGGAAGACACAATGAAAAGAAAAAGTCATGGCCATGTCTAGAATTTAGCATTGTGCCTAGTAAAACCTTCTAAAAAGAGTGACAGAAAAAACACAGCAATCAATGAAACTACAAAACACCCTAGAAAAACTGAAGAAAACTTGTGGAAAGGTCTGTATGGGTTTAAGACCTGAAGGGACAGGTGTAAAAAGTGTTTTATTATTAGAACATACACTTACAATTTCAAAATTAATTCTTACTTAATACTGGGGAAACCCCAAAACATATTACCTATGAAGAAAGGGAATCATCACTGATTTGCTAGCTGCTGCTTTGAGTCTGTGGTTCTTTTTCCAGACTGCGATCATCTTTGCAGATGAACTTGGTACATACAAAAGTGTAAAAGCTGTTTAAGTGCTCAGAGTTTTAGCCATACACTGTGCTGACATGGAGAGCAAAATAGCATGTGCAACCAAGAGAGTAACTTCAGAGTTACCACAGGCTGAAGTCTATGCTTTATTTTTTTTCTCCAAGACAAATCTCGAATAACTACAATGGCTTAAATAAACTGAAGTAACAAGAAGGTATAAAGTTCCTCTATCCTACTTAAAATATCCTATGTAACTACTTATACATGTTTTCAAAATTAACTGTCCATCAGTATTCCAACCATTTGCTTAAAAACTGATTTGGTAAGTATTTCTAAAAGCGGTTCATATGTTACAATAATTGCACAAAACAAATTCAAATGTATCTTTATCTTTGTCAGAGTGACTCTCCTATCTAAAAAAAGACAAAAAGGCACTGGTGTCTGAATTTGCAAACAGTTTTTCTATTGATATCTTTGTCTTAGCAATACTGAAAAATTATCATCCTTTTTAAAATACACAATCATACCAGCTTTCTGTCTGTCTCAAAATTCTGAAAGTAAACT
Organism: Pezoporus occidentalis; assembly: GCF_034315485.1. Classification (NCBI taxonomy): domain Eukaryota; kingdom Metazoa; phylum Chordata; class Aves; order Psittaciformes; family Psittacidae; genus Pezoporus; species Pezoporus occidentalis. The sequence continues at coordinate 47,977 of NW_026913953.1, forward strand.
TTAATGCAAAATATTTCTGGGGTGTTTTTTGTTTTTTTTTTTTGTGTGTGTTTTTTTTGTTGTTATTGTTGTTTGTTCGTTTTGTTTTTCTTGGTTTTTTTTCCTTTGAAATAGAAAGACTCAAGAAATAAAACATATTATGGCAAAGAGTGGCCTTGATACCGCTAGAGGTCACCCTATCAATAAAATCAGCGCTTTGCATGCAGAAAAACACTGCTGTTGCTTGACATTTCATGCACAAATATATAGAGGAACATAAGACATAGAAACACTGGGTATATCAAAATGATGAGTTTCTAAGAGAAATCTTTCCTTTATTCTGAAGTCATTGCAGACTGACTACACTGCTTTTTTTTTCTTTTTTTTCCTTTTTTATTTGGCTAGATGTAACGTATTTTACAGGCTGGAAATACATGAACCCACCATAGCTTTAGGGGAAGCATCTTTGGATGCCTAGTAGCACTGGTGACATATTGCTTTATCTCTTGTGAAAAATGTAAAAAACTTACAATTCTGGACTTCAAATCGATTATTTCTCTAAAGTGCTTTATTTAGCCCATACATGAGATAAAATTTCTCAGCACCAGGAACAATGGTCTTAAAACTGGCCTTCTATTATTCTTCATGGATTGTGTTGGGTTTATGTGGGAAAACACAGACTGCCACTTTCCTCAGGTTCTGTCATTTTGTGGTTGAAAACATTTGCATTTCTTCAATTCATGGTGTTGGTAGAGATCAAGACACTCCTGCTTCACAGTTCATGTGAAGTTAAATGTCATCTCAGTTACAAGATGTAAAGCAGTGAAAGAAACTGTGCTCATTTTATTTAAATATGGAATTATTCAAATAAGAGATTGACTCTGATGGAAAGCAGCAGTGTGGAAGTTACAAAACCTTGGAAAATACTGTATTTTTTTTTTTTTTAATGAAACATTGATAAAACTGGGCATTAAGGCTGAAATCCAAATCAAGGATGCAGATTTCTTACGAAGACCCATATTTGCTATCTTTACCCATGTTAGATTGGATTTTTTTTTTCCTTTTCGAATAGCCCTTCAGAGATGATGCATTTGGACAGAAAGAGATTAATTTGGTCCCAACAAACCTCTCCAAAAGCAGAGAGGTTTTGCCATCTCTTGATGTTTTCAGGACAATCTCAAAAGAACTGATAGGTGCTACTAGCCTAGAATTCAAAGCTTCCATAAAAAGAGAAGGGAGGCTCACGGAGAACAAGGTGAATAAGAAAAATATTTGAAATGGAAAGCTGCAAAACTGCATTTCAACTAAGCCTATGAAGTAACTGCAATCACCTATAACGAGGTCATGCTGTGCTGAAGATGCTGCACCACTGGCTGCACCACTACTGTCAATTTAGAAAACATATTTCAGACTGCACATAATAAGTGACCTTCTGTGCATGAAGCTTTGTCAGGATGTGTTTGAAGCTGACTGAACAGCCTGAGGGACTTGCAGATTGACTAAACATTTCTGCTGATATGGACAGGTCAGTCAGGAGTATGTTCAAGAGTACTCCCTAACTTCCAGAGCTGACCCAACAGAGGCTTCTACTCAAGACAAAGACATAGTTGAATAGGCAATACTGTGCAAGTATCAGTACAATTGTGTCTCTTACAGAAAGCTATTGTACAAAACATACTTTTGCTAGCTGCATCCCCATAGGAGCATCTTCCCATTACAATATGTCATAGGATTTTAATGTCATAAGGCAGGTCCAAATTAGGATTAAGTCTTCCCCCTGTCCTGGTGAATAATGTTGCATTAGCCTGACTGACTGTAATCATACTCTATCAATGCCAAACTGCAGTAAGATGATGAAGAATCAGGTCCTGTATTTTACAGAAATGCTTGTTTAAAACATATTACGGTAATGCTTGATTAGAATCATATGAACCATGTCTCTTTTTTCTATTTGAAACCCCAGGGAAAGCTTTTCTTTCCACTGTTTTATTCCATCTTTTCCATCCAGAGGTATGATGGCAACCTAATGTTTTTGCTCTGTTGGTACTTCAACAGTGGTCTTACAATTAATGAAGATTAAAGTCACTGAGAGTTAATCCTTGACATTTTACACCAAGTATTCAATGTTTGTGTACTGAAACACATGGAGCACCACCTTGCTCCAATGAAACCTCCCATCTATTTGTGTCCTTTGCTAACTCCCAGCATATGGTGTTTTAAAAGAGACAGCTAAGCACAGTGGGCTAAACAGTGGAGCTTTCCTTCAATAAGAAATCCACATCTTAAGCACAGCCAGGAGATGAACAGGTCTACACTGTTTAAAATCGAACTAGAATAACTGCTTAAAGAGTTTAAACCATAAAAAGCTTTAAGTTAAAAAAAAAAAAGAAAAAAAGAAAAAAAAGAAAAAGAAAAAAGGCACCTGGAAGATGTTAACTTGGTTTCTAATTGAAACAATGGTATGTTTTATTTCATGCTGGGATTTCAACAGACTCTTAATTAGGCTGTTTTCATTTAAAAATATCTTGCTGACATTCTGGTCATCAAGAAGATACTGGGAGACTTGACACCTGTTACTCCTTGGAAGAACATTCATCAAAAAAGGCAGGCAGGCAAATAATACTCCCCAACTCTTAGAATAAATATTAAGTTAAAATATCCAGAGAATTTAAAAGAATAACGAAAGGGGGGAAAAAGTCTGGAAAATACTTTGTGAGGACCAGACTTAGTGATGATAAGTAGATAGCAATGCTCAAAACAAAAGGCAAAAACACATGGCTTGCCAGCTATGTTGTGGAATACTAACAGAATATTTACAAAAAGATGCTTACATATTTTATGAAAAGCAGCTTAAACAGTTATTGAAAATGGCATTTGCAACATTTTTTCTACGTAGTAAGAAATCAGTATACAAGACCTTGTTATCATGCAGAATGAAACACACAATCAGAATACATCACTTCATTTTTTGAAACACTGAATAGGAATTTTCATAAATAGCATTGCTACGATTTGTCTTGATGGAACTTCTTGAAGTGGCATAAAATTGGTAAATGGTATTAAAACCTGGAGTGAATTAAAGACAGAATTCCATTTTGTACTGAAGATATCACTTTAGATTTAACTTCAGATAATTAGACTAGACTAGACTAGAATAGAACAGAACTGTCAGACATGACCTATAACAAACATCTAGTTTAGGGACTGTAGTGATAGGACAAGGGGTAATGGGTTCAAACTTAAACAAGGGAAGTTTAGATTGGATATAAGGAAGAAGTTCTTTACTGTAAGGGTGGTGAGGGACTGGAACGGGTTGCCCAGGGAAGTTGTGAATGCTCCATCCCTGACGGTGGTCAAGGCCAGGTTGGACAGAGCCTTGGGGTGACATGGTTTAGTGTGAGGTGTCCCTGCCCATGGCAGGGGGTTTGGAACTAGATGATCTTAAGGTTCTTTCCAACCCTAACTATTCTGATTCTATGATTCTATGATCTAGTCCAATTGCCTGATCACTTCAGGGCTGCATAAAAGTTAAAGAATGTTCTTAAGGACATTGTCAAAATGCTTCTTAAATATTGTCAGGCTTGTGGCACCAACCGATTCTTGTGGAAGCCTGTTCCAGTGTTTGACCACCTTCTTGGTAAAGAAATGTTTCCTAATATCAAGTCTGAACCTTTCCCAATAGAGCTTTAAACCATTCCTGTGTCCTGTCACTGGATACAGGAAGATCAGCACCTCCTTCACTTCCCCTTCTCATACTGATAAAACTAACCAATGTTTGACTCCTGGGCTTTATTGACATAGATAGTATTAATTTTAAATGCTGATTTTAAAATAAAATAAGAACATCATCAACAGAGCTTGAGATGCATGTCTAAATTAGAAAGAGAAAGGGGAAACTATTTTTTACTACTCTGCTGTAACTTATTTTCCTGACTTTAGGGAGATAAGAAAGCCCTCAAATTTTCTTTCTCTCATTAAGAGAGAAATATTGTTCATGTACTACGTATACATAGAAATAAAACCATCAACTGCAATCTGGTCTGAGTTAACTCCATTTTTTATGTGAAGAAGGTCTGTGAAGGCATATTTTGGGATTCTTTTACGGATTTAAAGTCAGGGGGGCTTAAACTGTTATTGCCCAAGTAGTTTTCTGTCACATTTTAGATGAAATTTACTGTCCCAAAAGTGGAATTCTCATATGAACACTCCTAGGCTGTTTCAGTACAAAGTCAGTGGAGCCAGCTTAAAGCATCTTAAACCAAATTTGGATGACTTTACACTTACGTGAACAACTTACATAGACACTTTTAGCTCCACAGCTGAGTCAACAGAAACTGCAAGAAATAACTTCTGAACTCCTATAACTAGATGCAAAAGAAATGACCTGTATATGACTTCAGTCTTTTTTGGAATGAGAAAAATGAAAAAGGATGTTAGACAGATTGTGGCAACATGGATAGAAGTTCAGTCTCAGGACAAATCAAGGTCTATTAATTGGAATTCAAATTAGAGTCATCAGAAAGTGAAAAAAAACCCACAACAAAACAACCAAAAACCTAAAAATTAGGTGAGCTTAGATGTCTCTGTTCTTGTTTTGGTCACAGTGAAAGGAAGGCAAGACAATACCAAATCCCCAAAACTATAAGACTTTTGCATTTTTCTTCATACCACACACACCATAAGATACCTTTTGAGCCAGATTTCTGGCAAAGTTCACAGAGTCCACATTCTTTATGGAATGGACTGTTGTATAAATATTGTGGCAAAAACTATCATAGAAAAACAACCTGCTCCACAAGCAGACTCAGCCCTGCGAGAAAGCTTGTTGTCCCCGCTGTAACCTACTGCATATGAAAGGTTTTACTCTTACCTAGAGCTGCCTTCTGAATGTGCCTCTGGGTTATCTTTCCTTTCAGATTGTCTATAAATGACACAAAGTGCAGACAGTTAGATTCCAAAATGTAATGATCAGTGAAGGCATTGCTTATTTCCCACTATTTGAAAACCCCTGCACTGCTGGCCAATGTAAGCGTATTTTTGTGATCCACAGGACAAGCAGTTTTCTGAGTTCTTTCCTTCTTGTTGCAAATAAGCAAGTAGGCACAATTTGGCTCTACATATCCTAAGATTTAAATTTATCCAGTAAAAAAAACTGAAAATGAAGCTATTTATTGTCAAGCACTTTTATAGGATAATGATCTCCTGCTGCTAGATACAAAAGAAGTCCAAGTGAGGCTAGAAGACGCACAGAATTCCAAGTATCTATTCTAACAGACTTATAGGCACTAGCAGTGGAAATCAGACATTAGGTGACTTAGTCCACCTCTTTGCCAGGGAAGAACTGGTTCCCTGCAGTCCATTTCCTCCTGTTTGTACAGTTCAGTTTTAAATAATGCATGTGATAGAGCTGCAAGTTCTACTACTTAACACAACCTCCTGTCTAGATGTCACTGGTCTTCAATGGAATTTTTTTCTTTAATTTCATTATCTCCTAACTATTATTCCTAGTTAGGCTCCCATGCCCCATATAATTCACCTTTACCCTCCTTTTATTAATTTCCGCCTTGATCTATGACACTGTCCCAGTTCACCAATTATTTCAAACTGTAATTAGATTACCACATGGGAAGCCATTATTCATAGATGTTAATGGAACCAATAAAGGAAAAACATAACCCTACATACTATCTGTGCTTTGCAAATTTTATAAAGCAACTCAATTGATGTCAATACTCAGCAAAATTGGACTAAGTACACCAGGTTTTTCCTCAAAATGCTTTTGCTATTCTGGATACTTAGATCCCTGTATTCTATTGTACTATATCATACAGGGTGATGTTATTAACTCAATATTGAGCCATGAGACAGTTATGAAACAATTTGAAGTAATCTTGCGATTCATCTCAATGGATTACTATTGATTTAGGTACCTCAGAAAACCATGTATTTATCTTCATGTAAAGGCTCAGAAACTCCCTTTCTTAAGCACTATGAGCTGCAAAAGGCAAAAGTTCTAGTACTGAGAACATCCTGTTCATCAAGATCCAACAGAAATTAAAGGTGACATCCAAGTTCTCAATCATATCAATAAATGGTTTTAGTAGCATTATTTCTCTTTCTTTAACCATACTAGAAACAGATTATCAGCAATCTAAACGGTCTGCATTTCAAGTGGCAATGAGGTCAACAAAAAAAGAGCAAGCTAAACAAGTCAGTGAAAGTAAGATCGAACAGGTAGATCATAGCTTGCAATCAGTACTAATATGTGGAAATACAAGTATATGGGGACTGGTCTTTAAATGATTACAGCCAAGAGGCCTGACTTTCAGTTACCTTGAATTTACTTTCAGCACAGCTAGGACAGAGAGCACAAAGGCTGCAGAAGCCTTACTTTTATTGCTAGCTTTGTTAGGCCAGCCAACAGTGTGGAACTGTCCCAGATGCTCCTCTCCTGCCTCATTCTAGCTTTCTTACGGTCCTGCTCTGTCCATGATATGGACCATGATGATGTAAGAAATCTTGCCTTTCTTATATTTGGCAGCTTTATGAAAGAATGAGAAGTTGGAAACAGACCACTGTAATCAGAAAGGAACCAAAGAAAACCTCCTTCGGCTAGAAAAATAAAAATCCAGTCCTACCATTTTTATACCAAAAAAGTTTTGGTTTTCTTCCATGAATAGAAACAGAAAGGTGACATTCATCCAATTCACACAGTCCAAACTGCCTTTTCTGGGCAGCAAAAACTGAACTTCATTTCACACAAAACTTCCTGGAGGAGAAACTGTAATTGTATTATGGGAAAAATAGTCTAAATAGGAATTCTGGTTCAGAGGACAATGGTATCATCAGGCACCTGACTAATTCCATACCAAGACTTAGACAGACACAATTTAATATTTCAATTTCTTTTAATCCAATTTGAAATTTGACAGTTTATTTATTTTTTCTTCGGGAAAAAAATGTTTTTGTGTAGAAACTCTAATTTTTGACAAAACTTTAACATTTTTAGTACATGTTTTTGATTAAAGTAATCTTGTTCTGTTTTTATTACAAATACTTGTGGGAGAGAATGAATGTTTCTGACCTGCTCTACTTCAGCTTCTGAGAACTCCATCACCCCAATGCAATGCTTGAAGTTCACAAGTGACAGAAGCAGGGGATGATGCCAGTACTGTTGCCTTCACAGACCTTCCCATATAAACAAATGGAAGACTTCAGTCTTTAGTACTTCCCGTTCTACAACCTTCATAAACACAAATATTTACCCAAAGGAATATGAAGAATCACATTCTCATCAAAAACCCCCATGCCTTCTGATTCCAACAGTGCAAAGTTGTGGACAAGGTAATACTTAAATGTGGTTTGCAAAAATTGAATTTAAGACTTGGAGAACAACTCTCAACATATGGCTAATTATGTTTTCTGAAGTTTCACCAAATAAGGAGCTAAAAATAGGTCTGCAGCTGATAGCAAATAATTTTTTTCCAGTGGAGTCATTCTTCATTTGAAGATAACAGCCCCAGTAAAATGCTGAATGCTGCAACTCCACATGTTTTGGCAAAAAAAGTAGTTTTGGGGAATTTAAGAACTCACTCAGCATGCAGCCAGCTGTCATTAAAACTGTGATAAATCTGTTGGTTTTGGCCTGGGTCTCTGAACACATGTACCATCCAGAGGTATGGAAAAGAGATGAACTGGTAACACAGAACTTCAGCTTTGTGACAGGAGACAAAAGCAAGGAGGAAAATGGAGGAGACAAAAGCAAGGAGGGAAATGGAGAAGACAAAATGGAATAGAGAAGTCTAATTAAGACTGATGTAAAGCAGAGGAAAGCATACATAAGCTGCCTAAATATGACAAAATCCATAACTTTAATAGCACAGCTGTCCTTCAGCTGCATGTCTTTGCGTTCTTTCAGTTTTTCAAGGAGCTGAGTTTATTACAGATAATGAATACTTTGACGATACTGCACATGCTTCAGGGCAATACAAAAATGAGTATGCTACAATAAAAAAAAATATTTTAAAAAGGATTTTTAGTTTTTTGAGTCTACATTAAAGGTTTTAAGGCTTCTCTGATGTTTTATCAGACCTTCCATATAATACTATTATAAGGACGAAATACTGGACAAGCAAAAAGTACACATACGACCTTAACTCCCTCCCTTTGAGAATATTTGTTGCTACTGTTGTGGATAGACCTTTAACTTCATGCAGGGTCTCTTCTGACTTAATAATTGACAGGCTGGAGCTATTATTTGTCAATGACCTCTCATCTCATCATTTTTTGATACTTTTCTATTATTTTACATTTTCCATGCCTGTGTTTAGCTTAAGAAGTCCTTCCTTCCAGGAGATCCTGAAAGCTTCACACCTCAACTAGGACACTGTATCTGAGTCAGATGAGGAGTCCTGCAGAATGAGCACAAATTAAAGCTGTATACTTGGCAAATAATCACTGAGGTAGGCTTTTAGAGACAAAGAGGAGGGTAACCACATAATTTCCTTGAGTCTTGTAGAGATATATCTTTAACTAAGCTTGAGGTCAGAGTTGTAACAGCTTACAAAGGATTTCTGAATGTAGGAGACATTGAACCCAAATGGAGATATTTGAATGGAGAAATTTCTCAAATGGAGTATACTCAGAGGTAGTTATTGAAAATCTTACTAGATGTGTTAGAGACTATTGAAAATCTGGCGCTGAAATTATATGAGAACAAAACCTGTGACAAAGAGTATCTGACAAGAAAAGTCATGGAATAAAAAAATAACATTCTCTTTTAACTCAAAACCCTGCAGCACTAAGAGCAGTCAAACTGTTCAGCCTTTCTCTACACAGAGAGTTATTTTGGGCAAATTCTGACTCTTCTTTGCAACCTTCATTCTTCTTCACTGGCAAAATCATTTCAGTCAGCTCTATCAGGACAATATCCAGAGGCAAAGTAATCTGCTCTAGTAATATGGCTCAATGCTGCTTCCCAGAAAGGAAGACAGGTTCAGAATCAGAAGCACAATCATGACTTCCACACCAAATCCACAGCTGCAAACCGCAGCTTAAACTCAACACAAGAACAAACAAGCACATTTTTCCCAACATGCTCTCATTCTTTGAAGTCCAAATATCACAGATATTACATATGTTTTACTACGATGTAGATTACTGCACATTTTGAGTTTACTATTTAAAGCATTTGTCAGGGGCATGTTCCCTTCCTTGATATAGTCAGATGAGACAATAACAGGTTTTTATTGACATATTTAATATCTTTAAACAGGAACAAATTTACAGACAGGTGTCTCATCAGCAAGCTTATGAGACAGCACTCTGCCACTTATTGGTATAGGATGATTGTATTTTACTTCACTGATTATTCTTTGAGCTACTTGATATAGTCCTCTAAACTCTGCCCCCATTTCTATACATTTATTTCTAACCTCCATATTAAGTCTCCTCACCATATCCCACATCTTCTTGTTAGTTCTGGACAGATTATATTATACTTTTTTTCTCACAAAATGGTGACTTACACTTTCTTATGATGGGCATTCCTGTAACTGTTCATTGTTTGGCCTGCATTTCCACAGCACCCTTTATCCCACTTCTTTTTCTAATAGCCTTTTATACATTCTTGCTTTTACAGAAGAAAATGCTTTGATAGGGCTACAGGGCAAAATTGTAGAGAAAATTTATTTCCCTGGTGACAGCATTCTGGACCTCTGCATCAGCCTCATTGGCTGCACAGGCCTTAATTGTTGAGGTGTTCCCCCAGATCCCATTTATCCAAATGAGGGAAATGCTAGCATATACCACAGCTCCCATTCACTCAAAGGCACAGGACTACTTTCTCTAGAAAGTACAGTATGGGAAGGGGCTAGTGCAAATAAATTCCTAACAGTCCACATGGTTATCCTAGCTATTCCAGTACTGCCTAACAGCACTAAGGGCTCTGGACTGCAGTTCAACGCCTCCTTGAAACTGGAACTCAGAACCTGGATGCTTTCTGAATTTAGAAACAAATCCACAGGCCTTAACTCTATTGTCCCAAGGTTGATTGTCACTACTCAGCTGTTTTTTGGTAAGTTGGACTTAATGGTACCCAGGCTGTTTTAGCCAAGCATGGATGTTTAGTAGGAAGCACACTCCAAGAGAATTCAGCAGAAATACACAGTATTTCTGGATTCTCAGTGGGTAGGAGATAGGCAGCTCAGTCAGTAAAATAGTCCTTCTGTATGCACTAGAAAAGGCAGTTTGAAGGCAGTTTGTTGTATTTCAGGAATTAAAGCAAATAAGGCTGTTTTGGTGTGTTTTTTTTTTGGCTTTGGTTGGGTTTTTTTTGTTCTCCCTAGACAGCTTTCCTAAATTTAGGTGCTTAAATTTCAGTTAAGCTATGTCTTAGATGCCAGAGTACTACTTAAGGTATTGTTCAAAGTTAACAAATGTTCTCTGTATCTATCTTCTTTTCATATGCTGGAAAAAAGACAGAAATGATGCACATCTGGAAACTGTTGTTTTGTTGTTCATCACATCTGTTTGTTCATGAATTAAATATTAAGTTGACCCAAAAAGCATGGCTGAAAAGCAATGCCAGAGGGATAAGGAATCACAATCTGTGAATTTAGTGCTCTTGATGCTCATATGACTAAATGCAGCTTATCTTTTTATTGTTTCTGAGAAATTAATGTGAAGAGGAAGAATAAGGAAAATGAAGTCAAATCAACAGCTTTGTATGCAGGTTCTATTTTTTTACTTTTAACGTCCGAATTTAAGAAGCTTAAAAAAATAAATATATAGAGTCTTAAAGCTCAAATAGGCAAAGTCAAAGACAAGTTTTCTGGTAATAATACATTGGTCTCAGTTAATATTTTAAACAGAGAGTGAACATATCCATGTATAAGGTGGACATGGTTCTGTTCTGTTCTAATATTGCCTTCACAGCTTTGGTAGAAGTTTTGCAATTTCTATGAAACAATTTGATGATGTTTCATTTTGTGATACTTTTTATGGACAGGACTGCCCAAGAGAAAATTAAGCATAGAATTCCAGGCCTCACTATATCTTTCAGGTCCACATCTTAGAATTTTGCTTTTATGCAAGAAATTGTCTCAGAATGGAGCTCATATTGCTATGTGAATTCGGGACAGATGTGAATTCGGGACAGATGTGACACACTTAGACTGATGTTAAGACTCTGTCAGATATGACACAGTATTAAAAATCAAACAAATAAAATCACGGTGCTGTATCTGCTTACATATGTTACCATGTTTTGAGGGCATGTCAAGTTTTCAGGATGACAGAAACAATGTCAGAGTGAGAATGGATGTATAACTTATTTTTTTAGTGCTCATTTACTTGTAGCATGTAAGCCTTTAAGAAATGGCTTTTTAAGTGTTAGACACATATTAGCATCCGAGAAAAATCTGAAATAGCTACCTGTAAAGATACAATATATATTTCCTGTTGTGGGTAAGCCTAAGTCTTTTTCTTGAATTCTGATTCTAAATAAAATGGCATAATCATGTCATGTTCCCTCAGCCTTAACTAAAGTGCATGAGATCATCTTCAAAATACAGCTATTCTCTGTTGATCGCACTCCTTTTGCAATATTCACTACCAGCTGTGGTGACATCACTTGTTTTACATGATTCAGGAATTAGTTTGATTAGAAATAAGAAGCTATTATATTTTAGTACATGTAAGCATGTCTGCCTATACCACAATCTGCATGAATGCTGTACAGATGTGTAAATGAACTGCAGGATCCTATGGAAAAAAATTCTATTTCTGTGCTCATGAAGGGGTTTTGTTCTTTAACAGTTCTAATCTGAATAAGCTAAGGTCTACTTCTCTAGAGCTTGAAGGTTTGATTCTTCACTCATAAAATCTTCTACCATCCAGTACTAAAGACAAACATGATAAAGGAAAGCATCTTATACAAAAGACTGTAGGATTTTAAAAAAGCCCTATAATGTAGCATTAACTATTACCTAGCATCTTTTCTTTAGAAGAACAAATTGAATAGACTGACTTAAAAACTCATTAGTCTAATAAAACAGCAAAATGCAGCATATAAATCCAGCAATGACTACCTTTTTTCACTCTGTAGACAGCCTACAAGCAGAAAATCTGTTACTGTGAGGTACTCTTCCAAGCTTATAGTCATGGCAGTTCATACCTTGATTTAATCCAATAAGCCTGGTCCATTTGCTTTTGTTACCTAGTGAAAACCTTAACTAAAAAAAGTGTTTACTCAGTTTCTTCCTAAGCATAACTAGTTCCCCTGAAAATACTTCTTTTTCTGAAGAACAGAACATTGTTTGCAACAATTAGAAAATAAAAATGTTTCTTGCACATGTAGATTTCAACACAGATCCAAAGAAAACATTAACATCTTAGGCCTGGAGTGACAGTTCCACTAATAAGGTTCCTCTGTTTAAAGAATAGCACATCAGGGGAGCATAACTGAGTTGTTCAAATTAACTCATTCAGTTTGGTATTTTCTGAATAAGTCATTTGAAAAATGGTGTTTTCTCATTCTAATGACCCATTCAGCCTATGCACGGTCACCCAGCAGCATTGCCTATTGTTTGAAAGCAAATACAAACATATGCAAGCTACTCTGAAACAATGGACAATATTTAGCATTGGCATAAACATATGCATTGCTCCCAGAAGCCAAAAGACTTGTACCTTCCAAAATAAGTTTCCTGAGTGCTGCTGCAAAGATGATTTTGTATTACCGAAGATGGTATCCTCTTCTTATAGGGAGGAGTAGAAAAAGGAGAAAGGCTGCCAGAAAGCAGGGCTTTCTCTAGGGCTGCCTGGTTGTTTTGTCAGTTTCATCTTTAACAGAGCAAAATCCTACTCCAACTAAGGACTGACAGATGTAGCAGTAAGATCTTTCTTTCTGTCTTCTCTGAATTACCTAAGCATGACCTATGATGGAGCAGTAGCTGAATAGACAGCTGTTACAGCTGCCATCAATCTAGGTGTACCCCACAAGTGAGGCAAGTGTTAGATCTATTGTGTTTCCATTTCCTACAGTAAGTATAGCAAAGATGGATTGTCTCTCCTGATTTCAGAAAAGCATAGTGATGCTTTACAGGCTATTATAATAGAATTTATATTCCTGTCTGGTTTTCCTCCTTGGTTGCACATCTCACTGTCAGGTTTCTGGAGCCTCTCATTCAGCTGAAATGCAGTATCGCGTTATTATTCATTGCCTAATCATAGGGTGTTAAGAATTACACTAAGAAAAGGTAACTACTCCAACACAATGTGAGCCCTGCTCATGTTGCCGTCACCTCAGAGGTTCTATGGAAAAATTCTCATGTAAATAAAAAATAGGATTTGTGGATTACAACCAAGGGAGTTAATTGATTACTCTGACACACCATGAACACCGAAGAAACAAAAAATTCATTAACATGAACTTCTCACTGAGTTGCTAGCAAGAAAGGAAAATATATTCCTGTCACTCTTTGCTTTCTATTACGAGCCAACTGGCTGCCCCTAGAACAAGAAAATAGGTCGTGGAAACTTTCATCACAGTCTGAGGCTGAGTCTGCCCCAAGATGGTGGCAACCAGTTACATTTCACAGCTATCTGTCAGGCCTGTGTGAGATGCCCAACATCTGTTCGGCATTACAGCACCTTGACAGACATCATATGAAAGATGCTGTGAGAGATCACAGCATTTTTGTATTGTGCTCTACAGATCCCTGGCTAAATTGAGCCACAGAAATCATGCCTGGAGTGAGCTGGACATTGGTAGAAAAAGAACCTTAACAGCATCGGGGGAAAGTAAGTTATATTTCATCATGAAAAGAAGAAAATAATTTAAAATGGAAGGAGTTATAACCAAGCAGAAAAATAAGATGTAGCAAAGCAAAGTAAATAACATTTCTAACAAAGGACAAACTGCAGTTGGTTAAGAAAGTAAAATTTGCAGAAACTCAGCTGTTTTTCCATGTTTTCAGATCCATGTTTCCAAAATTCAAAATGTAACATCTGAAAACTAGATTACAAAACTGCAGTCACAATGGCACGATGATTAGATATTTATCCAAAACAAACACGCATAGGAACTGGTTTTTTTCAGCATTAGCTTGCAAAACAATTGGGCCAAGAAATTAAGGAGAAAGAATCTGAAGACTCTGTCAGCCATGCTAAATGGATTCAGCTTTAACAGCTACTGCTATTTTTGGTAGACACATAAACATGCCTCCTTTATTACACAACTGCTTTGAAACTGACCTGCAGATCAGAAACAGACTGGGGCTTCTAGGCACTGGGCCACATCGAACAACAATCCAGCTGGGAAATTATATCTAGGGGACTGTTTGTCCCATGGCCTGTTTCTTCTGTTTTTCTCACAGATGGCTGCAGGTTTTGCAGAGCTAATGTGCTTTGTTTCGTTAGTCGTAACTGACACCTCTTACGGATAAACAGCATAGTTACACACCTGAGATTCAGCATAGCAGAAATACCACTTGTGCTCCTTTTCCTGACACAACTTCTTGTGTCCTGAGACCAAGACTGACCCTCTGCTAAGTAGCAGAGAACATCTGCAACATGTCAGCTTCCCAGGAGAGAAGAAATCAGTGAGGACTAAGTGTATCAAGGCTTTATTTTTATATATGTGTATCCCAGTGGGGGAACACAAGCAGCAAAGTAGCAGGCTTTTGGTTTTTTTCAGAAAGCTTCCAGTCTACACTGATGTGTGCTTGTCAAAGCTCCTGCTTCTGATGGTAAACTACTGCTTGTTCAAGATCACTGATTTGGCTGCTCATCTGGAATTTCCCAGGTACTGAGGAGTCCAGCTAGGGTAGCAGCTGCCAGGCAGCCAGAAATCCTGAACACATAATTCACTGTACATGCAGAATGCATACAGTGACACTGAGCAGGCTTAGTACGAGTCATATGGGCACACACAGTACGTTTGACACCTGCAGAATGCGTTGGATGGGTTGCACAGCATGTGTTGCATGAGTGCCCTGTTGGCACGTAGTCAGCGTATCCTGAGCATGTTAGATGCACTGCAACGCTCAATTTCTGTCTATGAGGGAAATCTGGGATCCTTAGTATTTTAATGCCAAGAATTGGTGAATATCTTAATGCTTGGTTCTCAGGGAGCTTTCCACATCAGGAATGGACTCTGATGAAAGAACAAAATAAATAGCAAAGAGCAAATTCTCTTGCTGCTCTTGCAAGTTGTGTCTTTCATGACACTGAAATCTATGCAATGTTTAAAAGCCGTATACAACACTTCCATAAAATGAAACGCTTGTGAAATAAGAAAAAGCACTTGAAAGACCACATCATGCCTGTAGTAACATTTGTAAAGATCAAAAATGAGAAAACTTTTAAAGGCAACCACCTTTTAAACAGAGGACAGTCCTAAAGTGACAGGCTTGAGTGCACAACAATGGATTACTCTCAACATCAGAAGAAGGCTGAGCAGCCTCGGTGGTATAAAGCTTGGTGAAATCTTGAATGCAGTTCAAGGAGGCAGCTTCAAAGACCTCAAAGGTGGATTATAAAGCAATAAATTTCATTATATAAGTGATACTCTTTGTTTAAAACAATTACTATTATGTCTAATGCTTGTTGCCCTTTATCAACTAAAACAACCATAAAGCCAAATGTGGAAATATTTTCGGAATTTTCTTTTCAATCCTTACACAAGTAGAACTCGAAATGACCTCCGCTAGAGTTTTTCTTTAGTGAGGATTTTCAGATTTCAGGTTCCATGGGCTTTAAAAATCTCTGCTGAGAACAGAAATTCATGCTAAACTACCTGAAGAATGAAATGTAAAATGATATATTCATTAAATCTGCATAAAGAATTCATTTATTTCTGAGTTGTTTGCATCTCATTTGAACCAGTTTAGTGTGTGGAATGTAACCTTTCCTCTCAGAGTTTCTCAATCCCTTTTTAAATCCAATCTTGCCATTTTTCTTCTGCACTAGTCACTTCCACTAAAATTCATTTCCAGTAAAATTCACTGAGCATATAAGATATATACACAGATATAAGTCCGTGTAAGTACTTGATACTTTCTGGAATTAAACTAGAACAGTGAATTATAGTAATCAGCAGCTATGAAGTTTCAATGCTTTTTCCATAAAAGAATAAGTATGTCAGAATATTATACTGAAGAATGGAATGCATTTCAAAGCACAATAATTCCTCCCTTATTACAACCTCACTTCACTCACGGGTAAAACAATGTCCAGTAAGCTAATGTCTCTGGTTCAGAACACTTTATTTTAACATAAAAATCAATAAATGATGCTACCAAATAGTATTGAGCTTTAAGAAAGCTAGATGTTGATATTGATGAATTTTTTTTTCATATAGCAAATAATCTCAGAATTTTCATTTCATTTAGGTTCCACATAAGGCATGGAATTTTTCAACAGAGAAATTCTGCTTTTGCTAAGTACATGTACTTTTCCAGCCAAAGGTTTACAAATACTTTTTGCCCATGCATGACTTCCCTCAATTCTTTCAGTCCATATAGTCACGGTCCCAACATCATCCTTGATGTTCTAATTCTTAGCTGATTCTCCTTTTTCAAAGTAATTTATTGACTGCATGTGAACCTAAAACAGTATAGATGGGCAACTTAGCCAATAGAATGCTCTCAGACCACCTCTGCTTGGAAAACATCATCTTATTTAACTTCTTATCTACGCAAAAAGGCTGCTTTCAGTTCCCTTCATAAAGTTGTGCAGGTATAAAGGAAAGCCTTGCACAAAATATTCTTACTTTGGAGTTTAAAAATGGCTTATTTCCATGGGGAGGGAGAGTGACCATAACAGAATAATTTTTTTAATGTATACATACATCAAGCCTTGGACATAGAGGAAAAGGTAATTATAAATTCAGGTTTTATATTATTTAGGTTGTGATTAGGTTTAACATCAACTTTGCATTCATAGAGATGACAGTGCAAGGTATAAGGCAGTGAACCAGAATCAGTATTATCCTTGAGTACTGTGATGTCTTGTCCTCACTCCAGTCATCACCATTTCAGTGTAGCACTCCATTAACTGTGGGAACTTAGGAAAATTATTTGAATAATTTGCAAGCAAATTAAATGAAGATTCTTTAATAATCTTGCTTTGAAATACTAGGACATGCCCTCACTAATGATTATAATTGGCTCTGGTATTCTATGATCTTGTGCACTAAAATCAAAGCTTGAAATGAGCAGAGCAGCGCAACATCTCGTCATTCTTGTGGGTATAGTGGCATCATCAACATCCACTCACCTACCCCCTTTTCATTCCAAGAGTGTCTGTTTCCTCACACAGTTATACTTCCACATGAATTTGCCCATCCTCTCCCAGCTTCAACCATAATGTTAGCTGATTTCTGGAAAGAGTAAAACCAACAGCTGCTTCCATTTGGGCATTAAATACCATTTAGTATGTTTTCTTTGTCCTTTAGGAAAAAAACCTAAACTTAATAGTGGCATAAATACCTCAAAATAAACACGTATTTATAGGGATGAAGTGGAAATCTTTACTAACCTTAAATGCATCTAACACATAGCACATTTTTTTATACAGGCAACTTCTTTAGCAACTACTTGCTGACTGAATATATCAGATTAATTTACACTGAAAACAGTATTATTAATTCCCCCAACCTTAACTTGTTGTGTGATCAATTTAGTAGCAGTTGGGCCTTTTTGTTGTTATTTAATGCTTTGCAATTTGTTCAGGTGTAGGCTTATTCTCCTTACTGTCAGAATCCTTTCACACTGAATGTTCTTGGTAATGGTGTAAAACTACCTTGCTGGTAACAGCGTTCTGGAAATAAAATTCCCGCTAACCCTGATAAGGAGAGAAGTTTTGACTTCAGAGGTTTTGTCTTTGTTTCTCACCATCTAGCTCTGTTTCAACTGGCAGCAAATTAAATTGATTTTCTCCAACTTGATTTTGTTTTGCCTGTGATGGTAATTGGCAATTGATCTCCCCATCCTTATCTCAACCCATGAGCTTTTTCTTTCCTTCTCCCCTTCTTCTGCTGAGGAACAGAAGAAAGCAGCTGGATAGGTGCCTGGCAGGCAGCTGAGGTCAACCAATCACAATGTGCTAGCCACAATTACTCAATTTATTGCAGGAAGAAATTCTATACATCACTATTCTGAAAACAAATCCTTGGCTTCAGTGTCAGATTTTCTTCCTTAAGTCTTCTTCAATTATACCAAAAGGATACAACATTCCTCTCAGAGACCCTAACTCTTTGGAAATGATAAAATACAGTAACACTTGCAGTGGCACAGAGAGTTTTTTCACAAGAAAATAACACTTTTCTTACACAGTGAAATACACAGTGAAATACAGTTTTAGTGATGGACTAAAAATGCAAAAATTTACTTGTATGTCAGTGCCAGTCCACTTTCCACTTCTATGCTGGCTACAGAATTCTCATTAGTTCCTTGACCTGAAAGTTATACTTTTCCAGTTTTACTGTCAGTTTTCTGTATTTGTTTTTTAAAGTCTAGTCCTTGGGTGCATTTTCCAGTCATATAGAAACAATTCTGAGCAGCTCAAACTCAAACCAACCCGGACATGTCTACATGTTTAAAATCCACGCTTTGTTTCCCTGCCTTTTGATGGTGTATTTATGCAGTATATTGACTTTCAGAAAGAAGTGCCCCTCAGGGCTTGCACCAGAGCCCTCTGCTCCTTTACTTGTGCCTATGTAGAGGTTTGTGTGGTAACACAGCAAACAGGATCACTAATACGACCTGGCTTAAAAACACATCTGTCTTCATTTTTTTCAGTGTCAAAAAAAGACAATTTCATCCTACAATAAAATTCACCTTCTTATTTCTAGGACATCATTATTAAAAATAAACATAATGAAAAAACTAAGACATACCCATTATTTTCCATAAAAAGAATTTAAAAATCTCTGAATTCTCTGCAGTGTTATTAAACATAAAAGGAGACAGAATCCAGGAATATATGGTATAGCAGCAAAGAGGTATGTTAACCAAAATGTCTCATTTCTGATATTATAGTTACTCTACACTTAAACTCCAGCTTACATCATGACATTGTTTTCCTTAATCTTTTTATGCAAATAATAACATCAGCAAAATCCTACCATGAAAATCTTACTGCAAATTCCTTTGTCCAGCCCTAACTTCCTGATGTTTTTGAAATGCTAGTGTAATTGAGAAGTGGTTGGAATATTTTGTGTATATTTTTCACTGCAAAACACTAACATTTCTGAAATCATAACGGAAGGGTATTTATGACATGAAAGTTACAGCCAACTGTGATGTTACTATTGCAAAATATAATCAGACTCTGTGAAATGAGCTCTATGGCCTCTGTGGTGCATAGTTTTATACTATTAAGGGTAGCTTAGAAATAACAGAAAGTGATATTGATGGGATCTGTTCTTGATTGTGCACAAGAAGGCAGCCAGAAATGCTTAGGGAAACCAAAACAACAATAAAACTGAATGAAAGATCTAGTTGCAGGCTGCAGATGACTCTCATTTCTCCAACCACATTTTCAGTAAAAATTTGGCAGGTTAGTAACCTTACTTAGCATCTTCAATGGTATTCTGAGTATGTGTGCTATGATAAGATATACTTTAGTGAAAACTGAAAAATCATTTCAGGCTGCTAAACTATATAAACTAGTGTAATTGTATTGAATAAGCCAGAAAGCATCATACTGGATGCAAAGACTTAATAACTGTCAGAGACGGGCTAACAGATTTATTAACAACTATGATCAAAAGAAGGTTAAATATGAGAATTTTCAATTTGAAAACACTTGTAACTGCTCTTTACACATCACACTAAACCCAAAATCTGTAATTTTGTGTAATTTTTTTTTTTTTAAGAACAATGGCAGCTTAAAAAAAAAGAAAAGCAGTTTTTCAGCATTCATGTGGACTACATTTTCTTAAAGCAGCTTTTCAACATTCACGTGGACTACAAGCTATTACAATTTTCTATAAGAAGCATATAAGCATTGTCAAGTTCAGTGCCCTACTACTGATTTGTTATACACCTGCTTGTTTTGTTCAAGGATCAGTTTGGGTTTTTAGGTTACATACACATATGAATATGTGCTCAGATTTTTGCATTTTTCATGCTCCCCAGATATACTTCACTTTTTCATTTCTAACACCGAAGAACTTAACTAAAAATTTTAAACCAGAAGCTTTTAATTGTAGCAAAACCCATACTCTACTGCACTCTAACTATCATAACTTTTGTCCGAGTTACTGGGGCAAAACTCACAGCGATTCAGTGCAAACAAAGGACTTATTTTAGATTTTGCTGGGATCCATGGAAACAGCCTTGAGGGGCTACTCTACATTGCTTTGTTACATTATTTCTGAGAGCTGGCACAGTAGACTCCAGCAAATCTTAAGGGACACGCAAACCTTGTCACAGCATGACATTACAAATGGTACCTTCAGGACTGGCATGTGTGCCACCACTTCTTGTACGTTCTCCCACACCCTCCAAATGTCAATTCTCCCCCTAAGATATTTGCAACTTATAGTAGGTGTATGTAAGGCTTTGCTCTTCAAGTAGTACAGTCACAGCCCCAGGCACTGAGAAAGATGTGCTTGCGTATAGCTGCTTATTGCTGGTGTTCTCTGTGCCTGCTCCAAAATGGATTTTAACTTCAGCAAGGAAAGAAATTTGAGACTCAGTGTGGACTTTGGCTCTACCTCATTTAGACTTATCACAGGTGGGTAAATCTAGGAGATAGTAAGGAAATCAGGATAATGTGGACTTCAAGATGGCAGCAGAGTAAAAGAAGTTATATCCTGATATGATGGCTCATGCTCACCTGTGCAGAGAGCTGTACAAAAGCCGCAAGCATTATTCACCTTGGAGATGCTTCCTGTCACTTGCCATTGTCCTCCACAGTAGGTTTAAACTGCTTTTCCAAGTTTACCAGGGGAAAAAGCCTACTTAGCAGGATTTAAGTGAGCTCACATGGAATCTGGAGAGACCCATAGCTGCAAGGAGGACACTGAAATTCTTCCAGCATGGGCCAACCTGCGCAGATCCATGTGCAAGTTCTGTACTGACATTTATGTTCTGACCAATCTGAAGGAGACAAATGAGCCAACTGAGAGAAGTCAATTTTGATTCAAGTGTCATGTCTTAACAGAAATAACCCAGTGTTCAGAACACTGCTGCAGAAAGGCTCAGAACCTAATGTCTCTGGTTCTGGATCCCTTCCAAACATTCTTTGTGCTGTGGTTTAAAAACACTGTGCCAACATGTCTGAGGGTTTCCGCATAGCTGACACAACTTTAAATATAGTGTATAATATCTCCAAGCAACTTGTGGTGTATCCAAAGGTGTCTGGGAGGGGAATCTGGCAGTAGCTACCATTCATAACCACAGAGAATATAATCATGGCTATGGTGAAAGTACAGGGCATTTGTCAGGAGTGCCATGAGACTTTTGTCCTTTCCAGAAATCAGCTCATGCTATAAAACAAGAACTGATGAAAATGAGTTCATTGTCCATGATGGTGCCACACAAAGAGGAAGAAGAGAGAAAATAAAGCAAGGTCTAGACCACTGGACCAGGATGCCAGATTAACTTTGAATCTAGTACCTTGCAGCCTGTATCTGGAAGCTTGAAGAGACTTGGTTCACCTGAATGTGTGCATACAGGAGGATCTGATCTCCATGGACTTCAGCAATAGACAACAAAACTGCATTTCACATCTGATAGAGAACCTGTATAGCCAATTTCTAGGAAAGAAGCTACAGGCTTCGAATCAACAGAATTCAAGAAATCCATGAGGAATATATAAAATGCTGCTAGAAAGATCAGATAAGACCTATCTTGGGGTTGCATGTATATATAGGAGATTTTTGGCTCTGAACAATCTGAAACTGGAAAGCAAGCATGTGCTGTTTGGGCATTAAAGCAAAAAATGAAAAAAAAAACCAGCAAGCTGAGGCA
Source organism: Pezoporus occidentalis (assembly GCF_034315485.1). Lineage (NCBI taxonomy): Eukaryota > Metazoa > Chordata > Aves > Psittaciformes > Psittacidae > Pezoporus > Pezoporus occidentalis. The sequence goes on from NW_026913953.1 coordinate 69,939, forward strand.
CTCCTCAGATTTTTTCTAATTAATACATGCAAAGAAAGTACAGAGAAGCAATTCAATAATTCAACAATGAAATCTTCTTTATCAGAAGCTATATAAATTTATAGATAAATACAATCCTTAATCCCTAGATATCACAATTTAAAATTATGTTTTTGAATCCTTTTTTTCCCAAAATAAAATTCAGAAAACCCAGTATTAATAGCTTAACTTCTCTTTTTGATAGATTTCAGAGATCCTGTCAAGTAAACAAGGGAGCTAATTTTCACATTATGGTATTTAAAACAATCAAAACTGGTACATAAAATGATTACTGCTACCATCAGCTAACAATTTAGCTTATTAGAAACCTTAGTAATAGATTGACTCTTTTCTCTTAGAAACTATAATCTCTTCCCATATCCTCTGGATGCCATGATTTCATCAGCTACAAGGTAAACTGAAGTTAAAACGTACTCACTTATTTTATTTCTTACTTCATTCAATTTTTCTCCAAGGCATTTAGCTTCAGCAAACCTGTCAATGCAAGCATAATGATACAGAATCACTCTAAAGAACAACGAGTCAAACTGGTTGCTCACTATAAAATACAGAATTACTCAGGACTACTTTTTGATTTGTAAGTAGAAATAAATGCAAAAACAAAAAAATCCATCAGAAAAGGTTGTTTGGTCTAAAATAAAGTATTTCTGAAAGAAACCATCCAACAAATAGGTATACTAGATAGACAAAACAAACTTGAGTTTTTAAGTTCTAAAAATTGTCTTATTTCAATTCTAACAAATGGATTCTCTTAAATATTCACATTACACTAAAATATTAATTTTAATATGCCACATTGCTTGCAATGTTTTAACGTACAGCTATATAAAAGTAAAACAAAAATAAAGCCAAGCCAAGTTAAAACAAAACTTTTGAAAGTATTAGAACTTCTGCTTACCAAGAGTTTTTAAATTTCAGCCTGTAACTTGCATATTGCTGATGATCACTGTTTGTGCTGTGTGACAATGTGCGTCTCAGTCATTAAGAAACTTCTCAAACAGAAATATACAAAAGTGTGACAAAACTACATTATTCTGTTTTTCTATAGATAGTCCTTATCTGTCTATGACATGAAATTAACTCAGACAGAGACCCCATCCCAAACCGTGGCTGTTCAGGTCTCTGGATGCAGGGAGTGCCAGAGCCTGCTGCTGCCGGGGGAGGGAGGACAGCATTCCACCTGTGTGAGGTGTGAGCAGGTAGAAGATCTGCTTAGCCTGGTGGCAAGACTTAAGGAGGAGGTTGAGACGCTGAGGACCATCAGGGAGTGTGAAAGGGAGATCAACTGGTGGAGTAACTCCCTGGCGTGCCAGTCGGAACGGTTCCAGGGAGATACCCCCCAAAAGGGAAAGAACCCCCTGCCTTCTCACATAGAGGGGGATGGCCCGAGACAGCCCCTGCCCTGTAGCTGTTGTGCAGAGGTAGGGGACCAAAAAGACGACGAGGGTTGGAAGCGAGTTCCAGTTCAGCGTCGTGGGAAACCCTCCCCCCTTCCTGCCCTGCTTCCCCAGGTGTCCCTCCGTAATAGGTTCGAGGCCCTGGATCTTGAAGGAGAGGTAGGTGAGAATGTGGGGCAAGGCCAGCCCACAAGGCCACATAGGAAAAGGCGGTCGACTTTGCACCTCAAGACTGCCTATGATAAGAAAGAAAGAAGGGTCATTGTAGTAGGGGATTCCCTTCTGAGAGGAACAGAGGGCCCGATATGCAGAGTTGACCCTCATCATAGGGAAGTGTGTAGTCTGCCTGGAGCCCGGATCAGGGATATCACCAGGGCGCTCCCCAGCCTGGTGCACCCGACAGACTACTACCCGCTGCTGGTCTTCCAGACAGGTGGGGAGGAAGCTGCTTCCCGCAGTCTGAGGGGGATGAAGAAAGACTACAGGGCCTTGGGGTGGATGGTGAAAGAGCCTGGGGCTCAAGTGATCTTCTCCTCACTCCTTCCATCTTCCACTGATGATGTGGGAAGCAATGGGAAGATTCAGTTCATAAACAATTGGCTTTGAGACTGGTGCTACAGGCAGGGCTTTGGATTCTTTGATAACAGCTGGTTTTATAGGGCACCAGTCTGGACAATGTCAAGTGAGAAAGGTTTGTCTCACAGAGGCAAAAGGATGCTGGGGCACGAATTAGCAGGGCTCATTTGGAGAGCTTTAAACTAGATTCGAAGGGGGATGGGTTGTAGCTGGGCTTGCCCCAGTGGGGCAGCGCTCCAGAATTAATGAAGACTGGGAGGCCTCCTATAATCCTAGGGTGAAATCGGTGTGCTCAGCTTGCTCCCTAAAATGTCTGTACACCAATGCGCGCAGCATGGGAAATAAACAGGAGGAGTTGGAAACCTGTGTTAAGTCAGGAGACTATGATCTGGTGGCAATTACAGAGACGTGGTGGGACAGCTCACATGACTGGAATACAGTCATGGAGGGCTATGTCCTTTTCAGAAAAGACAGGCCAGCCAGGAAGGGTGGTGGGGTTGCTCTTTATGTGTGGGAGGAACTACAATGCACCGAGTTCTGTCTGGGGACAGATGACGAGCGAGTTGAGAGTCTGTGGGTGAGAATTAAGGGGCAGGCTGGCAGGGGGGATACTGTTGTAGGTGTCTGTTACAGACCACCAGATCAGGGTGAGGAAGTTGATGAGGCATTCTACAGGCAGCTGAGAGCGGCCTCACAGTCACAGGCTGTGGTCGTCGTGGGGGATTTTAACTTCCCTGATGTTTGCTGGAAGGACCACTCGGCAACCCAGCCACAGTCCAGGAGGTTCCTCCAGTGTATGGATGATAACTTCCTCCTGCAAATGGTGGATGAGCCAACCAGGAGAGGAGCGCTGCTGGATTTCATCCTCACTAACAAGGAGGGTCTGGTTGAAGCAGTAAGGGTTGAGGGCTGCCCTGGTTGCAGCGACCACGAGATGGTGGAGTTCAGGATCTTGTGTGGTAGGACTAGTAGAATAGCAAGTAGAATTGCAACCCTGGACTTTAGCAGGGCAAACTTTGGCCTTTTCAAGCAATTGCTAGGGGAAATCCCATGGGCAAGGCTGCTTGAAGGTAAAGGGGCCCAAGATAGTTGACATTCAAGGATTGCTTTTTCCGAGCTCAAGATCGGAGCATCCCGACACGTAGGAAGTCAAGGAAGAGGGTCAGGAGACCTGCGTGGCTAAATAGGGAATTGCTGGGTATGCTCAAGTGGAAGAGGAGAGTTTACAGGTCATGGAAGGAGGGGCTGGCCACTTGGAAGGAATATAAGGCTGCTGGTAGAGGATGTAGGAAGGCAGCTAGGAGGACTAAGGCATCCTTAGAATTAAACCTGGCGAGAAGGGTCAAGGACAGCAAAAAGAGCTTTTTCAAATACATGGCAGCTAAAACTAACACCAGAGGCAATGTAGGCCCACTGATGAATGGGATGGGTGCCCTGGTGACAGAAGATACAGAGATGGCAGAGTTACTGAATGCCTTCTTTGTCTCTGTCTACTCTGCTGCAGGCAGTCCTGAAGAGCCCTCTACCCCTGAGACCTTAGATGAAGTCAGGTCGACGGAGCGGTTTGCCTTAGTCGATGAGGAATGGGTTAGAGACCAGTTGAGCAATCTGGACATCCATAAATCCATGGGTCCAGATGGGATGCACCCGCGGGTGCTGAGGGAACTGGCGGAAGTCATTGCTAGACCGCTCTCCATCATCTTTACCAAGTCCTGGGAAACGGGAGAGGTGCCTGAGGACTGGAGGAAAGCAAATGTCACTCCAGTCTTCAAAAAGGGCAAGAAGGAGGACCTGGGTAACTATGGACCGGTCAGCCTCACCTCCATCCCCGGGAAAGTGATGGAACACCTTATCCTTGGTGCCATCTTAAGGCATATCAAGGATAAGAGGGTTATGAGGGGCAGTCAACATGGCTTCACCAGGGGGAAATCATGTTTGACCAATCTCTTAGCCTTTTATGAGGAAATAACACGGTGGAATGATGATGGCAGAGTGGTGGATGTGGTCTACCTTGACTTCAGCAAAGCGTTTGACACAGTCTCCCACAGCATCCCCACAGCTAATTTGAGGAAGTGTGGACTGGATAATCAGGTAGTGAGGTGGACTGCGAACTGGCTGAAGGAGAGAAGCCAGAGAGTTGTAGTCTATGGGGCTGAGTCTAGTTGGAGGCCTGTAACTAGTGGAGTGCCTCAAGGGTCAGTACTGGGACCGGTATTATTTAATATATTCATCAACGATTTAGATGAGGGAATTGAGTGTACTATCAGCAAGTTTGCTGATGACACTAAGCTGGGAGGAGTGGCTGACACGCCAGAAGGCTGTGCTGCCATCCAGCGAGACCTGGACAGGCTAGAGAGTTGGGCAGGGAATAACGGGATGAAATCTAACAAGGGAAAGTGTAGAGTCCTGCATCTGGGCAGGAACAACCCCAGGTTCCAGTATAGGTTGGGGAACGACCTGTTAGAGAGCAGTGTAGGGGAGAGGGACCTGGGGGTCCTAGTGGACGACAGGATGACCATGAGCCAACACTGTGCCCTTGTGGCCAAGAAGGCCAATGGCATCCTGGGGTGTATTAGAAGGGGGGTGGTTAGTAGGTCGAGAGAGGTCCTCCTTCCCCTCTACTCTGCCCTGGTGAGACCCCATCTGGAATATTGTGTCCAGTTCTGGGCCCCTCAGTTCAGGAAGGACAGGGACCTGCTGGAGAGAGTCCAGCGCAGGGCAACCAAGATGATTAAGGGAGTGGAGCATCTCCCTTATGAGGAAAGACTGAGGGAGCTGGGTCTCTATAGTTTGGAGGAGACTGAGGGGTGACCTTATAAGTGTCTATAAATATATAAAGGGGGAGTGTCACGAGGATGGAGCCAGGCTCTACTCAGTGGCAAACAATGATAGGACAAGGGGTAATGGGTGCAAACTGGAACACAAGAGGTTCCACTTAAACTTGAGAAGAAACTTCTTCTCAGTGAGGGTGACGGAACACTGGAACAGGCTGCCCAGGGAGGTTGTGGAGTCTCCTTCCCTGGAGACATTCAAAGCCCGCCTGGACACATTCCTGTGTAACATTATCTAGGTGTTCCTGCTCCGGCAGGGGGATTGGACTAGATGATCTTTTGAGGTCCCTTCCAATCTCTAGCATACTGTGATACTGTGAAATTGCTGAATTTTGAGGCAGAGCTGTAATACTTGGTTGTTAAGCAAACCTTCAGCTGATCTGGAAGAGTCTTATTCTAGCCAAAATAACTGAGGAAATAAAAAACTGTATTTCTGCCTAACTCAAATAATGACAAAACACAGTATAGAAATACAACTTTTCCCTGGAGAGATGGAGTTTGGAAAGGTGGCACTTCTCAGTTTGTCCATTTTCCTGTAAAACTGGAACAAGCTAGAATTTCAAGTGCCCATATTTGCATCTGCTCATGAACATTTGCTTTAAAGGCTGAATTCAACATGGCTAAATGGCTGAAGCTAAAGGGTTCCTCAGTACTTATGTTTCTCACATAAAGAAGGCAGAAGCCTCTGAAGCATCTGTGAGACTTTTAAGCAAGTCTTTTTCACTGGTGTTAACTTAGAGCACCCAAGTAGGCCTTGACGACTGTGTAAAGATCAAAGGGAAACAGCCCAAAGCATCTCTCTCTTTCTTTCTTTCAGCTCCCATGAACCAAATACTACGTTCATCAATTACTTAGTAATTCCTGAGGCAGATCTGCTGCTGACTATTGACTATGATTTGTGTTTGCAGAGATATTTAACTAGACAAGTTGAAGCCAGCTACCTATCCAGCCCTTATTCATAGATTACTGCTAAAAGTTGAACTGGCCATGCATCTGTTTGTCAAATATCATGGTTTATAAACTAGCACAATAAAAGAAACTAAAATTTGGCATTAATTTATGACAGCCCAACAAATTTCATCTGTGACTATGAATCACAAACAAAATAAACCAGATAAACACTTAAGATTTGATACTAATATTGAAAGAGAAAAAACTATTTCTGACACTCTAATAAAAAGGTGATATTATCTAGCATAAAGGTGATATTGCTACAAATAGTGATGACTGAGCAACTATACTGTTATCTGAAAAGAGTTCATGTGTATTACCTACAAGATAAATATTCCACGATGAAACCCCAGAATGAATTTAGCCACTAATTTGGTGGTTTTGCAAAGATTTCACTCTGAATGGAAATGCCAGTAATTAGAAAAAAATATTTTGAAAAAAAAACTCTAACATACACTATAAACCAAGACTAACTCAGAGGCTGAGAGACCGCAGACATGTAGTGAAGTAGATGAATATTCACTCAGTTTTAATTATTAGTAATCATAACTAGTGACCTGAGACTCATCCTTTCTATGAAACTCATCCATAGGTCCTCAAAAAAATAAGTTAGCTGCTAGCCAGCTGAATCACAGAAAGCAAGGAAAGAAGAAACTGAAAGAAATCAATGGAGAACAACAAAAAGGAAACTAAATTTACATCAGATCTGTAAGTTCAGTAGAATTTTACTACTGGAAATACGGACTAGGATGGGATTTAAAAGCTTCATGCAGTGTGCAATATTAGATCAGAGTGGCTCAGCTGGGAAGATTTCTTGGTAGATTTCAACCAGAAAATGAGATGCATTTTTCTCCTCAAACAAATAATGCTAAGACAGCACAACTGAGCTGAGAAACAGGATATGATTAAGTTCTCTGGAAGTCAAGTACAGGAAGTCCAAATCGCAGAAATCTGATTCTGTCTGAGCATAAATAATTTTTTTTATTTTTTTAAGGAGGTCAGCAGTTTTTAATGTACAGAAGAAAAATGAAACAGACTTGCTATGTATTAACTGAAAACTCAGCTGTAGATCACCTTACAAAGACACTTCTCATAGGCAACTGTCCTAATGGCATAACTTGAATCTACTGTCTTTCACTCAAACATTAAGTCAGTAAATGAGCTTCAGAGAGAAATTATCCTTAACTATATAAGCTTCTCCACTTTTGAAAGCGAGAGATGGTACTAAGTTACAGTACTGAGGTATTGCCCCTATAAAGAGCTCTGAAGTAGTAGGTGAAAAGTTCAATGTCAAAACCAGTATTTCTCTTAGATATGTTTTTTAAAATAAGACAAATGCATTTCAGTATTTGATTCAATTAACCCATTATACATAGGCATTTACAGGAAAAAAAGTATACTGCATATAGATGACTATGTATATTCACATCTATATGAATAATGTCACAGCCCAAGCAAGTTTGGATGTTGAAGAGGCTCACTGGCAGTTCAGTATATAATAAGAATGATATAATGCATACTAGAAGTCTTACAGAGATGAGCTGGGGCTCCTGAGGTATTAGGAGCCAAGAGGGAAGCACCAGTGTACCTCAAAGGAATTAAGGGTCACCAGCAGGTTGAAGGAGGAGATTCTGTCCCTCTACTCTAGTTTCATGAGACCCCAGCTGAAGCACTGCTTTCAGCTCTGAGGCCCACAACATAAGAAGGATGTGGACCTGCTGGAGCAAGCCCAGAGCAGAGGCATGAAGATGATGAGAGGGCTGGATCACCTTTCCTTTGAAGACAGGCTGAGAGAGTCAGGGTTGTTCAGCCTGGAGAAGAGATAGCTCCAGGGAGATCTTATTGTGGCCTTTCAGTATTTAAAGAGGGCTTGTAAGAAAGATGAGAACAAACTTTTTGGCAGGGCCTGTTGTGATAGGACAAGAGGCAATGGTTTTAAACTAAAAGAGAGGAGATTCAGATCAGATACAATGAAATTTTTTACAATGAGGGTGGTGAAAGAGTGGAACAGGTTGCTCAGAGAGGTAAATGGCCCAGTTCTTGCAAATATTCAAGGCCAGGTTGGACAGGGCTCTGAGAAACCTGATCTAGTGGAAGGTGTCCCTTCTCATAGCAAGGGGGTTGGACTAGATGACTTTTAAAGGTCCCTTTCAACTCAACTCTTCTATGATCTTATGATAAATAGCAAGCCAAGAAAATCTACCCAAAATACCCAAAGGAAAAAATAAGACAGCTAAAAATAAGCAATTTGTGAACCAAAAACTGTTTGTGGTATGACAGAAGTGGTTATGCAACTATAAACAAAATTATTAACATAAGAGGCCTACATATAAAGGAACGTTATGGTAACCTTTAAACATGTGGTGTCCACACACTTCTTCCTGTGCAATTTGAACACTGGCTGGGTAACAGAGCTTTTGTGTAACTGGTAGTTCAGAGGCTGCATTCCAAATTACAGACTGGACTTGATATAAATCCATTCTAATGAACTCAGTAAACTTGGACATATAGGCATCTTTGCTAAAAATGACTGTAAATAGCAGAGGAAAGCTGTATTCCACCAGGGTATCAACATTCACGTTAGCACTGATTTCAGCAACCAGCTGATGTATTTTACAGAGGGGTTACCCAAGGCATTAGCCTGAATCTCTTTGTTCTTTAGAGAAAGCAAATCTGGCATGACACTTTGTGTGTTCTGCCCATCTGTATTACATGTTCTGAAACCAGAAGGAAATACTGGTTTGCTTCATAGTAATAACAGACAGACAAAATATGGAAGAATTGCGATTAACTAGAGGATATGCAGGACATGGCTCAGAACTGTATTGCTCCCATTATCATGCTGTGACCATGAAGTGTTCTGCTCCATAGACAGCAATGCCAGAAAAGACTGCAGTGCAATCATTTATTCAGTGATGATCATCTGACCTATTGATCAGAAGAAAGGCATTACTAAACATTCAATTTATTTGGATAAATTCTTACCCACATCCAATAAGTTCACAATTGTTGTCCCTATGGCTATGTTAAAGACCCAGTTAGACAGTTAACCGGTTCAGAAAAGTGAGATGTAGCAAGATCTTGAGTAAGTCACAAAGATGTGGAGATCATTTCTTGCCTCAATTTTATTGAAGTAAATAGGCATAAAACTCAGCGACCTTGAAAGTAATGTATTTTGTGCCCATTAAGTAGGAAAACTGTGTTAAGAAAGCAAAAGAAAGTAGTAGAAACTTGGAGAAAAACCCAGGACAGAAAAACAAAAAAACAAAACAAGGAATCTAAAAAAACCCCCAACCATTAGGGTAAATTTTATTTACAAGTGTAGATTGAGAGATCTGCTTTTGGCATCTCCACTCTCACAACCTTGTATTTCTCATGCAGTACAAGGATAGTTAACACTAGAAAAACTGACACCAAAAGAGTTATTCAATCAACATGGAGAAGTGTTGGTGGTTTAATTTCTGAGATGTTTAAAGTCCACTTCATGGAAATTTATGTTTTCAATGTTTTGCCATTTTCATAATCTCATCAGGAAGATTCTGAAGTGTTTGCTCACTATTTATAATAAATGTGGAGGTGGAAGGTATTATTTCTGGTTTTGAGCACAAAACTAACAGAGAGAAGCTGAAATCACTTGGCAAACAAGTTAGGAACAACAGACAAAAGCATATGTTAAACATCTTGTAGCTTACAGTCCAACTCAGTGCTGAAGCCAGTAAAGCATTTTTGACAATGGAAAGTGCAGTAATTGATTCAGTCACATGGATCTTACTTCCTCTAGATAATTCATGATCATGAATGTCATTACCACATTGCTTCAACATGGTTATGAAGATAAGATAAATAAAACCAGAGGAAACAGGCACTAAGATTCCTTATGCCACTTTCATATTCTATTCAGACTTTTTATTCTGCCACCACTCAGTACCAAGTTATCAATAGAAGCGTGGAATGGCTGGTGTAAAAATACTCATGCATTCCTACCCAGACTTATACCATACTCTCAGATGTTTGCCTCTAGCAGTATCTTGCTGTAACACTCACCTCTGTTTTAGAAGCTGTTTGTTGTCCTCAGTGGTTACACTGTCAGCATGGTCCCGCTTGAAAACTTCAAAAGCTTCCTGACATCCAAGTGACATATTTTCTCCTGCCTCAGGAAAACAAAAAGGAACTACTTCAGAACCATCAAAAGACAGACAATTTTCATTTATTTAACTCCTGTTTAGACAAATACAGCAAGTCAGCCCAAGGGTCTTAAAGCAGCCAGATTACAAATTTGGTGTTTCACCACTGGGAAATCATTTTTGAAAAAAGATTTTTCTCACAAATTAATTTTGTTTAATTTCACTTCTCTAAAGTCTGAATGTTTGAGCTGTGTAATTTTTCAAGACAACTTAAAAAGTTGCTACGCAAAACCAAACTTTGAAAATTTCAAATGTGAAATAGTGTGAGCAAGAAGTACTTTCACAACAGCAAACCGTAATTTGTGTCCTTATTTCTTTCATCCTTGTTTCATATTGGCCTCTAAACATGCCTTGAATAGTGTCAGTACTCTTGAAAGAAAAAAATTCAGGCTTCTTTTAATTACATATTAATGAACATTTTTCCTGCCCTTTTAAGTAAAGTAGATGTTCTACCTACAAAAATGATTGGTTCCTCCCTTTTATATTTTCAACATGGTGGTTGTTTCCTTTTGTGCACCAGAAGGTCAAGACCTATTTGGCCTTCAAAACTGCTTAAAAATCACTATCATAATTGATATTGTATTGTTGTCTGTATTGTTGATAGTTGTGATTAAAAGATGATGAGTAAGAAATAAAAATAATAAACCGTATTATAATACAGTTGCATTAAAAATAATACAATGGTATTATCATTAACAAAAAAAATCAACAGCTAAGGAAAATGAAAGATTACACCAGCATCTGTGTATCATGAGCACATATATGTCAATAAATAACCAAGGAGAAAGGATGAGACTTTCACTTAAATACATTACAGTAATGAAGAGAATCCAGGAGCAGAAAAGGGGCTGAATCTCACACTCAAACTTCATGAAAAATAGCTGCATGTCTAATTCAACCTCATGGTTGCAATTTAGTTTCAAAATGATATTCCTTAAATTAGAATTTTTTCTCTTTTTCCTTTTTTTTTTTCCCCTGTAGATTCCTTTTTCTGTCCTATTCACAATCATTCCTTCCTGCTTCAGAGCTATTGAGACGCACAAATCCATTGTGCACAAAAGCTATGAAGTTTCCTGGGTGTTCTGCTGGGCAAGAGGTTTTGATGTTTTATGCCAACTATGCACAAAGCATATGCTAATTATGGACAGAGCCTTGGGTGACACGGCTTAATGTGAGGTGTCCCTGCCCACGGCACTGGGGCTGGAACTAGATGATCCTAAGGTCCCTTCCAACCCTAACTATTGTATGATTCTATGATTGTGAACACTTATTGCATACAATTATTACTGTGCTACTTGCTTTGCCATTTGGTGAAACTGGGGACAATACACTAACAAAACATACCTAAACAGGTTGGGATATGCAATATTGGGATAATACACCTTATTGGGATCTAGCTCTGGAAGCTGCATTTTATAGTTGCTCCAAATATGTTCTGCTTTCCCTTCTCATACTTACACCCTAATACCAGGATTATTCCCCACTGGCTTCAGTAAGATTTATGTGGTGTAAGGTACTGTTTACAATGAAGGCTGGTAACAAGAACTAGCACTCAGGGATCAATAACCCATAAAAGTTTAAAAATCTTTATTCAAAACACAGTAGAAAAATTTGTTCTCTGTTTCAGGCAAAAGAATCGGCACATCTGTTGATAATTTTAAAAATTTGAGTTGAAAATAGAACCACCATGAATGTGTGAATGGCAAAGCATGTAGACATGCTCCACCTTTTTTGAATAAGAAAATCACAGAAAGATACAATGAAGTCTTTACACTGCTTTGTGATCCAAAGGAGCAAGAGGATTTAAGAAAATGTATTTTTCTGTCATGATGACCTGAGAATTTAATGTTCATGCTTCTCGCTTCCCTTGAATTAAAACAGGCAGCTTTGCAAGCAGAATTTTATAGCACATTGATCCCAACACTAGCACTAATTTTAATATGCAGTCTGAATTGACCCTCTAGAATTGCTTTTTTTGCAGAAAAAGTTTGTATTATGTGCAGAAATTCATGGATGAAAGTCATGGATGAAAGTCATGGCTGAGCCTAAAATAAACAATTAAATGCCCTTACTCATATGTAACACCCCAATGTAAAGTATTTAATGTGCTGCCTTTGATAGTAGAAGTGAAAACAGTACAAGTAAGTTTGGAAAACAAAACTATTACAGTGATCATTACTTCTGCCTGGCAGAAATGCATCAACCAAAATTAAAGGTAATCTGATAATCATTTTCCACATTAAGAGGCAGCAGACTTGTACAGCCAAACAAAGCACACAAAAATAGATGCCCAGAACTCTCAGGAAGGGGAAACTTTCTGACTTATTCAGTCCATTTTAAGAAAATACAGAAATATAAGAACTAGCAAACAATCACATTCTGAAAAAAGTATCTAAGGAAAAGAGCTTAAAAAGGACTATTAAGATTGTATTTCAGCATAATATGAGCATAAAACAGCTACAGGAGAACATTGCAGTGTGTGGATAATGACAGAGATACTTAGGATGATTATGGAATACAGAGATTAATACTAGTAAAAGACTGCAAGAAACATTGGAAACTTAATGGACTGGCTGTGTTTTTCTTCTGCTCAGTAATGAAGATTACTCCTTCTCCATAGATGATGTATCTTCAATCATGCCACTTACATTTCATAAATAATACCTAATTTTTATAGTAGCTTCACCTTCTTTCAAATGGCCTCCAAGTGCAAAGAGGTACTAGGCATCACTGGCTTGCTGCTTTTCTTGGACCCAATTCAAACAAATAAGCTATACGTTCTTTTAAAACAAGGTGCTATTGAAATTCTGTTTATGTCTACCTATTTCTGTAAATTGAAACCTATGTATAGCAATACGTACATGACATAAATTAAATCAAAACTGAGAGAAGAAACCATTGATGATAACACATTTTTGGCAAGGTAGCCAAACAGTTCAGCTAAAACTGTTAGACTTGTAGAAAACGATTTCTTTTACTCTTAAAGGGCAAACAATTTCTCCTCTCCTTCTTCAGTACTGTGATGTAGTGTTACAAAATAAATATTTTAAAATTCTCATCTAAAGAAAAATCATCATATCCTACAGGATGAGAACCAGGAAACACGTCACCAGGTCATGACAATGTGAACTACAATAATCACTACCATAAAAATAACTCAGATCACTGGCAAAAAGATAAGACTTTCTTACAATCACATTCATGAAAACTCAGTTGACAGGGTTGCTTTAAAAATTGATAAAATTTGTATCAAATTAATTTTTATTATACCTTTCCTATTAGGCTGTGCAGATTGGCTTTAATACTAAAACACTCACAAATATGCCCAACTCACAAAGTGAAATCTATAGCAGAGCCATCACTAGTTACAGCAAATTCAAACAGCTTCTTCTTGGGAGAACTTGGCTTGATCCGCATTCTGAATTAGAATGTTTAAAAATGTTCTCATTAAAGGTTTGATTTCTGTCTGTATTCCCACCCACTGCACTCCACCAACTTCCACATCAAGAAAAAAGTTATGGTTCAACAGTCTCCTTTCATAAAATGTGAAAATTACAGCTGTCCCACTGGGACTGGGTAAGTCAGAAAGCAGAATGACGATGATGGCTCACAAGCTCTGAACCAGAGCAACAAGATCAGAAATGACCAGGAAACAGAAAGCTTGATGTAATATTGATAATGGACTAAAATCTTTAAATTGATGTGACTTCAAAATACACTGAGGTAAGGCTTTTGGATGTGGCTGATTGCTTTCTGATATGAAAAGATCAACGTACACCTACAGCTGGTAGAAACCTGCATTTCAGCAAAGCCCCTTGCAGATATTACACACCCTATTCTATCAGTAACTAAATTAGAGATCATTAATTCTATGCTGTTACATATACAAATGCTATTTCCAGCTATCTTAGGCAACAACTGTTTAGTGCTTCACCAAATTTAATTAAGAAAATAAGTTAAAGGAACATGTAGGGTATTGTGTGGCACTGGCTGCTTAGCTGCCAGCAGAGAAATTATAGGGTTGAATGCTATTTTTAAGTTAAATTATATCCACTAGGATTACTTGAGGACTATATCTGCGTAGGTAGGACCATGCAAGTGTATAAACTCAGACCTTATTTCGTTGCCATAAGTCATCAAACATGGTTGTACATATTTAAATGACCATACTGTTTTTAAATGTATCCAGCACCCACAAAACCTACTGCAGCTTGTGTTAGTGCACAGTTTACAAATACTGGACAATTTATGAGGACTTTATTTTAGTGTTTTTACATAAAGACTTCAAGAGTGCTCAAACTGTAAATAACACTCCCAGAGCACTAAGTCTGGCCACCTTCTTTTTTCATTTTTTTGTTGAAAAAGGGTTTATTGCTCAGAGAGAGAAGACCTCCTAAAGTTTAATGTGTGAAAACATTCACATGCTCTTCAATTAAGACTGTCAAACAACAGCCTGAAATTGTTATCTTCTCTGCCAGAAAACAGAATCACACTGCCTCCTTGCAACCCTACCTTGCAACCAGATTTTGGTCCTGGTATAGGAGCTCCAAGGGGATTCCAGCAGCCCTTATGCCAGAGGCTGACAGTTTAGACTGCAAAAGGATGGGAAACAGCTCTCCAGGAGAGAATAATTAAGGTTGCAAGTTGAGCTGTTCTGAGCGAGGAACATTAAGACTGTTAACAAAAGCAAACTCTTAGGAACAGCTGTTCAGAGCATGTATTGTAATGAGAAAGGCATCTGCACACATATCCGCTTTGCAGAAACTACATTTTCACAGTAAAAGACTTTGTGTTTCCATTCCTACCAAGTGCTCTATAAGACAAGAATTTTCAGCATTCACTGAATGAGAATTTTGCCACTAAAATCGATAGGAGAAAAAAGTCACCTTGGCTCAACAGCTCTCAAGTGAGGGTTGTCTGAAGAGTTTCGGTATAGTAGGTAGCATGAATTGTGACTCTTCATGCTTACAAAGGACTGCCATCAGGTCATTACAATGTGAACTGGAATAATCATTGCCATAAAAATAATTCATTTTTTATCAAATATGAACAAAGGAACTGTGAACACTTCCAAATGAAACTAAATACAAATTATCTGTTAAGTCTTTCTAATAGAACTAAGGTATTAGAAGTGTTTGCATGTAAGCATCATTTATACATCTTTACCAAGATCCCTCAAAATATCAGAGTCATCTGTTCAGGATGGAAAAGAGTAGATTCAACAGAGTCTGGGAATAATGAATCAACAGAGAATAAATAAATAAATACTCAAAAGTAGGAAAATACACACACAAAAAAAAAATAAAAGAAATACTTCCCCACTGTAAAGCTCAGCTAAATTCTTCATGAAAAGCATATATATTACAAATAGCTACCTTCCTTTGACTGCAATTAAAATATGGGAAAGATACAAAACAAGGTTACTCGCTGTACCCCTGCAGTGTTGAGCTGTAAAATAAAAGTCTTTGGAAAGTTAAAAGCCTCAAAGGAAAACCAGAATATTCAGACTCAATAAACTAAATAATACATTGATATACTTTAATTTCTCTGGCTCTGGAGTTTGCTTGTTTATTACAGGTGAGGAAGAGAGTAAAATGAACAGTTTGGGATTGTGAGCGTGTTTATTGTGGGACTGAACATTGACCTAGGCAGGTCAGATTGCACTCTGCAAGTGAAAATTTCTACTGTGCAAACCCTTGAGTTAATCTGTACACAGGCCATTTGCCTAGGCATCATTTTATCCACCTAAAATTAACTCCCAAGATAAACAACTGTTCTATATATGCTGAAATAATTTGTAAATAAAAGAGAAATCATCCTAAATTAAACACTGTAAATGCCTAACAGCAAAGAACAAACTTGTACAGGAGTGTGTCAGACACAAACCAAAGACAAGTACCATCTCTACGGCAATGTATATTCCTAGAGGATATGTGATATTGCTTTAAGATTAAAATAAAAGAAAAAAATGAAATGTTGCATACAATGCCAGCTTGTAAAAGCCAATCCATATAAAGGCCGACTGACATGCTTCCAAAAAGAAAAACCTAACCAACCACTTACAAGAACTCCACTAGGAATATTTTTTTTTTTTAACTAATTAATATTCCTCTGTAGGAGTAGTAAGGCAAATATTGAACTGTAGCTCTAAACCGAAAGTTAAATTAAATATAAACTTAATTCAAAACAAGATGAAATTGGGTATTTTAAGATTGTCCAAGGTGTAGAACAACAAAACTCCAAATGGGATATGACAGCTGAATTCCATTATGTTGACTTTCCTCAGTTTCATTATTTTAAGAAATCTCAGGTAACAATACAGGTAAGAAAAATATTTTTCATATTAACCCAGCAGTAGGTTTTCAGCAGCTATACTTTTGCAACAAAAGCCACTTGACCTTTAACGCCTAATGATAGTCAGAAACGCAAACTGAGACGTGGCAAGTCTGATACCAGCTTGAACCTCAGAGTGATCTAAATCTAAAAGGACTGAAGCTATTGAAATCTCTTTCCCTCATTTTCCTCTTCTGGAAAATCAGTATACTACTTTGTCTACCTGTCAAACTTTGCAAAGCACAATGCTAATGAGAATAAAAGAAAACTGCTGGTAGCATCATCACCTTCCCCTGATACAGTACATATTTTCCTAGGATGTGTTAGACCCAGTTAAGAGGATCATTTTGGTCTGCTTCTGTTTCTGTTTAGTTGTGGGTTCTAATAATTTCTGATATTACATGGCATGGACTTAAGATCCTGTAGAATATATGTGCTAGCATGAAAACTTTACAGTGTACCTACTGTTAAGTTACCTAGTTAAGCTTTAAAACTTTTCTTTAAAGAACCAGTGCACAGCAGATTTTTCAGATTTAAAGTGGGAGCAGAGGAGCCGAGAGTGCAGATTGAGGCTACTTAGTATGAACATGGTATTTGCAGATATCAGCAGTGAGGAATGAAGTAGTTTATGTATTTATATAAACAAGTTTTTCCTCATATTCTGATACTAATATTATTGCAGAAATAGTTTGCGTTTCACGTATGACAGCTTGTATGTCTCAAGAAGAAAACTAATTCAGCTGCTATTTGCAACCATTTACTTCTTTAAAGCTGCCTGTCAGATCATGTTTGATTGTATAATACAAACACACATTGAAAGTCCTTAATTAGTAGGTACAAAGAGAGAGCCTGAAATGAAGCATGGTAGGCTTGGCAGAAGGTCAGGGGGTGGATACAAAGGAAAATATGAAGTCAAACCCACAAGATGTTTAGAAGACCCACCCAACAGTGCTGCAACTTCTAAATAAATAAGAATCACTTTTGGTTATGCCAGAATCACAAATTTCAGATAACTTCTCATAATCCAGGATATATATCTTCTACTGCATTGTGCAGTTTACGTTGAACACTGGATATGATAAATAGTCTGTGCATTTTCCTCTCTTCGTAGGAGTCTAAATCTGTTCCCCTCAAGAGTTGATGAATTCGTAAAAATTTCACTAAATATAAGAAAAGGCCAATACATTAGGCACTTGAGTCACTCATCAACTTTAAATTAGACTACTATGCTTAAGATGAAGATCTCAAGACCGAGTAATTGAAAATTAAATGTGTCTATTTTGACATCTTTTATTCATCTGCTGTGTTGCAGTAGCAACATCTGCAGCTTCTGGTTTAGATCTGAAAAAGCACTTCTATGTTCAAAAACTTGTCTCCCTTTTTCAACTAGACCAAAATGTTCTAAAAAAAGATAGAATACTCTCAATAAAATCTGACTCATTTACATGTTCTATGCTGATTTGAATGATAGATATAGTATTTAAATTCTCCTTGTCCATATATCTTTCTCAGTTTTAGAAAAATTACTCTGAATGGTGGGATAAAAGAATATTTTAAGAGTTTTACCAAATGACAACCTACACCAACAGAATCATGACAGCTTGGACCAAATGCAAGTGAACATTTTAGGGACATCTGTAGAGATCTGCATGTATTTTTGGTGCATGAAAAATTGTCTCCACTAATCTTGCCAGTAACACCATAAACCATGAAAGAGGCATATTTCATTTTCAGAGCAGTTTAGCAGAGGGAAAAATGACTTGTTCTAAACATCAATCTGGTTTTGGAAACTCACTACATTTTTAATGTCATATTACATTTTATCTTTATTCTTTATTAAGATACTGAGGTTTTCTGAAGTAGAAGCCTGTATGTACTATATCTTAGGTAGACAAGGAAAAATATCCGTAATAGGTGCATCATCAAATAATCTTAATTTCAGGCTATAAACTACAGGAGTTCAGGAGCTGCTGTTTTGTTTTGGCTTGTTTTTTTTTTTCCCCCAGCAGGAAATCCAGAACCAACAGAATGGGGTATGTTGAGGTAGCCAGTTGAGAGAAGAAACCATGAGATATGCTCCATGGTAAGCTATCTCTTCTTACCAATCAACAACCTAGAACTTTTAAAATTGGCTATTTATTTACATTCAAGATGAGTGAGCTTTACCAGTCCTGTTGCTTTTTCCTTTTGGCAGCTGAACATTGGCAATTAAGAAATGAGTGGAACATCTTAGTAAAAGAAAGAACTGATTCTTGCTCTGTTGAAGCTTTATTGGAGTTTGCCTCTGAGAATGAGCATGGTAGCCTGTTGTGTATTGTTGTCCAGATTTTAAAAAGCAACTAGGCATGTTATTCCTCAGCAACAACTGCAATAAATTTCCAGGACTCTGCTACTGAAGAAGCACTTTTTCCATTCCTGAACAAGTTATGGAATTGTTATATTACAGACAGCAACCCCTCTTTCTCATGTCATTGCTGACATTTTAAATAACAGTGGTCAAAGCAGTCAATGTATATTTACTGTACTCTAAATATACACACAAAACTGAGCCTTCAGGAGTCTTAACTAATCTTCTCAGAACTGAGAACTTCTAGACATGTGATAAGCTCCAGAAGTTCAGCATAGTCAAAATGGGAGTCCTGTACACATACAACAGCAGTTTAGAGAACAATTGCCTGACTTTGCTCAGGTACCTGCATGCACCTACCCTGACTCTAAGTTATTGACTTATCTGTGGAATGAAGCATATTATGCCCCTTGTGTTACAGAAAGGGTGCATTTTAGCAAGCCTAAATAAGTTGGTAGTGCATGTAGAAATAGAATTATTATTACCAATACCTTTTTTTTATATATATATATTTAATTCTTACCTGTAATGGTTTTCAAATAGGAGCCAAAGTAGAAAAGGAGATAACAATAGAACCTGGACTTATACATAAAAATAAATTGGCTAACTTCTTTCTCGAATTTTCACTTCAGCTTTTCAAAACTTTGTCAAATTATCCTTACAAAACTTCACCTACCATTAGCTAAGACTTAATCTCATTATTTTGTACTTTTCTCAGCTGATAAAGGTTTTTTACTTCTTTTTAAAACTCTTTTGACCATATATATTTTATCTTGAATAAAAAAAAAAATAATCGGATTGAATTGTAAAGGAAACACAAGAAATGCAACACCGTAAAAAATAAGAAAAAGATTCTTAATGCTGTAAACAATTTTTTTTACACCAGTTTTTGCTTTAGAATCAGTGTTAACATAGTCTAGAAGAATGAGGAGGTTTTAAGAAAATTGCATCTTTAATAAAAAATCATGCATGTATATTGAATGGAAATACCACTTTTATACCAAAAATGTAACTGACAACAACTCTGTGACAACTAGGCCTTGAAAGATTATTTTTCTTTCTAGTTATAAATTAGTATGACATTAATTACTGTTACTGAATATCTACTTACATGCTTCTAAGTTCCTGTTGTGACAACAGTATTCCTATCATCTGATAGGATGATATCCCTATTTCTTTACTTTAGGTATGACAGTGCTTTCTCTCTGGCAATTTCACAACAACAGGGATTAAAAATTGGCATTGCAAAGCCACAGGAGAACTGCAGAAGGTTAACTGTGTTAAATATATCTCAATGCTTTTTAAGAAGGAACTACTATTTAATGATAAGGACCTTTTATGTACTGAGCTTAGAGATAAAAGAACTATGAGCATTCTAAAATTACTGGACAATTATTTCCCAGGAGTGCAGGTGAAATCCCACAATGGATATTGGGCCACTGAAATGATTAAGATACATTCTCTGAGGGCTGGTTCACTGCAGAGAATGAATTTAACTGTCTTACCAAAGGGAGACTGAATATGCAGAGACAGCTAAGACCTCATAATTGCTGCTAAGCTGACCAAAACATCTGTTTTATTCACATTATTTTCTGTCCTTGGAGAAAATATTAGAAAATAATCACATCAGGGTTTACAAATATCATTTTGAAACAAAAGTGTAATTACTAACTCCAAATTTAATCTCAAGACACTTCACTATGGTACAATTAAAGTTTTGATGAAGTTTCCATCTTAAAAGTTGTCCCTAGAGGCAGGACGTGCCTTCTATCCTGTAGTTATGGGTTGGTGTAACCTATTCCATAAACGGTAGATCCTGCTGCCATAACAACAAATATCTACATTCAGCAAAATAATCATTCCTTGTATTTATGTGCAGCAACCATTCCCCATGAAATAGAAGCCAGAGAGCAATTTGATATTGCAGTGTGGTAAAATAAAGCCTAGCATTTGGAAACATCTATTTGCTTATAATAATTCACAGAATGTTTGTTTTTCAGAAGCCTATCAGTGCATCTGTAGCAATTTCTTGACCATTACTCATTTTGTCTTACTGGAGGATGACTATAGAAACACATCTTTTAAATTCCATGAGCCTGCCAAAGATTATAGTGGTTGCAGATCACTTACTATTAGAGGACTATCTACACTACACGATTAAACATTTTTTTGCCATCCTCAACACTGATGATAAAAAGTAAATTAATTTAGAAGCTAAACTCCTGATCCTGCAACTAAACATGCAGTGCCATCTTTTCTCCCCCAAGTATGGTCACAGACATCGAGGACACAGCTGACACATATGTATGAATAAGCATGGTGATTCAAAATCTTTCTCCCTTCTGACAAGTAAAAAAAAAAAAAAAAATCTTTACTATTAGAAGGCAACTTTCATTATTCAAAATACAAATTATTTTTATAAAATGTGTACAACTGCACAATAATATGCAGCACGTTTCATATTACTTGAAAATATTCTCTACAGAGTCCACTCCTACAGTTTTACTGTCAGCTTTAGTTATTCTGAGTATAGTCTGGACAGTACATAAAAAGAGAAAACTGTAATTATGCTTAAGATGCCTAATACGTCTATTGCATTAAAATAGAGAATACTAAAAGTAGTCAAGTAATCTGTGTTCTTCTGCATTTTACTTACTGTCTTTTGTTTCTGTGGTTCAAAACCCACTCAGTTTAACCAAAACTGATGACACTCATTATTATCATTATAAAGCCACACTGATATTTAATGACAAAAGTGATATTAATGTCAAAAATTAGTATTTTTCTCATTAAGGATGTGATATAAATGACAAAAGTGATTGCTCACAGAGGCAATCTGTTGTCTCTCTGACTCATCATATGACAGGTTTTCTAGTGAAAGTTCAGTGGTCTCTGTAGCTATATTATGGAATTTGAGTTAAAAAAAATGATGTAATGAAAAATACTTGAGTGAAAATCCATTTCATATTTGCACAATTCCCACTGTGAAAAACTATTTTTTTCAATTCCTTTTTAACAAAAATTTGTAACCAACTGAACTATATAATTAATACACTGTAAAGGATCAAAAGATAACTTTTGCAGCAATAACCTCTGTAGCTCTAAATCTGCTTATGTCAGAGACACAGAATTAAGAGTGGCTTTCCCCCTTGAAATCTGTTGAAATAGGTGACCTTATCTAGAAAAATAGCATAATTCTCCCTGAATGCCAAGTACATGTCTATTTGATGGCTTTCAATTACTTGTTTTTCTTAAGATCAAAATGGGACAATATATTATGGAAAATCCTTGTCATACAAGCTTACTTCAGTATTAAATGTGCTATATCTTAGAGCCATGAACTTCAGGCTTTAGTTAATTAAATAAACCTGCTGAAAATCAAAAGGATGCCTGCCTGGAATTCTGACTTTTTCTGCTGGGATTCCCCTATGTAAAGTTGTTTTAATGTTCCTGACACAAAACTGAGACATTCTTCTGTTTCCAAAGAGCGGCCATTGTTCAAACTGATGTCACTGTCTCTCTGTACATTTGAAGATTAAAGGAAATTTCTGCAATATTTAGAATTATTTCTCCCCACCACTAAAGCTGGATATACATAGCACAAATATGGGTGATCAAAATGTGGGGGTATTGCAGAAGAAAGGATTCATAATAAAAAATACATTCATTTTTAACTCAGAATCAGCAGCTGTATTAAGTTGTTTCATATATTGTCTGTATATGAGTACCCAATTAAATCTATTACTAAAAGGTATGTCTGGTTTCCCCATTATTTGTGAACTTCATAGCATTTTTTTCTGACTCTACATATTCCTTTAAGTACTTACTTTTCCCTCTAAGCTTCAGGATTTTGCAATACAATTTATAAGAAAACAGTAAATTTTTCAAGATTGCTATCTGATGCATCACAGTATGGCTCCTTGGTACTACATTTTTCAATGTACAGTTTTCCCTATTAGCAATTCTCAAATAGCCCCTCATTTGCAATAACCCTTTCAAAAAAAAAAAATCTGATACAAAACAGCTTTTGAACTACTGCTTTTCAAGCATCTGAAAAAGATCTTGTTGAAAGATCTTGACATCTGAAAAAGATGAGTTGATCCTAAGATTAAGAGCATAGGAAGGTGAAGGCTGTGATTATATTATAGACAAGAGCATGAAAAATAGCAGCTGACCAGCAGAGTATGTTTAATGTTACAACAATTCATGTCTCCTTTTTAATTGAAAATTATACCTGACAACATTTATTCTCTTTCAGTTTTTGGGGGGGTTTAATTATTTCTATAACCTGCGTGGTCATACAACACATTTTCCTGTATCTCAACTACTTTATGGCAGCCTTGCAAAGAAACACTAAATGTTCTCTTGTTTTCTCTTGACATAAAATGGACCACTGCAAAATGGACCCTAGTAAAGATAATAGTTTCAGTTATTAATGCACAATTATGCTTGATAGAATCTTAATATTAATTTTATTATATACAGAAACTACCAATCTGGGAAAAAAAAAATTATTGTGACTATATGTAGAAAAAATGGAGCTCGATGTTTTCGGCAGACTTTTTCAGAGGCTTTTAGGGGTGATCTCTCCTCTACTGCTTAACATCCCTCTTTGCACTTTATTTCCTAAAGTCTATATTTTGCAAAAAAGCAGATTCCAGGAAATGAAGTTACTTGTTTAGATACAACAGCCAAATCCACTTCCTGTATGCACTTGGCAGAAATGCTTGGGTAAAAAAAGCCTTATGAAATTTTTCAATCCAACCAAGATGGGCATTCCATTCAGCCACACAGAAACTCAATTTAGATCCAGAACTGTATGCCTGTGTTATAGATTTGACTACTCAAAAGTATTACAGTCCAGTAATAATAAATTCAATTTTACATTTGTCAGAAAAAATAGCATCAAAGATTCCAAACAACTAACACACTGACTACTTCATCCATGACCTTATATTCCATTTTAGTATTTTGCTATTTTTCCTCTCTTCTCCCTGTACCACCTAGCACGTGATTGCACTGTAAGGAGTAACTTCTGAAAAGCCTGCAAAAAGACCGTTGATTGGAATATGGAATAACATAGCTACTGTTATATTTTTTATATATCTATATATTTCTATTTATTTATATATATTATCTATATTTTATATATATAAAATATATTTGTTCTATTTATACTGTTATATATATTGTTATATATTTGTTATATTTGTTATAAACATCGATAATGTCTACTCCTCACTCAGCAGAAGATAGAAAAGGAAAATTTTATGAGAAAGCATCGATAGTGTACACATGGGCTGCTGTAACAGAAAAGCATGAAATACATGATAATCATCAGATGAACTGAACAGGCTGTCAATGACTGAATTACATTTTTTTGGACTTTGTTTCACTAGGCCTTGCCCTGCACAATCTCTATTATGAGAAATTTCCATCTCTGACCATAACAGCATAATTTTTCTAAACCAAGTGATTAAAAGCATATATAAAAGAAAAAGTAATCTGCTATTAATCTGGTTGCTTTTGCTCCAGACCAACCTCTTTATCTTTAAAGCTAAAAAACTTGCCTAAGGTATCACAGTTAGATAAGCAGCATTTTAAAATTTTAACTCTTCTTCCTACACCCCCCTAATTTAGTGACGCTCCATTAAACCTAAATCATGCTCCAGCTCAGGTACCTGTCTTTGAACCTTCAGTTCTTTTAGGGGGTAAGAGATAAATAAATGAAGACAAGCATTCACTTTCCATGTACTGTTTTTGCTTTATTACAAGTGTCATTTCAAAACACATATTACCATACTTTCTCTCTAGCCATTTTTCATTTAACAATTTTCTTGGGTTCACTTTTCATTCTCTAGTATCTTGCTTCACTCCAGCCTACAGTCTCTTCCCAGCTTCATTAGGAATACATCCTAAGCCATAAGTCTCTTTGTCTTTTTCCTCCCTAGTTATTAAAAATAACTTAAATCCATTCCTGTCTTCTTAACACTTCCAAATCAATTTTCTCCTTCCACAGCTTAGATAGTCAACTGTGAAGCAGAAAAACTAATGTAATATCAGTTGCCACCACTGTCTATTCCTACTAGTTTCCTGGGGACTACAGTATTTTCACAAGAAAGACACAAAGTAATATTCAGAAACACATTTGCTAGCTGCAACCAGCCCATGGTTTCTTAATGTACTCCACTAAACAGTTCAGATTCCTGACATTTGAATAAAAGAAGCCCAGAAAGAGTATGAGAGAGAAAATAAAAGGCCTATAATCTTTTCCCTTATTCGAGTCCCCCCCTCCACTGCTTTGGACAGTATCATAGGAATTTAAAACCCAACGAGTTTATTTACTTGAAAGACCTAAACAAGACCCAATTCACCCAAGATTTTTTTAAACCTAAATATAAATTCAATGATTTAATATTAAAAACCTCAGTTAACAAGTTCACTCGTAGGAATATAGAAACATATATGTCCTCTAATAGTTGGCACCCTTCAATCTATTCCTCCCTTCTTAAAATTCAGAGAAAAGCAGACTTGGAACAGTTTGGAAAGCTAGTACTAGAAAGCTCTGGGGGACCTCATGAGAAGGCCAACAGAGAAGGCACTTCTGAAACAATGGCCTGGCCAAAGATCTTTCCTTTTGCAGTAGATGCAACTTCTAACATTCAGAAAATAAAAAGTAATTGGCCACGTACACATAAGGAATTATGATAGCAACTAAAACCTAGAAGAACTACTAAATTGTTTGCTTTAATACTTTACCTAAACACTATTAATAGACACCAACAAGAAAACAAACTGAGCCACAAGTTATCAAACACCAGTCTGCGTTGGGGCTTTAGACATTGCTATGAAGTAACCGATGCAGGTTATTTCCAGCATTTTTATGCCCAGAAGGGGGTGCTGTCTGTTTTGGCAGCGGCGCAGGAACGTGTGTCCTTACATTAATGTTTAGGCACTTTTCTGATGTACTGCTATGATTTCCCCCCAGGAATACAAACCTTGCAGGAAAAATATTTAGAAATTCTTAAGAAAAATAAAAATATAAATAAGTTACACAAGCTGTCAAGGCAATTTAAATATAAAGGCCTCAAATGAGATCTCCTGAAAATCTGCAGTATACATGACAAAACCCACCGATCAGCATAACAAAAAAAGTATGTTTTCTTTCTTAAGGGTATGTTCTCTTACTGACTGTCCTCTGGAAGCAAATACATCACAAACAGGGAATGGAAAATACATTTACTTTTATTCTTGGGGAAAACAGATACACAAACACTTTCAAAAAGAAAAATATTCTTTACAAAAAAAAAGATTTTTATCACTTTGTCACTTGGAGACATCCTGTATAACATTTTCTCTGTTGGAAAAAGTTAGCTGCACATTGACTTCATTCTTTTAAAGACAGTGATTTTGAGAGAGAATTAGTTACCACTTCAAATTTCATTTTTATATCCCTTTCACTGACGTGTTAGATACATCTAGAGATGCATCCAAAAGACTGTTTTCAGTGTAGCTCAGTAGATGGTTACAGCTATAGATTTGTAAAACCAGCCCTACAATGAAAACCAGTAAGAGCTTTTACCTGATCTAGAATTAAAAGCTACCAAACTTACTGCATAACATCATGGAAAACCAAATATCACCTCAGCTGTAATTGTATGGTTCATCTCCAATAATTTGTTTACTCTTTCACACAAAATTAAACAATAGCCCAAATTTTCTCAAATTAACCTAAATACTGCATAACCCCCATAGCATGATTTATGCTTTTAAAAATATGCTTCTGAACTTACAATAGTAGCTGAAAACAAACAAAACAAAGGCACAGTTACTAAATAGATGTTCCAAGAGTTAAAACTGTAAAAGACAGAAAGACGATACATCAGAGATAAGTGAATGCACAATGTTTGATTTTTCAGGAAAAGCATTCCAAACTTGAGAGCCCATTCTTGCTGAGGAAAAAAGCCACAGCTCCACCAATCACAATGGAAAAATTGTACAATAACAGAAGCATGAAACTGGCCTGAAACTCTGAAACTTATCTTAACTTGTTAAATGTATTGCAAATATCAGGAAAAAGTAGGGGTTTCTGGGATACTTGCAATAATATCTAGTTTGGTTTTATATTGAAATATGCTGAGACTAGTCTCTGAAGACAGTATCTGTTTCTGTTAGGAACAAGATGTGAAAAGGCATTTTTTATATTAAATACACAAAAGCAAAACAGAGCTCCAGACTATTCAATTATTTAGCAGAATTAGCAGAATCTACACAGAAATATCTAAAGATTAAACTAATAGTAAGACCTTCTAATATTTTGTATTTTGTATGCATGCATACATAATGTGCATGTACTGGCTCTATTAAAAGGCACCGCAGTCTCTTGGGACTGATGCTCATGGTAATAACAACATGGAAGTTTTACAGATGCATTTGCCAAACCTGACAGTCAATCTATAAAGGAATTCAATCACTCTTCAAGTACGCAGAAACTTTCATAAGCATATTTTACCTCTAAAATATCAAGAGCTGAAGAGCTTCAGTCACAAAAAACATCTTTAAGGAATTAGTCTGAAGTATCCAATAGCATTTTTAGACAGCCAAAATATGGCTAATGAATCAGGAAGCCAAGAAGATTTGAAATAGTAGAGAACTTCCAGGGAACACTAGGTTACATTTCAGCAGACTAATCTGGATAAGAGAACAGTAAACTAGTATAAAAATACTGGAAAGTATCCCCATCTAAACTGACTCAAGAGGAAGGCAGTAAAAACTGCCAAAAGCATCTTTAACAAGCTTCCAAACATACGTTCCACATCAGAAGAGATTCCCAGCTGAGAAGTGGAAAGAAAGACATGATGGGCATCTTAGAAAAACCAGAAGTCTTTTGTAAAACTAAATAAATGTGGAGAAAGAAAAAGCTGTTGATGGTCATATAAGTAATACGTGGTTTTACATAACAGCATTCTCATATAGCTCATATCTCTTATATAAGATAATTAAATTTCAACATCTCTGAAAAATTAATGAAAATACTGTAATAAACCACTCCCCACTCATTAAATCCTTACAACTTAGAAAATCTGCCTTTGATGTTACAAATGGAGACTTAGCTCCAAAAAGCAAAGTCTGGGCTTCACTGCCTAAAAATAACTCTGCTCATATTTATAAACAGTTAGGATGACAAAAATTGTAACACACAGGGCTTTATCATGGAATACCAATTGCAAGAGCTTGCTTAACTTTAAATCTTACAACATGTATTTATATTTCTTGGTAACAAAGAATAGTCATCTGTTGTTGCTTACATAGATGTTTCTACAGAGCCTCAAACTTCCTAATGCTTTCATTTTTTACAATACACTAATCTCAGTAAGTTCAGTTCAAAGTCTGCACTCAAGAAAACTCACAGTGGACTCACAGCAGTACACATAGAAAAATAGATTTTGAAAAAAGAACCAAACAAAAAAACCAAACCAAAATAAGCAAAACTCAGAAGTTAGTCAAGTCTCTTATAAATTCAGTTAGTCTTCTTGGTATTTACTGCAATCAAAGTACTTTTAAAGAGAGTTACTTTGTTCTAGAAACTACTTTGAATTTTAGTTTTTACTTTTTGTTCATTCCACAGTGGTAAAAATGGAAACAAAACTGTGATCTTTAAGACAGCCAAAGTTAACAAAACATTAAAAGCACATGACAAATTAAAAAACTGCCACAATTACATGCTACAAAACGTGTGCCTGAAGATAAATATGCCCTCATATTTATGACATAAATTGGAGCCGTAGCAACACATCTTTTATCTGGTGGCTTGAGATACCAGAAAATAACTTTGTTAAACTTACCAGAAGCAAAGTCCTATAAAATTGTTTGAAAGCACATGCTGACTACTAACATTTACTGATTTTATTTTGAAGGCTTTTTAAAATGCCTAAAAATTAACCAGTGAACTCTGATACTTCCTGCTTGGTCCTTAAACTTGGCAATAATGAAAAAATTATTGTAGCAAATAATCACTTTACCTTATGGAAGACATTTAACACTTAAGAAATTATCAAAACAACACATCTTATTTTAAACATTAGTTAAATAAAAGTTTAACAGTAGCAATGACATATTCACTATGTTTTACTAAGAACTGGTAGAGGTTAAGTTGAAGAAAAAATTGAGTTTATACTTTTTCCTGGACCTGTAACAGAAAATACAGCACATACTTTTGTTTCTGACCAATGAGAAAGACCAAGTATGAACAACACCCTAAATGAACCAGTGAGCTGTTTCACTGACCAAACAGTATTAAAACGGATAGATCTGTTTGCTGACAAAAGACTTGCCATGAGCACAGTGCCAAGAGTCTGTCCCCCAATATCCCAAAGCACTATGGGACCCAGAAAATACTCCAAGAAACATAAAAGTTTGCAAAGCATTTAATTTTTCTGGAGAGTTGAGACCTGCCTGTTTCTGAACTGCAGGATATAGATTCTGGTGGAAAACCTCAGTCAGTTCTTTCCATCAGGGAGCTTTCTGTGGGTTTTCCAACAATAGAAGAAAGCTTTCCCCCCAGATTATTACATAAATATATAAAATAGCCAAGATAAATATTTTGAGAAGTCTTACTTCCAGATGAAAATATTTAGCCTTCAGAACTGAGCAGTTGGTGTGTTATCATCACTACTTTCCCGCTATTCATGATCACCATCGGTTTATAGAAACCATCTCTCCCACCTTTCATTTTAAAGTCAGCTTGTCAGCCCTTTCAGTAGGAATGCTCTTTTTTTTTGTACATGCTTGCATAAAGCTTAGCAAAAAGTGATTTTAAACCCTGAATGGGATACATAGCAGCTATGGAACTGTTGGAACAAGTCCAGAGAAGGGCCACGAGGATGATCAGGGGACTGGAGCACCTCCTGTATGAAGACAGGCTGAGGAAGTTGGGGCTGTTCAGCCTGGAGAAGAGAAGGCTGCGTGGAGACCTCATAGCAGCCTTCCAGTATCTGAAGGGGGCCTTTAGGGATGCTGGGGAGGGACTCTTCATTAGAGACTGTAGTGACAGGACAAGAAGTAATGGGTTAAAACTTACACAGGGGAAGTTTAGGTTGGATATAAGAAGGAAATTCTTTCCTGTTAGGGTGATGAGGCACTGGAATAGGTTGCTCAGGGAGGCTGTGAATGCTCCATCTCTGGCAGTGTTCAAGGCCAGGTTGGACGAGGCCTTGGGTGATATGATTTAGCGTAAGGTGTCCCTGCCCACGGCAGGGGGGTTGGAACTAGACGATCTTAAGGTCCTTTCCAACCCTAACAATTCTATGATTCTATGTTCTTCAACAAACTCTCAAAAAACTTACCACTTCTCAACAAAAGATAAAATGGCTAAAAATTGGCAAAACATAATTCTAATAAAACCTTTTGTGAGAGCAAAATAATCCTTCTTAAATCCATCAGCATATACAACTATTTGAAGCTCTTACTAACATTTATTGTGTTTTTTTAATGTCACAATATTCATGCTGTTTTCTGGTAACCAAACTGTTTATATTTCAGGAAAAAGCCTAATCCAAGCAGGAGAAAAAATGGTATGATATGTCTCTTACAGAATTATGCCAGAAGCAAGTAGCAGTCTGAGACCTATTCTATAATAAGACATATCTGTACAAAAGTGACATAATATGATAAAAGTAAAATGCAACAAAATATTTAGTGCTCCAGTGACATAGATGATGAAGTCTGAAGTGGACTGATATAAAACATGAAGATTTTGAATATACTCTCAATAGTCTTGTTTTCTTTTTTTTTTTTATTTTATTTTTAATGTAAAGCAGTATTTTATGCTTCATCCTGATTACTCAGTTTAATCAATAAACACAGGATTGTGTAGTGCCTTTTGCTAGTCTGATTATGTTAATGACTTCTTAATTCTCTTCCTGAATCACATATCTAAAACAGTGGAGAACTTAAGAAAGGATTTCCCCTTTGCAGAAATCAGGATAACTAGGAACTTTTAAGATTTCAATTTCTAGTTATTTCAGCATTCTGTTCTTAGACATAGTTCTGGCTCTTTCACACGTATGCAGCTCATGATATACAACTGCTGTATATTCATTTGTTTCTTCTAACTTCTCTCCTGCTTGTTGTGCATGGTAATTTCTTTTCCATTCCTGCATGCAATCTCCTCTATAATAACTAATAGGGTCACAATCCCACTGAAGTTTTATAGCACCCAAAGAAAATTACAACCGTGACAATTGGCTGTTAGTTCAATTACTAAGAAATCTTAAAGATAATTGGCAACCTTTAAATAGTTAAAAAAATCCCTTGACACTAGGACACTAGCAAAATCTGAGTTTCTACTTGCCAGCTGTCCTCTCTGAATCTCAGCATGAAAATTCACGGTTAAAGAAATCCTCACAAAATGCATAAAAAACAGGATACAGAAATGTAAGTTATGAATACGTAGAAGTTATACATGATAACCTAGGATGAGGCATGTTCTTCTTTACTAACAAAACCACAAACACTTCCAGAACCTACTGACACCATCAAATTTTTTTATTTGAACAATTCAATTAGAAAATAGGGAAAACATGCAACTATGCAACATAAATCTGTCTATAGTTACTGGAAGTTGTTTTATGTGGATCTTGAAACTAATGATTTGCAAGAATACTGTTATTTATTGTCATAAATAACTAGCTCAGATGATGTAAGGAAAGATAACTGCAACGTTTAACAGTTAACCCTTTCCAATTAAGCACTATAAAAACCCTCTTACTTACACAATCCATGCTAGCTGGTTAATATAATTTGCATGTTTGAGTTGCTGTTTCTATAGATTTAAGCACAAACTTAAATCCTGTGGTAATCCTTATTTGGCTAAAGTCAAACATATCCTTAAAATCTTGTATAATCAGGTTCTAGGAATGGTTTCAGGTAGTTCTGAAAATTTAGCATGCAGAATACATTTTCCAAAATATTAACAGTAAATATTACTAATATCTCCATATTTTTTAAAACTCCCTCTTCTGGAATCTAATTTGAATATTTAAGCTCATCTTTCAAGGTGCATGATTCAGTATTTATAACATTTGGGGTTACAATACAAGTATCTGGAATTTCTTTAATAACCACAGATTGAAGACTGCAAGAAAATATTAGAAGAATTACTTATGAATCTTGATGAGGTCTATGGTAACTCCTAAGTCCTGAGAAGAACATTTAATGCGTTTGCAATGGTCTCTATCAAACTGCTTTCCCATTCTTTCACAAGCCTCCCCAGCCAGTTGACAATCTGATTGCTGCAGTAGGCTGTCAAAAACTTACCACGATGAGAAAGATTTTCAAATCTATATAGAAATTGGAAGGTTAAAAGGAAAAACTTAAGTCAGACTATGTATTTGGTGGGTATCAGAGTATTAAAATTACTTATTTGCAAATAACTTGTTTTGTTATGTAGGTTGACCATTATGCTTTTCCAGATGGTGTTCTTTCAAGACATTTTGCTTTATTCTTTGATAGAGCAAACAGGATTAATCAAGTCTGAAGTATACAAATGTGTTGATGTCTGAGTCCAATAGGAAAGAGAGCTATATCGTAGCCATCAGCAGACAGAGCTAAGAGCTTCTGGCTGCCAAGGAATGCACCAATGTATCTTTGCACTGTCATAGATTTACAATAAGACAGAAAAATGGTAATAACCACTTGAGGGTTATGGTACTTTGCAGCCAAGGATCTCAAAACAGTAACTTGTTTACAAAGAAAGTGAAATGTTTTGTATGGATATAGGGGTTTTTTCTTCATTTGATATTGATCTGCAATTAATAGTTCCTTAGTGGGGTTTATTTGTGGGTTTGTTTTTTTTTTTTTTTTTGGGGGGGGGGGGGTCTTTCGATTTTTTCAATCATGATATAGACTGCTTGTCCTAGTATTGGCTTTCTTTTTACTGACTTTGACTCTCAGAACTTTTCTCACATTCTTTTTTTTTTTCCCCTCGAGCCCTCTGGCCTTAAAATTAACTATTATTGTATGTTCTTAAATACTTATATAAAGTATAAGTACACAGTGAGACCTTTTCCAACATTTTCTGATGAACTGTCTGCACATGTTTACAAGTATTAAACAGTGAATTTTACTCAAATTTTACTCTTGGCACCATGGAGAATTAAACTGTGAAAACACTACCAACTGATTTGAAAAATATATAACCTTCAGTCTACAAGAACTAAAATATAAATGTTACAGTATAAAGATAAATACTGAAACTTGTTACTTTCAGAACTTTAAGAAATAAAACAAAGAAAAGGGAAAAAATAAAGTTATTTATATATTAGGTAGAAAACACTGTCGTTTTCAGAGACACAAAGGCATGAAAGGGCCTGGACACTCTTCTTGCAGAGACAATTCGTCTCCTGAGGTTGGATTTAAGGGATACTGGCAAGGCTGTATGCGTTGTATTATTAACAGTGTTTCTACTGCTTTATGAATTTCATCTACATACTCCCTCAGGACAACAACACAAGCATTTTAAGAAATAATGTTTTAAAGCATATCATTATAACAGATAGATATTACAGAAGATTTTAAGTCCAAATTTTGCCAACACTACTGGGCTTCACTAGCAGCTGAATGTCAGGTCATTTTACAGAATGCAGAGATATAAAGATACCTTATATAATCTAAAAATAACTCAAGCAACATGACCAAAAACTTTAAAAATAAATTAATTAAAGTGAACCCAAGGAAGGACTTTCACTTTTTATGCTAAGCATTTTGGTTATTGAAGGCTTCATAATTTTCATATCCATGTGGAATGACATACCTGACCCTGACCCAAAAGTGATTGAAAAGAGGACTGGGAAGAAGGGAGTTGATTTCCAGCTACCTTCAGAATGAGAAAACCATATAATGTGCAATTGAATCATATAAAAAAAGTTTTATCTCAAAACATACTACCCAGACAGATATCCATTTAAAACTCATTATCTGAACAGGATGGAAATCAAGTACATTTCCTTTTTCTTATTAACTAAATACAATACTTCATCATTGTGGCAGATTTCTCATGCCAACCATCTGTCCCAAATAATTATTTTTTCAATCCACAGTATTTGATATGCTCACCTATTAAATTTTACAGAATATAGTCTTTAAGAGATAAAAACTTGTTATCAGTTACCTACAGACAAATAGTAATCATCTGCTGATGAAGGCACGGCACATGGTATACCAGCAGAGGCAGCATTAAGCTGGAAGAGAGCATCTTGTGCTTTCTTTTTTTCTTTTTTTAGCATATTTACCAGAATGTCTGCAAGATATATTAAGGAAATCATTAAGGACCTCTTTCTTATAACATAACAATCATTTTGTCTATCCCTAAGCCTTTTATTTTAGTTAGTTTACCAAGTGGAACAATTCATATTATGGAAGCCTATATGTTAATGTCATACTCTCATCCACCTTAGTTTTTCCAAACAGCAGATTAATTTTTACTAAATGGTAACAAATTCACACATTGACCAGAATTGACATTCAGTCAATGTCTGATAAAAGCATTTACAGGCAAACAGGAATTAAAATTTTATCATCTTATTGCCATCGTGCGAGATTCCTTTTTTTTAACTTTTTTTTTTTTAAACTCTGTGATAAACAGGATTTCCAAATAGAATAAAAATAACCCTTAACTTACAGATTCCTTTGCAAGTGAATCACATCTACAAGCTTTTCAGAAGGTTTACTAAAATGCAGAACAGGTCTTTAGGAAATTTCTTCCAATAACACTATGTATTTACTGGAAATATATTTGGTATAAATGAATTTTGCCTAACAGTTTATAGAGGGCTTATAATAAAGAATCCTGTGTGCATTCAGCCAAAACCACAGAAGTCCCTGTGATATGTTTTTTTCTATGCTATTCATTTGAATCCTAATTAATCTTCTAAATGAACAGTAGAAAATCTAAGTAGCCTTCAGGGACTATTATTAACTGGACTAGCTAGTAACAAGAAAACACTTTGCAATTCAGTTGCTACAAGAGTTATTAGTTATCACAGGCAAGAAGCACCTCATAGCTATTTAGTAAACAGCTTCCATGCTTCCCACTACTTCATCACATTAGACATGTTATTAATTTTCTAATGATGATGTACAGTCACTTAGCAGCTGCAGACTCTGTAAATCAGTGTTGTGTTCAGTCTTAGTTCTTACATTCTTCCTCCATAATTCTAACATGGATTTACACAAGTTTATTGTACTTCTGCAAACAAAGCTGTATATATTTATCAAACGCAAGTGTGTCTGATAGAGATGCTTTGTTTTTCTTAAAAATAACATTAAAATTGAAGATTTTTTTTTAAAGGAATGATAACTGAGTACTATAGCTAAGGTTATTTGAAAGTGGATCTTGGGAAATGGATGTCATCTTCTGTAACAGAGCAGAAATAGTAAAGTTTTCCTGCCACCTCAATTCAGACTGGGAGCATGCTACTTCCCAGTGTAAAATGCCATTCTCCTTTGACATATGAAAATTGATCCAGAATTGTTGAACACAAAGAATGCACCTGAGTTTGTTTTGTCGTGGTTTAAACCCAGACAGCTCATTCACTCACTCCCCCCCTTCCCCTTTTCCTCCCTATTTCTTTCTTTCCTTCCCCCCCAACCCGACTTCCCCGATCCCAGAGGGATGGGGAGGAGAATCGAAAGAATGTAACTCCCACGGGCTGAGATAAGAACAGTCCAGTAACTAAGGTATAACACAAACCACCAATAATAATAATGGTAAGAGAAAATAACAAGGGAAAAGAATACGATACCCTCCACCGAAAACGAGTCCAACCCAGAAGACCCTGTGTCCTTCTGGGTAACTCCCAGTTACCTCCCTGGTCATGGCATGCTGTGGTATGGAATACCTCTTTGGTCAGTTTGGCTCAGGTGTCCTGTCCCTGCTTCCTCCCAGCTTCCCCTCCTCCCTGGCAGAGCACAAGGCTCAGAAAGTCCTTGGTCAGACCAAAACATCAGTGTTATCAGCTCTGTTCCCAGACCAAAACTCAAAACACAGCGCTGCACCAGCTACTAAGGAGAAAAATGACTGCTACTGCTAAACCCAGGACATACTAATAACTGTGAAAGAATCTGTTACCTATAAACTCAAAACAAAACCAAAACTATTTTTTCAGTTCTCTGCCATAGTCAAACTTTAGCCACCAAGTAGCCACAAAGTTAGGGACATAGTGATGCTGTAGTCTTCCCACAGTTCTGTCAATCTACTAAAAATTATTCCCACCCATTGCGCAACAGTGCAGTTACTCATGTTTCCTGTGAGGTAGTGAAATGGACATCTGAGCAGTTTAGTATTTTTATATGCAAAAAACTTCAGCTTTAATTTAAATTTTAAAGTTACACATAAAAAATACAAACTTATTATTTGTTATAAAGGAAATAGCCCAATAATCCCCAAAACAGCACTTCATTTGGCTAAAAATAATACTTACAGGAAGTTCTACTCTTTGTAAGGTAATAAATTGGTCTTTATATAGCAACAGTTTCCTATTCTAAGAAATGGTTTAATTTGCTTAGGAGAGTGTTTTGGACGTGGCCCGACCACAGTATTTGGATGTTGGCTGGACCACTCTAAAGCCAAGTGGTGCTTGGATGCAGGATTTTGGTTTGAGTCACAACTGAAATAGAAGCAGGTGCAAAGCAGGAGTCCTGCCACATAAAAGCTGGGAACTGAGTAATTGCTTTAACACAGTGGGGTTAGTAGAGAAAATTTCCTTCCAGCAGCTAATGCCTCTCACACACACACAAAACCCATTGCAGCCAGATCAGCTTAAAACCAATTTTTTTTCTTCTTCACAAAGGATACTGATTTCGTTGTCTCTTTGCTGTAGAAGTTCTTTCATTTTTTCCAGTTCTTCTGCTTCTTTGTTGGTGTCTTTTTCTTCAGAGGTGTGTTGCGAGAGCGATTTTCTATCAGAAATCTTTGAATGATTCATTAGTTCCTATTAGAAGAAAAAAAAAAAAAGACGCTCCTTTAACTTTAGCCCCAGCTACATATTTATGCTTCCCTAAGAGAGTCTAGCTGTGCTAGAAAATGTAAGACTTTCTAGACTCTTGAAAGAACAAAAGCATGCCATGCATTGGCTTACAGTTACATGCACTTTAAGTGCATATATGCACTTGGGACAAGTTGTATTTTTTTTATCTTCACTACAAAAAGTACAATTTACTCTTTCTACATATAAATTCCAGTGTTCTCTGGTATTACAGAACTTTCATTGTTAACACTGTAATTAAAACCTAACTATTTAGACAATAAATTAAGATCAGGAATGTGTATGTTATTATATTGGAAAACTATATCCCAAATTACAGAAAAGCTTATCTTCTATTGTTTTTCCTAGTAATTTCGCATATTTTTTCTAGTTTAAGTGTATTTTGTTTGCTCAGTGATTTAAGAGAGCTTACAACAGTGTCAGGATAGTTAGTGTAACAGATTCAGGGATAAGAAATTTTTAGTCTTAATTTCTCTCTTTAAATATAGTTTGTCCAAAATAAAGCCTCCATAGTGCTGGGAATACATATGAATACACAGAGAGATCCTTGCTGGGGTTTCCACAAAATGCCACTAAATTTTTCCAACTAAATTTCAAATTTCTATCAGTCCTCTCCACATGTCACAGTTCAGTTGTTTTACCCTTTTCCAATGCCTCCCAACTGTATTGTATTACTTGTAATACTTTTCAACCCTGAATGTCTTCAATTTATTTTCAGTGCCAG
This sequence comes from Pezoporus occidentalis, assembly GCF_034315485.1. Taxonomy (NCBI): domain Eukaryota; kingdom Metazoa; phylum Chordata; class Aves; order Psittaciformes; family Psittacidae; genus Pezoporus; species Pezoporus occidentalis. Next base: position 107,365 of record NW_026913953.1, read on the forward strand.
CTGCTCTTCCATTGAGGTTTAAAAGAAATACCTTCATATGAACAAAGCAATACTTGATCTTGCGCATGTCAGCACCAACATCCAAAGCACTATCAGGATCATTATCTTTAAGAAATGTTCCAATCAACTCATCCAACCTGAAAAATACAAAGAATTTTTAAGAAAAAAAAAAAACACAAACATGCAGACAATTCTGTGCAGTTATGTGTTGAATACAATCCAAGGCTTCCCAGGATGACTCACATTGGTAGGCTATTTTCTTTCAAGGTCCATGCAATTTAATACACTTTTGCTCCTGATACTAAAATCTGGATTTGATACTGTATCTTCTACAACTCCACATCAGAACACACTTGCACATGCTAAGGAATACTTCCAGAACTAAAAGCATCTAAGAAGTAATCCTTTCCCCATTTATTTTAAAACCTTCTCTTCTTCTACCGCCCCATAATTTAAAAGATTTAAAGCCTGCCATCTCAGAAAACTAAATATTTAGAGGCTTTGGGAATAGAATTTTTAAATATATATGATTATTCATGCAAAAGAAAAATTGACTTCCTTTTCTATTACAGGAGTCAGCAGATAGAACAGCTTTCATACATAAAATTATCTGCTCCCATCACCAAGCACAGCAACTTATCTTGGAAATCTATAAATATCTGTATCAAAAAAGAGTTAATGCTCTTCTTCTGACTAATGAAATATAGTTAGTGTTTTATTCTCTTGCAATTTGTTCTTATTTAACAAACATCTCATCTTCCATTAGGGAAAACTAGTTCTTATTTTGGTAATTCAGTCTTCATAAGAAAATCCAGCACTGAAAAGCATCCTCTTGCTTTTTCAAAACCAAAATAAAACATTCAGACTGGATAGCTACACAGGCATAATATACCATGCCTTTGGGCTGGATGTCACAGCTGTGTGGACAGACAGATTTTCTCTTGCACACTCTCACTGCCTTTCTAGTTCTTGCATTCCAAGATGCATGGCAGAGCATCCTCAAGAAAAAAGCCAAAGGATTTCTAAACCGAAACTAGCCCTCAGTCCACTTACTAAAGTACATTTTCGGAAAATAGTAAGTGCAAGTTCAAACTCCATAAACCAGTTACAGATTAAAGGCTTCCTAGTTTGTGACAAATTTTATAACCATAATTCTATGATTTTAAATGTTTATTTAGAATATTACCCTCTGAAGATTACATAAGGTTCTGAACCTGAGTGAGCCAAGCTATCTACAGTGCCTGCATCAAGTACCTAACCACCTGAGAAGGGTAGGAGTTCAGGACCATTTCTGTGCCTAGTGTTTCTTTTGGACTAGTTGAGTTGCTCAATTAATACACAAGCCTTCCGAATGTCATGTAATAGCTGTTTATCCGCTTCAGTAACAGGATTGGGAATCTTGGCCATTTGATTATCTTAAACACTTTGCTTTAACCACATAGAGAAAATTCAGGCATTATAATTATCTAAAGTTGACCCTGAAGTAGGTGATTGGGATATTGCCATGCTTTGTAAGACTTCAATTATTAAGATTCCTCACATAACTATATACCGTAGTAACAATTCCCTGCTGGAGAGTAAAACAATGAGACACACAGCAAACAAACAAACAAACAAAAAATAAAAAAAAGAAAATAATTATTTTCAGGTGATAAATATCTGAAAATCAGTAGCTTTAAGACCAGAATAAAAATTGGAAAGCATAACAAAGAGTTTCAGTTATTCATCTCCTCCAGAATTCACCATGGTGAACTGTCAATTCTCAAAGCAGGAGGAAAAGATGAGAAAAACAGAGAGAAACTTTCAGTTAGTTTCAGGTAAACTATATTTTCCCATTTTCATTATTTCAGTCAATGGACAAGAGATATGCTGTCTATACCATCCCTTATATGTGCAAAATTCACAACTTCTGAATTTATAGAACACTCCCTGAGGTCAATGTGAGCTGTACATGTGGAAGTCTTAAAGAGAAGACAGTTAAAGAAAAATATTAGTTACAGAGGAATTAACTGTCATTGACTTGTTTCTCGAGTTAAGAGACTAAAAATTACTGGGTAAAAGAGACCAAAATTTTACATATTGCTCCATGATTTTTTCTGCATGAAGAATCTGCCAGAACAGAGGCCAAGATTAGATAAGAGATTATTCATACTTTCTGCAGACACACTAAGCACAATGAGCAGGAGAATTAATCCTTTATATGTGGAGGTAAGCATTTGTATAAGCATTGGGAAGAGAGAGGCATTAATACTATTAATGAGAATGTAATACAAATGTGATACAAACACAGGGAAAGTCAGTATTTGTCATTGTCTTAAGCATCTTATTGATTTCAGTATGAGGAAAGAAGTAAAAAAAAAAAAAAGTTTTTATAACAAGACTGTCTAGAACGAATACATGAAATCATTAATAAAAATGGACCTTGAATCTTGAAATAGAAAATAGATGGGAGATATTTTAACCTTACCTTGTTTTCCAGAGTTTTACCCATACCCAGATTATGACCAATTTAGGCTATGGGAATCAATCAAAAAAATTACACTAACTTGCACTATTACCATTACCAGAGTAACACCGAGCAAAGTCAAAATATTTCTGGAGAAGAAAAAAAATAATACAATTCTTGTAAAATAATGCTCTATTTTTTTTCAAAATTATTATCATACCAGTGAAGAGTCAAGGTTAATTTGTTAAGAATAACAAATTAGACAAGCTGTAGCTATTGATATGAGCTCTTACATTACTTTTAATGTATTTGGCATTCTTGAAAAAAACACAACAGCTCAATTCATTTTTTTTATTCCAAAGGACTACATAGAAGCCAAAAGATATTTGAGCACTAGAAGACTGAGTCAAGTCTCAAATAGCAGAATGTAAATCAGAAATTATAACCAATTCAGCCTCCTTGTCAATTGTAGCAGAATCTTCAGTGTATTTTTTGATAAATTTGTAAAATTTCACCTTTAAGAATTAGAACAAAAATAGACGAATCAAGTCTAAACACTATGAACAAGACCAAAATAAAGAATAAAAAAAGAGCAACAATGATAACCCTCATGCATACCAGCAAAAGAAATCACTGCATCCCTCACATTCTTTTAGGTTTCTGTGTAAAAATTACCAGAACTCTTCTAAAATAAACATAGTCTGACAACACTCTGGATATTCCGGGATTCTTCCAGTATACTGAAGTATTAAACAAAGGTAAAAAATGAACTGACAATATGATACAGATGAAACTTGAAATTTCTCAATAAACAGACCTTAGTTAACCATTATTTTTCAAGTGATTTATAGAATCATAGAACCATAGAATGGTTTCGGTTGGAAGGACCTTAAAGCTCATCTAGTTCCAACCCCTGGCACGAGGAGGGACACCCTCCCCTAGACCAGGTTGCTCTAAGCCCCATCCAACATGCTCTCAAACACTGCCAGGGATGGTGCAGACAGAGCTTCTCTGGGCAACCTCTTCCAGTGTCTCACCAACCTTATAGTAAAGAAATTCTTCTTAATATCTAATCTAAGTCTACCCTCTTTCAGCTTAAAGCCATTCCCCCATGTCTGTCACTCACTACATGTCCTTGTCAAAAGTCCTCTCTAGATTTCTTGTAGGCCCCCTTTAGGCCCTGGAAGCTGGTCTAAGGTCTCCCCAGAGCCTTCTCCAGGCTGAACAAGCCCAACTCTCTCAGCCTGTCTTCATAGGAGAGGTGCTCCAGCCCTCTGACCATTTATACAGTAGTCAGATTTGCAGTTTTACAACTGGAAAAAAAACAACGCTAATTCCAGTCCATTTCCAGAGATGTTCACACAATAAAGGAGACTATAAACAATCATGGGAGAAGGGTTAAAAAAAAAAAGACTCACTGGAGCAGAAACCTGAATAAAGAGATGGTCTCCATAGCATCACTTGAAGATCCACACCAGGAATTCTATTTCACACTGAAGACACCTTAAAAAAATACTCAGCCTCAGTCTTCTCACTGCTCAGCTTAGAAAGGGGAATTGCACTCAGCTTGATGGGAAAAAGTAATGATGGAAACTGTTAATTAACTGAAATTCAATGAAATTATGTGGTTAGCTGCAAACAGAATTGAAAATAGCTGAATTTTCCAGTGGAAATATGCAGCATGTACCTTAATTTTTAAATTCGGTACCCATTTAAAGTAAGATGGTCAATTTAAACTCTTTAAATTTGAGGTATTTTTGTTATACTGGTCAGTTACATCAGAAAAGGCTAAATTGATCTGAAATAGAAGTATCTAACCACAAGATACTTGCACTGAAAGTTCTAAACTAACATAAAAGCAGCTCTAAAAGTGTATTTTATAACTGCTAAAAATCTATTTCTGTGTAGAAACAAGTATTAAACTAATAGTATTTTACTTGTTGTATTTAATAGCATTAGCAAGCCAGCTAATGCATTCTTCATTACTTCCAGCATACTAAGGCGTCCAATAATATTTCCATGCAGAACTTGTGCTAATCAAATTTGGAGCATGGATAATCATAGGCAATTTCACATGACAGAAAAAAAAATACTTAAAATCAGATGAAGATGTCTCTTCTAATTTCTGGGTAACTAAAATAGTTCCCTATTTTTTCCTTTTCTCTTGTATATTGATTAGGTAAAGGAAATTATAGACCATTGAATATTTATTATTAATTTTATTAAAGTAGATGAAGCTTAAAAAGGGGATTTTTCATACACCTCTATTCTTCCTTTTAGAACTGTGAGGTTCTGCTCTAGGGACAGCAGGCCTAATTTATACTATTAAGATCAAGGGTGTGCTAAAGCCTATTGCCAGAACCCTGCTGTATCAGGAAAAATAGTTTTCCCAGCAGAAATTGCCCAAAGGAGGAAGAATATGGAAGTATCAAGCAAAGACCCATTTTCTGTGGAAAACAGCAGTAAACAGTTTTCTTTCTCAGTTCTCATCAGAAAACTCCCAAAACAACCAGAAAACATGAGTGAAAAATTTCACAAACACAAAAAAATTTCTAAGCGAATGCCTAGGGGGCAGTATCAAGTCATTCATGAGTTTAATTTAAAACTCATTTTGATAGTGGTATTTTATGTTAACCTAGTACAAAAAGAAAGGTATGACAGTGCTGATCCAGGTGAGTTTGAATCACAGTACCAGACTTTGCAAACACAAGCTGTGTCAAGCACAAGTCTGTTCTTATGCTGATGGTGGGAAGAAAACTCACCGTAAAACAGTCATAAACAGCTGGTATGGAAAAATGTTAAACTAACAATGCTCTCTGGTTAGTAACTGTGAATCAGGCCCAAATTCTTGGTCTAGCTTTTCTCTCTTTACAGTTTTTGTGTAAATAACGTAAATACACCCTGTACTGCAGCTCACAGCTTTTATATTATCAACTTTATTTCGCTTCTGCTACTTTCTGCCCTTCAGAAATTATTTTTTAATGAACCTGATTACCATTTAGACCACACATAAATCACAAAAGCTTTCAATCCACACTACTTTAGATTCCATGCAATTTTTCTGATAGCCAAGCTCCAGAATTCACCCATCTATTAAATAACAGACTTCCATATTTAGAAAAAGAAAATCCACTTCTGAATCAGGCATATGTTTGCATAGACCAGGGTGCAAATTACACAGCTGAAATGCATCAGAAAAGCACTCCTCTCCAACTGAGAGTATGTTTTTAAAGTTTAGAGCTCTCAATGGCAAGCAGGATGCATGGTCTCAAAACACAGATTTGGAAGGACTCATTTTGACCTTGCTTTCTGTGTCATGATTCATTTCTGGGAGAAAGTGCCTATTAACTAATCACTGTTTTTTTTTTCCCTGATCACTGACACTCTATATTATGTATCGAAATTAAGTTCACTTTAAGTACAATGAATTTTGTGTGCTAGATGTGAACTCTGACAAGCAAAATGGAAATCCAGGTTTATGAAACATAGTAAGCTGCAAACAAAGAAGTCACAGAAACACTTGCAGTAATCAGAGAGGTTGCTTCAATTAAAGAAGCTTTTTTACCTAGACTTTTGCAATAGCTTTTCTATTGGTAGCATACTTCATACCAATTTCTTTATATGTTAATTTTGAAAATTATCTTTAAGTGTTTTTATTATGCCTATGTTACTAAAAAAGAAGTAACTCCGTATCTCCACATATTTTATGAATCTAGCTAAAAAACATTATATGAAGCAGAACTGTCTTTAATAAGAGCCATTTGCATAAGTTATCTTCAAGTGTGCATCAGTATGGGAAGACCATGGAGATTTTAAGCAGAAAATTTTGTCAATAATGCTGTGGAGGACAGAAGGAAAAAGGGAAGGTATTTCCAGGCATTATTTTCATGTTTTCAGGCCGTACTAATGACATGAAAAAGAAGATAAATTACACAGAACACATCTGAACTTGCCCTGAGAAGAGCTGTAATACATTACTGATGGGTAGTGAACATGAAAGTAATTGCCTAACACATAATTGACATATGCAGAGGATAATGCTATATTCTATATTCCAGAAATACCTGCTTAACCTCTAATTTAACTAAAGTGGATTAACTCCTAGATGAAACAATAATGATTAAGGTAACTAAATAGTGGAACCGGTTACCTAAGCCTTCACACAATTCCCTTAGTAGATAAGAAGTAAGAGCACTAAAATGTTTGAAAATAAAATTTTGACAGTAGGACTTCTAATTTTGTAAAGCAATCAAACAAACAGTAACATACTTAAAGATGATTACCATTAAAGACTTGCACTGCACAGTAGAGAAGCACAGAACTCCTATTACAGATATAAACCCCTCCTTTCCTTTTTGCTAAGCATATGGGCAAAAGCCATTTCTGCTCTTCCTTATTTGAGGAGATTCTTCTGAATTACATGGCTACAATGTGATAAACAGATGTAAAGAGTTTCTACACAGTTGAAAATCATTCAGCCCAATGATGAAACGCACACAGATCTAAATCTTTGTACAGGTAAGTCAAGGGAAGATTTGGCATAGACTATAAAGAGATCAAGACTGGCTTATACAGGAGAAAAAACTAACACTCCATGTACAATTTTTTTTTTTTTTTTAAAGAAACATGTTAAGTAGCTTGCTGAGTAGATAATTCCCTTTTTCAATGGCACTCTGTAATAGCAGACTGAAAGTACATACATAACAAAATGCTACTTACTGCCAGCTAATATTTATATCTGTAAGAGTAGTCAGATTCAAATAACTGGAGTATATCTAAAACTAGCAGAAGAACACTAAGCCTCAGTTTACCAAAATTTAAAAATTATAAATATCTCTAAGTAGAAGATAGCAAGAACTTAAAATAAAAACAAAGGTAGGACAAGCATAACGGGTACTTCAGGAAGTCAAAAGGACTCATATGGATGAACATTTCTAAAATATAGAAGACAGCAGTTCTGAAAAAAAAATGCATAAAGTGCATTAATAAGGTAATTAATTAGATGTAAAAGTTCAGAAGAAAGCAATTTTCAAAAAGTATTTAAAGTGCCAAAATTTGCAAGCAGGTATTTCGCAGCACTTTCAGATGCAACTCAGCTGACCAAGCATTCAACAAATTTCAGTGAGATTCAAAAAGCTGCTTTTGAACATTTGGAAATTGGCTCAAAGATTTTCAAGATTTTTTTCAAATATCTAAATAATAAAATTTAGCTATGCTATCTTTTCCCCATATATCTTGCTAATATCAGTTATCTTATATTTCATTACCTTTCTTGAAACCACACAATATTAGATGACTTCTGAATATTAGAAAGCAGGACATTGTACATACCGTCCCACTCTTCCCAATTAACCAAACTTGCTAAACTTGGAAAATAATTGTAAATTATCTCTCAATAATTTTGATGTAAAATGTGATCAGTTTAAATAAGAATTTTTTTTTCCAGTGGTCTTGAAACAAAATAGTAAGATCACAGAAAAGTATTTATACTTATTAAGCATCCAGCTTACATACCTGCAATTAGGAATTCAACTTCCTGTGCTGTCACTAAAGGTTTTATAACATGTAAGAGAAAAAATGTCCTCTAGCTAAATACATTGATTTAATAGCATTCTAAGCCAGGTATCTAAGGTAGAAGCTAATGTGAGACATTTTAAGACTATATAACTAAGGTAGCTTCTTTTCTCTTGGATTTTGCCTACACAGCTTATGTCAGTCAGTCTGCTAACTTCTGCACAAATCCACTGTCTGCAGAGCTGTGTCGACATAAGGCAAGAGAACATGCTTCTATTTCTTCCACCTTGCAACTGAAATTGAACACTGACATCAGTAAATAAGAACATTTGCTCTGCTTTGTAAATGAAACTATTTGTTCAACAGCTTAAGCATGAGTAACTGTTAAAGCTCTATATCATACAACAGTGCAATATTGTTAATAACATGATAGCATACAGATGTCACAATGTTGAAACAAAAAAATGAAAGACAGAAAGAAGTAATGAGATATCCAGGACTTGAGTGAGATGAACAATATATGACTGTTGAAGTAAAAAATAGAAGTGTCTGTAATAACATATGTATCTGAAAGAAATAAGGTAAAGTTATTAATAAATTGAAGTGCTAAGCCAGTACTTCCAGCCTTGTTCCTAGAGAATTCCATCTGGCAAAAGCTCTAGAAGCGTGGGTGCTCTGGAACACAGGACCATGATTTGAAATCCTGACTTTCTGGGCACACATTGTAAATTGCTAGTGAGATCATTTATAACAACAACAACAATTTTTTAAAAATACCAAACAATTCAAAACAAAAAGGACTTGCCCTTTTACTTTTGGCATGCTTCTCAAAAAACAAATCCCCAAACCCCCCCAAAATCATTTGAAAGCCATTTAATTCTATTCTAAAGCATAATACAGAAGCAAGTAAGAGTACGATTTCCTTTTATTTGGGATGTATGATGTTATTTTCTATATTTTTAAAAAATAGTCCAAAGTGCTCCTTTATCTTTCTTTTTCTCCCCTAAACAAGAAGCTAATTCTCAAACTCAAATAAATATTTACAGATCAGCCCTTTACAGCTGAGGAAGTAGATGGCAAAGCAGATCCAAAGCAAGCAATTCAGACTTTGGAAGCATTTTATGAACTACTTTCTGAACCACTTATGTAGTCTAGCTGAACTTTTTATGCTGTGTTTTTTAAATAAACAAAATGAGAACAGCAGAATTCATGTATAACATTTATGAAAATAAAATAATAAAATAAAAAAATATGACATTACTATTTAATACAGAATTCTGAAGTAAGAATTCCGAAGTAAGAATTCCAGACATCTGTAGCATTATTCACAGGACTGAAAAACTGCACTGTATTATAACTTAGCATTCAGCATAAAAGTCAAGAGTGTGTTTTCCATTTTGTTTTAGACTTGGTGAATGACAATGTGACATTGTAGTGGTTATGAGGAAAGCCTATTTGACAGGATATTTTTTCCCTTCCATTACATGAATAACAAAAATGGGGAAAAAAAAATTAAAAAATCCCTGAACATACTTGTTTAAATAAGGGAAAAAAAAACAACAAACCAAACCAAAAATAAAATGATGAAGAATGAACCACAGCTTATTAACATACTAACTTCCAACATCTAGCAATTTTAACTGGAGAGAGTAGACCCCTGAAAGTAAACAAGTGGAATGAAGCCCATTACTGTAGGAAATGTTTGGCATTTCTTGACTTACTACGCCAAGAAACATATAAAATATAGTTTTAACATAATATTAATACTTATTTCCAGGGCAATCACTAACACGTATTGCCTGCAACACATGTAGAGAGAAAAAAACCCTATGTATTACTATAACCATTTTATTAGACTAAAAATATTATCGGATCTACACATGTACCACTGGAACCAATTTCATTTTGGCACCCACCTTCTACTGAAAATTGCCTGACAGAAGGCCTTATGCTGAGACAACAAAATAAATATGAACTTGGTGCCTGCAGTTTTATTAACATATTTTGTACCTTTCATCGTCTGTGTTCCAAACCAAAGAATAAATAAAAAATTTGGTACAAAATAGTTTCAAGCAGATTAATATTGGTATGACCTCCCTTGAAATGCATATAATGAATCAGAAGAATTAACACACATCCATTTTTTAATGAGACTATATTCAGTAACACTTCTCCTTATTAATTACTTTGTTTGTAATAAAATGAATCAGATTAAGACTTTTGTTAAAGGATTTTTAAAAGAACTATGCAAACTTGGATTATTTATATATATACACAATATGTATACTCACATACATATACATGTCAAGATGCAGATTGTTTAAGTTTAAACAGAAGATACCCTAAGATACGCCTAAACAGTATTCGAAATCCATACTGACCCTAATTATAATTTCCTCTCTGGCATATTAAAAAAGCATCAATCACAGAAAAAAATTAATAATTTCTTCTGTTTGGAATTCCCTACAGCACTCCCTTAAAAACACTCCAAATAAAGTGCAACACAGTATGCTTCATTATCACCTATAGCATGTTTCTTTTCCTCTTCTGTCTGTCATAACAATCCATATGTCTCCTGATAAGTAATATTATTTAGGTTTCATTAGAGATGTGAAACTAGATGTGAACAACAACATAGATATCTTCCAGTAATAGTAAAACGTGATTTTATCAGCCTTCATCCAGGTCAATACGTCTATTTGGACTACTTACTTCTGTATTTTTCTTTAATTTCAACAAACTCTCCAGATAACGAGTAGCTCCAAACTCAGATGGCCAGTCTCAATAAACAGAACTGTCATAAAGATTTACTGTGTTATGTATCGATAGCTCTAACTGGAGACAGAACACTGAGATATTATCTGTTGGTTTTACATGCTCAGGACACTTATGGGCAGGAGACTCAGGCAAATGTAAGCCATCATGGTCACAAATATTTTGCCCTATGAAAGCTAGCTCAAAATGCATACATGTTCAAAACCTCAGAAAGATATTTTCATTGAAGTAGCGGCTTTTTATACTATCATTTCATGATATTTTCATTTGGGTATTTAGCTCACATCAGTTGTTTACCTGTGAACACTCCGCTTAACTGTTAAAAAAAAGATTGACTTATTTCTCAACATTCTATTCAACTGCAGCACATATCAGTAATAAACCAGTCTGACTCATGTGCATGACAGTTACTCTCTAGCAGTACCTTCTGCTCTCTGCTTGAAACTGTTACCCATAAAAACTCTATATCCAATTATTTTTTCCATTTTAAGTCTATATTAAAAATTTTTATCTTTGAATAAGGTCACTATATGGCATTTATGACTGATGAAGTTAATTGTTTGATGTCCTTTTTTATTATTGGTTCTCAAGAAAAGTATTGTACCTCAGTCAGCAGTACTTAAACTTTATTCTATGTTTTAATTGCACAGCGTATGTACCAAGAAAGAACTTGTTTCTGAAACATGAACACACATGCCACATAAGCCTAAGTAAAGATAAATTATAAACTTAAAAAACCCTAAAATTTTGTGTTGTCCATTTAGTTGAGGTACTTGAAAGTTATTTTTCCTTCTGTGTCTTCTTACAGGTAGAAATTCATTAAAGTATCTTACGTGCTAATTTCTGAAGGAATGGAATGCAAAATTACTTGCTATGATCTCAGAAGAAACTTTTTCAGATAATGTAATGCACTATATATTGTGCTATATATATAAAAAGGAAAACCAACACACTTTTTAGTGACGTATTTCTGGAATAAGGCCTCTCAGATAGTGCAGCTCTATGCAGAGGATACATTCCTAGTTTTTCTTTGCATATTCATATTTAGCACTTTCATTAACTGTGAACCCATTTGCATTTGTAAGACTGCCATTCATGGCAAATAGAAATCTTAGAAAGTAAGATTCATGAGTGTGGCCTAAATAACCCAAATTATTTCTAAACCCCCAGTTTACATATAAAAACTAAAAAATAAACAAGACTAGAGTGGAAGATTCCTGTGACAAATTTTTATACGAATGTTAGGGAAGTGCATCTTTAAATGACTACATACGTATTATTTAAGTATATCTGAATAGCCATTGAGAGTCATTCCTTTTCTTAAAGACTGGTTCCTTCAGGGTAAAAAGAAACCATCTAATAAGGGCATTTAATTTTACATGTAAAATAAATAAATAAATAAATAAATAAATAAATAAATAAATAAATAAATAAGAGAGATACCTTTCTGTTCTTGTTATTTCTATAATTTTCTTTCTATGGCTTGATTTTGTCACAGAGTGCTACCCTGTTATGTTCTTGTTGCAGAATGATAGATAAATATTAACCCAGTAGGAACTGAGGGGACATTTCTCATTAGAAGATTATACTGGTAACTGTCTATGCTGAAAATGACCCAGATTAACAATGTAAACAAAATATATACATAATGCTATCTAGCTCCCCATCCTTGATGGAGATGTCTTTAGTTTCTGAATTAAATAAAACAATCAAAACCAAGAATTAATGACAACAATCTACATGAGAAACTCAAGTTTAAAGGCTGAAGCTTGTCCTCATGTCTCCAGAATCCACTGGACATCAGGGGAAATTATTAGCATTTTTAGCTTTCTTCTGGATCAGTTCTAAGAGAAATTAAATTAAGGCTAAAATCTCTCAGAGCTTCAACGTAGTTACCATTAATATACTAATCAAAGTTTCTAGACAGTTTCTACTTTCTTTATACAGATGAGGTAGAGATATTAAATAGGTTCATCCTACAGAATCAATTAAATTTTCAGAACTGGGTATTGAATTTGTTATTGTGAACATTTAGACCTAAATAAACACTTCTAGATTATACAGAAAGTTCTTACCTATTTCTATTGATCTGTTACAAAAAGCTGCAAGATATTACAACAATTATGTGAATTAATCATGTGTTTTCAATAGCATGCTCAGTAAAAAAACCTTAGTATTTGGCTTTTAAGACATTGATTAATTGTGTATCAGAAAGCAAGATTTCTCTTGGCCTACACCAAAGTAACAGTGCAGCAGGATCCTTCTCAGCAAAAAGAGTATTTCTTGAATTTTACTGTGATTGTCTATCCGCTTCTGTGATTGTTTTTTTAATTCCGCACTATTATACAACACTTCTTTTTGCCTGGCATCTAACAGGCATTCCCGTCCTTTGCGTTTACTCCACTTCCTCAAAGCTGAGGCTGCAAAAACACAGCCAGCAGCCTCATACAGCTTTTCATGGAAAACTGCCATCCTAACTTGGCACCTAACTTCACGTTATTATTCTCACTCAGAGAAGTTTAAAACTCTGAGATGAACTTAAATATTTATGCTACCAAAGAAACTGATTAAAAATATCAACACACAATAAGAAATTGAAAACAATGTAAGCCATTACTGAAGTAGCTCTTCTTGTGAAAGTTCTGATGTTCTTTCTTTGCCAGTCACCAGCACAAGCTCATCCTTCAGCTCCTGGATCTCCTTTTTCAGTTGGACAATAATCTACAAACAGCAAGGCAGAAACCAAGCACCACCAATAGATTAATAGCTAGTTTATGATTTTCACATTAGAAGGCTGAGTGAAAGAAATAATATATTTTGAATTTCTCTTTTTCTAAACATCTCTTTTTTAAAAACAGTCCAAGTGCCTTAAATATACAAAGCTCTTTTTTTTTTCCTTTTCCATTTATATAAACAAGATAAGTCTTCCAAACCCTCTAAATTCTATGTGTTAGAAGACACGGCTGTACAGGAGTTCAAAAGATTGTTTGCAAAAGAAAAAATAATTTGCCATAGGAATAAAGATGACTTTCTGACTATCAGTTTTGCCTGTTAGTAACCAAACCTCATTTGAAATAGAAGTGATGTTTTTGTTACAGAAAGGACAAATACACACCAAAAGTGATTTTTTTATAAAGAAACAGAAATTCCAAAATAGTACTTTAATCTTAACTCTTCTTCTCTTGCTTGTAACTTTTCACTCTTATTAGAATTATAGCATACTATAATTATAGGATGTATCCATTGCTAACAACAAATAAGTAAGTTAACATTAAACTGCATTAATGAATAGTAATGATTGCAATCGTGACTTGGAGAACTGTACTTCAGTTTTAAATTCTAATAGCTCATTATCGGAGCCTGTACCTTTGGGAAAAGTGCCTGTATGAAATGGTATTTTACAAATCATCTGCTTCCCAAGGCCAAATTCTACAAAGCAGGGACAATCCCTAAGTCTAAAACATAAATGAGCAAGTTCATGGATACTTTATGATTGAACTTTTTATTAGTGCATCACCTTATAATGGCTCAAATGTTTCAAGAATCCAATGGTATTTTTAGATGGATATTAATACATTGATTCAATGTGCAAACTAAGTTTTCAAGAGAAGAAAGTTTTCAAGGAAAAATTAATTATTCTTGATTGCATGCACTTTCTAGAAACAAGACTGTTGAAACTGATGACACATTTGCACTGGATGTTAACATTCCTTCAAACATTTGTGTTTCTTTTAATGATTAAATTTAACCATGATTTCCTAACTTTAAATGAGTATTTTTATTTCACAATTCAAAATAATCTAAACATACATATGATTATTTCTTTTAACTATAAACTTACTGGGTACACACTTACTAGTATAAATATGAAAAGCAAACTTACAGTATTTTATATGAGAATCTATTAAGGTTAATTGTTTATTATTTATTATTTGTTAATTATTATTATTTGTTAATTACAGATGTTGCAAGAGTGCTTCACGAATATTAGAGGTCAAACATTTTAACCTGATTTTAGGTTGCCTCACTCTGGTGGCACACTCTGATGTAGTCTGTGCCAGTTACTGAGTCAATAAAACAAAATTTGGTGTTGGAGTATAAAACGGAAAAAGCTGAACTGACAGCATCATCCCTGTTCAATGCTGAAATTGTTAGGATGGTTAACCTTAGTGAGACAACAACACAAATAAAATTTTCAGTATATGGTAAAAGACTGATTTTCAAGTATTATTAAAACAAACAAAAAATCTACAGAAGCACAACACTGAATGCTAGAGGAAATTAGAATTAATTTAACCTCAGCAATTTGGTTTTCATTTTAAAACAAACGCTTTGATCATAAGCTGTGCTGCTCATAAAGTACATTGAGTACAAGCTCATCTTCTTAGTAAGACACACAGCCAGGAAGTCTCCATTATGAAGAATATAATTTACACAAGTCAGATATGTCAAGAGGTATTATGCACTCCCTTTATAAAGCATTCATTCAACTTACAGATGATAAATACTGGAAATAAATGGCATTTGATTTAATGAAAAAAGATGTAGTCAAGCTCTTCACTGAATAAACAAGTTGCACCCTGGAAATACACTTTACGTGGTTAAGATGGGCAACAAATTCCTCAATGAGCACAGAGCCATATAAAATCTAGGTACCTGTGTTCCCCTGTCTTTTCCACAAGAGAGGATGGTTTTCTAACTCGCATGAATCCACTTTTGCTTTACTTGCTAAATGATCCTGCAGAGCTAGACATACCAAACTCCACAGGATATAGCTCACAGTATAGCTCCACAGGATGTGGCAAATGTAGTAATGTAGGAGCCTGCATGCGTTTCAGCCTCAGTCAAAGGCTTCTATGGCTATGGAAGAAAGTTTTGTGTGATTTGCTATGATACATATCAACATACATACATATGATACATACTATTTGCTACATATGAAACGAAAAAAAAAATTAATTGGTTCCTCGTACCAGTCTCAAGGAAGGACTGACACTGTTTCTTAGTGTTTTAATACACAAACTATTGCAATCCCATTCCCTCTGCCCCAAGACAACTCTCACCAATCTGGGGTCAATTTCTTCATTAAGAACTGCTTCATTCTTGATAAGAGCAACTCGCTGTGCAAATCTGCAGGTCGATATAGATTCCTGGAGGAAAAACAAACAATGAGAAGGAAAAATAAATTCACCTACCTTTGCACCCCGAGGTAAGTAGAACACACTGATTATGAAGTCATCAAACTACATTTCTGGGTTTTGCATATTTTACTGTAATAATCTATTATTTCATGTTCCAAACCAAGGATATTCAAGGGAAATTAGCGTAGCATATTAATGACAGTGACATATAAAACTGTCAAATCCTAGTACATTTCTTATTGACCCAATCTCCTGATCAACTGCTTTTCAAGTGAGTCCCCAGCTGGCACTAAAGGGCAAGAAAGCCTCAGAAGGTAAAAATTTTGAATGATGGGAAAAAGAGAAAATTAACTAAATTTTTTTTTTTTTTTTTTTGTGAAAATGAGACTAGGGAGGTGTATGTAAAAGTAAAAGAATCTGGGAAAAAGAGATGAGTCTTATTGAGCCTGCTGCCAGCCAGTACCCAGATCTCTTTCTGCAGGGCTGCTCTGCAGCCACTCCTTTGACAATTTGTATTTGTGCTCCAATTCATCTAGACTCCTCTTGCAAGGCCTCCTGTCCTTCAAGAGAGTCAACAGCACCTCCCAGTTTGGTATCATCAGAAAACTTGCTAATGGTGCCCTCAACTCCTGCATGCAGATCATTCATAATATTTTGAACAGAACTGGGCCTAGAACGGAACCCTGCAGAACACAGCTTGCCACCAGCCAGATTTGGCCCCATTCACTACAGCACTGTGATGAGTGATACAGCTCTTTTGGTAAACAAAGAGAAGAAATCATCACTATATATACTTTCAGCACAGGAAATTAGTGAAAGGAGATAAAAGTATTAGAAATATTTTAAAAAATCTCAAATCACCCCATCCAATTCCCTCTACCCTGTCAACAAACTCTCCACTTTTCTGTCATACTCAGTGAAATCATGACTCCAAAGAAGTAAACAGTTATAGATATTACCATTATGTCCTCAAAGATTTATTCATCAGGAAAACAATAAATAAAAAAAACCACTCATTACTAAGTGCAATTTGTTTCCCAAGTGTTGCTTGAGATTACTTAGAGAAAAGCACATTTCTTAAAGGGTTAAAGGGTTTGTCTACATCTTATTGAAATTTCCACTGACAAAATTATCTCCTGGAAACAAATTCAAAATGTTTTTCTGTAAGGATAAAAATGAAAGCATACACAGTTGAATTACAAATTGTAATAAAGGTCAGAAGAGCAGGATCTTTAGAGAAGTGAAAGCTTTTTTGTTGAAAATGGATAGAAATAACATACATCTATGTTTCGTTTGTCTATAGAGAGTGTTGCTATCATGGTAGTCATGCAGTTTCCTCCCAGGCTGTCTCTTAACACTGAGGTCATCATAGAGTTTCGATAAGGAATGTGGGACCGGTTTTTCTCTGCAAGGGCAATTATTACCTGAAACAGTAATAAAAAAATGGAAAAAAAATTAAATTTATGTGTCTATTAATGATTGATACATAAAAAGAACAAAAAAAATCTGCTTAGGAACCCAAACTTCTGATACAACAGAACTATGCTTATACATCCAGTTAGCTGCAAACTGATTTTATGGAAATAATTTCAACTTAAATTTCAGAGTGCTTATATGTCTTCGTAGGATCTGGACCTGAAAGACCAAATGAATATAACTTTATCATACCCTAGCTTTACAGCCTCTCAGCAACATAGAAACTGAACACCATAAACCAAAACCCACAGACTTTCCTAAGACAGAGGAACTTACTGAAACTATTCTTCATATTTTTTCTGTCATAATAATAAAGTATGAATAGTATTCAAGTAAAAATTTCCTTAACACTTGCTAAAGCATGCTTTTAATATTACACATTCTTAAAGCATATGGTTCTTAGAGGGATCAATACATTTATTTCTGAGAAAGAGTCTTGAAAAATAAAACACAAAGAGTGCATGATTGCAATGTACTGTTGGAAGGAAATAATTCAGTTTAGTATATGCATGCCTTGGCCAAAAAGGAAATGGTACACCTACTATTCTCAGTTTCTTTCTCAGCTGTTTACTTTATGGGACCTAATTATTATTAAATAAAAAGCTAGATTATCCCATGATCTGTTGTGATACAAATATTTGAACTGTTATCTGGCCAAGAACTGTACCAAAAGACTGTAGCTATCCAAAATGATTAGGATTTTTTTTTCTTTTACAAATGTTACACACCAGCATACATTTTGTTTACACTGCACTTAAAAGACATTATTTTAGAAAATTTGGTATCATTTTTTTTGTTGGTGCTATTTTTTCTTACTGGTCTTCAGAAGCTAAAATGTCTTATCTTACACTGGCAGCCCTAAGAAGGTCAAATACATAATATGAAAACAACTATCTTTTAAAGGAATCTAGAAAGGCATTCTTGTACCAAGATTTTCAACTCTTATTTATTACAACTTGGAAATATATCACTGTTAGTTTATAATATTGCATAGAAACTTCAAAGTCGAGTGTGTACGTTAATAAACATTTTCTCAGTCTCTGCCACACAGAGACTACTATCTGAATAGACATGAAGGGAAAAGAGCCAGAGGGAAAATACGTTATTTCCATTAAGAATGGGAGCTGCGTTACAGAGGAGTTCATTTTTCTGAAGTTCACGCTGAAAGCCCATAGCCCAGGAAGAATCTGAACCCTCCCACACTGGCACTGAAGTGGCCAGGTCTCATAACGCAGAAGCCACTGAACTGTCATACGAGAGACAATGCAGCTCACGAGATGATGTGTTTAATAAAGTCTCACTTAAACCACTAAATCAACCTTTACAATCCAGTCAAGGAACTTCTAATAGAAAAAGGAGAGTTCTGAAAGAGTGGGATTTTGGGGTGCATGCCTTTGTAGGTACAGAGTATCTCTCTATATATGATATGTATATATGATAGATGTATATATGATATATACAAGATATAAATGCAGTTGATAGCTCTGTATACAAGGTTTTTTAACGTATTATGGATGTTTAACAAGTAGATCAAGTGTGATAACACAAAACTGTGTTCCCATTGTCATCTTGACGGAAATAATTTTATGTGACTACTTCATTATGCAAGGTGTTTAGAAACGGCATAACTCAAAGCTAAGAGGGTTCTCCCTGCTCTCCATTATTTAGTTTGCCAATGACACCAAGCTGTGTGGTTCGGTTGATACCCTGGAGGGAAGGAATGCCATCCAGAGGGACCTTGACACGCTTGTGAGGTGGGCTGATGCCAACCTCATGAAGTTTAACCATGACAAGTGCAAGGTCCTATACCTGGGTCGGAGCAATCCCAGGCACAGCTACAGGTTGGGCAGAGAAGAGATTCAGAGCAGCCCTGCTGAGAAGGACTTGGGGGTGTTGGTCAATGAGAAAATGAACATGAGCCACCTTCAGTGTGCGCTTGCAGCCCAGAAAGCCAACCGTGTCCTGGGCTGCATCAAAAGGAGCGTGACCAGCAGGTTGAAGGAGGTGATCCTGCCCCACTACTCTGCTCTCGTGAGACCTCATCTGGAGTATTGTGTGCAGTTCTGGTGTCCTCAACATAAAAAGGACATGGAACTGTTGGAACAAGTCCAGAGAAGGGCCACAAGGGTGATCAGGGGACTGGAGCACCTCCCATATGAAGGTAGGCTGAGAAAGTTGGGGTTGTTCAGCCTGGAGAAGAGAAGGCTGTGTGGAGACCTCATAACAACCTTCCAGTATCTGAAGGGGGCCTATAGGGATGCTGGGGATGGACTCTTCATTAGGGACTGTAGTGACAGGACAAGGGGTAATGGGTTAAAACTTAAACAGGGGAAGTTTAGATTGGATATAAGGAGGAAATTCTTTCCTGTTAGGGTGGCAAGGCACTGGAATGGGTTGCTCAGGGAGGTTGTGAATGTTCCATCCCTGGCAGTGTTCAAGACCAGGTTGGACGAGGCCTTGGGTGACATGGTTTAGTGTGAGGTGTCCCTGCCCATGGCAGGGGGGTTGGAACTAGATGATCTTAAGGCCCTTTCCAACCCTAACTATTCTATGATTCTAAAACACCAGTAGATATCTAACTACTAGAGCGTGTAAATAAGCTGATTTTGAGGAATCCTCGTACTTTAATGTTGGTTACTGCAAGGTCAGTAACTAATGGCCCAATTCCCACTGAACAAAAACGATTTTTTACTGTCTTCAGTAGACTTCTATTCAGTATTAGAAAACTGTCTTTATTAACACAATCCCAGCCAGTTGTACTTTCCATGAATGCAACTGAAATGCAGACTTTTTTTCTGTAAGATAAAAATTTGAAGGGGGGGGGGGGTAGGAAAAAATTTAGTTTAATAGTACATGACTGGCTGCCATCTGCTGTGCCTTAAGCTTCTTCTTTTGGCAGTTGAAATATCTCTGATTATAGCTTAAATGAAATCTAAGGGATTTATTTTTGTTAACAGAAAAAGACAACACAAAAATGAAAAAGTTTCTTCACAGTAAGTGGAACAATCAGTTCTATTTCTTAACTGTAATTTTAAAGAATTTTGACATACAGACACCCACAAAATTTTATGCTTTTATTAATCTCCTCAAGTGTAAATTTGTGTAAGCCACACTTACACTGGAGTATTAATTAAAAGGGACAAATCTAAATTTTAATTTTGAGCACTTTTTCTTCTCCCTCTCATTCCCTTATTTCTCTCACAAAATGACAGGCTCACAGACCTGCTAATATAGTATATAGACATTTTTAAAGAAGCCTTAAGAAATGTATTCTCCATCAGAGCTCAGAAAAATAATTACTTTCTGGCAACAGGAACAGTATTTACTGTACTGTGAAAACAACATTATGTATTTCTTAGGGGATAATGTCTGAAATACACACTTGAAACTCTTCAGTGATTGCAACTTAATATCACAGCATCCATGAAAGAGATTTCATTGACTGTCGTTTCTTACCCTTGGAGTTTTACCCTTGGAGTTTTACTGCATTAAAATACAAAAGATTGCAAGAGATCAGGAAGACATAAGACGTGCACTAAGCTTTTATAAATTGGCATAAATGTCTTTTAGCAATACCACAAATACTAAGCCAAAAAGAAATACCTCAAAAGAAGGAATGCTATGGTATACAAACCATGTCTATCAGAATAGTGTAAAGAAGAGATGAGTACTAGAAAAGAAGGAGAGTGTGAACAGCCTTCAACATCACACTTGTCGCATTCATAAAAAATTATGAGGATCCTAAGATGCAACATATATTTCCAGTCATGAAGAGAAAATTAGATCAGTGAAGGAAAAACAATTAAACCTCAATAATGATGATAATAATAATAGTAACAACAATAACAAAATTATTAGAGCAGCAGCAACAACAATAATAATAATAATAATTATTATTGTTTATAATAATAATAATTTATTGACCAAATCTTTCTACTGGAATACGTTATCTTCAAAGTTTCCATTCACCACCGTTACCTTACTTTATTGTTTCTTAAAAAAAAAAAAAAAAAAAATTAGTCAGATTACTTGGGATTACCTTAATTTATTCTGTTTCTTTTTTTAAAAAAAATAAAATTAGTCAGATTACTTGGGATTAATTTACTTTCTCAATATTTGCCTTTTCCAAAGAGCAAAAATAAAAAACAACAGTGAAAGGAAGATAGGCATTTTAATATGCCTTAAATCAACATGCTAAACCTTTCTCAGTAACAACAGCTGAATAATAAAGATTTGTGGAAATTCATTATTATTATTGCAGTTGCATCTGAGAGTCCTATTGTTACAAACCCAATTGTGGTAGTCCATAAATACACCAACAGAGATAAGTCCTATCTGAAAGACTGAAGATTCACATTGGTCGAGGAAAAAAACAACACTAGAGAGAAGAGCCTAATATTTTACAATATTACAATGCTTGAAGCAAAAAAAACCTAAACCCCAGTCACTTTAGTTCAATGATTCATACATTCTGTTACCAGATGTGGAAGGGAAAGAAAATCACAAAAGAACATTATTAGTAGAAATATTACTGTAAATATCTTAAGCATTCAAAATAAAATAAGAAAACTACTGTTAAATTACTACCATTTATACCTACCATAACCTTACTGGTTAATTGTTAAGCTTTTCCTAAATTAAAATCATATTTCAAATTAAGAGCTATCAACTCAACATTTTTCAAAAATGCCATAAATATTCTAACTAAGTATTAGAATCAGGATTTCTGAAACACTGCATATTGCTAAATAGCAATGCTAAATAGCAATGTTGTAAAGGGAGAAACTGCATCACAGTTCCAATTTTACCTGTTCCAAATAATGTAATGAAAGGTTGATATATTTGGCTTCTGTCAATAGGTGACCTCCAACTCCAGTCTTTGCAACACGCTCTGATCCAGCAAGGTCTACTAAGTGTAACTTGGAGCGTCTAATAGTTGCAGATCCAGGTTCCTTGCTAGAGATGTGAATAGTGAAAATGCAGTGAGATCGGGATGAGGCTTGATTCATTGGAGTCTACAAGGAAAAGAAAGGAACAGCCCTTACTGTTTATTCAATAAATAATTTTAGCTTTGTATATAGCTCAATAATCTAGCAACTGAAATCACCTATACAATTTTTTTAGCTATTACATCTATAATAAATATGCAAGAACCCAAAAGGGTTTCCCTGGCACTCAAATCTGGCCAAATACTTGGATAACTCTGATATGGACAAATGGTACTGCGAGAAAGCAAGCAACTATCGTTGTTCCAAGATACTTTAACAGGCAGTACATCCAGAAAGGACAGATCTTAACAGAAAGGCTTGCTTAACAGCAAGTTGAACAATCCTTTACCGGGAATAATATTAACATCTATACCTCTTGGTTGAACTGTCTCCCCTTTAATTTCCCAATACTTTTTTCCCAACCTTAATAGTGACAGCACAACTGAACTTTTTCTGGGAACTGATCCACCTCAATGAAAAAAAAAAAACAACAGAAGAGAAAAGAAAGAAAGTGTCCTGGGTTCAGCAGTAGCAGTCATGTTTCTCCTTCTTGGTAGCTGGTGCAGTGCAGTGTTTTGACTTTCGGCCTGGGAACAGAACTGATAGCGATGTTTTGGTTTGGCCAAGGACTTTGTGAGCCTCATGCTCTTCCAGGGAGGAGGGGAGGCTGTGAGGAAGCAGAGACGGAGCGCCTGACCCGGGCTAGCCGGGGAGGTATTCCATACCACAGCACGTCATGCCCGGGGTGAGGGGTAACTGGGAGTTACCCGGAAGGACAGAGGTTTCCGGGTGGAGCTGGTTTTTCTTGGCCGGTGGTATCGTATTCTCTTCCCTTGTTATTTTCCCTTATCATTGTTGTAGCTGATAGTAGCGGTGGTGATTTGTTGCTGGACTGTTTTTGTCTCAACCCGTAGGAGTTGCACTCTCTCGATCCTCCTCCCCGTTCCTCCGGGAGCGGGGAAGGGGAGATCCCCGGTGCGGGGAGGCGGGGGGGGGGAGACAGACACGGACCTCGATTGCTGTCAGCTCGGCACCACTCACTGGGAGTGAGTGAACAAGCTACCTGACTGGGTTTAAACCACGACAGAAAGAAAGAAAAAATGTCTGCAAACCATAGATATTTAACCTGGATCAGCTTCCCAATTCAGTCACAGTGCAGCTGTAGAAAGAAGCTCTGCTAGATAACTGAAAATGGTAGCATACATCGTGTGAACAAAAAGGTGGTGTGCAGCAACTGCAAATGTTTGTAGTTGGTGAAAATTCTGTAATGAAATTACAGCCTTAGCACTACTTTATTTTGGGCTGCTTTACCTAATAAATCCAAGCTCAGAGGGAAAGGGAGAAGAGTTTTGATCATTAGTTTATATAGATGAGGAATTTTTGAATAATATAGGCAAGCAACTGTCTCTGCTTAACTGCCTAATTTCTGAGGATCATTTCACAATCCTGTGAAATGAGCATCAGAGTGCAGTTATGTGCTATGCTACCTTCAGAGGCTATGCTGAACAAATGAAGGGACAGTGAGCTGTAGCATGGAAATGAAAATAAACAGGCTTAGGGAAAAGTGTCAAGCAACAAAACAGTCCCAAATATATTTAAATTGCAGTTATACTAAGAAAATGTTACATGCTGTTAAAATGTACTTTATTCAGCAATTCTGATTCCATGAATAATCAGAGCCAGTTTCACTTATTTTACTAGGAGAGCTAAAATTTTACTAGTTTCTGTTCTGTGCAGTAGGAACATATATTTTACTTTTCCAGATCAAAATCCACAAAGGGATTAATATTTCAGGACATTCTCCTTAACAGAATTGATATTTGAGGACATTTTGCACTACAGTCATAGCATCAGTCATACTATATTGCAGACAAGTTTAAACCAGATCAAATATCAATACAGGTCTAGCTGTGGAAGCACAAAGTAAAGGTTGCTATGAAATAAGCAGAAAAAAAAAATCATTATTCAGAGAAAGCATTCTTAAGCAAACTTAAGTTTCACAATGCAGCAAACACTCATGTATTTTAAAATGTGCTTTTAGTCACACCTGCTTAACCCCCAACAGAGGCAAAAAAGAAATAATAAATTAAAGTATGAGATAAAATTATGTCAGGATTTTGAGCTCCAAAAACTCAGGGCAGTATTTGGCCTATTAGGTCTTTATTGGCTATAGCAATACATTAGCCACAATTTGTTTTGCGTGGTCTAAGCAGTTTTTGTTGGACGGGTCCATTGCTTTTCTCCCCACAACTTCTTATGATTGAAGCTGATCTGGAAGTTATAGGCTAGCATCCCAAACTGCTATTTTTATAAAGACCTTCTTCAGACTAGAACCATGCTTCAGTTAATACATTGATACTCCTTTTTACAATATGATTCTATCTCCACTTTGCAGCTCCAGTATATAGCTCAATTAGAACTCTTGCAGGAAACGTAAAGTAGTAAAAATTTAAACTGTTAAATGGGATGCGATCATGAAATGTTAATTGCAGGCATTATCCCACACACTTTGCTACTTTTACCACACAAATAGATGCAAACCACACAGCAACAGAAATAACAGGTTGCAGCATCTTCAGCCCAAAAATGAGCCTGTTTGTTCGTTTGATTGTTGCCTTACATAGGCAACTTCTGAGTATCACCATTCAGCTGTACAGAAAATTTGAAAACTGAAAACAAACAAACAATATTTTCTGGACAGTGTCTCAGAGCATACTACAAGGCTCTTCTAGTGGCTTTCAGAGTGCATTTTGGCATTGTTAGCAGTATTCAAACCATATGTATATAAAATCATCCTTACACTAATTTGATGTGATGAAGGAAAAAAAAAAAGAAAGAGGAGAGTGTCCTGGCTCTCAGCAGATGGTTGCTATTGTGAAAGTTATATACAGAACAAATGATGAGCTGCAGTTACTTACAAAGAAATAATTTTTCCTGGAATTCTGTGACATCATAAACCACATAAGCAGACTTCAGACGCTTTGTGAAATCACGTGAACACTGCAAAGGAATTAATGCCAAATCATCTGTTGCTGCCCATTTGTGTCATGGTAAAAGAGGAATTCTTTCAAGATCATGACTTGGTAAAGCATCAGTGTTTTGATTGTTCTTGAAAAATATGTAAAGAGCTATTTCAAACCATACAACCCAGACTCCCTTTTCTTCAGGGCCAGAACATACCTATGTTTGCTGAAACTAAAAGAAAAATGTACAGAAGCTTTGTAACTTAAACCATTATATCTATTCATACAACAGCTGCAAAAAGGTGATTTCTACTTAAATGAGAATCTGCAGCACAGCCATTTCATAAGAAACATCCAAGTCGAATGGTTCTGTCTAGGAATACAAGATCATGAAAGGTCAAAAAACTTGCTGGAGCCTAAGTAAGCTATTTAGCTTAATATAATTAGTACCTTAAACCAAGAAAACACTGTATGAGTTCCTCCCTGTACAAGAATGTATATATTTCTCGAATCCTTTATTTTTTTCAGCTGCTATTATAAACATAGGTTTCGCTAAGAAGAATAGCCAGAAATAGGATGATACTGGTCTAAACTGAGTTCTTGATAATTGAGGACCTAAGAAGGAAAAAGTTTTTTAAATAGGAGAAAAACATATGTAAAACTGTTTGAAAACCACCATTAGACTAACAGAAGCTGTTGTTGATTACAGCTGCCAAAGTGACACAGAAAAAAGTTCAGGACAGCTGAGACAAAAAGATTTCACAGGTGATAAATGCAGCCATTCAGCCCATATTGCAAACCATCTCCACTTGACAGTTTATACAGTTCTAGTGGAATCTTTTACTCTTTGAATCAAAATATTTAGACATCAGAAGAACATGATATTCCTGTGTGAGTGAATTCATAACTAACTGAGGCATAAATGAAGAACACTGATTCTGAACACCTCCCCCTGCCTTTTTTCCTAGGGAATGTCTCAGTGAAAATGTACAAAATTTCATTTTAAGAAGGGTTTCTATTTCCTCCTTCTCCCTCCCAACTTTTGAGATTTTTAAAGAAAGGCAAGGTGAAAGAGAAAAGTAACGATAGCATACAAAGCTGATATCAAATAATTTTCTCCAGTCTCAAGGTACAATCAGATTGATACCTGTAGGAAGAAGTTTTGAAAGCTTCAGTCATTTCACAGTTTAGATGGTAAGAAAAGAGCTATTGTATCCTATAAGAATGATAATAAATCAATATAACACCTTTTTTTTCTCAGGCTGAAACTTGTGTAGAACATTCTGATGTCTTCACATTATTAATTTATAACAGATAATGTCGTAAGTCTCTGCAAGTCTAAAGGAGCAGAGACTCTGTTGAAAACAGTGTCTGTATCTGCACAATGAATATAAACCCCACCAGTTCCAACAGAACCATTCCATTTAGAAGGCTATGTAAGTTGAAAAACGGGAGGTTCCTGCTTTTATATCTGGTAGACGAGCAAGATCTTCATACATTTTTGGTTTCTTTTCTGATTAATAAGGTACAAGCAAAGGGGCTTTCCAGGTGTGTACTTAAGAACACTTGACAGTTGAAATTGAAAACCTATTGCTACGAAAATGTAAGTATCAGAATAGGTGCAATCTGACACTTCCCTGATTTCTAAAAGCACTACTTTAGTACCTTGCAGTTTTTACTACCAGTGCAGTTTCACAGTTAGAACATGGTTAACTGAGGTAATTTTAAGCAATTAATATTCCCTGGTGAGGATAACATTAAACTTCACATTATACACTGCCTTTTAGCTGTACAAATCCCAAAGCACTCTAAGGACTATTCAAAGTAGTACATATGACCAGCGATTGTTTTACCACACACGGAAATGAAAGCACCTGTGCTAAAATGATAATGCTGTTTGGTGCTAATAATACTATAGAACAGGCTTGTCAGATTGGAAATAAATTAACAACTGACAGCAACAAGGAAAGCAGAAAATTGTATTTCATTCTGGAATGCAGCTCTAACATGGATAACATGCCTTCTTGGCAAAAGTGTCATTTAATCTCTATGTTCACATATTCAAGTTCTATTTTTCAAATTTCATCCAATGCATTCACACATTACCAGGAGCTTTCTAAATATATGTCTGAGAATACTAATGGACAATAAAAATAAATACAAAGGGAATGAGTCCAATTCAGAGGTCACAAGTCAGTCCCCACAACTATCTTTAAATGTTCAGAAATTTCATTCTTTTTTGAAATAAACATACTTAAGCATTGCCAAAAGGTTACTGCTTGCAGACATTTGAAATGATGCAACAAATGCTGTGTAGTATGAGCTGTGTTCCAAATTCAAACAATGGAGTATTATAGGTACGAACCCACACACTAAAACATTCCCATCCTCATTAAAATTAAGCAGTTTTTCAGTAGAAAAAAGACAAATGCTAACCGCATATGTAACTGCAGTGTTCAGACATACCAATTTCACATAAAGATTACAGTTTTGAAATTTGTGCATGCTCTTGGGAAGCTACTGGCTCTACATTATGCTGCTATTTTAAGAGAAATACTAAAAAAGCATGAGGAATTCTCTGTATCATAGAGGCTTGTTCAGGCATATTATTTCAACAGACAGTGATCTGTCCCTTGAAACGCTTCTTCCCCTGTGCCCAGGTGTACATGGTCAGACAGGAGGAACACATAGCTACTTAAGTATTTCATACATGTTAAATATCTTTCTTGTCATTGATTCATTATATATATTTTTGGTCAGAGGAAGAAAACCTACGATTTCTAAAACAGAATTAGCTGTGTTTAGTAAAGACACATTGACAGTGCTCACATTTTACAGTACGCTTTTAATATTTACATTCACTTTCCAATGGGAAGATAAGAAAAAAATACCCAACCTAAAAACCCTACAGATATTGGATATGGAAACACTTCCTTTGAATTTTCCAGAATCAGTGAGAAGACCCATGTCTCTGTGTATTGTCAAATATTTATTTTGATTGTGTTTCAGACTACCATTTCTTTTTTTGTACATAACACAATGTGTTTATGTGATAGGAAGAAAAAAGTAGGAACTGCTGACTCTTACACTAGCTACTTCAAAGGCAATTTAGTACTTCTGTGGGACTATTTGATAATGCTTTGTAAAACCATGCATTCTAATCTTTAAATGCATATGTATGTTGATGTAAGTCACATTCCAATGTCAGTCTATGGTTTATGAGCAATTTTTTTTTCTTATTTTAATTGCAGTAAGTTATGACATCAATAACCACCAATCAGATTCACTGAGGGAAAAGAGAAAGCACTTTGCAAAGTGAAAGCTATTATCAGAGAAATGCTTACTTAATTTCCCTGTGGAAATACACTTAGAAAGAAGATAGTAATTTATCTCCATAGACTTCAAACTAGACATCTTTCATGGAGAGGTTTCTGACAATTTTAACTCTGGTGGTGTTAAGTAAGATTTACAGCAGCGACTCTCACCTCAGCAATCATCCTATTGGTGTCTCCGAGGAAGAGTAGATTTAAGGCTTCCTCTTCATTGGTTGCTTGCTGAAGAGACAAGTTTTTCAGGTGAATGTTCTGATCAGGGTCTTCCATTATTGTCACTTTTCTAAGTGGAGGGAAAAAAAAAAAAGAAAACTAGGATTGTTGTAAGGAAATCTTTGTTCCATACCATGACAATACTTCATTTTGATTATGAGTAAAAGGTGACATCATAAACCCCAAACCAATTACAATAAAAGCACTAAAAACATGAAGAGTAAACAATGAGCATTAAAGGAAGCGCTGACTCTTTTTCAGTTCTGTCACTTATTTCTTTACTATAAAATTCCTTATATACACACAACCTATAACTATTAAAGCTTCGGGATTTATTTTTTAAACAAATAATAAGTAGAGGTTTGTTTTCTACTACCACAGCTATTTAAACACAAATGATACATAAAGTATACCATAACCTTGATGAATAAATAGGCATGGAATATATTTCAGAATCAACACATCTGTGGGCAATATGTTTATAATAACTTTGCACTTGTCAAGATTATTTCTCTTTTCACTCTTCTCAAATGGTAGCAAGTACAACTGTGAATGATCCCTTTCTTAAATTAAAAGCAAGCAAACAATTTTATTCATTGTCACTGAGGTTAGAAATGCTTTTAGTTGTACTTTAAGCCTAAAAGGTCAGAAAAAGGAAGTTGGATGGAAGTATAAAGGATATGACAAAGGTTCCAGAAAAGCTACTTAGTAATACTGAAACACTTTTTCACTTATTTAAGTAACCCTTTTACACAAGAATATTTTCTTTTGATCAAGTTACTGAGAGTTAAACTACTGGCTTTAGTGAGTAGACACCAGGGTCTCCTCTATTAGGGCATTCCATAGTATCCAACATGGAAGCCAAGTAGTTGCACCACTGGATTTGGAAAACTCCCAGAGTAAAGATTCTATTAAAATTGAAGTACATGAATTTTGAAGACGAATGACACCTCCTTCAAGGTGAATTATATGTTCTGGAGACAGTTTACAACAAGCAAATCACAACTTTTTAAAAAGTTAGATTTTTTTTTAAAACATTTTTTTTCTTGAGGTGTAGATGATACTTTACCTATATATGCGCACACAATACATATATATACACACACACACACACACACACACACATATACATATACGTTTGGGGTTGTTTTTTTTGTTTGGTTTGTTTTTTGGTTTTTTTTTTTTCCGTAATCTTCAAGTTTAACCACAAGAGGGAGTATGGGGTTTGAGTTGCTATCTCTAGATAGTACTTGCATGTTAATTACTACAACCTGCTTCAAAAATCACACAGGCTGGGCTTTGTTCTGCTTTCCTTGTCCTTCTTTACGCAAAACTAACAGAATAAAATTTCACAGCTAAGCAGCATTCCATAGTACTACTCTTAAGTATTAAGGAATTAATTCACACTCTGATGGTCAGAACATTGGAATGAATATACAGAAATAATCTGAACACAATGCAATACGCTCCCTATTTGCAAGGAAAAAATACATGTAAAAGCACACATAATGCTTCTTTAGTAGTCATAACAAGTTTCTAAGTTTGACTGCTTCTCACCTAAGGCCTTATTTTTGTGTGATAGGTTAAGCGCGGTAGTACAGTCATGAAAATCTACTTCCCCATTCAGAGCATAAACCCAAAACCAAAATTTTGCTCTCATGTAACAGTTGTGATAATGTCAAGTTATTTTCTGCCTGCAGTTCCATCAGCGTCTGTGTGACATGCTAAAGCCCAGAGTGGTTCCCATTACAGTATGATGCTTTGACTGATTGTAATATTTTGAAATTACATGGTGAGCATCATCTACCTCTTTTTATAATTTAGGAAGACAATGTTGTTTTATTATGTGCACTTGGCATAGTATTTAAACTTTTAAGGATCTTTTCAGACCACATTTTGATCAATGTTATAAATAATTTCCAGACAAGATATTAGTTCGGACAAAAAGCCCTGGAGGACTATCATACAAGAAAGAAGACAGTGAAGACATCACAAACCAGTGACAGCCTCCTATACCAGGGCCTTGCAGTTCCTTGGAGGACTTCCAGATGGAAACCTAAATTTTCAAATCTTGAGAAGCATCTGCCAAAACTTTCTTAGAAACACATTCCAAAATGACAAAAAAATTATTTATTTTATAGTGGTATAAAGTTAATATATACTGTGATAATAGATATCTATGGAACATTCTATTAGTGAAATCTTTAAGTTTCATAGCCCTAACTTGGAGTGGAAAAGCTCTGTTAAGTTATCCATAATGACTGAAAGAAGGCAGAGACAAGGTTTTGCAGTCTTTATAAACAAAGAATCATTTCCATTTGGTTTAATGGATGGAATTTGGGGCTGCCTGGGGAAACTGTAGGATTGGATCAGCCTTTTTTATACTGTTGTTAACTCAGGCCCCTTCCTGCTTCAACTGAGCTGCCATTAATGCAAAAGAACCTCATGCACTGAATTATTTCATTTATAATATTCCTGTTACCGGCAAACAATGAAGTTAAAACTTCCTTTGAGTAATTAATATCACCTCATAATAACAATAAAAAACTTCAAATGTTTTGGAAAAGAAATAACCATTTAAAAATTCAAGTTTCCTATCATTTGTATCTGTCTGGGGTTTAAAATAGCAGAAATCTAAAATAATCTCAAAAACTTTAGAAGTATTTAAAAATAATGATGCAAAGAAATATTATATGAGGATACATACCTTCTATGACAACACATTAGCAGAATATAGTGATAATACTTCAGCATCAGGAGAAGCCTATTCAGCCAATAATAAATTTAGAAAAAAGAGAAAAGAGAAAAGCAGCAAGCATGCATCTTGAAGTCTGTCCAGAAGAACTAATGGATAGCTATCATTAATCCTGTTTCAAGTTGCAGGGAGCTTCAGGTTTTAATAAAGAATGATCATCATTTTACATATAATTCAAAAAAAAATATCAATCAGAAGTATAGCTCCCTGAATACCACATCAGAGGACAAATTCGACACTGATTCAAGAGGCAAGATAAGTTATTCGGCTATTCAGCACAGCTTTCAATAGCCCAGAGATTTTATTTCCCATTCAAGTATAGACCTTCAGCATAATCTCCTTAGCTTGTGAGACATGACAGAACTACGAGTATTAGTGTAATCTGTTCTTCTGACACATCATTATTGCGATAGGAAATCCTTCCCACAGTCTCCAACAAACTCTACATGTGAGACAAGAAAACCAGTGTGCTTATTCTAGCTTGTGTACTGATTCTAACTGTCAGATTGCTCTACATTTAGGAGTTAGGGATCCATGTAACAGTTAACAGGAGCAGGCACAGCCTTTGCTGTGTTGCACGCACAATGTAGCATTTCAGGCCCCTGTCCTGCTGCACAGACTCCTTGGCTGCAGGATAAATTCAGCCAGGTCATCTTAGCAGAAGACTTGGAGGCAGCTCCCACCTGGTCATCACACCCCCCGCACGGCCTTGCCTTTATCAAAAGATGCCATAAGAAGTTCTCATAAGAACACTTTTTAAAAATGGAGCTGTTTCCTTGTAAGGAATCATATCATAGCTTGAATGGAGGGATCCTGTCTCTCCAAGAACAGGATCTGAGCACCTCTGTGTAGTGTGCCATGGGGAAATCCATTTAGGCTCCACCCAATGCTGCAAGAATACAGAGGGCTCTGGGGGCAGCATCCCATGGGATGTAAGGTTTACTTGCCATCTATATTCCTCTTATTCTGTCTTGTCAAAGCAGTTACTTTGTTAAGCCATCTGTTGTCAGGCCTTTCTTACTGAGATCTGAAAAAAAGCCCTGCACTGTCTTCACTGCCCCCTCACCCTACCCTGCAGAACAAGAAGTCGGAACCTAAACTATGAAATTGGTGGGTCATGGACAAACAAACCATGTAAGATCTGTTAGAATTTGCAATGTAATGTCACTCACAAAAAGTGTTTGTTAAAAAATACTTTGATATTCAAAAGTAGCCTTGAACAGCACAGTAATGATATAAACTGAATCAATTTACTCATCTAACACCTTTAGAAAAGTGACCTCAGAAAAGTTTCACTCACTTCTTCCTACTGTTTTTCAGGGAACAAAACATAAAATCTGGATAGGAATAACTTCAGCATACATTACATATCGTTTATTTTACACATCTCTTTGAAATGCAATGAACAAAATCTTTGAAAAATGATTCATAACAGTTTTCAGCTGTCTTTTTATTAACATCAGAAAACCTTATATTTACAAACCTTTGTATTCTCTTAATCTTAGTATTTAGTAGTAACACATTAAGCACTCTTCATTTTGCAGAATGTATTTCATATGAAACAAGTGAGCAATATCATTATTAGCCTTAGAAATTTTAAACCCTTGGTAATTCGCAAAACACTGAAAATACAGATTTTGAAGATTTATTGGTGGTGGCCAGTTTCTAGATTACATAGTTGGTACAGCCACTGAAAAGGGGAAGACCTGACATTAACAGTGTTGAGCCTGGAGACTGAACAGGTTTATTTGAAACAAAAAAAAAAACAGACCAAATAAAATATATAAAATATATTCCCTCTAAGTTGAAAAATATTTCTTTAGCTACTTTTTGTCTGGTTGGTTGGTTTTGGTTTTTTTGTTTTGTTATTCATTTGAGGTAGTTAACCAATATTTAGTTACAGGAGGGGTTTTAAGTGAAAATATTTTCTGTTCCCTGGGGTCAGTATAACAGTTCTGCTTGATCCTAATAGGTATTGATATAGTTATCATTGCTGATGTTTGAAGTTAATTGGCTCTTAAAGTGTCTTCTTTTTCATGGAATTGAATTCACTTGAACTATAGACTTCATATTTCTGGAGCATAAACTGAAAGTGAATTCTCAGAGGTTCCAATACAAATTAACTGGGTGGGTTTTTTTTTTTTTAAAGTCATCATCATAAATCTTATGTATTTCCCTGTTAAAGGGGAATCACACTGACTGGAAGCTTAGATTCCATCTTTCCCATGCCACATCACACCTGATGAGTGGTTATGTGAGCTCCCCATAAAGTAGCTCATCAACTACTGCAGTTTTAAAGACTGAAGTTTTAAGGTAAAAGAGCATTAATTTTAGTTTACCGTCACATTCCATAGTTTGGACATGTAAAATGTGGTTGTCCTAACTTAATCTATGAATAACAGTTGTAGAATCTTAGTCTTTATTTTTGTGTTATTGTTCAGTGCCAAGAAAATTCCTATTTGTTAATAAATAATACAAACTAGTTAAAAAGAGTTTGTACTGATAGATCATATAACTAAAGTGAAAATGGTTTGATTCAGTATCATGGAGTTATATAAATTACAAATACAATGTACAACAAAGAATTTGTTAGAGGAGAAAGCCTCTTGCACAACTGCAAAGCAAATGAAGAGCTTCAAAAAAATTTTCCTAATTTGAAAAGTCCTGCAAATCTTTTATGAAAACTAGAGATGGCAGTAAGAATTCAGTCTTCTACCAGCTGCATTTCATAGCAATAGCTTTATACTTTTTACACTTTTGAAAACAATCATAATTTCCTTGTATAAACATGGAACTCTCTGCAGCTACATCAAAATTAGATTGTCAGTATTAAATTCAAATTTTGCATTACAGTAAGATTCTTCAGATGTATTTGCATCTGCATATGTTGTGTTTCAGCTACAATGTCACAAAATTAAAACACTGTCAGCTTTGCATAACAAAACAACTTACAGCTGTAAACTACGGCATATTGTATTATGAAACAATAAGGCATATCAAATGATATCTTCTATGGGCTACATGTAATACCATTAGAACTAAACATCATGAAAACTGTTGTTTTTTTCCCGTAAAAATAAGTTTCAAATCTGTACCTATTAGAATCATAATACATATTTATGCATGCATAAATACATATGTACATGTGTACATACCTACATATGCACACAAAATAAATATGTAATTCTTTATTTGAATCTACAAACATATACCTATCCATATAGACATACAGACATACATTAACACATTTGTCAGGAATTTCTTTCTAGAAACATGATTTTTTTTTGTGAGTCCTTCTTCCCTTCTCATCTATCAGACTAATGAAACCATTAAGCAGTATTAAGATGAAAACTTAATAGTCCACAGAATATACAAGGGATGGCTACACATAAAACCTTGACTTCAGGAGCTGAGATTCCAAATCTAATCATGCCATAATTAGATACAATGGACAACTTAAAAAAATTGTATTATTCACTTTGCCTTGAACATCAAATACAATTTTAGTATCTTGTTTTCAAGTACTATCAAGAAGTCTGTTGTGCATTTTCCTAACCTCTATTACCTGAATACCAGCACATTGTGTTTACTCCCTCCATTGAACTGATAATGGAAAGTGTTCAACATAAAGTTTGCTAGGCAGAAGTACGTATCTTTGGTTCAAATTGCATCCCTTCTGCAGCAATATGGATAACAATATTGCTCCAAACCAAACTGCATACTTCATGAGAATAGCTAATCTTCTGCTTACTCTTCTAAAATGATACATTCCTTCAACACTCTTCTTGTCCATCTTACATACTTGTGAGAATATCAACACAGACTACTAATAGTTACCTAAGCATAAAAACCCTGCATTTGGCTTTATACGGTGCTTAAAAATTTGATGATCCACTGCGGAGTTCAACAGGAAATTATGCGTAATATGACCCTTCCAAGGTACAAAAACCATAAATTAATTTTAATATTCTCATTAAATACATGCTTTCAAACAAACTTGGGGAAGTTAGATTATTCTGTATTTTCCTTACTAACGCTAAAGTCTTAAAAGGTCTTCAGCACATAAAATTCTCAGAAGAATGAAATATATTTAAGGTAATAAACACCTGATATATTTTAAAATATGTGATAACTATTTACTTACATGAACCAAGTTACTAAAATATAGTCATATAACTACACTTTCCTGCAATTTGCACTCCCATTCTAGCTCAGAATGACATTATATAGTTTTTCAAAGCCCTAAATTACTATCTTAAAAAAGAAATGAAAAATATTTTTATAAATTAAATACTTTTACACAATGCTAAATATGAGTGGTTAATGTAAAGTTTTAGTGTATAGTACCTATAGTACCTACTTTTTTGTCACATTATGAACTGGAAATAATAATGACCATGTACAGTAAAACCATTAAAAACTTATTAAGATCAGTTACCCTGCAGAAAGTTTATCATCTTGCTAAACTCCATCTTGCAATAGTATACACTACGTAAGTTTACCGGTTATCCCAGTGTGCTTTATCCCTAATTCACAACCAAATTAACTGTCAATTTTTACTTTTTAAAATCGACTAATACATAAAAGGTAGCTATTCTTTAATTTACATGAATCACCATACATTAACCCATTTTGAGATGTTTAATTTTGCAAGGCTTATGTGTTCATGACCTACAAACCTTTATTTACTTATTTTATTCTCCAAGTATTAGGCCTTATTTTATCAATAAAAATTATTATAACAATCATCCATTCTGAAGTAAATATATTGGGTTTTGGAGTTCCCTGTGGCCTTTTCTATCTGTTACACACGTTATTTCATAATTGCTTATTCTAGAAAAATAATTATCCTTGAAGGAAAAGGTCAAAATAGAAGCAGGGAATTCTCCCTACTGCTGCAAGGAAATGCTGCCTGTTACATATGTCTCTGCCACACACACACATGTGCATGCCATAAAAAGAGGCAGGCTGCCAAGATCAAAACAAGTATATCAGGATGAAAACAAGTATACTTTTTCTCATATTTTGAGTGGTTGAAATAGATCTTGTCTGCATAGTATCAAAATATGTTTCTAATACTTTTACCTTCACTTACTCCTATCTAGTTTCCCTAGGCTTTGTATGTACAAAAATAAAAGAAAATGTAGACAGCGTTGATAAAATTAAGAAAACAAGGTACTTCGAGTTAATTAAGACTTCTACCCATAGCACAATTTCAAAAAATCCCCAAGGCATATGAAAATGATTTCTGTTGTTGTTTTTGATGATTCTCTGTAGTTTTAGTACTTACAGCAAATCTTCCAGTCTGGAGGCCTCATGTCTTGGGTCCAGCAGATCATAACCACATTCATTGTAGATCTCTAAGTAGGAAACATGAGTTGTATACACTTTACTGCTATCCTGGATAATAAAAAAAAAAAGGAAAGAAGTTAGAGTTATAAAGAGAAGTCAGAACTAGATCAGCAGACAAATTATCACTACAGCTTTTATGTTGCTTCCTCATTCTCTCTTTCTTTTCCTGAATATGGTTTACTGTGGATGGATTTTTAGCAACGAATGGCCACATTCCCAAGTCAGCAAGTGCCTACATGGAGCTCGACATGAACTGAGGATGAAGGAGGACGTGGGTAAGGAAGCAAAAGTAACGGTGCAAGCAAGATAAGAAGAAACTGGAATGTGCTAAGATACAAAATAGTGAACTATTAGCAAGTTAAGTTCCAATAGACTTTGATTAATTGTATACTAGTTGCTGTGTGCTGCAAGAATATGTATCAAAGCATAATATACTAAGCTATTGTATATGTATCTAATTATACTACAGCAAGTTATTGTATATGCATCCAAATATAATACAGCGAGCTATTGTATATGTAGCTGTAGTCGCTGTGTGCTACAAGAATATGTATTCGATTACAATACAGAAAGCTATTGTAAGCAGATGCAGACAACAGTATAAAAAGGACCGACGGTTTGTAATAAATGGCTTTGGTCTGATCACATTGATCTCTGACTGAGTCCATTTTTCTGCGTCAGTTTACATCTTCAATTCATGATACTTTTATGCTTTCTGTTACCATGTGTATAATGACTCAAGAAGAAAAAGGAAAAACTAACAAAAAAACCCTAATCAAAACTCACATACACAAACCCTCAAAACAAAAGTCCTCCCAAAATCCCCCCATGCTCATGGTTTTAGTCTGGGCTTTTTTTGTTGGTTCCTAATATCTAGAAAAGTCTGCATACACTTAGAACATGGCAGACTGCTTACAGAACCATACAACAGGCCATTCTTCACTTCTATGACAAAAAGAAGAATGTTATTTTAAAGAAGTAAACTCTCATATTATGGATAGGAATAATAAGCTTGAGAAAAAAAAAACACACCAAAAAACAAAGAACAACAACAAAAATAAACCAAAGATTTACTTCATTTAGAAACATCAGGCACTTGCTGCTTTCCACTCTCTTTATCATAACATTTAAGCACTGTATATGATGTTGGCTGTTTTCCGTAATTATCTTTTTTCACATTGCCAAAATGTAACTTAACACAACTGGGTTTTGCAGAGAGAATTTTCTCCTGCCCCAAAGCCAAATCCAAACAACATAAACCACAAAATAAAGGGCTATGATTTCCGAAGTAGAAGAAAATTAGTCACTTCTTTTCAGCAGATAAAGCCACTGTGAAAGTACTCATATCACACTTAGAGTAGCAATTTAATAATCCAATCCACTACGGCTATTTTGCAAAATACTTTCAGACATAAACCTTTAGTTTTCACTGAATAGTTATTTCACCCAGGGTTTTTTTTAATTGATAATGACAGTCCATTATTTCAAGGGACACCATTTAAAAAGATACACTACAGATGAATGGAAAAACCGTAGTAAGGAAGTTACAGGAAGCTATGGAATTTCTGGCCAATAAACTAAAAAGATAAGTTATTAAAAACAAAAGCCTTGATTTGCTTCTCATTTGGACTAAAAGGTTTTGTTTCTTTGGTTTTAAATTGCACTGTAAGTGTAAGCAAGAGCTTCAGAGGTCTTGTATTTTGTGTTCCTGAGTTCAGTTCTATTTTATCTTACTTAGGCTTAGGAGGCAGATGGTTCCCTCACTATGTCAGCACTTCTCAAAGCACATTCATAGAAAAGAAGAAATGAAAGAAGGGAAAGGTATGAAAAGAAAGGCAGGTGGAAAGATAAAACAGCAAGAAGAGATGTTCTAAGATGCACCAAGAAAGAAAATGTATGAAACAAACACAAAGATTTGGAAACAAGCAGACAGAAATATCCCTATAAGCATAACTAAGCAGAGCTTTTATCCAAAACCCAGGCTGAAAATGGAAACATATTTTTATTTTTGTAGAAACTATGTGCTGAGAAGGCAGCAAATAAAGTATTTATTTTTCATCCTATATTGTTTTTATTACATAGTTAGCACTAAGAAAGAATGTTGGTGTTGACACTATGTTATGTTGCTGGCAATTGCACAATCAACCTGTGCACCCCCCACAATAAAAGTCCTTCCTGGGGTCAGGTGAGTTCAACAGCAGGTCTAAGGCAACATGATCAAGGGTTTCCTTTTTTTTTATTACCATTCCCACAAAAGCAAGCTCTTGTGCACCTGCAACATGCTATGTACATTTACCTCTCAAAGCCACACTTTGAAAGAGCCAAGGTAATTATTTAAATATTAACCCTTAATGTTAACCCTTATGTTAATGTGATTGAGATATACACCCTTACTGAGTAAGAATTAGTGCCCTCTATAAGATGAATGACAGTATAACAGTACAAATGTAATGACTGATGTTAATGTCAAATAATTTTTAAATTTGTTTAATTAAAAAGATTTGTTAAAATGGGAAGATTAATCTTTAATAACTCATAGACCTGGTGAAGTATATGAAGAAATAAAACATATATTACACTTTCTTCCCTTTTGCCTCCTGTAGTAATGAAAGCCCCAAAATGATTTGCTATGTTTACCCATATCAGTATTACATTTCCTCTAAAAGAAACTTCTTGTAAACATAATGAACACTCATAAGTGTGCTACTGTGGTACATCCTTTCACTTATTCGCTAATTTCATTGCATACAAATGTCAAATTGAAATAATTCTACAATATTTTGGTTATAATGTGATACACATACACACATCCTCCCACATTCTCCTTTAAAAAGTTCTTATACCTTGACTGCCAACCACCATATCATCAGCCACTTATTGTTGTGTCTCACAGTCCCCTTATATCTGGCAAAGAATAAGACACATTTCTTAAGCTTTTTTTTACAACCTGTAGGCTGCAGGTTGCTCAGAAGACTTGCTCTATTCAATAAGAAATTTTCTAATTTACTTAATAGAAAAATCAATGTAAGAAGATAAGGAATATTTGAGGTGTGGTAAGACCCTTGCATAACATGTTATATCAACTTAGATATTTCCTTCAGCTTTAATTTTAAGGCTTCCTCTAACAGTATTATAAAAGCAGCCTTTTGCAATACAGTTAAGTATTTGTAAAGCAGACATTAAAAATAAACAGAAAACAATGCCCCATACCTTCTGCAGTTGATCAAAAATGTAAGATAAAGTCCTGGGAATGATGCCTCGATCACTGTAACGTTCTGCTCCTCCTGTGATGGTGAAAGTTTTGCCGCTGCCTGTCTGACCATATGCAAAGATAGTACCATTATATCCTGCTAAAACACTAGAGAATAAAAAAAATGTGGAGATAATTAATATAAAAAGCATAACGTATTTTCCATTAACTTTGTATTTAACCAAAATATAATTATAGTAATTCTTAATTACATAGCAGCTGTTTTCAGTAATACAAGAATACTTTAAGATATGTATTCTAGGTGCAACAGAATTAAACTATCTAGAACTGAAGGACATTGCCTTGCCTTACCCCATTAACCAATATCATCATTAGCTAGTCATATTCATTACTGTTTCCTTTATTTCATATACTGTGTTTACAATCAGTGTAGTAAAAGTCTTTGTTTACCATGAACCATAGAATCATAGAGTCATAGAATCATAGAATAGTTAGGGTTGGAAAGGACCTTAAGATCAACTAGGTCCAATTCACCTGTCACGGGCAGGGACACCTCACACCAAACCATGTCACCCAAGGCTCTGTCCAACCTGGCCTTGAACACCGCCAGGGATGGAGCATTCACAACCTCCCTGCGCAACCTATTCCAGTGCCTCACCACCCTCACAGTAAAGAACTTCCTCCTTATATCCAATCTAAACTTCCCTTGTTTAAGTTTTAACCCATTACCCCTTGTCCTGTCACTACAGTCCCTAATGAACAGCCCATCCCCACCATCCCTATAGCCACCCTTCAGATGCTGGAAGGCTGCTATGAGGTCTCCACACAGCTTTCTATTCTCCAGGCTGAACAGCCCCAATTTTTTTCAGCCTATCTTCATACGGGAGGTGCTCAAGCCCCCTCATCATCTTCGGGGTCCTCCTCTGGACTTGTTTCAACAGTTCCGTGTCCTTTTTATGTTGAGGACACCAGAACTGTGCACAATACTCCAAGTGAGGTCTCACAAAAGCAGAGTAGAGGGGTTGGGAAAACACACAAAAACACACTGGTGAAAGAAACTTTTCTCTTAGAACTATGAAGACAGGCTGAGAAAGTT
The DNA here is from genome assembly GCF_034315485.1 of Pezoporus occidentalis. Lineage (NCBI taxonomy): Eukaryota > Metazoa > Chordata > Aves > Psittaciformes > Psittacidae > Pezoporus > Pezoporus occidentalis. Next base: position 148,627 of record NW_026913953.1, read on the forward strand.
GGGGCTGTTCAGCCTGGAGAAGAGAAGGCTGCGTGGAGACCTCACAGCAGTCTTCCAGTATCTGAAGGGGGCCTATAGGGATGCTGGGGAGGGACTCTTCATTAGGGACTGTAGTGATAGGAGAAGGGGTAACGGGTTAAAACTTAAACAGGGGAAGTTTAGATTGGATATAAGGAGGAACTTCTTTACTGTGAGGGTGGTGAGGCACTGGAATGGGTTGCCCAGGGAAGTTGTGAATGCTCCATCCCTGGTGGTGTTCAAGGCCGGGTTGGACAGAGCCTTGGGTGACATGGTTTAGCGTGAGGTGTCCCTGCCCACGGCAGGGGGGTTGGAACTTGATGATCTTAAGGTCCTTTCCAACCCTAACTATTCTATGATTCTATAATTCTATGAACTATGTCTATACAAGAAGCTTCAGTGGAACAGCAATAGCAGCTGTATGCAATGGTTTAGCTTGAAATTACATTCAGACTCATTACACCTCTTAGTTCTACTTGCAGAAGAGCCTTACTAAAGTCTAGTTCAGATCTTTCTCTAATTGCCCACATTCCCTTCATTAACCTCCACCTGATTTCCACCAAACAGTAGATAAACTTAATGACAGTGGTTTAGCTGCACACCATGGAGGAAATGTAGGACATGGCTGCAGCTGATATACAGCTCAGAAGAAATGGCTGACTGAATGGAAGTCTATAATGCATTTTCTTTGTACAGCTCTGTCTCATAAGACTAAATAATAAAAAACCTATTTCCACATTTCTAATTCAATTTCTTGTTAATTATTGAAAACTGTTCTGAACCTGACAAATATTTTAAGTGCCCCAAGATTTTATGCTTCATGCTGACTGACTAGAAACAATGAGGTAAAAATGATGGAGGAAAAAATTATTTTGAATTTTTCTTTTTCTAAAAGCAAACAAAACCTGAATAAAATTATCAAAAATACTAGAATCATAAATTAAATAGTGATGAAATCAGTTATTGACTGTAATATTAAGATGGAAAATCAAACAAGAACTCATGAGAGTCTATAGTTGACAGAATGTATGATAAAGAAATCAGATTAGACTGTCAAGTTTTTTTATTTCCTCTCAGAAGCTGTGAATTACAAATTGTTTCCTGGATTCAGCCATCTCAAAATTGTTCTACCACAATTCCAACAAACATCCCCTGACAAAAAATATGAAGGAGGTATTTGAAAGAAAATAGAGTAAGCAAGAAAGAATTATTTTCTTTATAAAACCTAACAGAAGCAAAATGTACTTTGGATTTGGTTTACTGTAGTTTAATAGCTACTAATTTTGCTAAAAATTTAACTAAAAATTTTCTTGTGCATTTTGTTTATTGTAAAAATGATAAAAGATAAGATTTTAAAAAATAAAAAAAAGGAGTAAGCAACCCTTGCATAAGAGGAAAGGAAACATATATAGATAGCTGATACTTTGGCACCACAAGAGATGCGATAGCTCTCCAACTTCTTAAAGTTTATTTAAAGGCCTGAGTAGTTGACAAATTGCTTATATTAATACATTACAGTAGGATGTCAGAGACAAAAACAGAAACATGTTGAAAGGAACTACAATGAACATCTGGCACCCAAAGACCAAATCACCCAAAGACACAGTATGCAGAGATTTTAGATACCAGATGTTAAAAATCAAAACAATTATTATTATCAAACACCTCATTCATCTATCTTAGGAATTTCTAGTGCACACTGTCAAAGTATCTGAATGCTGAAGACAGTAATGAGTTGTCAAAAAGTAGGGGGTATCAAAAGCAGCTCAGAGATGGCAGATTCAAAACAAGCAAGGGAAACTGATTCTTCATGCAACATCTAGTTAAGCTGTGAAACTCCTTGCAGTGGGAAGTTTCGCATGCTAAAAGTTCACACAAGCTTCAGTAGAGACTGGACCAATTCATGCAAAAAAATTTCAGCTACTAAACGCAGAGAAATCAGAAAATTCCTAAACTACAAATAACTAAAGGCTAACAGAATACTTGGGGGAGTAGCTCTACATGCTTTCGATGTTTTTTGGTTTGTTTTCTTTTTTTTTTTTTCCTGAGTACTGCTAGTTCCTGAAAGAGGTAACATACTGCATTAAACAGAACTTAAGTCTCACCCAGTAGTACAGTTGCTCTTCTGTTTTTACATCTCTGTCTTTGGCTGTTTCAGATCTAGCATTTCGGGTTGTTAAGTTTTCTTCTCTGATTCTTTAAAGTTGTTAAAGGTATATATTTTCAATTACTGTGACATGGCTTTCTGCAGAAAGGTGTTGTTTTGCGATGTGTCCAAAAAAGTGGTAAAGGTGTGGCTGCAAATTATTAATTTAGGGTCCCTGAACTTCACAGAAGGCTGTTGATTAGGATCACCACAAATGTAAACATAGGATAGAATGTTTTTACAAGGGCATGTAGTTATAGGACAAGGAGTAATGGCTTTAAACTGACAGCAGAAGATTTAGATTAGATATTAGGAAGAAATTTACAGTGAGAGTGGTGAGGCACTGGCACAGGTTGCCCAGAGAAGTTGTGGATGCCCCATCCCTGGAAGCGCTCAAGGCCAGGCTGGGTGGGACTTTGAGCAACCTGGTCTAATGGAAGTTGTTCCTGTCCATGGCAGTTTTATACTGAAATGGGAAGAATATATGTAGGTGGACCAATACCTAATCAAATTAAACTGGTATCTTTTTACTAATTATGCAGGATTTTTAAGATACATACTTACTAGTTTTAACCTAAAATGCACAATCCCTTTAGGGAAACAAAAACATAGAAAGCTTCATAACCTCTTAGTCACACATAAAATGCTATTTAAAAGACAACAACAAACAACTACAGAATTACATTTCACAAAGTGTAGGGTCTCTCAGATGCTAAGAGTTAGCACAGTAAGTGGAAAATGTACATGTTCTCCCTTACACCATGAAATGCAATCACAACAGGTACCTAAAAAGGTCGGCAATAAAGATTTTGAGACAAGAGGATCCAGAGTGTATTTTCTGAGCAGCATCAACCATACAGATCCCTGAAGATTCTCATTGGCAAATGAAAGCTGTCACCAGCAGCAGTGGAACCTGTTCTCTACAGGAAAAGGCAGTAGAGAATTAGCAGCTCTTTTCTGCATATACTGCAAAATCAACTTTGCAAGATGTTCACCTAGGCAAGATCTACAGCTTTGCTTTTCAAATTGTCTGAACAAAACCCTAAAATTTTGGTAAACTTAGTATTTGAAAGTACGTAAGTTGACACAGTTGTTGATGGTAGTCTTGCGAAGCCTAAAACATGCACACATAAAAATCATACACTAAAAGGATATTTTCAGTCATGCCCCAGTGTTATCAGAGTATCCAGAATTTTGCAATTTGTTTTTTTCACCCTCGAAGCTGAGTTTTGGCATGGTTAATTATACACTTTATTGAATAAATTGTCTCTTTACTACTTCAGAAAAAATACATCAATAACACATAATACAAGGAAAGGTTTTGGTGAAAAGATCTTTCATGAACTTATGCAATGTTGTATAGCTCCCTATTCAGTTCATGGACTACTTCCAGACAGATCAGCTAAAATATTGCTGGAGAAATCTGTTTCGAGTATATGTTAGCAAAGTTAACCTGTTATGATTGTCAGAATTCCTGAAGGGCTTTTATTTTTTTTAATTAATACCAAGAAAAATTTTAAAAAGCCTACTAGGGAGAAAAATAAGTATTTAAAATACAGTCACTAAATCTGTACAAATTTGTACATTCGTTTCACTGTTAGGAAATCTGAGAAGTTCATTTTCCTTACACACTAAAACTTAAATGCATAAAGGAAAAACCTAAGTTGTCATACGCATGAGCAGTCAGTCCAACATGTTGGAGTTTGTACCTGTGAACAACAAAATTGACTGAATATGAACAAGTGTCATTGGACTGAATTTCTGCATGCACATCAGTCTCAAAAAAATTGCCCAAGACCTGAAATTCTGTGAAGATAAGGTTTTCAGAAAAAGATGATGTTTCTGGGAAACACAGACATATAGTAGTTCTGCAGACAATCACAATTAATATACTGAGCTGCCTTGATATCTTGTTATTAGGATGTAGGAGATCTCAGTTTCATGACTGCCAAGAAAGGTCAAACTCTGCAAATTCAAATTAAAATTGTGTGTATCTGGTTTTGTGTTTCAGTGAAAATACATTTGGTCAAACCATACGAAGACTCACATATCACAAAGCTGTATATAATGAAAAAATTGTAACGTTTCCTGGATATATTAATTTGAAATGGAAACATATACATCCATGTGACTATATTTACATATGATTGTGTACATAAAGGTGTGTTAAATGGAAAATTTCAGTCTTCTTGGTTTTAATTGCTTTTTGTGAAATAGTCATGCTAACTGCAGGCAAACAACTGCTAGCCTATGAATATGTATTGTTTTGTTACAGTTCTAAATCGTCTTTATCCATTTTTCTGCAGTATTATTTCTAATCTAATTATATGCCCACTTCAAGATGATTTTAACACAGGAAAAAATTTAGGCTGTTCTTACATTTTACTCAAAGAACTGAATGCTTCTTTTCTGGTAAAGCACTGAAAAATTATTGCTGATTTTTAGAAACAACAGTTTGTGCTTGACCTTACAAATCTGATCAGCAACATTTTTAAACACAAAGAAAATATTCAATGTCCTCCATAGTACACAGAATTGAAAGCACACCTTTTCCAAGATAGAGGTACTTTGTTCACACAACTGACTGAAGACAGTAATCTGATCACACTGCTATATAAACCTAACTATATATTATGACAGCAAAATAATTTAGCATGACGGGATAAAACAAAATATTTTAAGTTTTACCTTTAAGCTGTGACACAGACTACCAAAAAGTCTCCCACAATGACAATATTTGAAACAGAAATTACAATACCTTTAGTATTTTTCTAACCAGAATATTAAAATAACCAGAAGAGATTTAGAAAGCACATCGATAGCGTTCTGCACCTTCAAAGTATCATAAAGGCTATGATCCAAATCTTATTCAAGTCAATGACTAACCTTCCAATAATCTCAGAGTTTTAGGTGGGATCCAGATCATGGGAAAATTTTATGCAGGTTTTTGGACTTCAAGAAACTTAAAAAAAAAAACCAAACAAAAACCCAACCAAACAAAAAAAAAAAAAACCACAAAAATTGAATAAAATAGCAAGGGTTCAATATCTTAGAAGTTCCCTTATCAGTGGTTGTCCTCAGAGTCCAGAGTAAAATAATAATTTATAAGAAATAGTCAATATATGTAAGGACTTAAGACAGTAGCACTGTGGGTGCAACTATAATAGTCTAAAAGTGTAAGACAGGTATTTAGAGAGGCAGCATCTTTTACTAGACTTACTAATATTGTTGGGGGAAAACATGACTAGTCTCTGGGCTTCAGCGGGTTACTGTTTCTTTAGTTACATTAGAAAGACACTGCCTCTTCCCTTAGATCTTGCTAAGCAAAAGCTGTCAATACAACCTTTTACCAATTATCAGGCAGAGGACAATTTTTATGGACTCATATATGAATTGTGATTAAAGGAGAGCAGTGCCATGTGTTTTTTTCCAGTCAAATTTTCTCAGTTATCAGTTAATTGGCACTTTATAACTTACTCATAATTAGTGTCAATTCAAAAACATGAACAGTGAGAATTTAACTTTTAATTTAAAAATTCATTTCAGATACCTATTTAAATAAATGGATGTTAGAGTTATGTACTGACATTTTCAGTCACTCAATTGACTTGTCTCATGCCTGAAAGATGTCTAATTCCTAAATATAGGGTGTGATATAGAAGAATAACTCATGCAAGCAATTCCATTTAAATCGATAAATATGTTCACAACTGCTTAACATTCTTCAAGTGAGAAATTCCTCAAATGAGAGCTAGACAATTTATGGGTAGTTACTACAGTTTAAAATATCATTCAGTACTTCATCCTTGATTATCTGAGACAATATAAATAGTGGTATAAAGCCCAATGACAGTAGACAGAGGTTGAAAGCAGGCCGTGGTTGTTTTATTGTGGTTGGTTTTTCTGACTACATGTTGTTTCAATTTCCAGTGAAGATCATTTGTTCTATTTAAAGTTCATGGACACAGAACTTTTCATTTGTTTTTGTGCTTATTGTTAACAAGACTTCAGGGAGGCTTGTGCCTAAGTATAACAAAGAACTCTGCTTCCTCTGGTGCTATGCTGGTTTTGTTGAATCAAACAGAATAACTACTATCAAAGTTTGAAAAAACAAAACACCAAAAAAAACCCAGTTCACCAAACAAACTCTCCCCCCCGAGTTCTGTGTCCAGTTTTGGACTCCTCAGTGAAAGAAGGATGCTATAAGGAAATTGGAGTGAGCCTGACAGAACCAAGTTAGTTTGGGCTGAAGGACATCACACACACATGGGGAAGCCAAGGGAGCTGTTTTCTGTCAACCTGGAGAAGCCAAAGCTATACATGTACCTAATTATTGCCTTCCATTATACAACAGATCATTACAGAGATGGACTCAAACTCTTTTCAGAGACTTCCAGTGGTAGGACAAGAGGCAGTTTTCACAAGTTGCGAGGGGGGAAATTAAAAGTAGGTATAAGGAAAATATTCTCCACAGTGAGAGTAGTTAAGGCCTTTAACAGGTGACCAGATGGGTTGTGAGATCCCCAGCTTTGGACATTTTCAAAGCTTTGCAGGACAAGGGCCTGAGCAACCTGATCTAACCTCAAAGCTGCTAACCTTGAACCTGAACCTGCTTTGCTCAGGAGGTTGAATCAGATAACCTACAGAGACCCCTTCTGACTTAATTATTCTAATTTGTTGGCAGTAGGCATAAAAAAAGGAAAAAGTAAACAGTGCTTATCAGTCCCTAAAACATGCTACAACCTTGGCACTTCATACTAATCTCAATGCATCAGTTTTTATAATGAAGCTTGGAGTAACAACCTTACTCTCAAGTTTTTGACATTGGCAGGTGTTACAACATGGAAATCTTGCCTTAGCAATTGGTAAATGAAGCCTACCCTCAACATGAAAAGCATATACAGCAACAATGAAGTCTAAGCAAAAAGATTTGCTTGCTCTGACACTTAACTGCTACAGCAAGACATACTTCTCAGTCTTTAAAATTATTAAAAAGATAATTTAAATAGATGCATTTAAGCCAGCTGTAATTTTTATGATTGTTTTGTTATAAAATTAAAAAGCTCAAAGTGAAAGGTTTTTAGTAAGCTTATAATACAAATAAGTAAAACATGTCTAAAAGTTTAAATGAAGGAAAAAGGCATTATCAAGTAAGGGCTAAATCTTGTATTTATATGTAGATGAGAGAAAATCCTGAGAACAAGATACAAATTGCAGCTTTAAAAAGTAATTATTTTCATTTTGTTCCTTTATTTCAGCTTTACACTATTAACTCTGGTTCTAATATCTTCATTTTAAAGGACTGATAATATAAGGAGATGTGGTTACAGAAAATATTCAATAACTACTAAAATACTACACTACTGAAAAAAGCAGAAACCACCAGTATCTTTGATCTTGGAATACTGTCAGCCCACTCCTCATGTCAGCTCTTGCTGACCTGAAATATGTTACCCATGTACTTCACTTTCCTTCTTTCTGCTGCATAAAATCTCAATGCATAGTCACTCTATTAGAAAGAATAAAAATTCAACACAGTCCTGATACAACCGGCTCCCAGACATGATACTTAAGATAAAAAGAATTTAATTTGCAGAGTCTGGTAAAAAGTTTCCAGTGAGCATTTGTCTTTACAGAGACTCAGAATTTAGGCATCTTCTTTCCCTTGGAGCTCAAAGTTTCTTTTAATTAAAATAAAGCATCCCAGGATGACTTTTTATGACTTTGTCAGATTTATGGAACAAATCTAATTTGGTAAAGCCTCATCTTTCAAAAACAACACCAATTTCCAAATGTGCATGCAAACGTGTTTTCGAGAGCTTAGTGCAAGCAAGTTTCCTTAGAAATTTCAAAAGGGCCTTCCAAAATAAAATTCCACTATAAGCACTGCAGAACATAAGCAACACAATGATACTCTGAATCAAACTATCAGATTGTAAGCTCTAATAAGCAGCCTTCTTGAACAATTCTAAACTGTGCAATTTACGTCAAACATGAGCAACTAACAGTTGTTTGAGATGAAACATTAATGATGATTTACACTTTTTTTATTGTCTCATAACTGTATTCGAGGAAGAACTGCTAGCATTACTGCTCCAATTTCTTAATTTGGCAGAAATTTTAAGATGCATTTGTTTCAAGTTTATGTACAAAAAAAAGGTATTCTTTTACTACATATAGATTCTACAGGTCTCTTTTACCTAAATCACCCACATTAGCAATAATACAGCTGTGATGCAAGGCCGCCTACATGTGAGCCAAGCCACTTCTTCGCACAATGTGACAAATATTCAGGTCAGAATGGATAATTGTTCATGCAGATATTTTGAATACATGTTCTGTAAGAATAAGCAGCAGAAAAAAACAAACCCACCAAATGAGAAACAGAAAACCAGAAAAGAGTTAAATGGTTTTTATATTACAGGATTCTTGGGATAAACACAGCATATGAGAAGAAACTGAAATCTGTGGCAATGGGATGGTTATCCTGGAGGCTTTCAAATCCTCAAAAAAAACCATAGGTGATTGCCATTTAGGTTTATAAGCAAATGAGATGTTTCTTATTTGCAAAATATATATGAAGAGAAAATATTTTCTATGTTATTCTTTAATAAATCAAGACAAAACATCGGCCACATAACAATTAAAAACAAAAACTACTCCAAAGCACTAACATTGTATAATTAATTTCATCATAACACTCATATTTGAAGCATTACAATTGTTCAACTAAAGCAGTGCTTAATCATTAGCAAACTGCAAAATTATGTTCTTTATTGTCTCTATTTTTGCAGGAAATCAAGTAAATATTTAAAATTAAAAGGAAAACAGGAAAGAACAAACAAATGATAAAAAGAAACCACGCAAGAGATGACTTAAGCATTAACAAAAAAGTAATAAAAAAATTCAGGCAAGTCACATACAGAGGCTGGCACTTTTGATTGAAGATGCAAATTAAACAAACTAAAAAAAAAAAAAGATCAACTTAAAAAGAAAGAAAGTTGCATCCAATACCCACCCATCCAAGAGCAAACTAGAAAGATTTTAGAATCCTGAGCATTGTATTGCTGGTTCTAGTTTAAACAAAGCCTTTTTTTCCCCTCAGCATTCAAGTCTCTAACTAAATTCTCATGACTGTAAGTGTGCATGGCAGGGAGCCTTAAAATGTTACTGAACTATTTCATTGATATTTTCCTGCTACTTTCTTTTCCCTGGCAATAAACAGACAAAAAAACTGTTCCCTTAGTAAAGCGACTCCAGCAACAGAAATAAGTGCATTTTCAACAGTTTTGCCTGCAAGAGATTGACAACTTAGAAACAAATAACAAGAACATTTTGCTATTAAAAACTGTGGTCCTTCAAAGTAACAGGGCAATTCTTGCTGTCCCACATTGGAAAACTGAGTCATTAACAATAGAGTGAAATAAACTTCAGACACAGTTATGGACTCCACTAGGCAAGGAACCTCATGGCTGAAGACATTTTGAAATTAGTATTTTTGCTTAAGAAAGGGTAAAAATTAAGGAAAAGAATGAGAAACAGGAACATACTTCATTTATTGCCTACTCTACTAGATAAAACACAGCAAAATTATCCTTCAATATTACCAGTAACAATACAAATGTCAATTAGAATACAAGCTTTAATACATTATAACACTCAGCCAAAATAGTTATGATTCAGTTAATAATGATGTTATAAATTATTTTTAGCATTGAAGACAAAGTCTCAGCTATTTGGTGATAAACGTATGCGAAAACACCATTGATTTTAATAACATTTAAGTACTTGCAAGTACTTAAAAATATCTAAAAATCAAAGCTAAAATGGAGGAAAACAATACCACTTACTGTTTATTAGAGCACTGCAGAAGTGAATTATTAACTGGAAAACCATTTTCTAGCAACAACCAAAGGGGGTGGGGGTGGGAAAAGTCAGTCTGTGGCTGTTTAGCTTTGATACTCTCAATTTTTCCTGATGATAATTCAATCCATAGCATGCAACAATAAAACTTTTAATCCGTCTCTATCCACACACAGTCAAATAAAATATTTTTTTCTGCAGTCACCATTAAATTCAGAATTATTTAAAGCTTAGTAAATGAGTTAACTTGAAGCTATATGTTAAAAAGTCAGATAAGCAAAGAAATACCTTTTGGGTGAAAGAAATAAAAACAATTTTTTAAAAAGAGTATTTAACTTTAGTGAAGTTTCAAATTCACTGGCTCTTCATTTTCATTGTCATATACCCTCCTGTGTTATGTGGGACTTTTAAGAAGCAGCAGGGTGGGGAGAGGACAAGAAAATGAAATTATAAAGAGCTACGTATATTTTTACTTCCAAATAAAAATTTGAGAAAGACTGTAAGCCCAGCTGAGGATGTCTGTTTTCCTGTAGCACAAACACACAATAGTGCAGTAGGCTGAAGAATAACTTGCAGAATCATAGCTTAAACCAACGGATGGGTCAGTGTCCTGGAGTGACAGAAGGATCCCAAGAGTTGACTGTGCTGGAGGCTGAAATCAGCTTGACTGGGAGGGAGGAGCAAATGCACCCCATTGTGACTGGTTCACAGGCTCCATGCAGCCTTGGCACAGACTACCTCAGGAGAGGGTACTTCAAAGACCCAAAAGGGTACCAATGGGCTTCTGGTGTTGCAGCTTTGGAGACAGAGGAAATTGAGCAGCTGTCCACCTTGCCTGGTCTCTCAGAGGATCCTTCTGCTGTGGGGTTGCTGAAGGTCAAAGAACAGCAAGAGCCAACTGCGACCACAACAGTGCACCGGCAGCAATATTGCACCAACAGAGACTCCCTGATTCCCACCCGTAGGCTGCTCCATAGACTGGAGAATCAAGGAGTGATCAGCAGGACCCACTCACTCTTTAACAGCCCCATATGGCCAGTGCAAAAGTCTAACAGAGAGTGGAGACTAACAGTAGACGATCATGGCCTGAATAAAGTCACACCACCAGTGAGTGCTGCCATACCGGACATGCTAGAACTTCAGTACGAACTGGAGTCAAAGGCAGCCAAGTGGGATGCCACAACAGATACTGCCAATGTATTTTTCTCAATTCCTTTGGCAGCAGAGTGCAGGTCACAGTTTGCTTTTATTTGGAGGGTCATCCAGTACACTTGGAACCAATTGCCCCAGGGGTGGAAACACAGCCCTACCACCTGCCATGGACTGATTCAGAATGCACTGGAACAGGGCAAACTCCAGAACGCCTGCAATACATTGATGACATTATTGTGTGGGGCAATACAGCAGAACAACTTTTTGAGAAAGGGAGGAAAATAACCCAAATCCTGCTAAAAGCCATTTTTTTTGCCATAAAATGGAGAAAGGTCAAGGGATCTGCACAGAAGATTCAATTTTGGGGAATAAAATGGCAAGATGGAAGTCGCCAGATCCCCACAGATGTGATCAACAAGATAACAGCTATGTCTCCACCAACTAATAAGAAAGAAACACAAGCTTTCTTTGGTGTTGTGGGGTTCTGGAGAGGGTTCTGGAGAATGCACATCCCAAATTACAATTTGATTGTAAGCCCTCTTTATCATGTGACCCAGAAGAAGAATGATTTCAAATGCGGCTCTGAGCAACAAACCTTCAAACAAATTAAATGAGAGATAGTTCATGCAGTGGCCCTTGGACCAGTCTGGACAGGGCCAGATGTAAAAAATGTCCTCTACACTGCAGCCGAGGAGAATGATCCCACCTGGAGCCTCTGGCAGAAAGCTCCAGGGGAGACTCAAGGTCAACCCCTAGGCTTTTGGAGTCGGGGATACAGAGGATCCAAGGCCAGCTATACCCCAACTGAAAAAGAGATACTGGCAGCCTACAAAGGGGTTCGAGCTGCTTCGGAAGTGACTGGCACTGAAGCACAGCTCCTCCCAGAACCCCGGTTGCCCCCGGTGGCCTGGATGCTCAAAGGCAGGGTCTCCTTTAAACATCGTGCAACCGATGCTACATGGATTAAGCGGGCTGCACTAACTACACAATGAGCTCGAATAGGAAATCCCAGTTGTCCAGAAATTCTAGAAGTCATTATGGACTGGCCAGAGGGCAAAGATTTTGGAATGTCACCAAAGGAGCAGGTGGTGCGCGCTGAAGAGGCCCCACCATATAATAAACTGTCAGAAAGTGAAAAGCAGTATGCCTTGTTTACTGATGGGTCCTGCTGTGTTGTGGGAAAGCATCAGAGATGGAAGGCAGCTGTATGGAGTCCTCGATGACAAGTTGCAGAAACAGCTGAAGGGGAGGGTGAATTGAGTCAGTTTGCTGAGGTAAAGGCCATCCAGCTGGTTTTGGGCATTGCTGAATGAGAAAAGTGGCCAGTACTTTATACTGACTCATGGATGGTGGCAAATGCCCTGTGGGGGTGGTTGCAGCAATGGAAGCAGAGCAACTGGCAACACAGAGGTAAACCCATCTGGGCTGCTGCACTGTGGCAAGATATCACTGCCTGGGTGCAGACCCTGGCGGTGAAGTTGTGCCATGTAGATGCTCATGTACCCAAGAGTTGGGCCACTGAGGAACACCAGAACAACCAACAAGTGGATAAAGCTGCTAAGATTGAAGTGGCTCAGAAGGATTTAGATGGGCAACATAAAGGTGAACTATTTTTGGCCCAGTGGGCCCATGACACTTCAGGCCATCAGGGCAGAGATGCAACATACAGAAGGGCCCGTGATCGAGGGGTGGACTTAACAACGGACACTACTGCCTAGGTTATTCATGAGTGTGAAACATGTGCTGCAATTAATCAAGCCAAACGGTTAAAGCCTCTTTGGTATGGCAGATGATGGCTGAAGTACGAATATGGGGAGGCCTGGCAGACTGACTATATCACACTCCCACCAAGCCACCAAGGCAAGCGCCATGTGCTTACCATGGTGGAAGCAACCATCGGATGGCTGGAAACAGATTCTGTGCCCCATGCCACTGCCCGGAACACTATCCTGGGCCTTGAGAGACAAATCTCGTGTTGACACAGCACCCCAGAGAGAACTAAGTCAGACAATGGGACTCATTTCTGGAACAACCTTATAGACACTTGGGCCAAAGAGCATGGATGGCATTGAGTAGGGATATCACATCCCCTACCATGCACCAGACTCTGGGAAAATTGAACCATACAATGGGCTGTTAAAAACTACACTGAGAGCAACAGGTGGTGGGACTTTCTAACATTGGGATACACATTTACCAAAAGCCACCTGGTCGGTCAACACCAGAGGATCTGCCAACAGGGCTGGCCCAACCCAGTCACAACTTTTACATATTGTAGAGGGGGACAAGGTTCCTGTAGTGCACATAAAGAATTTGCTGGGGAAGACAGTCTGGGTTATTCCTGCTTCAGGTAAAGGCAAACTCACTTGTGGGATTGCTTTTGCTCAGGGACCTGGATATATTTGGTAGGTAATGCGGGAAGATGGGGAAGTCGCATGTGTACCTCAAGGGGATTCGATTTTAGGAGAAAACAGCCAATGAACTCAATTATATGCTGTTGCCTGCTATGTAGCACCTTTATAGCCCACCAACTAGATGGCTGCAGGCCACCAGTGGCTGGCCCTGACTTCCCTCCAACCACCATTCCAACAAAGAATGAACTTTGACGAAACCAGACAAGTTCAGCAGTGACCAGACGAGTTTGGTGGTGTCATCAGCAGGCAACAATCCAACAGTGCACACTCTCTCTCCTGCTCTGAAAGACTGTTACAAGAGATGGAGCCTGACATCATGGACCGGATGAACTCAGCAGCTTCATAGGGATTGTTCCATGCAGTAAGGAATGATATCTCTCTCTTTGTGTGGGTATGGGTGCATATATACATATGACAAAAGCAATGGCATATTAAAAAATGTAGGATCTGAGCATGACAAGAAAGCATGGAATAAGGGGTGGGTACTATCCTGGGTTCAGCTATAGCAGTCATTTTCCTCCTTCTTAGTAGCTGATGCAGTACTGTAATTTGGACTTTCAGCCTGGGAACAACGCTGATAATACCGATGGTTTTAGTTGTTGCTAAGTAATGTTTACTCAAACCAAGGACTTTCTGAGTCTCATGCTCTGCCATGGAGGAGGGGAAGTCAAGAGGAAGCAGAGACAGGACACCTGACCTAGACTAGCCAAAGGGTATTCTATACCACAGCACATCATGCCCAGTATATAAGTGGGGCAAGTTACCTGGAAGAGCTAGGTCACTGCTCAGATCAGGCTGGGTATCAGCCGGCAGGTGGTGAGTGGTTGTATTCTCTCCCCTTGTTATTTCCCTTATCATTATTGGTGGTAGCAGTAGTTGGTTTTGTGCTATACCTTAGTTACTGGACTGTTCTTATCTCAACCCGTGGGAGTTACATTCTTTGAATTCTTCCCCCCATCCCTCTGGGAGTAGGGGGAGGAAGAAGTCAGGGGAGCGAGCGAGCGAGCGGCTAAGTGGTTCTGAGTTACCAGCTGGCCTTAAACCACAACAGTCAGACAATGAATGCGAAAGAAGTTGATACCTAAAGTAATACTTCCCAATTCACAAATTCGGATTCTGAGCAGAAAGCTTGATGAAACATGATGCAGAAATTCTGCTTCCTCCAGTATGGGATTTTCTCACGCACTAAAACCAGTGCTAACATCAGCAATGTAGGCATAAGCTGAGGAAAGAGGACATTGGAAAATCCACCCAGTTCAGCACAATGAATGAAGAAGACTCATGTAGAAGTCTTACCTGCTTGCCTTTGCAAACTCTAAAATACCAGCATTGCTTGGTTATTTTATGGAGGAGAAAAACAAAACCAGTGCCTTAAAATTTAAAACAAAAATAAGTAGGGCAAAATTTAAGACTATCTCCAGAGTTATTAATTCATGAGTGTCCCTAAATAAAAACTAAACAGGGGGTTAAGATTTTCATTAGGTTTACCCCTTCATGGAACTACATAGGGAATACTTTAAGGCAATGAAGTCAGCTTACATATACAAAAAACCAATTGGACATAGATTTCTATGTCTATGCAACAAAATACAGCAATAGTAGCAATGTTATTTTAGGAGTTAAAAATGGAACCTTACCATACACAAAATTCTTTCGGGATTGTTGCATATCTCTTAGATATACCAGTATTTAGAAAATTAAAACATCAATCAGCTTTTATAGCAGTGAGAAAACCACTAACCAGCTCTTCTTCAAGCAGTTCTTAGAATCATAGAATAGTTAGGGTTGGAAAGGACCTTAAGATCATCTAGTTCCAACCCCCCTGCCATGGGCAGGGACACCTCACACTAAACCATATCACCCAAGGCCTCATCCAACCTGGTCTTGAACACTGCCAGGGATGGAGCATTCACAACTTCCCTGAGCAACCTATTCCAGTGCCTCGCCACCCTAACAGGAAAGAATTTCCTCCTTATATCCAATCTAAACTTCCCCTGTTTAAGTTTTAACCCGTTGCCCCTTGTCCTATCACTACAGTCCCTAATGAAGAGTCCCTCTCCAGCATCTCTATAGGCCCCCTTCAGATACTGGAAGGTTGCTATGAGGTCTCCACACAGTCTTCTCTTCTCCAGGCTGAACAGCCCCAACTTTCTCAGCCTCTGTTCCCATGGGAGGTGCTCCAGTCCCCTGATCACCCTTGTGGCCCTTCTCTGGACTTGTTCCAACAGTTCCATGTCACTTTTATGTTGAGGACACCAGAACTGCACACAGTAATCCAGGAGAGGTCTCACAAAAGCAGAGGAAAGGGGCAAGATCACCTTCTTGCCCTCTATCTGGTCTCATGAGACCTCACCTGGAGTATTGTGTGCAGTTCTCGTGTCCTCAACATAAAAAGGACACAAAACTGTTGGAACAAGTCCAGAGGAGGGCCATGAGGATGATCAGGGGGCTTGAGCACCTCTCGTATCAGGACAGGCTGAGAAAGTTGGGGCTGTTCAGCCTGGAGAAGAGAAGGCTGCGTGGAGACCTCATAGCAGCCTTCCAGCAGCTGAAGGGGGCCTATAGGGATGCTGGGGAGGGACTCTTCATTAGGGACTGTAGTGATAGGACAAGGGGTAATGGGTTCAAACTTAAACAAGGGAAGTTCCCTTAAACAAGGGAAGTATATCCCTTTAGATGGGATATAAGGAAGAAATTCTTTACTGTAAGGGTGGTGAGGCACTGGAATAGGTTGCACAGGGAAGTTGTGAATGCTCCATCCCTGAAGGTGATTAAGACCAGGTTGGGCAGAGCCTTGGGTGATATGGTTTGGCGTGAGGTGTCCCTGCCCATGGCAGGGGTTTGGAACTAGATGATCTTAAGGTCCTTTCCAACCCTAACTATTCTATGATTCTAATACAATGAAATCTACTTTTGACTGTGTACACCCCGCTTACTCCCAAGATAACAACATACCATTCTGCTACTGGTTTGGCAATGCTGTCAAAAACCACATCTTGTTTTGCCTCTTGATCAAAAATTTTCTGAAATCTGAAAATATTAAGCAAATAATAATTGCTTAGAATCTTAAAACACTACTTGATTCATACATTTTTGTTTGTCTTTGTAATAGTCAATGTTTACATCATTAGGCTTACATAACTTAGTACAATGTTTTCCCTGTAGTCTTAACCACAGCATGCTGTTGTGCTATTGTATATAAATAGGCTGTACACAGTGCTGCTTTGAAAAGATCTGTACAATCAAATCCTCTGATAAAATGATGTGGCTTAGAAAAAAAATAAACGGTATTTTAAATCTATCAAGAGAATCAGTGTTTGTAACTGGCATCACACTGAAACCTGGACAAATAGATTACACTATAACCAAATACAGCATCCCACCATTATAGCCAGGCTCATGTTTTTTTCATAATTACTTCCTTCATTCTGCTGCACAGTTACTGTAAGTCACAAGGAGACATTCAAGTCAACCTATGTTTTGACACTTCCTATATAAGATATCTGAAGTTGTCTTCCAGAATCATAGAAGGTTGGAAGGGATGTTCTGCTCCAATCCCACTGCTCAAAGAAAAGTCAGGTAGAGCAGGGGTCCGTCTAGTCAGCTTTTGAGTATCTTCACAGCTTCTGTGGGCAACCTGTTCCTGTATTTGATTACCCCCACAGCAAAACAAGCAAACAAACAAACACACTTTCACATTTCCTGTATTTCAATTTTTGCCCATTAACACTTGCCCTGTCATTGGACACCACTTAAAAGCATCTGGCTCAGTCTTCTTTATTTCCCCCTTCCCCATCAGATGTTTATACATATTGATAAAATCCCCTTGAGCCTTCTCTTCTCCAGGATAAACAATCCAGGTCTCTCAGCCTTTCTTCACATGTCAGACACTCCCTTAATCATCTTTGTGTCCCTTTGCTGGAGCTCAGTACTGGATACAGAACTCCAGATATGATCTCACTGGAGGGGAAGGATCAACTCCCTTGAACTGCTGACAATGCTCTTCCTAACACCTTTGCCACAAATGGTGTATTGCTGACTTATGTTCAACTTTTTGTCTGCCAGGACTCCAGGTCTTTTCCTGCAAACTTGTTTCCAGTCAGCCCTGAGCCTGCCCTGGTTATTGTCACCAGGAGCAGAGCTTGGCATTTCACTTTGTTGAACTTCCTGAGAATCATATTGGCCCATTTCTCCAGCTTCTTGAGGTCCCTCTGAATGGCAGCACAACTATCTGGCTTTCCTAAATCCATTCTTCACACAAGTCTTCATTGGTCACCTGACGCTGCTCCCAGCTCTTGTACACTTCCTTTCTATGTTTGCATTTAGTCAGGAGCTGTTTCTCCTGCTGCCTTTGCATCATTTCCCATTCATCAGGATGGACTGTTGGAGGGGGTGATCCTTGAAAATTGGCCAGCTCTTTGACTTCTCACCAGGGTTGTGCCTCATGGAATTCTTTCAAGCAGGTCTCTGAATAGGCCAACATCTGACCTCTCCTCAGTTTGATCTCAAATACAGGGTTGTAATCCTACTTTCTGCCTTGCTCCCTTCTGTCAGTATGCTGAACTTCAGCATATCATGGCCACTGCAAGCAAGGCTACCACCCAGTTTAATATCCCTGATCAGTTCTTCTATGTTTGCAAATATGAGATGCAGAAGAGCTTCTCCCCTCCTCAGCCTTTTAACCACAGGTTAGGAAGTTTTCATCCAAACACTCCAGAAACCTCCCATACTGCTTGTGCCCTGCTGTGCTGTCCCTCCTATCTGTAAATGTATACTCACTTGATCCCTATATAAGAGCATAAAAGCAAAGGAGACTACTGTTTGAGGTGACTAGGATAAACAGACTTCAAGAAAGCATGAGTTTTACAGAGGAAAAAGAAATGTTTTCTCTATAGCATTATTTTTGCTTTGTCTTAATAAGGCACAGCTTTTCTCAGTTCTATCTCTATGGATTTTTTAATAAGTTATAAAGTCAGAAAAAATATCAACATTCATTACAGCTCACTCAGGCATCTGCAACCTAAGCTAGTTTTGCATACAAATCTAGTTGGAGAGGGCAACTCATCTCTTCCCAAGCAGAACAGATCTCTTTAGCTGATATAAAATGACATCAGTCCGAGATGCAGCTGTTTATCTGGGACTTCAGTTTTAACAGCATAGAGCAACAAATTTACTTGATTTTGTATTATAAAATAAAGCATATTCAACCTGGAAAAAGACTACCTCAACCTCATTATTAGAAGTGGTTATACATCTAGCTTTCTTCATCATCAAAACTTTAAATGCTGCTTCCAAGTTTTCTGTCAAAAAGAAAAATATTTTATTGATATTGCTTTATTTTTAGTTTCTAAAAAATATTTACATTCTACAACAAGGGTTTTATTTCTTTCAACAATCTCTGATTTTCTTTACCATGGTTTGGTTATGTCTGAAACGATTTCTAAACAGAGTGTTTTGCATCAAGACATCTTTAGCCAGCCTATGCCAACTCATTAGGTAACAAGAGAACACGCACAGTCCTGCATTCATACACAAATCCAAAACAAGCTGTAGTAATGGCAGAGCTGATAAATGAAGATGCAAGTCATTATATATTTCTAAGTATCATCTCAAAGATTGCAACAGATAGACAAAACCTCCACAACTTTATCAAATGCTATCAAGTTTATGCAGGTGAAGAGTATAATATGCTGGATTACGCCTCTTGTTAAGGGAGCGACAAGAAAACAAACTTATCTCTACCAAAACAATTTTAAGAATGGGCTTTTCCTGGTTCTGTAGATCTGTATCACTACATCCTTTATAACTACACAAAGTGATATTAATCGAGGGCAGAAGATATGATGATAAGCCTTTTACTTACTTGAACTTGTAGCTCTCTCGTTTATTATTGACGACACCATCTGCTAAATCATGTGGCACAATAACCTCCAGAGTGGACAGAGATTTCTCATCATCATCAATTGAATAGATCTAATAAGCATGGGTACGAATTAGCAAAATAATTTTCACAGTAGCACAGTACAGTCCTTATGTACAACACTTATGTAAGCTTAGTGCCTTAAGGAAAAAAAAGTCATGCAAATTTCACTTAGTACCTGAGCAGATCCTCCTTCAGCTATTATCATCCTGTTTGTTACCATGCAAACACTACCATAAGATTTGAAACAGAACCACTGTCTCTTTGACATAATTTGCTTACTAAAGCACTTTAATATCTGAGATGGTATAAAAAAAAAAAAAACAAAGCACAGACCTTTAAAGCAACCCTCTCCAAAAAACCTGCAAGAATAAATTAGCAAAGAGTAAACCAGAACGAATAAGAGTTTAAAACAGCAAGACAATGAAGAGACTTAAATGCATGATTTCTGATCACCGTTATTACCCCTTCCCAGGACTGCTACAGACTGGCAGCTACACATCCCCGTCCAACATTCAGAACAGTGTTGAACTGTTCTGAACAACCAGCATCAGGTGATTTTACTCTGGAGCCTTCCTGCAACAAGTAGGCAGAAAAGAAGTTCCTCACCCCCTTCCCTAGTAGTTAAACCTAAACTCCTGTACTCGGTGATTTTATTAACTTTTTAAGGCTTCGGAGAACAGTCCAGGGCTGTGGCTTTCGCTCCCCACCCGACCACGTGAAAACCCCTCAGCTCCCGCGGGCCGCCGGTGCCTTTTGCTAGGGGAATGAGACGGGACACGCACACTGCCCGCTCCCTCCCACCTTCAGGCAGCCCCAGCGATGCCCTCCGGCTCGCCCCACTCCGCCCCCCCACCCCGCCAGAACAGCAGCTGTCTCCCCATCATACCCCCGCCTCCTGGCGCCTGCCCAGCGGCTTCACCCGGGCGTATACTCGGATAGTTTCCTTCGCCATCGCGGCCCGCCGAGCGCCACCGGGCTGCGCCGCCCGCCTAGCAACGGTAACCACGGCATGACGCTACCCAGCGTACACCGCGGCAACTGCCTCGGCGCCTCCCGAGTCACGACGGGTCCTCTCTAACTCTGAGAGTCTTTAATGGGGCCCGGAGGAGCAGGGAGAAACGGGCTCCACGTGCGAGCCGTGGCTGCCATCCCGCCGCAGGTGGATGGTTTCCCACTTGTGTTCCCTGAGGCCGAAGAACCATGGATGTGGGGAAACGGAGACTGTAAACACTGTCCATTTGGGCGATGCCGTGTTTGCATTGCATGTGGATCACTCCATTGTTGCATCAGCAATTCCCCACCATACCTGTGCGGTTGTGTGTTACCTGTGTGTCCATGTGGCCTTCCTCCTCCTCTTCCAGCTGAAACCACCTGTGGCAGATCACTAGCTTTAAGAGAAGTGTCTGGTAACCAGCCAGAACATAAGGAAGGGAAATTGAGGGAAAACATGTAGATTACATAGAATAAGGACCTCAATTTTTCAGAATTTTAATCTAGAAA
Organism: Pezoporus occidentalis; assembly: GCF_034315485.1. Classification (NCBI taxonomy): domain Eukaryota; kingdom Metazoa; phylum Chordata; class Aves; order Psittaciformes; family Psittacidae; genus Pezoporus; species Pezoporus occidentalis. The sequence goes on from NW_026913953.1 coordinate 169,643, forward strand.
ATGTTCTGAAAAGACTGCTGGTGGGAAGTAGAGGGTACTGTTTTGTTCCAAGAACTAAACACGCAAACTTAATAGTAGGACCCCGTTATTCCGTGGTTACCAAAGAGTTACACAAGCAGCATGATAGCATTTTGGCCTTATTTTTCTTGAGATGTAGGGGTAAAGATCAGATTGCAGTGATTACAAGCCTACTAATTTAAATTAAGTGGAAAATTGGGACTTGATTATGGGGAAGGATAGAAATTTCTTTAACTCATGTAAGGTAAAAGTATGTTGAACTTGTAGTGCAAATATGAAAAACAGCAGGGAAAAGGGCTTATCTGTCCCAACTGAACAAATAACTGTCTCAGAAAGCATATGAGACGTAAGCAGTGTTCCTTCAGGGAATGAAATGGAAAAGGACTAATCAGCAACTAAAATCGAGTGCAAAAGTCAAAAGGGTAAAAATGCAAGCAAATGAAAAGTATTAACTGGTGATTAAATAGAGAGTGAAGGAAAAACAGGACATTGGAATGGAATAAATAGTATTTGCTTGGCATGGCTTCAAAACTACAAAAAAATTTTGTCCCTTGTCATTAGGGATGGGGATGCTGAAGGTGATGGCAGATCCAGGAGTGACTAACAGGAGGGAAAGGGGAGAGGGAAATAACTACAGCCAAGAGGCAAGCAAACCCAGAGAATTCAATGAATTTACACTGGGAGACAGGGATTTGACAGGGAAGAGTAGAAAATTTCAGCCCCAAAATTCAGAAAGAATTGGGATGTTTAATTGAAGGTCCAGGAACTGTGTTGGTTGGTTTGGTTTTGTATTGAAACAGAAGCAGGAGAGTCCAGTATCCTTGAAAAATCTGCAAATGTAATAAGTCAGCTATGTTACTTAGCAGTTTATCTGGGTTTTTAATTATCTGGGCAGTGGACATTGAAACACTGCGGTTAGCTGTGTGGAAAGCCATTTTGTGGTTGCTTGTGTTCAGTAGCTGGAATATGGAGTTGGGTGAGTGAGACTATATTACGGTTGGCACAAAGCCTGATCTGCAGAGATGCCACAGTGAAGAGACAGCCATAGGGTTTGCGTAGAGCTACTCTGAATATGATATGGCCTGCACAGATAAGCCAATGAGGAATCTCAGATTCAAGCTGCTTCCAGCTTAAAAGCATAGTCCAAATTTCTGAAATGGGGGAAGGAATCCTAGGCCACCTGCAGAATGGTCACTTGTGCAACAAAAGAACAAAGATAACAGAAAAAACTCACAATTGTCTTCCAAAATACCCTTTTTATTGCACAGCTTTCCTTGCAGAAATACTAAAGTGCTGTGTTGTGCTCCACAATATATTGCCTTCAAGAATGGCATGTTAGCGTAGTGGCACCCAGCTCAGAATTAGCACTCTAGGCTTGCTGGTCTTTCTGCAAAACAAAAGCTGCATCATTATTACTTAGGTTTTTCTCCTGAGTATATGGTATGTTGACTGCAGAAGACTGGAGATCAGTGGAAGAATTATTAAATTGGTGATAACATAGTTAAAGGTGATCTATTATAGTTTGTTAAGAAAATGGCTATTCTTGGACAATAAGGAAATTATTAGCAGACTTTTCTGAGGAGACATATCTTATGTAATATTTTAATTAATAACTGCCCTGGGTTCAGCAGTAGCAGTCATTTTTCTCCTTCTTAGTAGCTGGTGCAGTGCTGTGGTTTTGACTTTCAGCCTGGGAACAGCACTGATAACACCGATGTTTTTAGTTACTGCTCAAATGTTTAGACTGACCAAGGACTTTGTGAGTCTCATGCTCTGCCAGGGAAGAGGGGAAGCCGGGAGGAAGCAGAGACAGGACACCTGACCCAAACTGACCAAAGAAGTATTCCATACCACAGCACGTCATGCCCAGGATGTAACTGGGAGTTACCTGGAAGGGCTAGTTCACTGTGGGGTTGGACTAAGTATCAGTTGGTGCTCGATTGGGACGGGTGGGGCGAGTTATCAGTCGGCAGGTGATGAGGTATTGTATTCTGTTCCCTTGTTATTTCCTCTATCATTATTATTATTGGTGGTAGCAGCAGTGGTTTGTGTTATACGTTAGTTACTGGACTGTTCTTATCTCAACCCGTAGGAGTTGCATTCTTTTGATTCTCCTCCCCATCCTTCCGGGAGTGGGGGGAGGAATGGGGGGAGTGAGTGAACGAGCTGACTGGCTGGGTTTAAACCACGACAATAACTTTGTGCCAAAAATTGGAGCATATATTAATTAAATCCTAACGATGTGGCTGACAGTCATACATGCTGAAGATTATCAAGGTATCTAGGGGAAGATGTATAACTGTGAGGATTAGAGGAATAGTTATGGATAACCATTAAATGTGGTATAAGCTGAAAAATCAAGCAGGCATGTAGGACTGAAATTTAATGACAACACGTTCTGCTACAATCTGGACCTCATTCAGCTAGAAGTGTCAGAAGTATCTTATTTGCTGAAGTAATGAGGGTATTAATATGACTGCTACATTTTCTTCAAACTAGCATTTTTTTTCCAGAAAAGTTATATAAATAATAAAAGTAGTATGTACCAGGTACATAGAATCATAAAATCATAGAATAGTTAGGGTTGGAAAGGACCTTAAGATCATCTAGTTCCAACTCCCCTCCCGTGGGCAGGGACACCTCACACTAAACCATATCACCCAAGGCCTCGTCCAACCTGGTCTTGAACCCTGTCAGGGATGGAGCATTCACAACTTCCCTGGGCAGCCTATTCCAGTGCCTCACCACCCTAACAGGAAAAGAGTTTCTTCCTTACATCCAATCTAAACTTCCCCTGTTTAAGTTATAACCCGTTGCCCCTTGTCCTATCACTACAGTCCCTAATGAAGAGTCCCTCCCCAGCATCCCTATAAGGCCTCTTCAGATACTGGAAGGCTGCTATGAGGTCTCCACACAGCTTTCTCTTCTCCAGGCTGAACAGCCCCAACTTCCTCAGCCAGTCTTCATACGGGAGATGCTCCAGTCCTCTGATCATCCTCGTGGCCCTCCTCTGCACTTGTTCCAACAGTTCCATGTCCTTTTTATGTTGAGGACGCCAGAACTGCACACAATACTCCAGGTGAGGTCTCACAAGAGCAGAGTAAAGGGGCAGGATCGCCTCCTTCGACCTGCTGGTCATGCTCCTTTTGATGCAGCCCAGGACATGGTTGGCTTTCTGGGCTGCAAGCGCACACTGAAGCCAACTTATGTTCATTTTCTCATCAACCAACACCCCCAAGTCCTTCTCCAGAGGGCTGCTGTGAATCTCTTCTTTGCCCAACCTGTAGCTGTGCCTGGGATTGCTCCGACCCAGCTGTAGGACCTTGCACTTGGCATGCTTAAACTTCATGAGGCTGGCATCAGCCCACCTCACAAGCGTGTCAAGGTCCCTCTGGATGGCATTCCTTCCCTCCAGGGTATCAACCGAACCACAGAGCTTGGTGTCATCAGCAAACTTGCTGAGGGTGCACTCAATCCCACTGTCCATGTTGCCAACAAAGATGTTGAACAACACTGGTCCCATCACCGATCCCTGAGGGACACCACTTGTTACTGGTCTCCAGCCGGACATCGAGCCTTTGACCACAACTCTTTGTGTGCGGCCATCCAGCCAGTTCTTTACCCACCGAGTGGTCCATCCATCAAATTGATGTCTCTCCAATTTAGAGACAAGGATGTTATGTGGGACAGTGTCGAACGCTTTACACAAGTCCAGGTAGATGACATCAATATCTCTACCCCTGTCCATCAGTTCTGTAGCCCCATCATAGAAGGCCACCAAATTGGTCAGGCAGGATTTCCCCTTAGTGAAGCCATGCTGGCTGTCACCAAGCACCTTGTTGATTTTCATGTGCCTTAGCATGCCTTCCAGGAGAATCTGCTCCAAGATTTTGCCAGGCACAGAGGTGAGACTGACTGGTCTGTAATTCCCTGGGTCATCCATTTTCCCCTTCTTGAAAATGGGGGTTATATTTCCCTTTTTCCAGTCATTGGGAACTTCACCTGACTGCCATGATTTCTCAAATATGATGGACAGTGGCTTAGTAACTTCATTTGCCAGCTCCTTCAGGACCTGCGGATGGATTTCATCAGGACCCATGGACTTGTGCACATTCAGATTTTTAAGATAGTCTCGAACCAGATCCTCTCCTACAGTGGGCCCAAGGTCTTTATTCTCACAGTCCCTGCGTCTGCCTTCCAAGACTTGGGTGATGTGGTCAGAGCCTTTGCCAGTGAAGACCGAGGCAAAGAAGTCATTCAGAACCTCAGCACTCTCCAAATCCTGTGTAGCCAGTTCTCCCGAGAGCTTCCTGAGGGGGCCTACATTCTCCCTAATCTGTTTTTTATTTGCTGTGTACCTGTAGAATCCCTTCCTGTTATCTTTAATATCCCTAGCCAAGTTTAGTTCTAACTGGGCCTTAGCTTTCCTAACCTGGTCCCTAGCTTCCTGGACAACATCCTTATACTCTTCCCAGGCCACCTGTCCTTGCTTCCACTTATTATAAGCGTCTTTTTTCATTTGAATTTTCCTTAGGAGCTCCTTATCCATCCAAGGAGGTCTCCTGGCCCTCCTGCTGCACTTCCTTCTAGTCGGAATGCAACACTCCTGAGCTTGTAGCAGCAGTTGAATATCAGCCAAAAGTCTTGGGCTCTCCTGCCCTCTAGGGCTATATCCCATGGAACCTTACTAAGCAGGTTCCTGAAGAGGCCAAAGTCTGCTCTTTTGAAGTCATAGAATCATAGAATAATAGAATCATAGTGATGGAACACCTTATCCTTGGTGCCATCTTAAGGCATATCAAGGATAAGAGGGTTATGAGGGACAGTCAACATGGCTTCACCAAGGGAAAATCATGTTTGACCAATCTCTTAGCCTTTTATGAGGAAATAAAACGATGGATGGATGATAGCAGAGCGGTGGATGTGGTCTACCTTGACTTCAGCAAAGCATTTGACACAGTCTCCCACAGCATCCCCACAGCTAAATTGAGGAAGTGTGGTCTGGATGATCAGGTAGTGAGGTGGACTGTGAACTGGCTGAAGGAGAGAAGCCAGAGAGTTGTAGTCTATGGGGCTGAGTCTAGTTGGAGGCCTGTAACTAGTGGAGTGCCTCAAGGGTCAGTACTGGGACCGGTATTATTTAATATATTCATCAACGATTTAGATGAGGGAATTGAGTGTACTATCAGCAAGTTTGCTGATGACACTAAGCTGGGAGGAGTGGCTGACACGCCAGAAGGCTGTGCTGCCATCCAGCGAGACCTGGACAGGCTGGAGAGTTGGGCAGGGAATAACTTGATGAAATCTAACAAGGGAAAGTGTAGAGTCCTGCATCTGGGCAGGAACAACCCCAGGTTCCAGTATAGGTTGGGAAACGACCTGTTAGAGAGCAGTGTAGGGGAGAGGGACCTGGGGGTCCTAGTGGACGACAGGATGACCATGAGCCAACACTGTGCCCTTGTGGCCAAGAAGGCCAATGGCATCCTGGGGTGTATTAGAAGGGGGGTGGTTAGTAGGTCGAGAGAGGTCCTCCTTCCCCTCTACTCTGCCCTGGTGAGACCCCATCTGGAATATTGTGTCCAGTTCTGCGCCCCTCAGTTCAAGAAGGACAGGGAGCTGCTGGAGAGAGTCCAGCTCAGGGCAGCAAAGATGATTAAGGGAGTGGAGCATCTCCCTTATGAGGAAAGACTGAGGGAGCTGGGTCTCTATAGTTTGGAGGAGACTGAGGGGTGACCTTATTAGTGTCTATAAATATATAAAGGGGGAGTGTCACGAGGATGGAGCCAGGCTCTACTCAGTGGCAAACAATGATAGGACAAGGGGTAATGGGTACAAACTGGAACACAAGAGGTTCCACTTAAACTTGAGAAGAAACTTCTTCTCAGTGAGGGAGGGTGACGGAACACTGGAACAGGCTGCCCAGGGAGGTTGTGGAGTCTCCTTCTCTGGAGACATTCAAAACCCACCTGGACACATTCCTGTGTAACATTATCTAGGTGTTCCTGCTCCGGCAGGGGGATTGGACTAGATGATCTTTCGAGGTCCCTTCCAATCTCTAGCATACTGTGTAATCGTTAGGGTTGGAAAGGACCTTAAGATCATCTAGTTCCACCCCCCCCTGCCGTGGGCAGGGACACCTTACGCTAAATCATATCACCCAAGGCCTCGTCCAACCTGGCCTTGAACACTGGCAGGACATGGAACTGTTGGACCAAGTCCAGAGGAGGGCCACGAGGATGATCAGGGGACTGGAGCACCTACCGTATGAAGACAGGCTGAGGAAGTTGGGGCTGTTCAGCCTGGAGAAGAGAAGGCTGCGTGGAGACCTCATAGCAACCTTCCAGTATCTGAAGGGGGCCTATAGAGATGCTGGAGAGGGACTCTTCATTAGAGACTGTAGTGACAGGACAAGGGGTAACAGGTTAAAACTTAAACAGGGGAAGTTTAGATTGGATATAAGGAGGAAATTCTTTCCTGTTAGGGTGGTGAGGCACTGGAATAGGTTGCGCAGGGAGGTTGTGAATGCTCCATCGCTGGCAGTGTTCCTGGGCAGTGAGCTTGCTGCACACTCTTCTCACTGTCCTGAGGATCTTAAATTCGAGCATCTCATGATCGCTGCATCCAAGGCTGCCCTGGAGCGTCACGTTTCCAACGAGCCCTTCCCTGTTGGTGAGCACAAGGTCAAGCATGGTACCTCTCCTTGTCGGCTCTTCTGTGAGGATAGAAACTCTTTGGCATATTTGAAAGCGAATTAAAGGAATAATTAAACTAATTCTTTCTGTTTGACACTGAAAAATAACAAAAGTAACAAAATAATAACAAAAACCCCACAAAATAACACAAACTTTCAATAGCCAAGAGAGATTAAGACAGCTCTCAATCACTTTACTATTCTATTGTATAACTAAATTTTCATATGAACATGGATTTGATTAGAGTTCCCACTGTGGTGATTGCACACACCATGTCCAGTGCTTGTTAGTAACAAGTAGCTTCACATGTTAAAAAAAAAATATAAAAAATGGGAACAGCAGATTTCCAAACTCTAAGAGAAAATAAGGTAAAAATATATAAGAGGAATGTGAGAAAAGCCTGGGGTTTTTTTGATCCACAATTAGAATTGTTGATTAACAAAAATCATCTCTTGAAGCCTAGCTAAAGAACTAAATTGGCTTTTAAAATTTCCTAAGATTTGGAAAAGATGCCTGTCGTTAGAGGTAAAAATTTATTATAGAAGTTCAGGAATTGTGGGATGTCTTTCTGTTATTACCAAAAAAAAGAACTGTTTCCAGCATTTGTGTTTCTTAGAACTTTGAAGAAAGTCTCAGAAAATGGAGTCTGACGGTGATAGCTAGCCATGCCAGATAATATACTGCTCTAGAGATTGCATCTTATGCTGGAGGCCTGAAAAGTTTTGTTCTGCTTTGAGCTGACTATGTTTAAGACCTTTCTGTTTTCCATGGGAAATCACCTTGTCCTGGAAGAATTCTTAGCATTTGCATTTATGCTAAACCTCAGAGATAAGTGTCTAACTTTGTTTCAGCTCCAGTATTTGAGAAAGTTCACCACAGAATGCAAGCTACCTATGGGCTTGAAACAATTATGTGACTGTATGAGCTACAGGAGCTGGCAAGTACATTTTTTAAAAAGGTCAGCCATTGTATAGTTAGAACATCACAACTAATTGTCTGCCTTTACCATTGTAGTTTTCTTTCAATTACAAAAATAATACGGGTCATATTGTATACTGGAGCTGGCAGTTCCAGGACTTGCACTCCATTATGTCACCTAGCAACATAATATGTTTCCAAATAAACAGCCGTGTAAGTTTTATAATAGCCCAAACTTTCAAGCCCTTTCCTTTTTTTTCCAAAGTTTTACTTTTCATAGACTTTACTTACTCTTGGCAACTATCATGCCATTTGCCTGAGATAATGATTAGAAGTTAGAACATCAAAATCTTTCCACAGATCAACTGGACAGGATGAAGGGCCAAGACTCTTGCCAAAGTCTAAGTTTGTCTCATCATTCGACTCCTGGAATCATTAGTGCCAAATATGTACCTTCTATATGATTTGAAATTTTTTTTAAATGACCAGAACTTAAGATCTGAAACTTGGCCTAAATTTCTGTATAATATCCATGGGGTATGTTATTTGGGCTTTGCCAGAAAGAGTACAACCTTTACTTGTAAAAGGTGTGGTAATATAGAAACTTAGGTTTCTGTAGTTAAATGGAATGTCAAAAAAATCTGGCACTATTTCTTTATATTTCAGGTATCCTCCCAAACGCCTGTAACATTTGTTCTTTCTGCTTAAAATGGTTAGTGCTGTCATGTAAACTGCCTTGTTCAGCTTTTAATAGTCCAGCACTGAGAAAAGCAGGGATGTTTCTGTCTTCTAGGCTACTGATACAGTCTGTTTCTTAGGAAAGAGTGCTACATCTTCATTTATGTTAAAGTCAGATTTGGACTCTATTGTAAGTATCTTACAATTCCACTTCTGTTCTGACATTCTTACCACACAAATGTATATGTTTCCTAAAAATATATGTCTTGGTAGACTCAGCCATAACAGAAAATCTTACACTATCCTACTGAGGGCTTATGTATATGCATACATGTAAACATGTATGTATGGATTTGTCTTGTTTTACAGTAAACCAAAATTTCATGGAGAAATTCAGGGATCCTTAGGGCTCTGACTGCAGCAGGCAATAAATCTTTTTTCCAATTTGTTTTTTTTTCTCTTTTTATTTTTTTTTCCATCTTCTAAATGGTAAACTGCCTCCTTTGTTGCAAACTACAATGTAATAAGTGTTAGCAGGAGACATGAACATACTTCTAATGCACTGCAGATGCTATCTGCACAGTTTTCTCTAACTCCTTCCAACATTTATCTTTAGCATTGTGGTTTTCCTTCTTTGTTATTTTGTCATGAAATCTTCCAAAGTCCGTTATTGATTTGTCTATGACCAAGGGACAGATAAAATACTAGGTGGCCATGAGTAGAAAAGGCTGTGGAGTTTGGAGTTTTTTGATCTGAAAACTAGGGAGAAATTTAGATTTTTTGTGTTCACTTCAAGAGTTAAAAAAAATACAAAGAACCAAAACCTGAGAAATATCATTGCACCTAACAGCTCTTGCTATCCAAGTTTTGGACAGGGGGCAATGCAAGAAAAGAGGAAAATAAAAGGAGATATAACATGTATAATATTAGCACAATGGTCAGAGACTAGGATTCTCCTATCCAGTTGTACAGACATTACCATAAGGAGAATTTAAAGAAAGACACTTACATAATTTTACTTTTTTTTTCTGAAAAAAAGTTTTTTACTCTTTTTGGGAAGGAAAACAAGCACAGCAGAAAGCAGGAAGCAGGGAAAGATTTGATTGAGTGTAACATGAAGCTGATACTATCAGTTGATCAGAGACAGAAACCTATCTGCAACTTGGTCATGAATAAAGTATAACAAAATGGACAAGAACCTCAAAGACAAAGAAAATAATGTAATAAAGAAGGGAAAGTTACTGAACAAGGTATAATTGCTTGTGGCATAATCAGTGATGACTGAAAGGATTATATTAGCAACATGAGTCTGAGAGTCTTTGTGTGGGGTTGGGGAACAGGGAGAGTTCACTTATTGGGATTAGGTAGGAGGAAAATATCAGTGATGTGATGTTAAGTGATTACAGCCATGGAGTAAAATTAAGTCCGTAGTTTAAAAGGTTAAGGATAAAGGCCTGGATCTCAGTTTCACAATTATAAAGTAAAAATAAAGGGCATGATGCAGAGAGGTACAGTGAAGGAAGCTCTAGAATATAAGTATAATGGAAAACTCGAGTTGGTAAAAATAAGATGCATGGTTTATTTAATGAGAAAATGAAAAGGAGAGTGGAAAATGAAGTATTACTTTGGAGGCAATGGGAAACAAAGGTGTCAGACCACTTGAGGGCTTTTAGTTCTGCGTGTTTATTTGTATGGAAATGACTAAAGTATGGTGTTAATGTGAAGAGGCACAGGAGAGTGAGTAATTAAGAAAAATACAACAGGGTTATAGTTCTCATTGAACATGAATTAGGATGAGGTGACTAGTACTTAAGTAGGTGAGCAGATGAGAAACTTTTATATCTACAGTGAAATGGAGTTGTACAAGACCATCTGTAAAGAAGCAAAAGTTTGAATCATAATCTAAGTAGCAAAGCATAGCTAAAAATAAAAGAAATTTTGCTTCCCAGGTACACTGATCTAAGAAGCTGCCATAATGAGGATACACAAGTACTTACACAGGCTCACTGCTGCTTCAACATACATATATTAATACGCTCCAGACAGGCATGCTGGACATTAACATGTTTAGCTGCAGAGCTTGTACATGCCTTTTTCTTAGAGGAGAGAATTGTGACATGGAGAAATTGAGTGATGTGGACAATTATGCAAGCACAGGCTACAGTGAAGCCAGAGAAAACAGTATCTTCAGTAAAAAGCCACTAGATACCTTAAAAAGACAAGACCAGCCTTCCCACTAAATTTCCCATGTATTTCCATACTCTTGTAAGCAAGGGACAAAAAGACAATGCACAAAACAGTGCATCTGTGTTTATGTGCTGTTATGTGCAAACTAGCTGTTTTTTCCAGAGTTTGGTCTTGAGTACTGTTTCCCCCCCACCCCCCCATATAATTCTATGAATAGGTGGCATATATGCATGCTGTTACTGAAGCATGCAGCTTCCCAATAGCTACAGAAACTAGTTATTTCCAAATTAACAAGTAAAACAACAACAAAATACTTGTAGCAGACTAACATCAAAGCAATGTAAAATTAAGAAGTGCTCTTGAACTGTTTGAAATCAGATAGAATAGCCCTTATTTAAGCACATTGCAACAGTATTTGTAGTGTTCTTTTTCTTTTTACAAGACTGCATATTTTCAAGAATGAAGAAATAAAAGGAGTTTGGTTGGGAATTTTTTAATTTTAAACATCCAGCTTTTGGTTTAAAATAAATCAACTACTATTGCGCATTAAAGTCTCAAATGCCAGACGCATTTAGGGCTGGGTGATTTTACCACATGCTGATGTTTTGTGTCTACAGTTGAGAAGTCTTATAAATGGGTAAGGGTTGGTATCCAGGGTCTGCAGGCAACAGTTATTTGCCAATGTGAAAAGGCAGACTTCCTGTCTGAATCATTATATTAAAACACAAAATGTTAATTTACCCAAAGTTAATCTTTCTTGCATTTTTATCTTGGCTGTGGATTGTGTATTTAGTCATTGTTTAGACTTTCCTAGCATCTTTCCCTTGTGAATCCCCAAGCATCACACATTAGTGAGTTTTAATCTCTTGTATTTGGAATTAAATCCTCTTCAAATTAAGGCTGAACCTGGGACTGCAAGATTACAATCACAAGCAACAATATGTGTTTTACTTGTTTTTTTGTGTATAACTGAATAACACAGGTAAAGTAAATTGTGTGAAGTTGAAAATAGAATAAACTCTCTAAGTTAAAATTGTACTGCACTTTATCTCCATTATTTCTTTTCTGAATTAAAGTCTTATTGTAAGCAGTGTAAAGAATTTAGATCTTTCACATGTTGTTTATAACCAAGATGGTGAGTTACATATTCATCAACACACTATATACTGTGGTTCTTTTTTTCACAAAGGGAAGTTATTAAACACGTTGGAGGTAATTTGACACACAACTATATTCCATCAGCTTTTGTTCATGTGAAGTTATTCTTAATCTAACGGTATAACTTTTATATTTTATGGAGATACTGTTCATAAAATCAGGAACTCTAGTTTTTGCTCAAGTTTGCATTGTTTTGTGGCCCCCAGGAGAGGGCAGTGGTTTGTACATGCTCGAGTCAGGTTTTCCCAGAGCAAATAAGCATAAAATGCTAGATATGATATTTAAAAACACATGTCAACAGGAATAGCAGATTATCTCCATAAATAATGAGTTTTAGCAGTACATAATTTTTTTTTTTGAGTTTTCTTCAGAACATTTTTTTCTTGCAAATGACTAGCACATAAAGAGGCAAGATTGTTAACAGGTATTGTTAACAGTTAATGTCATTGAAAAAGCTATAATTTTTGAAATAAGAAAAAAACACTTGTTCAATTGTGTAAATGCACTAAGGTGTGCAAGGGCTCCCTATGAAAGTTTCTGTTCTTACAGAGGTCAAGTTTGATCCACTGAGACACATAACCAAGAAGTGCTACTTGAAAAAGAAAAGAAACAAAACCAAATCCCTGTCTATGGCCTACTTTCAGGTAAATAACAGCTTTTTCACTAGTGAATAGAAATCCAGATTCATGGAGTAGGATTGATCATTGTCAAATAGGATACTCCAATAGTCTCACTTGAGAGAACAATTTCAGTGATCTAAAGAGAAAGAAACAGTCTTTCTAGGTGGGTTACATGGCTAGTTCAACAAACTAAATTGTTACTAGGAATATAACATTTAGCTTTCAATGGAGTTCATATTATTTGCAGTGTCCGCTGAATGGTTTATTGGAAAAGTTGCGTAAGTAAAACATAAGGTTTGGTGCAAATGACGAACCACAAAAGGAATTAAACATCTTACCCTGGAAAGGGATAGTGTTATTTTGGGTCAGTTTAAATAGTTTAAGAACAGAAATAAATTTAATCCAGAAGGGCTGTCTATGTACACTGGTTTTTAACTGGTTTTATTTTTAGTTATTGAACATTTTAAGTTCTTTACAGTTGTGATGGTTTTGCATGCCCTCACAGGCCTTACCTAAGCTTTAGTGTATGCTAAAGCACCTCCAGAAGCTTAATCCCATATTGTTGAAGTGAATGTGATTTGTATGTAGTCCAGATGATGTCTGCAAGAGAAAAAATGGTGGAAAGGGTTGTATAACATCTCAGCAAACAACTAGACTGTCTGATAACCAGTTCTTCAGATTACTTATTAGAGTTTCAGAATAAGACTAAGTAAAACTGAATCATGTTGGTATTAGGCATCTTAGAAAGAATTGTTTTGTATCACACTCGTTAAACAATTTGTACAGTTACTGAAATATTTTCTTAACATTTTAAGGTCTCCAGATGCCAAGTGTGTATCATCATTTTCCTCAAACACACATAAAATTACTTAATGAATATTGGCTTGCAGGATTATTATCCTTCCAGTTAATTCCCAGTCCAACTCAACTTGCCTTTTCCTGGGCTTCTTGCCACATTCCGTTTTTCCCTGTGCTGTTGATGTTATGTATGACTGAAATGCGGAATTATCTACAGTTCATTAAAGAATCAAGTACCTTAGGCTGTTGTGTTCATCTATTATTAATGGACAGTAAGTGAAAACATGAGCTAACAAAAGACAAAGGATAAACACATTTAAACTAGACCAGTTCCTAGAGAAATAATTTCAAAACCTGTCAAACAATTCTTGAAATATGGAAGAATGTTGATTTCCCATAGATTCATTGTATATACTCTGGCACTATAACTTTTCCTTTATATAATATTTTTTTAAGCTTGAATAGTAATTTCCATTGGCAGATCTCAAAGAGATTTACGTATATTAACAAAATCAGACTTATAACACCAATGTGAAGAAAAGAAGCCGGTCAGTCTATTTGTTGCCAAAAATGTATCCTTGCCCTAGTTGACTGCTTTGTGCTCTTCTGCCAGCACAGTTTCACAGAATACTTCATTCACCAATTCCTAATTATTCTCTTCTATTTGGATAGCTTTTACGTTCCCTGATTTCTGAGGATGCTTATGACTTGTGTCTCAGATAGATTAATTAACCTCACAGGGATTGATTCTACATGAAGGAAGCCACTCACTTACAATCTCCTCTACTGCTTCCAAATATTACTGCATGCCACTGGTCCTGCACTTCTGGAATGACTTCAGAGGGCTACTGTGGCTGAGTGTAATATAGAGCAGTTTTCATCAGCTTTCAGGGATGGGAAGGAAGCAGAAACATCTTCATCCAGGTTTTTCAAGTAAGCCAGGATCCATGCCAGTCATTAGTTGATAATTTGTTAGTTGTGATGCGCTGCTCAGCAGTCCCTGTGCAAGGAACCCAGTTTTTTTTCCCACAGGTTCACTGGTCCTGCCCTACCTTTCAGCTGTTAGCGTATTTTTCTAATCATTTAAGCTGGTATTATTTTTATCTTACACATGTTTAAGGCATTATAAAATGACTTTTGCTTCCAACCATTTATTATTATTATTTTGTAATAATATTCTCATCATTAACATTTTATTGCATTATTATATATATTAACTATATACCATTGAGTAATCAGATATTTGAGCATTTCTCTTATGACCAGCTTGCCTTTCATTAAAAAATGAGCAAAATACAGAGCAAATACACCTCAAAAGAAGTTCTCTAGAGAATATATCAGTTTGCCATTTGATTACTATTAAGCCCTCCTTATGTCTAGGTAGGTATATAACCTGTTCTACAGATGGCCATAATTAATTTTTTTAAGAGTAAAGGCTTTATAAGCCACATGTGCTGAAGACTGCCACATGAACTTAACTTGATCTGCGGAGTACCCTAACATCCCATGCATAAGGGAAACCAGACTGTCCCTTTTTGCTCATAACCGTGGCCCAGAACCTTCCTCCTGAATTGTTTTTCTGCCTGCTCAGCTAGGGCCCTTTTTACATGCCACCTGAAGTGTTTCTAGCTCTACCTTTTGTTTCTTCCAACTCATACTTCGGAGTCCCTGACATTAGCCAGTGAAGTCTGTAAAACTTAATCCTATTAACTCTGAATGTGGTATTATTTTTATCTGTATCTGTCCTTTCCTCCAGCCTGGCCCAGGTCACTGGTGGTACTGCTTACGTCTCAGTCTCTGGCATCCTTCCATTTTAGGATATTAATTCTTCAATAAAATATTAATCAAACAAGATACATCTATCTGTACAGTTTGCCAGTTCTAAGCTATTAATGTTTAACAATGAAGCATTTGCCTTTTTGTTGTTAATAATATTTGGTAGCATCAGGTAGCTTGCTTGCTGTTAAAAAGGTCCTGAGCCACACAACACTCCTTCAACTATGAAAATTAAGTTCTTGCCCATAAAACTCTGTGTTGTTCTTCAGTTCTGAGGAGCTCAAAGGTCTTTACTCAGGCACTCAATTTTATAATTCCCATTTCACAGATGAAGAAACAGGCCCAGTGAAATGAATAATTTGGTCAAAGAGACTAACACATACGCATGTGTTTTACACATGCTCCCATTTTCATGTCTTGACTAGGTTGATCCAAATGTAATTAAATTGTCACATCTTCCTGGATATACCACATTAATTTGGAAAAAGAAAGAAAAAAGCTCGGGAAGAAAACTTTAAATTTTAAATCATTCCTATACCTGGTCGGGACGAGAATCTTCTAGTAACAATTTTTATGACCTAAATTTTAAGAAATGGAAAAATTTATAAAAATATTTTTTAAGCTTTTCTGTATATTCAGGAGATAATCAAAGGAAATGGCAAATCAAAGATACATAGCCTTTTCTTCTGAAACTGGTTATTTAAATTTTATCTGAATAGGTTTGGCACTGCTAATTTTCATCAATGGTCCATCTTCTTGTATAAATTTGAATATCAGAACAAAATGGACTAACTCAGAGCACATTTGACAATATGTTGTGTCTTGGTCTTAGGAAATGCTGACCATGGCAACTTCTTAATTTATTTAAAACTGCTCTGTGATCCTAAGGAACACATTCTGGGATTCAGGAGATTAGTAGGTTTAGACATATTGGAATTATTATTCTTGTTTATTTTTTAGAATTTCCAGCTTATTGGGTTTTAGTGATGTTTTGGAGGGGTTTTATTAAGAGAAACACGATAACAATCCTGTTACATAATACAACCTCATACTTACCCTAGTGAGGTACCTCTTTCTTTTCCTTCTTGTGCTCCAGGGACAATTTTAAGCCCTCTCCCCCTCCCAGCTCCTCTGCTCAGTTCTGGTCTCTGTATCTGCTGTGGTTTAAAGATGATGAGACAAAAGAGTCCAAACTCAGATCACTCAGATCAGGGGAATATGGGTCCATTCCTTTGACATACTCCCATTCTCAGCATCTTCAGCGAAGGCAGTATTTGTAGCTGCCTGCAAGATATTTCTTCAGAGCTGCCTCCTCCCTTCAAAAGGCTGCAAAACTCATTTGCCAGTCTTTACATTCATGGGACCCACGTCCCAGTTCTGTGTAGTGTTTGTAAAAATAATATGGAAATAGCACTGCCCTCTTCTTCTAAGGACAGTGTTAGCTGTTCAGTGCTTATTGTTTTGTTTGCTCAACTTCAGACAGAAAAACCTGATGCTGTGGGATATTAAATATCTTGAACCTTGTTCAAGTGACTAGGATCCTGGAGAGTCAGTATGCTCTTAGCATATGTTTGTAAAGCTGTTGTTGCTTGTCTTCCCCAGAATTCTGATTACACTGCTGTTATATGTCACTGTTCCTCAAGTGCCATCTAAAAATTGATCCTTCAAAGGAGAATTACATCTTCAAACTTTCTTTCATTTAGAAGACCAGGTTTTATTGTGTGTGGAAACAAAAAATAATGAAAGTATCTGCAGTCCAGTGGCTTTCTATTTTATCCTGGGAATTGACCAATTTCTGTAGGCTATTGGGCAGGTGATAGAAGCATATGTTGACAGTAAATGTGTGTGTCACATGAGAATATTTCTTCATTTCTGGTATTTAATAAGTACAAAGGAGACAAAATACCTAAATGTTATAATTTATTTTTGTTTTGTTCACTTGTTTTGTTTCTTGTGTTATTAAGAGTATGAAATGCTTCTCAACATTTTCAGTCAAGATCCTGTGCTCTTAGCCTGTAGGCAGGTTGTCTTAATTCCTTCTTCTGCAGGTGAGATATCTTCCAAGAATACTTGTACCAAGTCTTTGTGCCTATGTCCATAATACCATACCATACTTCAGAAGCAGACTCAAGAACTTTCTTATGTTTTCCTGCCTAAGGAGAAACTTGTATATGTCATGGTCAAACTTCAGCTGCCATTTCAAGCTTCACAAGAGGAGAGCAGTATGGTGATGTGACTCTCTGTGTTCAGGAGACTTTAGGGACTATGCTGACATATCATAAATTCAGTAGGATTACATGTGCAAAGTTTTGAAACTGGTACGTTTTTCTTTGGTTAGCAAATAACACAGAATAAACAACAGTAAAGAGCATAAGCATTGGTAAACCAAAGCACATGAAAGTTTGGAAGTGCAAAATATTAAAGCACCAGCTCTGACTGTGTGCTGACATTTTATAGACATCCCATGGACCAGGCTCACATCAACTGTGGCAAGAGCTGCAAGGAAAAAGGGAGTTGTTTTGAGCTAAATATTTTGAACTGGCATGGCAATGCAGGTAGCTGGGTACCATCCTATCCACTGCCATATGGGTAGTGGATAAACATATCTGCATCATAATGTGTTTGATTTCTGTCATTTTTAGTAACATTTGATTTGACAACCTTGGTATCCTTTCAATGTTATTAAAAATGTAATGTAATTAGCTGTAGATCATTACTCCTTTCAGGTTAACTGGTTCAACACTGTAGGCCAGTGCTGTATTTGCATCCATACCCACAGGAGAGATTTTCTGAAAAGTTGTTTTAAACCATTCTAGGAAGTGACTCAGGATAATTGCCTGTCTAATAGGCTCTCTTGGCTTCCTGGAGTCTTTTAAAAATAAATCCTTTGCAAGAAGAGAGAATGTCTAGGAAAGAAAAGCAAAAGATTATACCAGTCAAGACACTTAAATTTGATACAGTCCACATAATTTACCTCTCCTTCCAACCCAGACTCCCCTGATGTTTTGTAACACATGATGTTTGCTGTTAATATGGTATATCATTGGTGGCATTTCTGTCTGTATGATTGTCTACTGTATGCATGAGATTTTTCCTCTCCAAGTCATATCTCTGGCTTCTTCAAAGCATATGTGCTTTAACAGTTGTCAATCCAGTATGTATGTGAAAGAAGCTAAGAAACTGTTGTCCCACAAAGCTCTCAAAGTACCTTGGTTAACCTGAATTCACTATGTATTTTTTGGTGTAAAACAAAATAAATCTAAGTTAGCTCTGGGAATAGTTAGTTAGGCTGTGATATATTGCAAAAATGTTTTTTTATTCTGATATTATATATCCACAGAATAATTTTAGTTTACAATTGTCCAAGTAGTCTGGCCTACTCAATTCTCTCTAGTCTAGTTGACTGCTGTAAAGGAGTCAGAGCCTAGCCACAACTCCTCATGTGGGACAGAACTCACTCTTTCCTACCTCTTCTTCTGCCAGTGGTGGATGCAGGGTGTCTTCAGCCTATGTGCCTTCTGTCTACCCTTATCTATGAGTACTGTCCAGCAAGGCTAAGCCTGTTGCTAAATTTAGTTCAGTCTGTCCCTCAGTTTCTGAGTTCAGTCAGTGTACTGCAGAGATACTCATTTTGTAAGTCTTACTCTTTAACACCGCGCTACGGTTAATTGAAAGTGCTCCTTCATCTGTGTGAGGCTTTTTCTCACCTTTTATTAACTTTGATACTGGAGGAAACTGAGTTTAGAGTGCTGTCACTTCATTGCCTAGCTTAAAATACAGGTTTATCCAGTGACATCTACTGATTAAGATACTCAGACACGATCCTCTGCGTGATCCTGTGTGGCCAAAGGGACATCGCAGGTACACTGTGATAGAGCACCAGAAATTGATTCCTCCCCCTTTTCCTGATATGCAGGGTACAAATGCTTGCATGGGAAAAAAATATGGCAGTGTCTTAGAAGGATCATGCTTGCTGGCACATGTATATCTGCAGCTGATCACCAGCTTGCCTTCCCATCACTTAAACCATTTACTAGCACTTGGTAAACCATGGTACTGCTTCAGGCCTCAGAAATGAAGCAAGCTGCGAGATCTGTAAGTGGTTTCACTCTGGTCAGTACAGTGGAGAATTCAATCTGGAGGCTAAAAGTCCACAGAGAATAGAATTCTGTCATGCAAAATGGAAAGAAAATCACTGGGTGCATTTTAAAACTATGCCCAAGGCTGTGTGCATCTGAGGACAAAGATAGGGACCTCTGCATGCTTTGGTGTGTATTATTCCTTTGAACATATGCCATAACTTTGCATTTTCTGACTTTAGTGGATTAGAAAAAATCCTGGCATGTTCCCAAAACTGAAATATATGCAGAAATAACATTCATAGCAATACCAGTGCAAGGGAAAAAAAAACCAGCATCTGAAACAACCTCATGCTTGAGGGTGTAAACTGATCAAGTGTGGGGTTCAAGGAAGAATTTCTCTTCCCTCTTTACCTCCCACTTCTTATATAATATTCCAGCCCACAACTGGCTGAATGTAGTGTGTTTTCCGTTCTTCGTGCTCTGAATCATCAGGTATCTAACCACTGCTTGAGGCAGTGTACTAGACTAGGGAGCTGAATGGTCTGCTCCACTATGGCAGCAAGAACAGTATTTTAATATGGTTTCATTTCCTTTACTTGATTATTTTGTTATGTAGCATTAAGGAAGTGACAACTCGGCTGCTATAGTTGCTCATGTAAATATGTGTTGAGACTGATTTGAATTGGAGGAGCACATATTGTCTTGTTTTGTCAGTCATGCACTAGTGATGCAGAGTCTCACTCTGTTCCCTGTTTTTTCGCTGAATACTGCGTATGCTTGTGTTGGTCCAGTGCACAAGGTTGATTTTCACCCTCCAAAAATGGCTGCCCCTAGTATCTTTTGGGAGAAGTACTGTTTTAAATAAATCATGTTTAAAATGGAGGAAATTGTGCTCCCACATACACACTCCCAGCCTAATGGAAAGGGTTCTCCTGTATAAGAAACAGGAGTACAGATTGCCCACAGATGGGTTCTTCATACTCTTCATATAGTGGTGGTGTGTTCTAAAAAGGGCTCCTGTTGCATCCTGTTGGAAGTGAGTCTTATGTGATTCAGTGCAGAGGTTATGAATATACAACAATGCAGCTGGCTATTCTCATTTCCATAAAGAAATGCAAAAAGTTCATAGTGAAACCATCTTAATCCATAGTAACTGGAAATGTATAGCACTTCTGACAGGATGGATGTTTCTATTTTAGTAACTACATGTTAAGAGGCATATCCCTTCAGGACAGAAATTAAATGTGTTACTCTGGACACGGGCTAATAGCAGCTTTCACTGTCATTATTCCTGTCATATATGGGTAAAAAGAGCATTTGTCTTAGCATTTCATTCTTTCTGCATTTTTTTTTTTAAATGAAGGAATCCCATTTGTGCTTGGACCACACTATTGTTATTTGCACTTTACTTCTGTGTGGTAATCAGGATGTCCATGTTCTGTTTCCACTCTTCAGGGAGAAGGTCTAATATAATCTTTAAACAGAGAAAGCAGGAGTCATGGATAGCCATCTCATTTTCAACGAATACCAGGAGCCTTTACCATGCTTTAAAGAGTTTATTAACCACAGGAGCTTAGGCATTGAAAGCTGGTAGGAGCTGGAACTACCCATAAAGAACAGCTCTGCTATCTTACAAAGAAACCCTGAATCACTCTACCCTTCAGAGTCCCATGCAGATATCTATGGGACAAGCTGCCAACAGGTAGCAATGTAGTGCCAGGGTTGGTCTTCAATAACAGTAGTATGCAGCATGGCAGGATGGGGCCTCACGCCCTGAGTTATCGTTGTTGATCTTAAGTAGACAAGTGACAAATCTGTTAGCCAGATGGGCCAACATCACCACTTGTTCAGTGGTTGGATTACCTTGTCAAGACTGGGTTCTTTTTGTTATTTTTCATTACATATGAAAACATTTTACTTCCTTTGCTGAACAGAATTACTGCTTTGGACCTGAGAATATTTTCTTGTTCCTGCATCTGCCAGATTCTTAGACCCATCTTTTAAGTATAAAAATGGAAATCTTTTCAAAGAGACACCATTTTCTTCTGGAATTTATATCAAGGCTTTTGGCCATATTAGTGTTTATATGGCCATGTGTGGTGCTAGCTGCCATTAGAAAACTGTCAGAGCAAACTTTATTTTAAGCCTTTTGAATTTGATCAGATGATTATTATTGATTTCAAAGAGCCCTGGTTCATGCCCAAAGGTGATGATGGTAGAGCAGAAAAGAGAAAGTGTATGTATATGAAAAAACTAATCCACACAGCCCCAAATGGTATTCTTTTTCTTCCAGTAAGTTGCACAGAAAAGAACCTTGGCTTTACATTTTGAAATAGCACTCGCACCTCCAAAAGTGGTACCAAGACATATACTTCTTATAATTGTTTACAAATGGAAATGATGGGGTATAAAAAAAACCCCAAACAACAGTTGCTTATAATAGCAGCACATTTGTAGACTCCTCCAGAATATGCTGAACGCGTTTTGAGCTTCATAAAAAGGTCTGTATTTGGGCAGGGCTCAGTCAAAGACTTTCAACCTACATCACTTCACCTTCAGACTTCAGTTTCCTCATCTCTTAGATGGGACTACTGATACAGGCTTCTAGGCAAGCTCAGCTCCTAAATGCAAAACAAAGAGGTCTTAGCAGTCCAAATTTATCATCACTTGCCTCAGCAGGATTACACCATGAGAGCATTTCACTTTTAAAGTACTGTTTAACATTAATGCTAATACTCGTGCTTCAGTTTCTGTTCTAGCATCTCTTCTATGTAACACTGTAAGTGGCTTTCAGAGCATGTCAGACTGTACAATACTAAAGAAATAATAGAGATGCAAATAGGCAGAACATAATGGAGGTTGAAGATCAGATTAATTTTCTGAGCTTGTATTCATCTGAGATAGACACTTTTAGAAGGTATTTTGAAGTTAGGAGGGAAGCTGGCCCACATGCCTGAACAAACATTTCAGTTGGAAGGGGGTAGTGCAAAATGGAAAGAGGACATGGACAAGATGCTTGGAAGGGCTGTTTCACTCCTGTTATAGTTAAATCCAGTCAAAGCCTGGACACAGCAGAAGTCTGGGCTAGGAGTGCGTGTGTGAGACCTCTTTGCCGGACTTGATTCAAACACTGTTTTGGCACAGCTGAGAGACTGGAAAATACAGCTTTCCAAATGGGGATTTTCATGGCAGCTAGTTACATCCTGGGTGTGGATATAATATACCATGGGCAGAAAAGTACAGAGGTTCTCTTTTCCAGGGACTTATACAACCATATCTGTAGTTCCCCACCATTTCCTCTCTGACCCCCCTTGGAGCAGTTTTCTATCCAAAAGTGTAAAAATTGCAAATCCCCCAAAACTGCAATCTGAGCTCTACCTAGAGAAGCTTAGATTGTTCATTCCATAAATACCTCTTAGGGGCTGTCTGACTTGGAGGGAGAGAGGCTGAAAACAGCAGCATTTCCAGTCTCACTTCAATAGCACTGGCAGCTAGAGGAGCAGCACAGGCATTTCTCTATGTGGATTACAGGACTGCAGAACAGGGTGGAGCTGTGCAGAGACACAGCCACTATGGTGTAAGTGCAGCTGCAGCAGCCAATATTCTCATGTTTTTGCTTGTTTTCAAGAACAAATCCCTGCAAGTACCACTTGCCTTTCTTTTCTTTCTCCTCTGAAATATTGTGAAGCCAGCTTGGCAGCACTCTGATTCAGGTTTAGCAATAGCTTCTCCCAAAGCTGTGCAGAGGGACTGATGGTGCAGGCTTTTGCACTCTTCGATACGTGGATAGGGGTGACAGGGGGTGAGTGAGGTAAAAGGAGAGGGAGGACAGGATGTATCTTTGGAAAACTATAAAATTAACTGAAATTCAGCTCCTTCATGTCCTGGTAGCAGGACAGCAAAATCCCAAATAAGCCCTAGGCAAAACCCAGCTTCCTTAGGCAACTCCACAACGCAGGGATTTCTTTTTTAACCCTTTAATCCCTTGTGCAGCCAGCAGTTCCTGTTTTATGAGGATGACAGGCAATTTCCGGGCTCCCTGAGAATGAAGTCCTGTTCCACTCTGTTTGCTACACTACTAACAGATCCTTGCAAAATCTGATGCATTTAACATCTTGAGCCTGTACTTGCTTAATATTAAGCACTCTCCAAAAAAACCACTTTGGCAGAGGAAAGACATGTCTCTCACAGCCAAACCCTAGCTGTAATAGGGTCATACTTGAAGGAAGCAGCTACTATGAGGAGAATCTCCCCATGAAAAATCTGCAGAGGTACTGCTACAGACACATAGTGTAAGTCCCAATGATTCTTAATAATATCTTTTTGTTATTATTTTTATCTCAGCATTTCAGATATTCCCAAGCCCTATCCCTAAGAAGGCAGTGTTCCAGTGGGGTGCTCAGCTGCATTTATTTACAATTAAAATTCAGTGCTGCATTCATGTAATTTACCTTATCTTCCCCCATCTCACACCTGGATGTCCCATCTTCCTTCCCCAAGCAGAGACGGGAGCAGTTCTGGGAGCAGCTGTGGAGGCAGCTGTCCTCTTCACTGGCATCTTTTCTAATGAGACCCATGACACAAACAGCTCATTTCCACAGGCAGGTGCAAGAGTTTAATGCCTCCTGTGTGAAACTTACATACATAGCTAGCACTTGCAGCTTTAGAAAGTTCTTTGCCAGTGAGAGAGTGGTTGGTCCAATTGCTGTTAGGAGGGATGACGCCCTTGAACATAAACACGAATCTGGGCTGAGAAGCAGAAGCTATGTGAATTGCACAATATAATACTCTTAGTAATTGCTTTCAGCCAACAAGCAGTCACAAGAAAGACCATTGTAAGTCAGCGCTCCCTGGGCTGAGTTGTTTTGCTAATGGAGTAAGTCTGCAAACGGTTTTCCTCTTGAGAATGTCAGAGTAGGTTGCTGGGGCAGGGAAAGGGAAGTAAAGGAAGAAAGGTGAGGATTGGGAGGGAGTTGTGCAGCAAGCTCCCCTGCAAAATGAAGTAGAGCGAGTCTAGTTAGCTGTGCTGAGTGCAGCAGCAGGTCAATGTAACTACTGTGCTGGCTAACGTAATGGGGGTGGCCTTTACTGGGCAGATGTTCAAGATCTAATCCCCACTAGGAGATGCCACGCCATGCCATGTAAAGCAAGCTAGGCTGAGCTGGGGAAAAAGCAACCATACTGACTGCATGTGTAAGGGAGCATGTGTTCTCAGAGCTAGATCCTGCAGGAATGTACTTTGGAGGTGAAATCTCTAGACTTGGAAGGAATCATTTTGGATCTGATCTGCTTTACTATGACATATCAGAATCCTTTTCCTCTCCCCCATTCGTTTCTTATTATACTGTGTTTCCAGTAGCCTAACAGCTCCTTTCCCAAGAAACTGCTTTATTTTCTTAGCAACAGCCTAATCACATTGGCTGGCAATGTGAAAGAAAATAAATCCTTGAGAAATATAGTGACGTGTTAGAAACCTGTATGCTCCAATACAAGCTTAAGAGCTGTCAGCCAAGACAAGTGTCTGGAAGCCACAGACACTTTTACCTGCTTCAGCAGTTAGTCTGTCTAAAGTGCATGGGGCAATGCAAAAATAATACATACAGAACTGCTGAAAGCTGAGAGGGTGAGAAGAGGAGCTAAGGGAGGAGATAATTCCAGATTTTGGATGTTTTAAACTGCCTGCTTTCTTTCTGTCTCATGATTCCTCTCTCTATCCTCCCAGTAGTGAGCGATACTACCTGCAAGGGATTTGCAAGCCTGGCTTGCAAAGGCTCTTAGTCGTGGTTCAGGAGGAAAGTTGCACACTGAGTGGAAGGGTGGGAGGAGGAATGGCAAAGGAGATAAATCTAGGGTTTCATGAAGTGCATGGGTCATCTCTCAGCATCCTTGAGTTTGGATGAGGCTATACCAGCCAGAAAATTGCTCGTTCTTTTGCTGGTGGATGCTGACCCTGGAAGCAAAAGAAACACACTATATGGACAGGACAAGCATCTTTTCACTTTTGCTTTGTGCAACAGAAAGCAATTCCCTGTTGGAGCTTATGACAGTCACAATGCAACCCTGAAGTTTTAAAAGTCTATATTATGTATTATGAAGTGCAATCTTATAGTTTCATAGAGCTGAGTAAGTAAATTCTCTAGATATCCTAGTGGTCTTACCACGCTGTATCACTTAGCTGCTGCTATTGCTCTGTTTATTTCAGTTGTGCTCTGTAGGTGTCACGGAGATCATTTGGTGCATCTTGAAATCAGTTGCAAAAATTTTTCTTACCAAGTCCAGACGTGGTGTGCACTGACTGTGTTTTATTGGCAGGGAGGCATGGCAAGACCTGAACAGCATCTTGAAGGCATCTCCCAGATAGTTTGGTTTTGCTCCATCTGCCTTAGTTGACATAAAATTCCCCCAAGGTCCAGTGGAATCCCAGAAACCCAGCTAATCCCTTCAGGCCAGCCATCTGACCTAGCAATTGAGCAATCAGGGGACACCATTTCCTGACACTTAGGGGAAGGATGTGTGGGAGGTTTGGCTCTCAGCACTTTAATCATTGTGAATTTTCAAACCTGGGTCAGTCCTATGGAGAGCTGACCTTCTCTCCCTTCCCTGCCCTTGAAGCCCCCAGGCAAGCACAGCATGTTCCTGAATTAAAAGAAAGCTGACTGCTCAAATTTTTATTGGATGAAAGAATTTACGTGTATTTTCCATTGCTTTTTGATGTGTTAATGATTGACAGTAGTGTCTCTCATGGCTTTTCCATTTACTAGTTGTGTTCACACTCATTTGAACTGAGGCATTTGCAGAAAATTGGTGGCAGTATGCAGTAGATCTGATTAATTTCTCATCTTTCTGCAGTTCAGTTTAACAGTGGAGTTACTTTGGTTTGGCACTACTCAGTCATTATCAATCAGTCTGAGCACTTGTCATCTTCCAAGCTCTCTGTAGGCATTAAATTTCATGATGCTACGTAAATTAGTTAAATGGGATTTATTGTGTTGGATTCTCAGCCAGATCAAATAGGAGTGAGGGGTCCACTGTAGCTATGACAAATGTATTCCAGCTGAGGATTTGGCCCAGTGTCTTCAGAGTTGTAATGAGTGACCTGAGGCACAGACAGTGCAAGTCTGCTCCCATCTGTACTAGCGAAAGTTTTTTGTAGCTTTGTATTGTTCAAGAAACTTATTCCAGGCTTCAATTACAAGCAAGCTCAAGTAGCATCAACATTTGGTCCAGAGAAACTGAGACCCAAGTTGTGCAAAGTAACCTGTAATTTTGGCTCTTTATTTTTAGTGTTTTGTTAAGGCACCAAGACACTCAAAAATTGAGACAGCCAAAATTATAAGCTGCTTTTGAAATGCTGGCTGACTTGAACAAATCTACATAGTGGATATGATTCTTCTCACATACTTTTTACAGCAGTGTGACCCTCTCTGAGGGTAAGTAAAGCTACTGCTGTTTTATAGCAGTAAAAGTCGCAGAGGAATGCGTCCTATGTTGCCGTAAGCTCCCATGAGCTTTGGTATATCTGTTCTGTACTCACATTCTGTTTCCCTTGACATGTCCAGAATGTACACAGCTTTGATTTGCTGAGAACCACATAGCCACATGCCCACAAACAGATCACATGCTGAGCAGTAGTGCAGCCTCAGGCTTTCTGAGTATTGTGTGTTAAATGTGTACCTGCTGATGGTCAAACAGGCTTTTCCTTCCCTTAAGCTTTGTGCACAGTTTTTATGTTGCCCACAGTCCATGTTCCATGTCAGATTTATATTTTCAGTGTTCCACCTCAACACTTGAGATTTTGGCTTCTCTTGTGATTTCTATGATGTCAAGTAATGTCTTGGGACAACATGGAGTAACATATCTGACAAGGAGAAGTTCATGAGTTTTACATTTTGTATAAAAGTTATTCTGAGAATATGACAGGCTTATTTGAGTAACAAGGTTTCTGTGGAGTTAGGAATTACAGAAACTTAAGGTGGAAAGAAGGAAGTAGATAAGAAAGGGAGGAGATCAGAAGGGTTGCAGGAATGCAAGGAGTGGGAGCTGGAGATCAGAAGGATGTGTTTAGACTGCATGAAAATGTTAATAGGGGTAACCTTGAGGAACCGAGTAAAACTTTGGCAGCAAGAAAGGAACAGTCTCCCTCCCTGAATAACAAGTGCTTGCTCACTTCCCAGTTTTGCTGGCTTTAAAGTAGTAATCACTGAAGTTGATATTTCTGCTCATGAGCTTTGAAGTTCACATTTGTTTTTGTTGAAGAGTATTTTTCTCTTCCCTGTGTCCTAAGATGACTTAAATTCAGGCAGTGCATGTGCAAGTCCAGCTCTTCTTTGAACTGGGGAAAAAGCTGATATGTGAGACCCAGCAACTCTATTCTACTTCTTTGGTGTATTATCTTTTTTAAGGAGGCATAAACAAGGACTAATTTTTACTGTTATGGCTTTTATTATTCAAGGTAGTGAACAAGCCTGATTTGGGGGACTTTGTATTTTGTTTGATGTTTGGAGGGACAATTAATTTTATCTGCTTGAAAATTGAATTAATGAGCCATGAAGTCTTAAGAGATGGAAATCTACACAGTGCTCTCTTCATCCTTGAAGAAAGTGCTCAGATCCAATTAAACTTTTTAGATCAGGTTGGAAGAGGTGTTCCCAGGACATTTTTATAAATTAAATACACACACACTAAAGGGGGAGGAACGTTTCTGCCAAGGAGTACAATCCAGGTTGGATTTCATTGTCAACAAGTCATGCAAAGATACATTTCAAGGGTTTCATTTCACGTGGCAAGATTCACTTCTCCCAAGACAAATCTGTAGGAAGAGAGGAAAGATCTTCAAGGATGGGTCTACTGGTAGCTATTAAACATGATAATTTGGCTGTACTCCCATCTCCAAGTCCTAAACAACTAAAAGGATTGAGCAGGGGTAGGATCAGACCATATATGGTATATTTATGTGCTTCCCCTAACCATCTGCAGCTGACCATTACTTGGAGATAGGGCACTGGTTTAGACAGGCTTCTGATCTGACTCTATGTGGTCATTTTTTTATTCCTGTGGTCTTCGAGAGAGAAAACACTGTAAAGATCCTCTGATGTTTCAGCTATTCTGCAAGAGAGAAAGAGTTGTAAGATGTGGCCTGAAGAACCTGACGAGGTACATTACAAAACTCCAGAGAATTATTCACATTTTACAGTCCTTTAAGTGTCAGAAATGCACATGAAGAAACTACCTTCATTTTTAGAACTGTCTGTCTCCTTGTCAGTGAAAAAAGTGACCAGCATCTCTCCTTGTTCCCCAGTTCAGAAGTAGATTACAAACAGTGACTTTTTTTTTTCATAAATGATTTAATTTCTAGGTCCCTCCAGTTATTTTTAGAAATGTTTTGCATTTTCCTTTGCGTTTAAATATTTCTCTAAATCTGAACATTTCAAGCAGGCTTACTCATCAGTAATATCATTGCTGCTAATATTTTCATAAATAACAGATATTTTGAGTGCTTCAATTTTCTAGGAAAGCTCCGTGCTTTTAAAAAAGGGCTATTTTTAGGTGTTTCAGGCTGGTCTTGAAAAATCATTAATCTCTTTGCACGATCTTGGTCCTGCACTGTCATCTGTTTTCTTTCAAATCTCCAGAAGGCTGTGACAGAAATACATGGGAATTCCATATTGCTCTGCATCTGCCTGCCAAATCTGCTCCTTTCCTTGTCAGGTTGAAGGGAGCAACCTTTCCAAGAAGAAATGAAACAACTGTGGAGCTGTATAAGCATCTTTGCTTCTGCTGATCTGTGAGTTGAAGTTTCCTGGACTCTTGTAGAACTGTAAGATTTCCTTCTAATATGGCTGATTTTTTACCCAAGAATGTTGTAACAGTCCAGTCCCTCTGAAAACATGTAATCAATAAATCTTCAGCCTACAATACTGAAAATTCTGTACTTCCAGTGGTTTAAGATCAAGCCCTGATTACTGTGGGTATCATATGCTCATTAGACACATTGTTTCTGATAAAACTGGGGTGATCTCAATGGACAGTTCCTATTTAACTAGTAAGAGTTAAATGAGCAGAATATTTTCTAGTCTTCAATCATACACTGTATAGATATGTGAGGATAAGTCACATATATATAGTTAAAGCTAGCAATCTATTCTTTGCATCCAGTGCTTTCCTTTGGAAAATTTCCAAGCACTTTACAAATATTAATGGATTTAGCATTTAGGGAAACTGAGGCACAACTTTCTTAGATGCCTGCAACCTAATGGTCATCTGTACTGTCATATAAATAATCTCACTGCAGGTGGGCTAGAGACCTGTATTTTTGTTTTTAGCTATCTTTATGTCCTCTGAAGTGTTAGTTTACCAAAATCATAACAATTAAACTAAAATATTATAACAGCATCTTTATAATTGGCACATGTAGCCTTGTGCCTGATAGAGAAGCCATATATTCACCAACATCATTCTTCTCCCAGAATGCAAGTATATGACCCTACTGCAGAGTGGGTACTCCTCCCATTTCTTTCTCCCTCCCCTGTATCTTCCCAGAGCCTGTAGTTATAATCCCCAATTCTTCCTACTCTCCACCTTCATTTAATTTTTTGTCTACATGGAGAATATGAAACTTCGGTACTGCTGATAATGATTTTAAGAGATCTGCCCTAACCAGGTAGAATGGATTTATTTGCTAGATTAAACAGAAGACATCTCTAGAGAAGGTTTGCCAGGATATCATTCTTTCTTATGAATGTTGTCAGGAATGGGGACCATCCGCTACTGCAGACAGTCTTGGTTTTCTCACTGAGTCACTGACCATTAAGATGGGATGTCTGGATTGTGAGTGCCCTGCTTGAATTCATTTGGCAGAATCCTGAGCCCCTCTAGGCAGGTGACCCCATCAGCATCTGCACAACAGATGAAAGAAAGCAAAATCTTGCCCAAACATGAGGGGACTTCAGTCCTTTGCTACTTTTGCAGCCAAGTATACAGCGGGAACCAATTAAACTGTTTCTAACAAACAGCTGAATGCACAGAGAGGCGGTTTTGTTCTTGCCTGTGCTCTGATCTGTCAGCATCCTCCTGCACTGTTATGCAGGGATAGAGTAATAACCATGCTAGGGCCCTGCCAATATGAACTGTCTTCCAACTGTGCCCTACTGAGATATGAACTTGCCCTCATTGCTTGTTTCATACTTTTACTGCCCTGTAGGTCAGGCATCCCAATGAGTGAATCTCTCTAGTTCTGTTGTAGAGGCTCTGAAATGTGTTGCCAATGACAGAAGTACAAAGCTTGACCTTAGCCTTTCATCGTCAGCAGGTTTCAGGCAGTCTGTGAATGTTAAAAAGTCTTTGCCACTCATCATTATTAAGTTATAGGGAGAAAAACAGATGCATTTTCTGAGTAGGTGAAGTTTTCCTTGGGGGACCCATGAACTGTTTTCCAGCTGTGTCTGGGCTTATCTAGAATAGTTTCACGTACCTGCTGGGGGACATGTGTTAAGCTATAAATGTCCTACTGTGCCCTTCATGACACATTTTATGTTTAAACAGAGGCAAAATTTAGCAACTAACTCCTCACTGCCTTATCCCCTGCTTACTTGCAGTGGTGATGTTTAGTGCATTCACATCTATCAGGACATCTCCAGAGGCCCATAGTCTTTCTGATTTACACATCTGTTAGTGTAGCTGTGCTACTGAGAAATGGGAGCCTTATCTAAGAAAATACTCACTGTAAATATAAGCTGAAGTTGACCTAATGTAATATATTAACATTTTCATGTGGTGTCACTGTACTTCAAATAAAAAACAGTTTAAGAACGCCAATTCATTTCTCTTGAGAGTCAATTTTTAAATTACCAACCTCTATTTTTGCAAGATAGATCAACATACAATTCAGATTACATACATATCAGTATTTTTTCTCACTTTGACTTTAAAGATGCTATCTGTAGCTATATGTATTTTTATCTACAGAGCATCAATATTCAAGTAAGAGTGGACTAAATTATAACTGAATTATGATCTCTAGAACCAGATATCAGAGGTCAGGGAGATTATATATTCTGTGCAATTAAGTAATTTGTCATTGTCAACTTCTTCAAGAGTAAAAATGGCTGCTTCACATCAGACTGGAAAATTTATCTAATTCTGCTTCCCACTGGTCCTTGAAAAGTCTGGTTTTCATGTGTGGCAGTATTGCAATAAATGTGCTGTGGAGTCTACTGGACTATGTGTCTATTATGCAGTTGTCTGTGATTGTAGGAAACGGGACATGATGACCTTATAGTCCTATACTCCCATGAACGCACATGACACAGAATTCAATTGACCACCCTACAGGCTCTGGTGACATGTGAGAGTGCAGCAATTTAAAATGAAAGCAGATGGTGAAAAAGTCCCCTCTGTGTTTTGCCTTTTCTTTCAGGGGTGCTGCCTTAAGTCTTTGATTCAAACAGCCTGCTGAGGAAATATGTCTCTGAGCTATGATGAAACAACACTAGGTGTGCTGTTTTCAATTCTGGTTGCTGAATGCTAAGTGGTTACACAGTGATGGGGAGAGATAGGCAACCTTCGTTTTTCCTTTGAGCACTCATTAGTCATGGTCTCTTGGGATTCTTTAGCTCTTTCAGGAATACACTTAATTCACAAAGAAGCTAGAGGGAGCTGGGCAGTTTGATGCCAGACTGGGCAATGCCTCCAAAGAATAGGAAATAATCTTTGACTTCCATTAGAAATTCTCCCATTGTTAACCTTGGGCTTGCTTCTGGAGGTTGGCCAGTGCCATTAACTATTTGCATGACTTGGGGTATGTGCTTTCCAGCGTGCTTCTGTCTGTCTGTCTATCTATTTACCTATCTACCTACCTGTTTGTTTGTTTGCTTGTAATGAAATGGCCCAGGTCATGTGGATGTATAAGCCTTTTTATTTTCTGTTTAGATTGTGTGACTGTAAGTCCATGAGCCTTCTAGGTTCATGCATTTGTGGTGTTTGGACTTATAAATCTGAAGTTCTCACTAGCATTTTGGAGGCTTTTGCCATTTGAGGTGGATCATACACACTGCATTTTGTGATGCTAATCCTGTGGGGAATAATGGGCTCTGTAGTCACAGTGAAGCTGCCTAAGAAATTCAGTCATAGTATGGAAGTAGTTTTCTCAGTTCTGTGATGTCTAGAAGCAGTCTAAAAAGTTTCCATGTAAAACAAGATACAATGCTGGATTTTTGTGTCTCTCAACTTCATCTGTGTTCTGAGTGTCTCATGAAGCCTTAGGGTCACAGTGAATGTGGTACTGCTCCCAGGCAAATGTACCCAGTCTTGAGTTTTTGCAGTGGTCATTCTGCATGGTTCTTAAAACAACAAGCTCATTTTTACCTACTCACTGAGCAGTGACATAGTAATCACTGCATTATATTAACATCTGTATATCTGACACACCCAATGATTTGTTTGCAGATTTTCCCACACACTGAGAGTTGCCACTTCTTAGTTTGGGTCATTTTTACCATGGCTGTGTCAGATGTCATTTTCCCTCCAAATATTTTTGGGTGTAGCTGATTGCAGTAGAGAGAGAGGACAACACAAGCCTGCCTTTTGCAGCTCACCTGAGTTGCCTCATTAGAGATCATTAAAACAGGCAGTTGGACTAGGTGATCATCATAGGTCCCTTCCAACTGAACTGTCCTATGCTATACATGTTTATGGGTGTCTGGTTTGCTTTCCTTTTTTCTATGATGTACCTTCTATCCATATGGTTTTTGCTCCCCATTCTTTACCCAGCAGAGGAATACAATAGTCCTGGAATCTCATATGGTCCTAACTAGATGTCACCACACTGAACCACTGGGCCAAAAGAGGCATTTCATTTTTTTATTGCCATTTGGCTCAGTAAGAGTATTTTGTTATGTTTCTGTTTCATCGGGCCTGTTGGATATGTCAAAAAGCCTGTGGTTATGTTTATCAATGTTTCATGATTTTTTCTTTTGCCTTGTTTGAGCTGTGTCAGCTATTGGAGGGCTTCTGCTGTAAAATTCATCAGAGCTGACTAAGTGGCCCCTTTTCCTGCCCTCTTTGCTAATTGTGCTGAGCCAAGTAGGAGCTATTGAATACGCAGGCATAGAAGGTGAAGAAGAGTTTTGTTAACTCAAGGAAAAAAATGAGTTGTAGATAGGAGCTATTCTGATGGTTTGGCCAATAATTATAGGCTGTAGACTTCACAGGTTCCAAAAGCTAAGCAAGCTCTACCTTGCTTAATGCTTGGATAAGATAGATAGGCTTTAGCCTATAAAAAACTGTGCTGGTCATTCAAAGGCATGTATCAATTTTGATTTGAGCGCAAGACCAAAATCTGTGGAATTTGACATTATAGGGTATCAGAGTTTCTTGCCTGTGTTCCTCAGTGCTTTTGAGCACCTAACTAGTCTTAGAAGAAGGGATTCAAGAGTTCCCTTGAATCTTCAAGAAAATTCAAGAGTTTCCTGATAAGAAACATAACTTACAGAATTAAGTGGTGATTTTTGTCAGTACTTTACCTGGTTCAGTAAAATGCATCATCCTCAGATACTTATCATTAGCTGCACTGAGTATGGGACACAGCATAATACAGCTGTCTTTGATTTCTGGTTTCTCTCTGTCTTCTGGCTGTTTGCTTCTGACTCCACACAGACCCTTAGTAAACTGTCTTCTTCCTCAAAGTGTTAATATAGATGGTCCCTTGGACTGCAACCCCCTGCGTCTGAGAGTTATGTTGGGCCAATTACAGAACCCCATTTACAAAAATATTCATTAGCTGTGAATGCTTCAGTTTTTGTTTTCGAAATCTATATAATTTATGATGTGACCCAAAGCACCCCAGCTCTAGAGACTTTGGCTTTGACCTGTAGGGCTTGTTTATTCAGAATTGTTGAGCATCCACCCTACCAGTGGACTTCAAAAGCAGTTGTGGGTACAAAGGCATTCAGTCACTTGCCCAAGGTCACAGTGATGGTCATGATCAGAGCCCCACAGAGCAGTTCCTGGATCCAAGTAAATAAACACATATGACAAACTGGTAGAAAATTCTGAGCTGTGCAGGGATCCTGTGTAGCTGCATTTCCAGAAATGGGTCCTGTCTTTCTTAATAAAATTTAAACAGCTACAGCTGCATAATAAGTATCGCCACCTGTGCAGCAACAGTGACTACCAGTTGAATGGGAGCTATTGTCCACTACTGAATATATCTCTTCCATTATAGTGATTGTTTTTAAAATATCACAGCTTAGGAATTGCTTGGAATGTCCCTTCTAAGGGACTAAGCCAGTGCTTTTTGGTTTTATTTGACTTGACATGGTTGTCTTTTTGCTAAAGAGGTGGGTGAACAATGCAGCAAGCTCTGATTTTTCATACCCGCTGCAGTAAGTTTAAGGTTGCCTGGAAGATTCAGCAGCCATAGAAAGCAGCAGGTTGGAGTGGTGCCACAGCCTCATCCTTCCTCACAGTGTCAGCTGAACTGGCTAGGGAGTTCTTGCTGCACCTTTTCACAAAACCAATAATTTCCCTGAGCTCTCATTAGCACACTTCAGTGATCAGGGTGCACCATGCTGTGCAAAACCTCCACATACCTCAGGAATAATGTAATCTAGGTTTTTGTCTAAGGTCTAAGCATGATTTGACTAATGGTGATTCAGAGCTGAAATAGAAGGAAGGCTGGAGAAGTGGGCTAAACATTGTTCTCATTTAGCTGAGTTGTCTAAACACTGGGTCTTAAAATGAGCTTATGCAGAGCCTTCTAACACTGATTCTGAGTCAGGTGTTATTATCCCTCTTTTAGAGACTACAGAATCAGAAACAAGAATTGGCTTGCCCATGCCCACACAGAAATGCACAGCTAGTGTCAGCATTACAACTTGGTTACTCAGAAGCACACAGATGTTCAACATGTATCATACTTCCCACCTCTACTTGCTGTAAAGACTTCTTGCAAGGGATCAGATGCATACTCTTCGTTCTCTTGCTGTCTTTGGGAGTATAGTTGTTGTCTTCTGGTATAATTTCCTTTTTAATATAAAAGTCTTAATGAGTAAAGTAGTGCTTTTCAGTGATTATGGTTTCATGATGACTGTAAAAATACAGCTCTTTGAGTCTGAAAAAGTTTGTACGTTTCTGTTGTTGACTCTCATGGTTAAACCGCTACACACTGATGCAAAGCAAGAGAGGATATGAAGATTTCAAAAAGTGGCTGAAGGAAATTTTCCTGGACACAGCAAAGCACAACACTGAAAAACACAATCAATTTAACCAAAACCAGTAAGTTCTAAAAGGTTTAGAAAACTTCAGGTTGATGCTGAGCTTGAGACTTAGGTTTCCTCTCTGTTGACAATTTATGAATGCCTTTGCCCTCCGTAGATGCTGGGCACAACTGTGTCGGCTTCCCTGCGGCCTGGAGCAGAACCTGCAGGCCCTTTCCTTTAAAGCCTTTGGAATTTACATAACCCTGCAATTGTAGCAATGCGAAATGTGGCTCTGGTTACAATAACTAGGGTTTAGGGAACGCAGGGAGAGATTGTAGCAGCAGAGGCATAAAAGCAAAACAAAACAAAACCCTACATGCTGTTTCAATTTTCAGCAGCCACGTGAGAACTGTCCTGCAGTTCCTGGCTATAAATAAATCTCTGCCG
Organism: Pezoporus occidentalis; assembly: GCF_034315485.1. Lineage (NCBI taxonomy): Eukaryota > Metazoa > Chordata > Aves > Psittaciformes > Psittacidae > Pezoporus > Pezoporus occidentalis. The sequence goes on from NW_026913953.1 coordinate 205,213, forward strand.
TCATAGGAAGACAAAACCCAAAACAGTTCACATTCCTCCAAAATTTTCTTAAGGTTAAAAGCAGTGTGTGTCTTTGCTGAGGAATGTCAAGTTATTACTCAAGGGGGTTGATATTTGCATCAAGTGAAAGAATTTGGCATTAAGCCTCCCTTTCCCTGCTCTGTCTCTGCCAGCTCTTTTGAGAAAACCACTTAGGACTGCATATGGATAGTGTGCCTGGCAATGCTTCGTAAACCCCCAGGGCCTTAGTGTCAGCTGAGGTGGGAACTTTCTTTGAGATGAGCAAGGACTACTCAGAAGCATGCCTGTTGCTTCTTGTGAGACGTTACATCCTAGTTCTCCTACAAGTTGTGTTGGGAACATGGGGATGAGGATTGCTTCATTGCTGTGGCACTGACAAATGCAGACATGAATGCAAGATCAAACAGCCAGTGCTCCATACCAAAAGTAGTGCTATAAAAATAAGCAGGCCTGATTGATAAAGAAGCTTATACTTATACATGGGGCTAAATAAAGATTAGGTCAGCCATTCAAACCCAGTTTCAGTTGATCTGATTGAAAAATTGTTACAATTGCAAGTGCCATAGGATAAGCTACCTTATGTTTAAACTTAATGATGAGAAGATGCAGTGCCATGTGAACTGCATAACTAAAGATAGCTCTTTAGGGAATATAAGGACAAACTGAATAATGAAGTGGTAACATAGGGAATGAGTGGAGATAATCTTTATCAGAGAGCCCTAGGGTAACCAGGACCATGTGAGGGTTTCTCTACATTAATGAAATAGAAAGATTCAGTTAAAACTTCTTTCTGGGAAGGAAAGGTCCAAGTCTTAAAATGTGGCCTGTTGTGGTGAGATCCCAGGCTGCAGCACTGGAGATTGGGAAAGAAATATCAACACCAACAAACTGGGAAGGAACTGCAGTTTGCAGGGAAATGGATGGGTTTAAGTTGATCTTGTACTGTGGTGTTGCTTTGAATGGGCATGAGGCCTCCCCAGATGGGGTATCTTTGAATTTGTGAGTGTTCCCTGAAAAGCACAGGAAGGACAATCACACTCATATTTGGAGGCACCTCAACAGGAATCTCAAAATTCAACAAAAGGAAATGCTGAGGCCTGTTGATGGGGAAGAATAACCTCATGCACCAGTGCATGCTGAGGACAACCAGCTGGAAAGCAGCTTTGTGAAAGAGGACCCAGAGTTCTGGTAGGCAACAGGTTGAACAAGTCTGAAATGTACCCTTGTGGTAAGGAAGGCCAACAGCATCTAGACTGTATTAGGTAAAACACTGCTAGCAGGTCAAGAGAGGTGATCTTTCCTCTCTGCTCAGTGTTGGTGGAACACAACTGGAATCCAGTTTTGGGGTTCCCCAGTGCAAGAGAGAGATGGACATATTGGAGAGAGAGGGCAATAAAGGGCCACAAAAGTCATTAAAGGGCTGGTACGTCTGACATATGAGGAGAGACTGAGAGACCTAGCACTGTTTATTCTGCAGAAGAGAAGGCCTGAGGGAATCTTATCAATATGTATAAATGCCTGACAGTGGGGAGAGTGAAGAAGATGGAGCCAGAAGCTTCTCAGTGGTGCTCAGTGGCAGGAAAAGAGTTTATGGGCACAAATTGAAACACAGGAAGTTCCATTTAAACGTAAGAAAAACTTTTCTAATGTGGGCATGATCAAATACTGGAAAAGGTTGCTCAGAAAGGTTGTGGAGGCTCCGTGTGCAGAGTTATGCAAAACCTGACTGGATGGGGCCCCAAGCAACCTTCTCTAGTTAGCCCTCCTTTGGGAAGTGGGTTTGGAGCAGGTGACTGCCGACAATCTCTCCCAGCCTTGACTGTTCTGTGTTCTATGGTATCTTAAGCTATTTTTTTTATTCATGACTGAGCCAAAACAGCTCAAGAACTGTGATCATAACTGGCACTTACTATTCTGGGCCAAGCACTACTTGGGATGTGCTATCCCATGTCCTCTTAAAATAAATTATGCCAGGACAAAACTCAGGAGCTGTGGTGAAAGGTTTGAGGGGAGCAGTGGAATTGCTTCCTGTGTTATATATAATTTGAGGTTGGGTAGAGGACTTCACTCTCTCCTGTTTCTAATGTGGTATCTTTCACTAGTAGCAAATTCTTACAGAAATGTTAAAAAAAAAAAGAGGCCTGAATTTGCCCAGTGTTGGCAGACCTGTGTTAAAGTTAATATTGTTACTTCAGTGGAAAATGGGGTTAAGGAAGGGAAAACAAGGCCCTGTGTTTCTGTATCCCCAAAAGACTACAGTTTCTATGAATAATCTTAAGGCAACCAGGGAAGAATTGACAATTTTACTGATGTTTCTTTTAAAGCATCTTAGTTAAATGCCATGGGAAGAAAACAAGGTAAAGGTCACTTTAATATTTCCTATTTCCTAAAATGACAGTACAGAAGCATTTGTGGAATGTCCTGGAGCACAATCATTTGGCTTTAATAAAAAATAATGAAGTAACCCCAGCAACAAGAAAATTAGCTGAATGATAAAAGTAAATAATTCATAACAGATTTCCTCCTAAATCCTGGAAGTCATCTGTCTAGAGCAGCTGATAGAAAGAAGCCAAAGCCAATAGTTCTGTATCAGCTGAAAACCATCGTTGTATATGTTAATTACATGCTGTGCAGATGAATTAATTTCTTTTTCTGTGTCAGTGATCACTTATGATCCCTATACTCAAAGTTAATGTGTAAATAATCAATAATTTGTCTGCAGTGCAGCTGCAATAAGTGTTGAAGGTGTATGTATATGTGAGAGATGAGTACATGTGAGATACACATATTGGGTTTGACTCTAGAGTATAGTAAGAGTTGACTGCTTCAGTACAGAAGCCTTTAAGTGTTTTCTTGTCTTTACATGCCCAAATAGTATCTACAACCTGCACCTTCTCTTGCTTTGTGTGCTTCATGCACACTAAGCATGTACTTCAAATCATTCTGGTTTAAGACAAAGTAATTTCATCGAAACACTGTAAAACTCACAGAGACCCGCTCTGTTACCTTGTACTGAAGTTAACAGAGACCATACAGGAACCTTTGTACATATTTGTTCTGTAAGTTCTTTTGAAATTGAAAAAATATTGGAAATGCATTTTATACTGATAGAAAACTAACAGGAACTATTCATTTGAAGTTGTTTCCACAGAAGTCCACCTCTACAGTCAAAATAGCTGTACTAACTCATACATATGAAGGTGGGCTCTCTCTAGACAGTGAGGACCTGAACTGAACACAGAGACCTACACAGGAGAGAAGAGCAAATCAGAAACTATAGAGATCGTCCACATTAGTTCTAATTTGCATGTGGGGAATGGGAGATGAACAGCATTTTAGCTATCACTTTTGTTCTCTTAAAGTTCTGTGGTGTTACCTACATTCACCAGGCAAGAGGAATCTTCTACCTATTGAAAAGCAGTTTTTAACTATAGAGCAAAATTAGAGCAAGCAGGGCCTCACTATACCCAAGACAGGTGTGTTTAGAAACAACATATATCCTTAATGGCATAAAAACTGTAACCTTTATTCCATCTGTTCCCTTTACCCCATCACCATTTCAATAGAACAGAACTTGTGTCCAGGCTGCACTACAAGTGTTAGTCATGCTGTTACTCACTTTAAGGGCCAGCATAGTAACTTGGTTTTGATTATAATTATAGTCTAAACTGGAGGCATTTCTTGTAAGCTAGTAAATATGCTTATTGGAAATGACAGTTTAGTAATGTTCTTGATTTTCTGTTCTATTTTTCCTCTTTCTTTCTTTATTCTTCCTTTACTCTTCTAAAGTGGCCACTGATTAGAAGAAAACCTAGTGTCAGCATCTTTCTCCTTTTTGCAATTTAGAATCCTTCAGGGTTTTAGTCTATTAAGAAGGCCTTGTGCATTCAACTTGTGCATGAAGCCTAATTACACCTGGTGTCTCATAATTTTTGGTGTCCTTACTATTTCTCCTGTAGTGCTTGCAGAAATCACTTACAGCGACAAAATAACGTGAAACCTTTTCTTCCTAGCATGGTAGTTCCACTTTACAGGATCTGAAATGCTGTGAAGCCATGTGACCCAGCTTCCACTGCCGCACACTCTGCAGCATGAGTGCAGTACAAGTGTAAAGTGTGGCTGGGTTAGGATGGTTTGTGCTTCATGCTGATGAAAATGAGTACACCAAGCTGCAGGGCAGTAGTGAATCAGTCGTTAGGGCTCAAGCTTAATTGTACGTCTGCTGAATTGAGTAGTAAGTTTCCTGTAGTTGTCTCCATAGGCATGATTCTGCCCTTCTGTCCATATCCTAAATATTTCCCAGAGCTGTTAGAACCTCACAGACAGCCAATACACAACATACAAATGCTAAACTTCAGATTCTATTATGTGGAACAAAGGATGAAGTTTTGTTCACAGCTCCAGTTCTCTAGCTGTGTATAAATATGTATTCAAGAGGAACACATTTACTCCCCATAATTTTAAACAATTACCATTTTACATCTTTGAAGTCTTCTGGAAAACTGACTGATTTGTCCTTGATTAGCTACATTCCTTGAGGTGACCAGTTTCCTGTCCGGCATGTGCAGTGGTTCAGGAGCAAACAATGATTTTAGTGCCCAGTCTCTGTTCATGAATTATCTTGTGCAGAATCAGGGCCACTACCTAGTTAAATGTGTGCTGCTCTCTTGGCATAGCCCAGGTCTCCTTCTGGCTCAGACTGCCACGATGGAATCAGGCCTTTCAGAATCTGGTGTGTCCCTCTTTGTATCCCAGTCAACTACTATGGAGAGAGAGTAATGTATTTTTTGCCTCCAGAACAACTCAGTCTTACTGGTAATCACACATCTACTACTTAGCACCCCACTGGAACATTGGTACTCTGCGTTCCCAGTGAACTGAACTGTCTTGCCAAGTACAACAAAGGTGGCTTAAACATTTTTTCTTCCCTCTCCTCACCCTCATGTCAAGCAGATTTCCAAGAGAGCAGTTCAGCATCCTTTGCTTAGAAGTAAGGAGCCACCTTTCCATAGGAACTTTGTCCCATTTCCAGGACTCCTAAGCATAGGAATTCCTGTAAATAAAGCCAAGTATTCTACAGGAAAGCATGTGTCACAAAATAGGAAAGATTCTGTGTGATGGAAGTTACATCTAAGAAAAGTCAGGGTGGGTTAACAGCGGTGTAATGGAGGGGAAAAAAACCGACAACAAAACACCAAAGCCCTAAAAGCCAGAGTAAAGAGTTTGACTACCAAGTACTAAAACTAAATGTCATTTGCAATTAATTGCTATAATAGGGTCAGCTGTCTTCCTAATTGATTTCAGTTTTTAACTAAGAGATCAGTGCTGCTAATTAGTTTGCATGTAAACTTCAGAGGACATGAATAATCCAAGTTTAGCAAGCCACACCAACTGTAACTAATCCTTCTAGCTCTTCTGCAAAGAATACACAGTAAGCAAACATTGTCCCCTGCCCAGCACCACAGATACAGCCAGGGCTTGTTGTTCCAGCTATTTTTTTCCACTGAGATGCTACAAAGCACTCAGAAGCATGCAGAACTGGCAACCTTGAAGTCACTTTTGAAGCAAATGGGTAGAATAGGAATAATATGATAGCTCTATAGCCAGTACTGTAAAGAAGTAAATATTTAGCTGGAGCTCCCTGCCTGCTAAGCAGCTGTTTCTGTATCCATGATAGCCAAGATTCATTTACAAAACCCCAAGGCTGTTCTAAGTTGGCATCAGTCTTAACATACCTTGAGCAGCTTATTGACCACAAAGTCACAAGGGCAGTTTAAAAACTGCCATTACTTCTTCATTCTGTTTTTGTGCTAACCAGAAGTCAACTAGAGTAAAACATCTAGCCTAGACTCTGTATCAGAGTAAGAGGGGGAACCGAGCCTTCCCCTTCGCCTTTCCCTCTTCCTTTGTACAGATGTTGCTTTGATTTTCCTGGAAGTCACTGAGGTCTGTGCATTCATAGCTAAAGACTAGGAACTGACTGTATTAATAACCTACTCTTGGTTGGAACAAAGCATGCTGATTTAGATCATTGCTAATTAAATGGTGGTCAGTAGAAAATCAGGCGTTCCTTAAACACTTCCAGAATTTAAAAAGCCCATATGCCGCTCCCCACCATGCAGCTAAACAAATCCATGCACGTAAATCAGGGAAATAAAAGGAAAAATCTCCCCAGACCATTTAGATCCCAACCTAATTTTAAAATTATTATTAGTGAAATCCTGTGTTACAGTGCAGCCCAAGGTGGTCTTTGGATTTTTTTCAGAAAGGAGGAAAAATCCTTGAAATGAAAAATGTTGAAGAATATCATTATACAGACTTTTGTTGGAACAGCTGCCTAGGGACAAGCTAACTCCAGCCCTCCCTAGTTCAGATATGTAGTATATCTAGCCAAGAACACGTGGTTACTAATGTTTGTGATACAGATCATCTGTCTGCATACTGCACCTTTCTGTAAGGTGACCGTTTGTTGGAACATAGCTTTTTGTTGGCTGTTTTTTGTTTTATCTTTGAATGATTCCTTCTGAATATAAGAAGATATACACAGAAATAAGCATTAAAAATGATGGGGAAAGCAGAGAAGGACTCCATTTTACAATTCAGTGCCCTCTGTTTAGCTAACTGAAAAGCAGAAAGAAACAGAAAGAAGTTCAGCTGGTCTATTATCCCTGAGAAAGTATCATGAATAGGTTCAAAACATTCATAAGGTGTTAGTTGTGAACACAACCCAAGTTTCTTCAAGGCAGGCAAATGAAGTCACAGTGAAGTTGGTGGTCACAAATGTTTAGAGTAGTCAGAGACTGCCAACTACCTTTAATTGCTGGCAGATGATTGATGTTTTAGTGGCAGAAAATTTAATCTAATTCTGGTTGATTCTGTGTCCTTTGCCTTCAGGGATCTGGGTTTGAGCTGGGCTGTTATCTGAAAACATAGTTGCACTTTCAAGATGTTTGAGAAATACCAAACAAAGCTAAAGGGAGAAACAGGACAATTCCTGCAGAATTTCCACAATTTTTTCTTTTTTTCCTTCACTTGGAGTAATCTGACTTTTGCATTCCAACACCTTGTAAACCTTTTCTCCTTTCTGAATGGCAAATGCCTTTTTCCTCTTTCCATAGCTGTTGTCTGAGTTGCAGCAAATACTGATGGCTTTTCTTTCAGGCTTGCGTGTTCCCTTGTCAGCAAACAACCTGTGCAGACCACTCACTAAATCTTAACCAATACAGGAGAAAGAGTTATAATGGGCTTGGGAAGCCAATGAAAGAGAAGCAGCTGTATACAGGAAAAACACAGGGAAAAGGATGAAATTGGAATCTACCATCTCCAGGATAGTCCAAACTAACATCTTACATCTTATTTTGATGGATACAGATTTTAATGTAGTTGTAGTTGACTAAGTTCTGTGGCATAGACATTTTATAATGGGGGAAAAAAACCCTTTTAACTTAAAAACAATTGGCAGAAGTATTTTGATAGCTAGTATATTGATTGAAGGCATTGCTGAGGAATGTTATCTTCATGTTGAAGGCTGTAACTTTCATTACCTGCACAAATCCTACAGATCTGATAAGGCTTAAGTTTAAGGAACAAATTTATTTTCTTTCAACCAATTTGTTTCTTTTTGCTGAGAAAATAAACCCACCAAAAATAAACATTTGTACTGGGTTTGTAGTGGCAGCTAACTAAACCATTTTTCCATGGTGTCAGGAATGCTGCAGAAAAAGTACACCAGCAATACATCAGATGCAAGCTAACCTCAACAACAGTAAATTCTGCTGCAGTTTCACTCAAACATCTGCATGCATGCACATGTATAAATGCATACACTCACACGCAGGTATGTACACACATTGTGATTCATCAGGTGGAAAACAATCTTGTGGCACTAATAGTTTTAATTTTTAATTAAGAATGAACATTATTTCAGATGAGCATTGTCCAGATCCCTACTTTTTTAAAGTTCAAAGCAAGTTCGTTCTCAAGCTGCAGTACTAGCACATTAAAGATGTGGGTAAGGACTGAAAAGTTTTAATCTGAAATTTATATACCCCTGAATTGGAGTATATTTTCATCCTTCTTCATCAGGAAGTCAGTGGGAGTGGAATCTAGCCCTTAGATCTGATGGTGTGGTTTGAGCCCAAAGATAAAAATAATTTTAGAAGAATTATATTACCTAAAGGAGCGTATATGCATGTCTGTGTTGAATTGACCATATATGCCTCATTTCAGCCCCTCAGCAACAGGGGACAGAATTTCTTGTGGCTCTTTGATATGTAAGGATAGTGATAAGTAAAGATAATGTTAGTATATAGTGGTAATACTGCTCTGCATGTCAGACTCAAGAGATGCTCAAAGTGTTGTGTGGTATTTTGGAGACTGGGAGACATGCAGAAACAATCTCTGTAAGGAGGCTGTGAAAGCCTTGCTAGTTCTGTAGCCTGTGGTGGCTGAGCTGCAGACGCTATAGCTTCCCTGGCTGGTGGTGTCAGGCAAGGCATGCGGCCGAGTTCACAGAGCTGTGGTGTTTAATCTCATTGTCAGATGGACCAGGCAGCCTGGCACTGGGTCTCCTCTCACAATGGGCAGTTTTGTTGTTAGATTAATATACCCGTGTCCTTTTGTTTTGACAAGGGATTTGACAAACAGTTCATAGCTCCAGAGGTGGAGCAACATCTCACAGAAGCTTTTGCTTCTGTGTTCTATAAGGAATCTGGTTTTGAGTAGCAAATAATCTATTTGGTTTTGTATTTGCTTTCCCCTTGTCTTTTCACTCTTTACTATTAGGCACCCTTATACACCAATAATACCCTAGCTTTCTGGTCTTGACCTTGGTCATCAGAGCCTAAAAATGCTTATAGAAATAAGCAGGTGATTTCTTTAATGGTCTTATTCCCAAACTCAGAAGGAACTGCCTTTGTGGGTATGTTTATGCTGTCTTGGGATGTAGACCTTACATGATACAATGTCCAGAAAGAGAAACATACCTTTTATCTTTCTTGGTAGCTTTGGAATGTCTTCTGGTTTGCTGCCCCACATAAGCTAAGACACCAAAATAACTCCTATTAAATATCACATCTTGTGCAAGGGGATTGCTCTGCAGAATCAAACATTTTTGCAAACTACAACACTTTCCAGTTTTCACTGAGGTATCTGCATTGCAGTATTTAATAACAAAAAGCTGGCTTCTCTGTCATCTTTTGGCCCAAGCTGTTACTAATACAAGTGTTCAATTATATAACACCACAGTTTAATGGACTTTTTTTGTTATTGGGGAAACAGTCACAGAAAGAATCAGTGATTTATCTAGTTTCATTTACTGCTGACTAAATATTGAAGCATGCAGCAGAACTCGATTTCTATGTCCTTTATTTTATTTAATATACCACACATTTCTCCTACAGCCAGTAATAGAAACCAGGAGTTGTGCTGTAACCATTAGACAGTGCACTGTCAATGGAACATCCAGATGTTGCGGGGGTGGGGGGGTGTGTGTGGTGTGTGTGCAGCTTTCACAAGGGATTATGAGCAGAGTAAGCAGCAACGTATGTAAGGAACAGTAGATGCTCTTTTTTACCTTAATATTTATGGTGGTTAGATCATTCTGGTCCAGTGGCACAAGCCTGTTTCCTGCTGGGCATACTTTGGTATTCTGTATGTTCTTGTTTTGTGTACCTGGAGCAATGGAGCATGGTTTTAGCTTACCCCAAATCCCCATTTCTCTCCATTATTGGTGTCTTTGCCATTCACTTCCCCATCCACTGTAGCACCTTACCCTGTTTTCTTGTAGGTAGACTCTGACTGTTTTGAACATACCAGAATAACTTTAGCTGAGGTATCAAATGGATGATCAGCTTTGTCTTAAAGACGAACATTCTTTTAACTTTTAACTAATGGACAAGAGCCATTTGTCTTGGTTACACTGTATCGTAATAAATGGTACAGTGTGCTAAGGTGAGAAGGGAGATGGTGTCAGTAATGTGAGCCTATCTAACCCTCGTCCCTTGGCCTCCTGCTGCAGGTTAGTTAATTTCTAGGGCTTGATACAGGTCTTTGTCTCCAGAATCTTGGCTGGAGGAAGGAGAGGGAAGCAAGAGAAGGAACTGGTTAATCATTCTCACCTCTTCTTTCAGCTCTTCTTTCCTCTTCCAATGAGAAACTGAGAGGATGGTGGCAAAATGGGAGGACCAAGAATGTTAGGGGGAGCTCAAAAAATGGAGATCAGCTGCAGAAGTACCTGGCATGCAGAAGGGGCAAACAGGGAATAAAGGGACAGGGGCTTGGAGGTTAAGATGAAAAAAGTAGTAAGCAGAGATGTGAGTGGAAAGTGAAGAGTAATAGACCAATGGAAACATGTGAACAGACAGAAGGATTGATGTAATTTAGAAGGTCACTTCTATTGTGCATCACATATAGCTTGTATGCGTAAATCACAGAAAACTTTCCCAGGCTTTATGCTGAGAAAGGCAGGAGCACAGTACAGCTCATGCTAGAGGAATACTTATGGGTCCCTGTGGTTTAATACAAGGTTAATAATGCTGAATATTATAATTCAGTAACGTGGCTAAATGGCTACTTAGCTTACAGGGTAAAATGCATACATGCTGGCAGTTAGCAGGTAGCTACTGAGCCAGCTTGTGAAGGACCATTAGCATCAAAAGGGCTGGATTCAGCTTCTGGTTTGTACCCATGTTGTTCTACCAAAGGAACAAAGAAGCTGAAGGACATTATAGCTTGCTAACATTTGCACCCATTCCGTGCACCGGTGTGTGTGAAGGCAGAGAGGACAGGACAGTGTTGGCTCCGTCTCATCTTGTTTGGTTTGGCCTGCCAGTTTGAAGGCAATCTCTTTCCCCTGTAATTTACTTTCTCTGTTTGTGCCATTACATATATACATATTTGTGTATATGTATGACTTTCCCTTGTGATATGTGTTGATTGGTGTTGTCATCATGAAAGTTCAGTTATTGTAATGAAAACAAATGACTTACACATACAGAGAGCAAACCATATATTTCCATGAGTTAAAAAAACAGATGGTATTACTATCTCCAAATTTTAGCGTTACTTGACATAAAATGTGGTTTCTTCCAGTGCAAACAGCAGCACATGAGTCAGGCAACTCCCCCATATTAATCTAGCTATTATTAGATACATTTGAAAGTGAAGTCAGAAAACAAGCTAGAAACAGGGGTTTACACGTGATTTAAAGCTATCCAGAGAATGACTGAAGAGGAAAAACTGGGAAATTAGGGCTTTTATTCAGTTAAGTCAGACCCTCTCTGTTACGGGGAATAAAATCCATTCAGGTCGCAATGACCCGGGTTGCCAGGGGATATCCCTCACCCTGGTACCGCCGTGGGCTGTGGGAAGGGAGCGGTGCCCAATCGTGCAGCACCGGGCACGGGGCTGGAGGGATTGCACCAAGCCCCACAAGGGGCCCCGCACTCGCGGTCCAGGTAAAAATGCGGCCGCTCCCGCTGCTGCCGTCTCCTCCGCGGCGCGGTGATTCCCGCCTAGCTGCAGAAGGTGCGAAGGAAGCAGAACTAGAATAAAAAGTAAAACCAAAACCAACGCAACACCTGAGAGCCTTTAATGAAAACTCTATAGAGGAGCGTTGGCCCTGTTGCCAAGGCGCGTAGGAGCCAAGCCTATCCTGCAGTGGTTACGCCCGGGCTGGAAAGGGCAACTACCCGCGGCTCCAGGCGCCGGCCCGGGCAGCCCTGGTGGCTCCCGGCCGGCGGCGGGTCGGAGCTTGTCCCTTTAAGAAAACGCAGCACAGTAGCAGGGGCCGGCCCTGCCTCCCGAAGCCTGCAGCGCCGAGTGGGGTTGGGGAATGGGAAGCAGTTCCTGATCTGGGGCCGAGAGAGCGCACACGGCAACAGTAGGAGTAGCAGGAGCAGCAGCAGGAGCCGCCGGCACAGCCACCCCGACTCCACTCGCTCAGCAGCATCAGCGTGTGGATCAGCCCTCCGCCTGGCTCCCTCGCACGGGGTGGACGGTCCTGAGCACTGAGCTCGGCTGCTGTAGGAAAAGCAAGTAGGAAAGTATACAGCTGGATAAAACTGGTAAGTCAAACTAAAGTTACATCCTCCTCCTTGGGCTGCAGTTTCCCAGTCTCTGAATTTGTAATGTTTTTTTTTTGTCTTTTTTCAGTAGGTTTTTTTTGTTTTGTTTTGTTTTTTTTTATTGTCTTCTAAGCAGAGCAGCTGAGAAAACATGGAGGCAAAATAAAAGTGTAAAAAACCCTGAGGATTTGTCAGTGTTCGTGCTATTTTTAAACCGTCTTTTCACACTGACGCTTTGCTGCAGGAGTGGGGAAGGGGAAACCAGCAAGTGCTTTTGTATGTGGAGGGAAAGCAAGCTGCTAAGAGTTGTCATTGACTTTCTCAAGGAGAGGATTAAAGAAGGGGGAGCCCACAAAAAAACTTTCAAGACTGAAGTGACTTGTCATTTACTTTTCCAGAATGAAAACAAATCTCGTGTTAAACAGTTTTAAAACCGACTGGAATGTGTGCAACAGGAATAAGAATCTGTTTAAAACTGTGCTATCAGTGAAAATCTGGATGCCAAAGTATTGCCGAGCGAGTGTCGTGTATGTTTGTTTAACTAAATACACGGCCAGCCCTGGACTAGCAGAGGCAGTAAATGCCATTTTATTTGCTTCGGACAGAGGGCGACGTTGCTGCACCTGGGATAACCCTCCCTGGAACAGGGAGCTGTTAAAAACTCAAGTGAAAGATCGGCTAGCGATACTTTAAATCATTAAAGCAGAATTTGTTCACGCATGCCGAATGCTGCAGCATTAGCATTAGCATCCAGTTAGTCGATGTCTTTAATTTATGTTTCCTTAAGTTGTAGAGGTTGGTTGCTTGTTTGCTTGTTTTAAGAGATTATCTGAATTATAAAGAAAAAAAATCTAAATAATATTAATCAGATCTAGAAATTAAAGCCTGGTGATGACCCTGTTATCTTTTCTGGAATGTGTTGTGGGGTCAGCATGGATAGAGAAAGGCAAGGAAAGCATGGAAGTGCTTGACAGACACATTACTCAGTAATGGTGTAGGAGGTGAAGAAAAACTCTCAGTGTTGATCAAATTGCAGGCAATCCAACTGTCAAGTTAGACATCTGATATGGGAACATATTCCTTGTATCCAGTATGGATATGTAGCAGAGATTGGAGATTTGTAAGCTGAATAGTAAAACCTGTAAACCCTAATGACTGAACAGAATATTGTGAAGTAGTTTGGGGAAAGGGAAGGGGCATGTTTAGGCAGACATGCAGCTTTCTTCACGGAAATCCCAGTACCACTACTAGTACTGATAGAGGCTGATAGTTGTGCCATATTTTGCCCATATATAAAAAAGAGTTAGAGAATACAGCAATAGACTGTCCTTACCTCTGCATGTGTATTTTTGCTTATGCATACCCTGTTGGGTATAAGAACATTCTGCCACTTTGTGGAGTAGGAACTTAGGTTTCAAAGGCTTTGAAAGGAATGAAAGTATTATTTTAAGTGGTCCAGTTCTATTGTAAGTGGAGAAGGATCAGAGCTGTCAAGTTCCTGTCTGATACAACCACTACAGAACTTGTTTCTGTTCTGACTTGGGGCTCTGGTTGTGCCTTGAACAACAAGGTGCTTCTGTCTGGCTTTATTCCTGTAACTGACAAACCACATGCAGAAAGATTTGCAGGTTTTGGGTCCTTAATGGACATGCTGGGCAAAGCAGATTAGGAGAGCTGAATGGTCATATGGAATGTAGTCATTCAAACTCCCAATTATTGTACCTCATTGAAAAGTTTAGACTGCTACTATCTCTGCTGAATCAGTGGAGTATGTGAGCGGAAGTCAACTTAGTTGCAAGAGTCAGTTACACAGTTATGAGGGAGTGCATCTTTGGGGTATTAATAGGTTTTGAGGATAAAAATAGCCATTTCTTTGTACTCCTTATAGTCCATTTGACATCCAGGTATCAATGACCCTTTGAAATGATTTTCTAGATTAGAGGAAAGATTCCCCTCTTCAGTTCGTCTTTGAACTAGCAGGCACTAGACAGATGTCCAACTCCTGCTTCTGTAATTTACTGAGAACTCTCTTTCACTTTCCTATAAACAGACTACTTGGGATTACTTAGCTGTCCCCTGTGTGCTGTGCAGGACATGCTGAACCCCTGGGCAGTGGAGCAAGTGCATTGAGAATCATAGAGCTATCATCATCTATGTGCCCTGCAACAGTTTTGTACCTAACAGATGATTGTCTTGGTTACACGGCTAATTTATTTACTGAAAAGTGTGTCTCCCCCACTGTCACTGGTGTTCAGATAAGCTCTATCAGTTACATTTCCCAATCTATTTCATGTCTGCATGACATGTTTAATATGGTAAAGTGATTTTAGTTCAGTTCTACTTGCTGACATTTCAAATTAAAAACTTTGCTTCACAAATGGAAGAGACAGTTTGATGTGTCTGATCCTATTTTTACTATGTTGTTTGGAAATTCACTTTAATATGCATTTTATTTTGCTCCTGAGTGTTTTTCTTTGAGTTACTTTGTACCTCAGAATCCACACTGTAAGTCTGTCTGTGGCTGATGCTGAGGTCATGCACTTAACTCCTGCAGAGTCTCCAAAATGTGAGTTTAATATGACATGTGTGTGATATTTAAAATGTGAAGAAATCCTCCATCTATATTTATGTCAAGTTAAAGAAATGGAGCTTTCTTGAATAGCTTTTTTCATTAGAGACTGTTCTTTCTATCTGCCAGGAGATAACTTATGATGTTGGCAGTACTATTAATTCTGTGCCTGCCATTGGAGCACTTGTCTACAACTTGCTTACGCTGACACTGCCCTCTGAGCGAGTCTTGCCAGAGCAAGACTCATAGTTACTCAACAGATTACTGACAGGTCAGTTTCTAATGTTGTTTTTGGTCTTTTGCAGAACTTCACGTTCTTGTTAGTTCATCTTTGAGCATCTTATATAGTCTACTTCATAAAGCCTACTGCAAAATCATTTCCCTGAGGAAGTTTCTGGCTTCATGTAGTGCAGGATGGCTTCATCAAGGATTATGAAGGCCTGTGATACTCACATAGTTGAGCTGAATGTGGTCTTATTCTTTGTTGTATATAAGGCCTCTTTTTGCTTTATATAACAGAAGCAGAATTCCAACTTAAAACCTCAGTTTCTTATCAAATGCTCACTGTGCTGACAGTATAGTAACCTGACTTGTTCTTTCATAACAGCTTTCATGGACAATTTTTTTACACTGAAAAGTGATAGATGTGTTTTTATGTCTGATTTATTTTCCTGTCTCTACTTTTGCAATCATTTGGAATGCCACATTTTCCATTACACAAAAGATATGTTTATCAGGATAAGTGGTGATCTCTCAAGTTGCTGTCCTGTGCAACATCAAAAACTGTTGACTTTCAGGGAAGGTGAAGAAAAGTAAATAAGACTTAATAGCTCTGAAGGTGGAAATGGAAATGAATTATTGTAGGAATGTGTTCCCCAAAGAACAATTTTGGTGGAGTACATCCCTGTATACAGCTAGTCCCAACTCTTCCAGACTATTAGCCGATGCTCATTTGCATGAGCATCCTCCAAGGAATTAATTTCTTTCTGTCTTCACATATATACAGCTGTCTTGTATCTGAGAAAGTTGATGACTGAGTTGTTCCTTCATCTTACCTGTAGTTCTAAAGTTCTTTTCTTAACCAGATTAATCAGAATCTGTGGAAAACTTCAATCTGTCTCTGATCTCAATCCATTATTGGGAATATTATTTCTTAAATGTAAAAAATAATGAACAAGAAGGCTGTATAAAAAAAGCCCAAAACTTTTAGGCACTCTACCAGTTTAATTATACTTATAAAAACATGGTAGTGACCTAATATATCATTAAATAATCAAATTTAAATACTGCACTGACCTTGCCAGCCAGTAAATCAAAGCAATGGTGAAATCCCTTTTGTTCTCTGCTACACCCTGAAACCTGTGAAATAATCTTCTGAGCACTGAGCAAAAGTATGTATCAAGTTGCTGTGTTTTGGAGCATGAAATGGGGAAAAGAGGTAGGAATTTCTAGATTCTTAGGGACTAAAAAAGGCCCTGCTGAGATTCCCCCTTCTTTTTTTTTTATGATTGGATAAATTCAAGAGACCATGGATTTTAAATGTACCATATGAGAAGAAAAGACAGTGGCTGCTGGCAGCACTGTTATTTAGTATGGGCTGCTCTTTTGTGTGCCTTCATTGGAAAGGTTAGTTTTTATACTCAGGTCTGCTGCTTACCATCCTGTCAAATGTTCCTTTGGGGAGGCGTGGTAGGGTAGTTGATTCACAGTGCAACTGCTGACTTTTAAAGTGGAGTATAGAGCAAAACCTGTTCTGAAGTCTGCATCATTTTTTAGCTTCCTGCTCTCATGCATTGTTTTATTTGAGAAACCTGACATAGTGAGAAATGTGGATGAGCAGGAGCATCAAATAATGAACTTTTATGCCATGTGGTGTATAACAGAACATCCAGGTGCACCAGGTAGGCTACGGACACCCTTTGCAACTGCCTTTTCAGTTCTTTTCGCTTACATTTCATGTTTGGTTTGGGGGTTTGTTTTTCTTTAGTGGGGTGTTGTGTCATTTTGCCAACATGAAGCATTAGCCAGATTGTGTGTCTAGCTCTGCAGGCTCTTTCTAGATGTATCAAGACCTATAACTTTACCTATATCTGTCTGCTAACTGGCATGATCATATAGTTGTTTTTATTTTGAAATCCACAGAAAGTATATGGAGAAACACTAATTTTGTTTCTCCAAGAGAATCTTTTCCAGCAGTTCATGAAACCTGAGCTTGTGCCAAATGAAAAGCTTTTGTGTTACCATTTTCAGTTAATTAAACAAATAAACACCAAATCCCTTACAGCAGCAGTTTTATAAATATTGTGTATGTGCATGTATGTGCATGCCTACACTGGTGCTACACTGTCATGTTGACAGCTTGGGCCTTTTACAGCAGGCTGGGCGTTAGTATACACTTTCAGCTACAGGATGGAAAGATGCAGGAATGCAGGGGATGAATGATGTTTTGTTTTTCTTTTTTTTAAATACATCTTAGTGCAGCTGAATGGACACAAAATAAACTAAAAGCTTCAGTATTTGCATCAAAATGATAATTTTTTGTTAGGGTACTTTTTTGAAGAAAACATGCTAAAGGCTCAATTTTTATCTTCTGGTAAGCAAAACCCCTGTTTTTCTGGCAATTTGGTACTTTCATAAAATGAACAGTAGTTTGATGAAATGTGCGCAATTTGCGTGTGCTAAAAGGCTGGGTTTTCATGAATAGAAAGGTACACTGGCAACTTGGGCTGAGCTACCTCTTGGCACCCACATCTCTTTATTACCCACAGATCTCAGTAAGCTGAAGGATTATTATCTTCTAAAAATCCTGGGCAGCTTCCTTGATGCATTGGATTTCTTTTGTTTTCATTTTAAGAAAGCCAAATTCATTTAGTTTGGGTGAAAGCTGTTAAACTGACAGCCCTGGAAGACCACGGTCCCTTTGTTCAGCCACAGAACAAGTGATGCCTTGGGCCATGGCTGAGTTGGCTTCCCCAGTGCTGCTCTCTAGCTGTGTGTTTTGGTTGGGTCAGAGGATCAAATCTCTGCAGTTTGTCCAGCATCTTTCTGTTAGACATCTCTTTTTTTTTTTTTTTGGACAGCATTGTCATATTACTGACAAGGGCCTGACTGGTTAGATTTGGGGTGGCTTATTCTGTAATCTGTTTATGCCAATAGAAGCCCTTGTGATGTTTTTGTTTTAAGTGACAAATAATAATACGGCAAATGTGCTCACTTGTTAGGACAGCCTTGATCAATTCAGTTCACATGAGCAGCCATGAAATGGGAATGGTTTTGTTGGTTAACCAGAATGGATACAGCCTAGTGACCTGATGGGAGGGCATACTGTAGACTATTACCAGCCCTGTGAATCATTCAATCACCTGATGCGGTTTTCAGTACCCCACTTGAATTACACAAGTCCTGTGCTTTTAGGCTCTGCGTTCCTTGCCTGATTCACAGGCCCTTTGGAAAATTGCATGCTTAATTTGCATTAAGCTCATCCAGAAGTCAAAGACTGAACTGCAGATACTTCCTTTGAGAGTGGGAGGTGGAACAGAGGGACCATATGACAGCGGTACAGAGGTTGTGATAGTACCTGCAAGGATGTATAATAACTTAAGCGCAGACTAAACTGGTTTTGGCAGGATGTTGTATTTAAGAAAACAAATGAACAAAACAAAAAAACAGCTAAACAAACTGTTTTTAAACATTATACGAACTTGTATTTTCATGTTTGCATATATGTTTTTTCCTGAGATTTAAACTGTCTTTTAAGCAAATTCTGTAGAAAAAAAATCTTTTATTTCTGTCTATAGAGCACTTGGTTATAAAAGTATATATTTGTACTGGAAGCTGTTTTTCACTCTTTGTGCTGGCTATTTTTTAATGACACACTACTCAGGTTATAGAGTGAAACTTGGCAAGGTAGTTCTCACTTTCTGTTTCTTGTTCACTTCTCTAACAGTTCTTTCGTCGTCTAATACTGTGCAGCATTTGGGTTGGAAGCCCTTCAGGGAATTATTCATGTGGAACAACCTTTTATTTTTATTTTTTTTTTTTCCACTTAAGAAAACTCCTGAAAACAAATGGCGAGTTAGCTTTCAGTCAATAATATGCCCTTGCCAGCCATCCTGTGTCATGCTTAAGGTGGCTGACTGGTGGGTGAAATTAAAATGGAAAAATGCAAATATATATATATATATATATAAAATCCAGTCATGTTATTTTTTCCCTCTGATTCATTTATCTTTTCAAGACACCTCAATTAGCTGTAAAGAAGGCAACGACTGCAGAGCTTTGACTTTGAGAGTAATAGAGAAAGAAGAAGAAAGTGTGACTGTCAGGGTTTGGAGACTTAAGCCCATGCTTGCTACTTTGACTCCTTTCATGTCCCAAGGCCCAGACAGTCAAAATAGCTCAGAGTTGCATTTTCACTTTCTCAGACTGAGAACCAAATGATATTAATAGCCAGGCATTCAATGTGCAAAATTCTTTAGGAAAATACAGCATCTCATACCTCAGCAATATTTGAACTCTCTTGAAGGACTTGTCTCTCATCTTTACTTGGCGGTTAACAGGAACCTTTCCATATTTCAAATAGATTTGCTAATCTGCACAGGGTGCTGTAAATGCTTTATTAAAGGAAGCTGTTTTTTAATGCCCTTGCACATTTTCAAAATATTTCTTTGGGAACCAGAGCAAAGATCAGACTCAGAACTGGAGTTCCAGTAAAAGCTACTTGCAATACGGCTAGTTTTCCAATCCAGCCTTTAAGTTGTGGGTTGTTATTTTTGCCCTTCAAAATATTTACTTAATTTATAAACTACTTTGACTCTAAAAATATGCTAGACCGACAGGGGAACCACTGTATCATTCTCAGCACTCAGAGTTTCTTGTGGGATAATGGTCACAGGGAACTGGTGGGCTACTAAATAGGTCTAGTGACTGCTTCCAAGGACCACCTTTTGTGGAGCACAGCTGAAAAACCATCAGAACAAGCCAGCACCAAAAGAACTTTTTTGCATTAAAAATTTGTGTTCTCTTCTGCTCCATCAAATGTAAGAGGTCAAGACTGATAAACAGTCTTGGTGTGTGTGTGGACAGGGTTAGATAGTTACTGTACAACAGTATGTAGTAAACAATATAAAATATAAAATAAATATATATTTGTGTGAATAATGGTACATGGATACATGTAGGTAGGAGAGTGATCGTTGCTCTGTAGTTGTACGGTTTGAAGGGATTTGGTTCTTCACATGGCTATGTGTGTGGAAGGGATATATATGAACTATTCTATGATTCTATGAAGTTATCATGCTACTTGGTTTATCGAGTCCCTTATCCCAGTGTCTGAAGCTGTGATTTGTAATGCTGTGATGTGATTCAAAATAGAACCACAACTCACTGTAGCAGGTTCTTTCTATCCTCTGGGAATGTTTGTCTGGCTTAAATGCATGAAATGTGTAATACAGAGCTGCAGCTTATAGATCAACACTGACTTCATTTGTGGGAATGAATAACTGATATTTGATGTGCTATAGGAGAGTTCACAGATGACTTCTTATGTTACAGTACTATATTTTTCATGCATTTTCAACTTCATGTGTTTTGCTTTTTCTTCTGTGTGTAGAATAGGGTGGTACTATCCTGGACTTTTTAATATAGAAATAGAATGTGAAAAGATTTCTCCCTCCTGACTCTTTTTAATGGTTTTGAGACTTCTTTTCAGTAAAACTTCAGTCAAGTCTGAAAAAGACACGATTGTTTCTATACCCACCTGCACATGTCAAATGAAACTTCTTTGTTTAACTTGGATTCTTCATGAATGATTTGCTGTTTTAATTTTCTCACTTATCTACCCCCTTTTACAGTTTCTTTTGACAGCTTTGCCCCTGTATACAGGTCTGTGAATATAACTTCTCACAGTCTAGTCTAATGATTGCATGATAGGTGGGAGGTTTCACCTCCATACTGCTCATTGCAGGTGGTCATAGGTATATAGATTGTTCCTGATTCAGTCTTCCTTATGATCCAAATTTTCACCCAAAAATACCAAAGTCCCCACAGGTAGACAAACTCCATTTACAAAACCACCATCAGTTTGCTTAATAAAGAAAGCAGACTCACCCTGCTAAATAATCTGGCTTTATTGCACCTCGTCTCTGGATTCTATGTATTTATTTATTTATCCTGTCTTGGCTCAGCAGAAGATGAGGTGTGCAAGACTGAAAGAGATCTCCTGAGTCACGGAGTACAGTGTTTCTGTAGTTGCAGGAAATTACGTTGCAGGATAATTTATCTTTTGTAAATTTACCAATCTCTGCCTCAAAATTAAACATCTTTGCTTCTGTTGCTTCCTATTGGGAAGCCATTCAATTACCATGATCCTGTGATGTTTAGAAATGTGCTCCAAATTTCCAAACTAAATTTGTTCGTAGCCAGTTCATGCCCATTTGGTTTTGCGCTAATACTCCTCTGTAACAGTTCTTTCCCTTTCTTACAATTTCCCTATGATCTGAGAAGATTCTTGACTTTCTCACCTTCTGTTTTTCCCTAAGAAGGGAAGATAATTAAAATTTTGCTCCTCTTCCCAATGTTCTTCATCGTCAGTGTCATTGTGCCTTGGATTGATAAATTCTTTAGACTCTGGAGCATTTTAGTCTTTCCAGTCAATTCTCAGACAGACAGAAGCAGGAAAAGGTGGCCATTCGCATTTTCTTAGATAGGCAGAGATTATGTGTAACTTTCCGGTAACTCTGGGGACAGGAAGGTGAGATGGGGAGAAGGAGAAAGTAGCCTGCATGTTTATGTGTTTGCACCTGTAAAAAGCTTTCACTGAGGACTTTGTGAAGAATGACTTGAGTCTGAGGATATGGTGCCTGGGATAGCTAAAGGCATTCATCCTGTTCTTTCGTCCAGTCCAGCTCTCCCATCCCTCTGTAAAAATCTGCTTTAAATGAGGCGGCTGATAAAGCTTTTGGAGGGAATGCAGCTCACAAATGAGTTTTTGAGGGCAACTTTGCAGCTGTTTCCTCAGAAGGAATGAGGCAAGTGGCTCCCAGAGCCCCAGGCAAATGCCTGGGATCTCTCTTCTTCAAAGTGCATGGAGGGTTCCTGAGAAGAGCTGAGAGTCCAGGGACTGATGGAGAGATGAAGCCAAAGGCCTGTCAGTGGGAACCTCCTGCTGTCAGGATCCCACGCTAAGCTGTAGTTGAGGGCAGGCATGGAGGGGAGAGAGAGATGAGTAAGGTTTGCTGTGACCTTGATATGTTCCCATGCAGCTTCCCTCTCTGGGCAGTGCTCAGTGGCATAATTTACAAGATTCCTCAAATGCCCTTAAACTCAGTAGGAAAAAATGTAAGGTTCATTCAGCATGCTACTGTACTTTATGCTAGACTTATCAGCATGCTGCTGATTTAAAGTGGTATGATTAAGGTTGGATGTCTCTTATAAGACAGTTTTTTGTTTAACAGAGTGTATCAAAACCAGCACTTTTTGTAGAGAAGTACGAGTCTCAGGTAAGCTGTCTGAGGTTCAGGGTAGAATTCTGGGGCAGGAGGACAAAGGGTGGAGAGGAGGGAGAGCCAGCACTTTTGTGGTCTGGCTCCTCCATTAGAGTGGATGGTATGTAATAGATAGGTAGAGCAGATAGTGTGAGAAAAGTGGGAGTTCTGTTTGGATTCATCAACTTTTTTAAGGTTTTGAGCTCTTCTGAAGTTGGTGTCTGTATTTTACTATGCATATAGATTTCTTTTTGATTAGCAAAGAAATTTAAACACGTTTTTCTTTTATAAATATCCCCTTCTTCTCCCCCTTATACAAAGGCAGGGGAAAAAAAGTATTTGTCACCCAGTTTTAAGTACAGCAGCTACATTCCAAGAAAAAGGTGTTGCAATATACTTTTAAAATTCAGCAGGACTGTAGCTTTGATAGCTCTATCCAAGCATTTTTACTTCTATATCCTGTTTGAACAGTTTTAATCATTTGTTGCATGAGGTGCTGCTGATTTGATGACTATAAGTAAATACATTTTAAATAACCTTTGTTTGACTCTATGCAAAGAAGCAGAACCAGTCTTTTTCTTTTCAGTTCCATCCTAACGATCTCCAGCAGGAAGAGCCTGAACTTACACCTAAAGTATGTCTCTAGTCAGTGCCAGCAAAGACTAGCTGCAGGTGCCTTGCACCTACTAGATTTTTCAGAATCCAGCATACTCTTCTGTTTTATGACAAGCCCCTTGTAGTCACTCATTGATTTTTTTTGTTTGTTTATGAAATATGAATGGTAATGATTGGCCTTACTTATCTAAGGAAATAGGCTTGTTGAAATTTTTTTTTTTTTTTTTTTTTACTTGGAGTATATCTCTGGTATTGTGTTTTCATTTTGTGATGGTTCTAAGAAGGAGGAGTGACATTAGTTGTACTGTACGTATACTTATGTTCTCTTGTTGGAAATGTGTGACAGGATTGGCAGAGGATGCCTGACTAGACTTCCTGTGTTATCTGGGCACTCCTCCCGTGGAGGTAATGCAAGTTCTGTGTGGTTCAGTTCAGAAGGCGCGGTAAGGTCTCAGCCCTATGTGCAGGGAATAGGTGCTGAAGGAGTTCTCAGGACCCTAAAAAAGAGGAGGATCCGTATACTTGTTGGTGCTTGGTCAGCCCTCACAAGGACTTAGGAGGCTGAAGTTTAGCTGCATGCCTAAATGTGGCTTCCTTGGGATCCTAATCAAGCATTAATAAACAGTCCACCACTGTTCTCTTTTTGGTTCCTCTCTTGTACAGAAACTGAAGAAGAGGGTCATGACAAGCAAACGTTGCTCTTCAACTCCTGCTGGTGATTGTTGTTAGAGTTCCGCAATCAGGATCAGTTGTACAGAATCCTGGGGAGAGTGTTCATACAGGAGAGGCAGAGCCAGAAATAAATATACTTTTAAAAGGCAATATAATGTCCATAGAAGGAAACAAGTGGCTGGATTCAGCTTGCAGAACAACAAAATTCTTTGCTATTACCAACCCCCTCTGCAAATGTGATACTGAATACATTTAACAGGCTCAAACTTTGAGGGCCTGATGCTGAGCATTCCTCCCATGTTTTCTTTAATTTCTTAGTAAATATATACATTTGTGATACACTAAGCATACTGTGCATGGTACTGTAAGGCTCACTTGGTAATGCAGCTCACAGCTGCCAGTCATTCAGAATGCCAATACGAATGACCAAAATTATCCTTTTCCAGTGAGGCAACACTTCCACAAAGAAAAGACATACCTGAAAGTTCCTAGGCAGCACTAATGCTGGAGTCTCTTTTCTCTCTTTAAAAAGTGATAACAGACTGCAGACTGCTCCAGCACCTGGAGCACTTCCTCTCCTTTTTCACTGACCTTGGTTTCTGCAGAGCTGTTTTTGTTGCATATTCTCATTTCTCTCTTTGGCTGAAGTTGCTCTTTCCCCCCTCTTCTTAACTATGTTATCCCAGAGGCTCTACCACCGACACTGGTGGGCTCAGACCAGTGGCAGGTCCCTCCTGGAGCTGGCTGGCATTGGCTCTGTCAGACACATGGGAAGCTTCTGGCACCTTCTTACAGAACCCCTCCTTGTGCCCCCCTGCTATCAAAACCTTGCCACACAAACCAAACACAGAGTCTGACATTCAGACTTTCTTTTGCTTGAATATATTTTTACAAGGAACCTTGAGTTTGCTGTAAGCGCTTAATACCTAAGACAAGGATCTGGAAAATACATGGGCAGCAGTGTTATAAAATGTCTCTAGCCTGGGCACTATTCTGATTTTTCTTGTGAAGCAGGGATATTGGTAATTCTGGAAACAAACATGATGCTATTTTAGCAGTGTGCAGATGGGTACAATTTCCTTAATTAAGTTCTCTCATAATCAGCATGCAGTTCTGCCTTTGATCTTATTTTCCTCATTACCAAGTCTTAATTTGTGAAGAGTTTCCTTTTTAAGTGGTTTTAAATGGAGTTCAGCTTTCCTGAGGCGGGCTGCAGTGCCACTTTCTGGGCAATGTTCACTGGGTCTTTATCAACATGAACTATACCCTGCTCAATCTGTCTAAACATAGTTTGATTCTGGGTGTGTTCCGTAACAAGAGAAGTGAAAATTGATGGTACTTTAACCTTTCCTACAAATGAATAAATATCTCTTGGTGGCATCTCCTAGGCCCAACCAGGGGAAAAAAAAACAACCCTGTCTTATCCTAGTTCCTTTGAGCCGCCTAAAAGCAGCTCTTCTTAAGCTGCTTTTCTTCCTTCCCCCCTGTTTTAACTTCAAACGTAATTTAATTATGAACATGTTCTTTTATGCAGGCAGAGATAATGATAAGTAACAGATGGTAACCTAGGCTTCCCTTTCCAATACAACTTGCACAAGAAACTGTCTTACTGCACTTTAGTTATTCTCCAGGAGAATAGTAGAGACTCTTGGGAATCATGACCTACTGACTGTATTCTTGGTTTTGGGATAAGGCAGGAAAAAATACAGTTTACCACTTACAGCAGAGGATGGATAATGGATTTCTGGATTATTAAGTGCTTGTCTGTGTGGTATGGAAGAGCAGTGTCTGATTCTGAAGACTGATTTGCTGCCGAACTTAGGTAATTTGCCAAGATGCTCTGGGTGGGATCCAGGCCTCATCACAGTTGGTGCCAGCACCCTTATTTTGGCTTGTCAGAAAGTCTGTTATTTCTCAATGACATTGATTTCTATGTAATCATCTTTTTGGGGGGGCTAGATTTTTTATGACTTGGTCGTCTTGGCCCTATGTGTCACAGATGCGTGTGGTATTTTCCAAAATTTGTCAGTCTGTTAACATTTGTTTTTCTGTCTCCTTCTGTCTCCCTGCAAGGGTGGGTAGGCTTAAACTGTTGAACTCAATTGAATTAGGCAGAGTCCCTAGGATGAAAGAAATATAATACAGCAGTAGAAATGGTGAATGAGTTTGAAAGCTTCCTTCCTAATAAAAATAAATTAAATCCATCTCTCACATTCTTTTATGTAATGATAAGATTCTATGTTTAGGTTGGGAGATTCAAACTTTCATTCATCCTCACTTTTTTTTTTTGATGGATACACATGTTCACGTGCACATACACACACAGATACACAGGCTTTCCCTCCTCACAGATCATGTACAATTACATAACCTCTTCAAACCATGCTGTACAGGAATGTGTTTCTCCTACTTTTCGCTGTTGCACCTTAGCTAGAACTTAAGCAGCTGACTTGTCCAAAATGAAACTTTTTGGGTAGTCAAAATATGCTCCTTGCTTTTTGATGTCTTCTAACAAAAAAAAAAAAAAAAAAATCAAATCAGAAAAGCTTCCATAAACCCCAGTGTCTCAGTATCACTTTTTCCTCCTCACTTTTTTTTAATTTAATTTGTCAGGTTGATGGAATTGGTGCATGGAGTATGTAGAAGTGACCTGGGCAGACCTT
Source organism: Pezoporus occidentalis (assembly GCF_034315485.1). NCBI lineage: Eukaryota > Metazoa > Chordata > Aves > Psittaciformes > Psittacidae > Pezoporus > Pezoporus occidentalis. Next base: position 231,302 of record NW_026913953.1, read on the forward strand.
TTCCTTCTCCGTTGACTTTGTATATTCCCATTTCTGTTGGACTTAAGTTTCCTTTAAAGTGACCTCACATTCTCTATAGCTTTGAAAAATCTTGAACTAGGTATTTTACCTTGTCATGTCACAGACATCATTTTGCCTCTATGGCATTTTTGTCTTGAGCTACCCTTTGCTGAAGTTTCACAGGTGTCAGATTCCCTGCCAAGTAATGGGAGAACGGTCTTTGGGAGCTCTCCCTCTGAATGGTACCACAGCCTTCTCAGACAACGCTGCTTGTCTGAATTTTGCAGCCTTAAAATTTATATGAATCTCCTGCATTTTTTTTTCTGCTGAACTGTTTTCTTTTGAGTTCCATATTTATCTTTTCCTGACTGACTCTGCCTGTCATTGCCTTATGGTTTGTCTTTGGTTTCATTCTCTACTTTGAGCTGTCTGTTCTTTTCCAGGGTTTGTCATTCATATGAACTTGAATAGCTACTGATTTTTGCTTTTCTATATTTAACTTTCTGATTTGGGCCCTCTTGAAATATTTGGCCTCCCTGAATTTTTGGCTTTGGTTAGTTTTCTTTTATCACCTTTCTTCTTTTTCTTCCCTATTTGCTATTTTTCCCAGCTTATTCTTATCTGTTTGTGTATTCAGGCCTCCTATCTCTACCTTCCGTGTAGAGGAATAATACAGATTTCCCAGAAGTTCATTCTTCCACAGGAAGAAAATGCCCCTTCACAAGTCACCTTCACACTACAGTCTAAGGCAGTCTGTGATACAGCAGCTGAGAAATATCACTGCTTTGATGTCCTACTAAGAATGAGTTTGAATAACGGAGAACTCCTGAGAGCATTATTTGAGAGGATGAATTTACAAATCTTGACAATTTAGACAGGCACTAGTGAATAGCACTGTAACATAAGCAGTAATCTCACTCTTGGCCATTTACTTTTCATCCTGAGCTACTTTACAAACACCCAGTTAATGTGATAACATCACACTTTTTCTCTGTGAGATGGTATTACTGCCACTGCACTGAGGCAACACATGTTGACTCTGTGTCATGACAAAGACTTACAGTACCTTACAGTCTCCTTTTTCTTCCATTTCTAACCATTAGTATGCATGCTAGCTGATGGTGAAATGAAATTATGGAAAGCAGCAGCAACGTACCAGTGTAATGTTGCTGCACCACTGCTTAAGACAGAAAATGCATGATGCACACTGGCAGACCTGAACTAACTTTAGTCTGGGGAGTTTTGAAATAATTGGCAGCTGTGGTGCCTTGAACTTCAGAACATGCTAGCCACCTGGGTAATTAACCTGACTTTTAAGCAGGCTTAGATAGCTACTACAAAAAGCTCTGCTGTGATCCCTCAGTGCTGTTTTACTCAAGAAATTTAAATTTAGAAGGCCATAGCTTCATGTGGCACAATCAGACCTTTAGTTAAGCTAGAAACAAGAATGATTTCTCATATAGTAAGTGGGTTTAAAAATACCTCACTGCCCCATTTAGGTGTATGACATATTTCATATGTCTGTCCTCATATTCCCTTGCTTTTCCTCTGCACAAAGTCTAGTTCTTCCTCACCTCAGTTCCGTATACCAGTATTTGTGCACCTCTTTGTACCTTGAAGCTTCAGAGACATGAATGGCTATGGTCAGCTGGGGCATAACTCCTTTGCATTAGCCTAGCTACCATTTGCCAACACTTGACACCTTCATCTAATGACTCCAACCATCTCAGGTTCTCTGTTGACAGCAGGAAATGCGTGGAGGAGGGTTAGAAGTAAGTCACTAGAGGCCAGCAGAACAAAGGGGTGTTCTACATAAACTTCAGTGGTCTAGACTTAAAAACTGGCAACTGGAAAGCAATACATGAAATAACCAGTGTGCTTGTTTGGCTCCAACTGCAAAGCTAAAAATCATAATATTACAGATACTATTGCTGTGCAAGTAGAAGATCCAAAGCCAACAGTAAAGCTGAAAGAGCATGGACAGCACAGACATAAATGCCCAACCAGTCCTATAACCACTAAGTACTTCTGGTGTTACTGCTGGACAAATGTCACATTGAAATCCTAACAATGGCATAAAATCAACTGCATATCTTTTTGACAATGTTGGTCCATATAGGTGGCTTTCAGAAAGTAGAATCTAGGGTGCACTCAGCTGGATGTTAAACCTCAATTGCTTTAAACAAATCCTCAGTTGAATGGTCATAGATACATGACACAGCCCATGTTGGAAAGAACCTTGAAAAAAAAAATCATCTGATCCAGCCTTTTATGGGAAAGGGAGACTAGATGACACTATCTAGTATCCTGTCCAGTTGCATCTTGGAAACCTGCAGTGATGGGGACTGTACTGCATCCCTGGGAAGTTTGTTCCCAGTAATTGTTTTCACCGTAAAAAAAATTCTTTCATATATCAGAAAGTATGGGTCTTTTGTTTGTATTTAAGGTACGATTCTGGTAAACTTTAGGGATCTCAGTGAGTCTCTAGACATGTTCTTTTCTTCTTCTAAACATCTTTATTCCTGCACAGATTCCTTTCGCTCTCCCTTTCGCTCTCCCTTTCGCTCTCCCTTTCGCTCTCCCTTTCGCTCTTCCCTCTTTCACTTTTTTTCTTTTCATTTCATTTCCCAGTACTAAGAGTACTGTTCCAAAGCTGCCATCCTCTGTAGAAGTTGTATGGAAGCGATTACATGGCAAGGGTACAAGCATTAAAAATAGCATGACCCAGGGATCATTCCTCTTTTTCTGCGGCATCTGAACTTGAAAAATTGTCTGGATTATTTGAAGTCCACAGGCTTCAGAATAAAAGGGAGTTGTGTGCTTTGTCCTGTAAGCAAAGCAAAAAACAAATGAAAGTGCCACTTGTGTGCCTGAAACCATTGCAGCAAATTGGAAAATCTGGTGAAATTGTTCTTGTGTTTGGTGTTGCTCTCAGTCTCTTGATAATGTGTTCTTTGCCTCTCCGTACATGTGACTAAATCTATTTAAGAAGGAATATCTGTCATCAGTCTGCACTTTTATCTGAACATTTTGGTGGCACTGTAACCCTGACAATGAAAAAGTTTCCAATAACAGATCTGCAAGACTGGTACAAGTATTATTTGATGCATCTTTGTTTCTCAGTGTTTGAGGCAATACATAGCATTTCTTTTTGATTTCAGCCTATGCCACCAAAACACACCAAAATACCAACCCAGTAAGCAGTGCTGATTGATAAATATCATCCTTTAGCTGGTTTGACAATAAGGAGTCATAGCTTCAGAGAACCTTTTCTTCCCAGCTTCTGAGGTATGCCAGTCTAATGCCCAGGGTGTAAGATGTATCAGTATTTGTCAGTGGTAGGGTTCTGTAACGTCCGATTTCTTCTGGTAGTTTCTTGCCTGGTCAGAATTGATAGAGATGACAAAGTCATTGTGTCTTCCCACTGCAGAACATTTGTTAGCTGGAATAATTTCTTGTGACTACCAGCTTTTAATTCTCTGCCTGGAATTCCAGTGGCGCCTGCTGTCCACAGCTTTAATGCCTGAGGCTCCTGTCATGCTGTTGGTGTGTTAGAAGCTGAAGGGACAGGATACGGATCCTGTGGCATGGCTTTGTGAAACTGGAGAAGATAGGTTCTGTGGTTTTAGAGTCACTGAAGATCTTATATTGGTAGCAGCAGTGAGCAAGCAGAGTAGCTGTTCACGTTTCTGATCCTTTGTTTTATTAGATGGTCTAGAAAGCGCTAGAAAATAATTAATGTCTGTGAAGGAAGACACATCACAGAAAAACACTGTTTAGGTTCCAATTGAAGCAGTCAGTGGCTTAAGCATAGAGAAGCCATCCAAGACTCACAGCACTGCTTCAAAGCCTCAGTTGATGCTGTCATGAACAGGGAAATGTACATAATCCTCCCATTTTTATCAGAAATGACTGGATTTCATTATGAATGTCAGAAGTCCCAGCTTATTAATACAGTGCAGGCAAACTGGATAAGAGCCTGCAGAAGCCTCTGTCTTCTTCCACAGTCATCAAATGACCTCACTGTGGTTTTGACTCTGCTGGTGTTCACAGGAAAACAGATTCCCAAGATTTCTCTTGGAGGATGGTTGTCCTGCGATTAAAGCATCTACATATCTTTCAGGGTCTCAGTATTCATGTTTAAGCCAATTTTGGTAAACTTGCCATTTTTCCTTCTTAAAAAAAAAAAAAAAAAAGGAAGAAAAAAATCTCCTAGAGCTGTTCCTGGAATATGCTATGACTTCATGTCAGCATGAGGTGCCAACATGTACATGGAATGGAAGAGCAGCAAGAAAAATGTCTTTTGCAGCTTGGGTGGTATTTTCTACATGAGAAACATCACTTTCTTCTGACTGCCAAGTTATTGCACTCAGGCTCTAAATCTGTGTTTTGTACACAGAGCTGCATGTGTGCAAACTTGTGTTTCTGCCTTCATCCTGCCTGATCAACATGCGTATGCTTGAGTATGTAAGTAGGCATGCAATCGCATGCTTTTGTCCTGGGATACATGAACACATGCTCATGCTTTTCATCACAGAACTGCAAGCTTCCTAGCATGATGCTGTGCATGCATGTCATTGTACAAATCCACAACCACATCCAACTCTCCTTCTAAACAGTGGGAACAGATACTTTTTATTTTGAGGAGAAATCATGTATCTGGGCCCTTACACACTTTGATGTTTTTTCTGTTTTTAAAAATCCTTACTCAGCTGCTGTGTTGTGAAATGCAGCTCTGTAAGAATCTCCTGACTGTGAAATATGAGGTTTTTTTTTGTGCTGGTCAGCAGTGGGATTTTTTTGACCTCCAATTGATATCTGTACAGTACATCTTGTATGTGTGCATGAGTGAGACAGCATGGTGCCTCCAGGAAATGCATGCTTTTGCAGTGGGCCATATGAGTAGCTTTGCATTTTTATGATGAAGATGGGAAGATAAGGTTTGTTGCTTGCTTTTTAAACTTTCTTAAAACTTTTATTGTATTTTGTCCCTGCACTTAGTTGAGGCATCCTAAAAAGCATGCCTGAGATAAAGCAGAGCTTAGCCCCTCAAGCAGCATTCACAACAGACTGCTAGATTTTTCTGAGGTGGCTCCCTCAAAGACTAGTTCTTCAGTCTTGGCTACTGTTAAAAAATTAATAGCGAACATGCCAGCTTAACCTCAACAGGCAGGGAGTTGAAGTAGTTTTCGACTATATTAAGATGGTGCTAAAGCAAATATGAAAAACTCGCCCAAGTAGTCTTTTTATCCAAGTATATGCAGGCACTTGTTCTGTGTTTCTGGCATGATCTTAGGATATCAACATGAAAATTATAGGCTTCTATTCCTTTAGATAAAGGAGGAACTTGGCTAGTTACTTCATCGTACTGAAACAAATCCAGGTGCTAGAAGGAGAGATATGTTCATGTGCTAAGCCACTATGTTTCAATAGGAAATGGGGAGCGTATGCAGAACTTGGACAGTCTTCCTCCAACTCAGGGGAAGTAATTAGTATTGTAATAGTGCAGAAGGCTGTTTCTGGCCTGTATCATACAGATACTATCAACTGTCATTTAAAGATAGGGAAAAGGACTACTCCTTGAGCAGATGATATAGAGAGGATCAGGTTATACCAACTTTAAGAAGAAAAGAATCTGAGATCTTTGCTGCTGTTTCTAAAGTCTTCTTGCCTGACAGCTAGCTGCCCATCTTAAGCCTACACCTGCATAATTTGGAGACCATTTTGTTCCTCAATTATTTCAGCCTCACTTTATTCTCCTTTCTTCAGATTTTATTTGCCACAGAGGAGCTGCTGTCCCCAAAGTAACAGTCAGGCTCTCAGTCTCCTACTTAAATTTGGCTGAATAAGAGCTAAATAAAACCCTTCTTTATTTCTGTATCCTTGCTTTCCCATCCATGTCCCAAATGGTATTTTGCAGTCTTTCTCATTAAAGGAGCAGTGTTTACATCTATCTCCAGCTACCTAGAAAAACAAGCTGTGACTTTGTTGTTTTAGGGTTTTTTTTTCTCCCCAGTTTTACAAAGAGAATCTTTTCAAACCATGCATGAAGTGAACACAAAAAAACAGAACTCCTAGTTCTCTAAGACATCCCTGTTTTCCTTATTGAGAGATTTTATTACAGTTGACAATACAGGACATTTCTTGAGACATATTCACAAGTTGCTTGTACAGCCAAGTACAGTATTCTTCTCTGTGTTTTCCTTAACCCCTCCCTGGTTCCCCTGTACCTTCTTTTCCTTCTGACTGTGATGGGGCGCCGTGTTTCAGGGCCTTGCATTAGCAGCAGCTTCAACAGAAATCAACATTCAGTATGTGCAGACACAGCAAGGTTAGAAAGTCCTGTTAAAGTAGCAAAATGTAGCAGTTTAACAACTGTTGCACCAAGAGGGACCAAATAATAATTCTGGATGGAATCTTGTCTCTAATGTAAGCCAGTGCGTACCCCTCTGCATTGTTTGCACAAAGTACAAGGGAAAATGTCCCTGCTCTCAACTTCTGATCAATTTACATCTTGAAGAGTAATGACTTGGGCAAGGCAAATAGAAAAGCATTATGCTGAGGGAAGTATGAGTGAAACTTCAGAGTGTTACATGTTCTTCATCATATACAAATCACATGGTTTGAGATTCCCATATTTCATACTTATTGGTAGAGATAGTGTTTTCTGTGCTGTGTTCTGGAGCAATTCAACACAGTTCCAGTCTAAAGGAAACATTTCCTTTTTTTATTCCCTGCCTCCACCCTCCAAGTTAAGAAAGGTGATAAGAGAGGACATACTCTTCCTGACTCCTGTCAGAGGTTACCTTACATCCTGAAGGTTACAAATGCAGTTATTTGTAGTTTTTTATGCTAGTTACAGTGTCTATCTGATGTCTCTAGATATTCTTCTTTCCACTGTGTACCTGTAGTGCATGCAGGGTTTCCTTGACCCTGGAAATACTTGTCTGTGGTAGAGATCACAAACAGTTTGTACGAAGCACAGTGAAGAAGCCTACTTGCTGTTTCTAAGAGAAGAAACTACATCATTGCTTAATAGGATTCAGAAGGCTAGTACCAGAGTGCTTAGATTTATTCAAAAGCAAAGTGGAGGAAAAGACTGTATCTTTCTCAGAACATTGAGTAGGGTGTTAGGATCAGCCTGGAAGATGAGAAGAATCACCTGAACAGATCAAAAGGAAAGCTACTGAGTTCAAGACGGGAACAAAATAATGGCATCATAAAAATTAATGGGAATTGTGGGTGGTAGTTGGGTCTTAGTAACTGTAGGCAATTTTGAGACAAGTTCTCGGCTTGTTTACATCTTGCATCCCACTGGAGGCCAAGGGTACCTTTGAAATACTAGGAAAATCCTCCTGAAGGCAGATGTATCTTCTGTTCCATGACTTAGCAGAGAATTTGGCCAGAGGCATCAAACTTGTTTCTTAGCTTTGGGGTAGTGTATATGGTCTTTCTATTACCTCAGTCACAAATACTACTGGACTGGGATGAAAATTTTATTTGAGTAGGATTCCTAAATGTTTTTTTCCCTGCAGCATTTAGGAATCACAGCTGTCTAGATCTGATCAACTGCAATTTGGTAATCTAGATCTACCAGTAGATGTTTGCTAATCTGTAGAAAGAAGTCTTGAGGTGAAGCTTATATCCTACAGATTCGAGGCTGTGTTACCTTTACACAAAGGCAGGAGACATCTTAGAAGCACTAGAGTACAATGAAATTTGAAGTATTATGGAGGGTTTCTTTGTTTGTTGGGTTTTTTTTTCTTTTCACCTCACTGCTTCACCCTCTTCCCCTGCTCCTGAAAGAAAAGGAAAACCAACAAACACCAGCAAAACCAACCCTGACTTGACTCTTGGATCTTGTTTCTCCTTTAATGTTTAGAAGCTTTAGTGCCCCATGCTAAAATACGTGCTACTTTCTTTATAACTCAGCAGTCCTACCACACAGTTATACATATTACTGGGTAAAACTCTGTAACCTTTTTCAGTGATGGACAAATTCTGTGTTTTAGGGAAGGATGTGGGAAGGCACTTGAGAGGGCAAGCTCTCTTTGTTGTTGTGCAGTATAGCGTAGGTCACAGGCTGTCCCTTCTGGACTCTTTTATGGAAAAGAATAAAAGAGTAGTTTTCTGCATTATCTGATTAATTTAAAGGAAACTGCTGTACCACAAATGGAGTTGATCTTGAAAATAGGATGCTTACGTTCTGCTTGTAGCTCTACAAATACCACTGTGTACAACTGTAGTTTTCTGATTTCTAATTCTGTTTCTATATCTGTGAAACAGGGAAAATAAGCTCCTTTAAGGCATAACCTGAGACTGAATTCACTGATGCTAGTAAAGCAGTTACTGCTCCTTGGGTAAGGAAGGTCAAATGGAAAGATTGATCCAGACTTCAAGTGATTATCAAACATAATTTGTTGAAGTGTCTTGCTTTGGCTGTTAAGAGACACATCCTGGACTTCTGTAGATGCTGGTTAGAAAAAGGAATAATTGTACCATGCAGTGCCAGATCTGTTTCCACCTCTATGAGAGATAGGATCATAGAATCATAGAATAGCTAGGGTTTGAAAGGACCTTAAGATCATCTAGTTCCAACCCCCCTGCCATGGGCAGGGACACTTCACACTAAACCATGTCACCCAAGGATCTGTCCAGCCTGGCTTTGAACACTGTCACGGAGGAACGTTCACAGCTTCCCTGGGCAGCCCATTCCAGTGCCTCACCATCCTTACAGTAAAAAACTTCTTCCTTATATCTAGTCTAAACTTCCCCTGTTTAAGTTTGAACCCATTACCCCTTGTCCTGTCACTACAGTCCCTAATGAAGAGTCCCTCCCCAGCATCCCTACAGGCCCCCTTCAGATACTGGAAGGCTGCTATGAGGTCTCCACGCAGCCTTCTCTTCTCCAAGCTGGACAGCCCCAACTTTCTCAGACTGTCTTCATACAGGAGGTGCTCCAGTCCCCTGATCATCCTCATGGCCCTCCTCTGGACTTGTTCCAACATTTCCATGTCTTTTTGATGTTGAGGACACCAGAACTGTACACAGGATAGTGAATGAGAAGTTATTACGTGAGATTCTGCAGTTTGTGCTCTGCAAAAGGTCAGGTTTGGTGATCATAATGGTCCATTCTAACCTTCATCTTACATGAGTATCTTTCCATTGAGTGCTAGGGAACGTGGGCTGTGCATTTATCCATAAAGCTTAGAGCTGTGTTAGTGTGTGAAACAATCTCCTGAACATTAATGAGAACACTTGAAGGGAACCTTTAGACTAGACTTGAGGATGAAGAATGGATTTTACAAGGGAGTCTAATCCAGAAGAGGAAGTACAGATATTTTTCTGTGCCTGGCTTTGCTGTGCTATCTGTGCTACAGTGTTTAGATTCGTGGAATGGAGGACCCTGTAGCATAAACCCCTGTGTGTGCTGATATTGTAACCAGTAAGTAGCAGTGCTAGTCTGGTTTGGTGAACATGGTGCCTAGTAATTCGTATGAATTAAGTTTGTTCATCCCATTATCTACTTGTTCACTGTGATACTATTCTCCGTGGTCCAGTGTGAGCAGTGTTTTGGAAAAGCATTGCTATGACTGTGTGATCATAATCAATGGGTTCAAAAGCAAACTCATCCCTCTGAAGTGAACTATGGCTGTAACTAAGAATGCAGAGCAAGCACAGGAGAACATATTTAAGGTCTGCAAATTTCTGACGCTTTCTCTGTGCTTGATACTTGGCTATCGAAGATGTTGCTAATGCAGATTTTACTATTATTCTTTGTAGCTAAGCTCTAATGAGGAGCAAGAGGAGAAGCTGCCACTCCTCCAAGGAACTTGAAGTATAAACAAGCTGAGGAACTGATACAGGAGAATTTGTGGGAACAGTACTAGTTTAAGAAGCAAAAGCAAGACTGGAGTTGCCTTTTATTCAGGGGATGTTAACACTGTTTTGAAGCTTGGAGGAGGAAAGGTCTAGTGTTTCATGAGCCTTGTCCAGGTGGGATTTCAGGCTGGACAAGGCATTACTGTGAGTTCCCCAAACACTTTCTATCTAAGAAGACTATCCTGGTGCATAACTGTTCCAAGACACTGCTTTGGTGGAACAGAAGGTTTAATTCCAAGGTAGACACTTGCTGGCTTCCACTTTCCTGAGGAAAATTTTTTTCATTCAACACTGAATTGCAGTTTACCCCTAAGTTCAATAGGAAGGTGGAAGGCAATACTTTGCCAGTCTCATTTGCCAGGGCTGAAGGCAGACATGCCACAAATGAATGCCTACCCTATCTTCTCAATCATACAGCCCTCTAACTGTAGAAACCAGGGATAAATGAAGCCTGAGTAGTTTCACTTTGGAATATGCATTAGGGCAGTGGCATGCAAACATAAGCATATATTCATTCAGGGGTAAACTCAAGATATATAGTTTTAGGATGTCTGAAGCAATGAGCTTTTGAATTGTCTTAATACCTGTTATTGGTGATCAATCCAGAATTTCAGTGGTTACCATGAAAGCACATGATATCAAAAGTCAATGTATTGCTGTGATACTTCAACCTGCACTCTTGTAGAAGAATCCAGCAGAGGAGTGTGTGTGGGTTGCCTTGTGTAAGGTAACTAGAAGGTAATTAAATAAGGACTATTTCCATTTGAAAACAATGGGAAACACAAGGAAGGGAGCCAGATGTTGAATCCATCTGCAGTTTTCTAAACGCCATCTGCCAGTGCATTTTAAGAAATTAAAGGATCCCAAGCTACTATAAATGTTCTAGCACCCTAATCTTCCTCGCAGTTAGACGTGTTCTAGTTTACTCAGTCACTGCATGGACCTCTGGTGCACTTACCTTTGCCTGTGTCTCTACCTCCTGTACGTATAGTGCTGGTTTTGGACAGCTTATTTTATTTGCTTTTCTCCTCTGTAAAATCTCAGTTCATAAAACAAGCTGAAGAATGTTAAGAAGGGATGCTTCTCTGACAGCTGTGTGATATGCTGCTATCTTACATGTGAGGTATATGCATAAAGTCCTTCAAAGTTTGCCTAGACACAATCCATGTGCTTTGTGAAGACATGGGGGAATTATGCTATATGCCTCACTTTCCAGGAAAAATAGGATATAAGACCAGGCTAAACTTCTGCCTTACTGGCTTTATGTTCTTCTCATGGCTTTCATCCTCATAATACCTAAAGGAGATCTTAACTGGAAGTTTTGGTCTGTACTTATTAAGCAGTTCCAGGGGAGAGATAAAGGAGCTGTAGCCTGAGAAGAGAGGGAGGAAAATAGTATCCAGCAAGTATGGCAAAACATGTTTTGGTTATAATACAATGTGTTTATTTTGTAATTAGACCGGAATACTAATAGATTTGGGTTTGGATGTTTGTTCAGACTTGGACAAACAGGGCACTAATCAGAAAACAGATAGGTGTTCTTTGTGCTATCCAAAAATGTTTTCAAGTTACTCTTTGCATGAATCCATGAACTGCTAAAAGCTTTCCCTGTAATCATACAGAAAGTGGGGGTTGGGTAGTCCAGGCTTAGTTGTTTAGGGAGCTGGAGAGAGCTGCATGTGGCTCTGACCCATGCTTGTGAAATGTATCTTATAATGCTGCTGGCCACAGGAATTTCTGTGAATAAATAAGATTTCTGTCTCAAGGGCTGTCCATATGACCCCTTTCACCAGCACTGATTCCACTTAGATTAACTACACAGCACGAATATGGGTCAAAGCCTGGATTGTTGGGAGAATGAGTTCCCACTTGCAAACTGCTTCCCACAGAAGTACTTGTCAGCAGCTGAGATCATAGTGCTCACACTCCTCACAATAACCTACTTTGAAATGTATTTAGAGAGGAGCCTTGGCAGTCTGCTTGCTGTTTTTTTCATACAAAGTGCAGGCCTTGGTTTGTAATCCCAAACAGCAAGTCAAGGCATTTGCTGCCGGGCCATCCTCTCCCCTCTGATTTTATGTAGCTCAAGGCATCTGCGTTTCAGCCAGCAATACTAATCGCTTTGGGTAGCACCTTTCATTCTTTAGCAAGAGGAGAGGAACTAGTCTTTGGAGTACTGCATTGTTTATTATAGAAAAGCTGCTGAGTTGTTTCTGTGAATGCTATGTCCTGACTGCAAGTGGTGAAAGGAGATAGAGACCTGAAGGAAAGGAAAAGATTTCACAGTGTCTTTGGCTCACATATGTCTGTTGTTCTAGTGAAACTTCTTTTTGCTTTTCTCCTTTGCCTACTCTTCTGGCCGCAAAGACCCTGCATTGTAGTCAGTCATGCCTGAGTCTGCATCTAGTTTGGTTGTCTCCTATTGTGCCAGGATGCCTTATGGGGGAAATACAAAACTTAGCCATAAATGGGCTGCCTCACAAAGTGGATCAAAGTGTAATTTTTTTTGTTGTTGTTGTTTTTGTTTAGAGTTGGTTTGTCATTTTTGTTGTGTTTTTTTGTTTATGTCTGAAGTGATCTTCAGAGCCCAGCTCTTTCTGATACATTACTGATTTTTTTTTTTTTTTTTTTTTTTCCCCAAATTCACTCATACTATTCACAAAGATTCACTCATACTATTCACCTTTGCCCCATACCTGGAGGTGCTTTAAGTGCAAGTTACCTTAAGCAGTTGGAAGTATAGGTTAGGGGCTAGAACCCGTCCATGCTGCAGTCAGTACAGAGGTAAGATTATTTCAGCACCATTAGCCCTCCCATGTTTATCACCAGTCTCTTTCCTTCCCCTCTGGATAGATGAGTTTTTGACAATTGACTGGGAAATGAGTATCAGTCATCACAAGACAGAAAACTGTGTCCCTTTAGATGTCGATGATGGTTTATGAGGACTCGGTAGCATAGGCATAATTGTGATGTGAAGACGCTTACAGCTTGGTTAGCATAGGAAGTTTACATGCCTGTTTCTGGAGGTAATACTAATGCTACTAATACTGCAGTATAGAAATAGAAGAGATGGTGATACTTTATTCACTGGAGTGAAGGATCTCATGGACAAAGAACACAAGACAGGTGTTTGCTCCTGGCCTCTGCTTCTGACTTGAGTTTGTATAAATCTCACAACCACATTCTGCTTGCATGTACAGTGCCCCACTCCTTCACCTTTGTAGACTTGAGCAATTATTGAGCAACTTAAAATGAAAGTGAACATAGCAAAGGTGGATACAGTTGAATAGATAGTGAAGCCCTCACCTTTTTACTGGCTTCATGCCCTCATGACAATGTGAGGATTCCTCCCAATCTCTGCTCCTTTCTATTTGGTAACACAAGGCAGGGTATCCACAGTGGAAGTGCACAGGCTCCAGCATGCTTTGCTGTCCTACTGTTTAAGCAGCATAGACACAAAAGTCAACATACCTGAGAAAGTTTTGTTTACTTATTTTAGTACACACAGAAATGATGATGGCAGTTTGTGCTGCATGCAGTCACACTTGCAAAGGAATTCCTGGCATTTGTGAGAAATTGGGTATAAAGAGTTGTTCTAGGCCATGCAGACCATTCAGATTTTTAGAAGATGAGCAGAGTTACAAAATAATGTATTTCCTGTGCATGGTTGTAAAACACTTTAGGATCATTAAAGAACAAATATTTTGGGCTAGTTTCATTTTGCCTTCTTTATGGAAGTGCACTTTTTTTTTTTTTTTTAATGCCTTCTGCTGCTGTTTCAAGACCACCATACTAGGAACTTTCTTCAGTATTTTCCCATCTCTTTCTCCTTATGAATGCAGGAAACACAAAATATTCTTCTGGCATTTGAGCTGCAGTTATTTTGAGTGGCTCCAAACAGAGGGAAATGTGTTTCTGCTGTAGTTGCTGCAGAGAAAGAATTTTGCTGAAAACTCTCTCCCCCACCTCCTTTGGTGGCTGCAGAAAAGAAGCCAGTGTTTGAGGCCCCAGCTCTGTGCATCTGCTGGATGAGTTTAGGCCAATTTCCCCCCCCACTTCCCCATCCCCACTTTCCATTAGCAAACTAGATATAAAACAGAAGCCATTGGATAAATAGGAAAAATGTGTAGCAGAGGAAGCCCTTGTGATTAGGGAGCTGTTAACCAGTTATTTCATGTCCGGCTTTCAGTGTATTTATAAAACTGATGCTATTCAGTGACATGTTGAATTACTATAAATGGCATTGGCTCAGTTGCTTTGTCATGGAAGCCAACTTGCACTTTATTTTTAACTTCAGCCCACTGATTATTTTTAAAGCTAGTGTAGTATTTGTTAAAGACGCTAAAATGGCAGGCAAAGTGCAGGCAATGTACATCAAATTTGCTCACACCCTGTCTTGCCAGTGCATTCCACAGTCCTGCAGAAGCACACTGGGGAGAGAGCAGCTTGGGCAGTGGCTGTTCATTTGCCGCTTGGCTGTTCTGGGCTGATTGATGTGATTAGTGGCAGCTGCAGTGTTTGGTTTTGTGATGTGGAGGTTGTCCATTAGGATCTGCCCAAAGACACAGTAAACTCCTTCCCTCCCCCCTTTTTTTCTTTTTCCCCATTGATTGCCAGCAGCTGTCACATTGTTACATGCATTTATAATACCCTTGTTGAGACTTCACTGCATGCACATGATTTAAATTAATGGCTTCCCTAATAGGGGGAGCAAAAGCACCAGTACTCTCTACCTGTCTCTTACAATGTGCTTGTAAACTTCAGGGACAGAGAGCAAGAAAAAGTACAGCTCATGGAAAAGCACCAGGGGCTTCTGAGTCTACAGTTCATGCTGTGCTTTGGACAAAGAGATGAGTCTTGCATCATGGTCTAGATGTGGTGAGGCTTTGGCTTCCATACAGTTCTTCTGCAACAAACGTCGTAGAACGTGCCCTGTGGCACCTGAGGCAGATTCTCCAGGCTGTTCTTGTCACATGGAGGTATCTGGCAGGTCTAGTCCACTTGATAAATGGTGGCTAATCGACACTTAGAAGTGAGGAAGGAGACTGTAATAAGCCTGGGGCACAGGTCTTATCTCCCTTGCTTTATTTAGGGGATAGACTGCAGCTCTCATCACACTTGCCAGAGCTTCCAGATAGTCTCAGGGTTATTATTCTTAGTAAATGAAATACCTGTGGGATTAATTATTGTACAAAACTGTCTTAAAGTCAGCTTTAGCCTGGGCTGCCACTGGGAGAATCTTAAGCAAGTGCTAGGGAGCCATTTCCATGCCAATTCAATCCCAAACAATCAGCATTCATTCCAATGGCACAACCTTCTGGTTTCCAGTTCTATTCCCTCAATACCTGTACAGTAGGTTCTACTGTGTATAAAATGTCAGTGCTTGAAATCTGTATTACACTGAGCACTCAACAAAATACTGTTCAGCACACTTTTTGTCTGTGACAAATAGAATATACAACCTTGGCACATCTTTCTCGTCTTTGTTTTCTATGATGCAGTGGATCTCTCAGAATCAGAGAAAATGACATTTTCAGAGCATTCGGCCTGTCTTTGGTGGCAATCCAGTTTCTGTGTCTCAAGAGATGCTTCTTCATAATATTTACTTTTAATATTCTGATTGGAATGGAGAAGACAGCATTTGTTTGTGCATTGCTGGGGTGAGAAAGTTTTAAATAATACCACAGGACAGCCTATTTGCTAACAGGCTGTTTTCTGGTCTGGAGATTTTTTAACCTACTTAAAAAGAAGTCTCTCTTGGCTGAGATTTAATAGCATATGTATTTGTGATGCCTCCTCTGATTATTTGAATATTACTACTTAAGTAGGTAAAATGTAATTAGGAATAATTGAGATAAATTAATTTTGGCTTATCTTTAATTTTCCTGCTACCGTATTGACAGGAGAATTTAGTCCTTAACAAACATCTAACCAGGAAATGACTTTGTCTTGTCTATATCTCAATTTTGTCATCTGCCAGATGGAGAGATGATAATGTTGCTTTGAAATTCTGCTTCCTAAAGGAATAAAATCCTTTTTTGTGGTCTTTATTTGCTTCCTTTCTAATTCCCTTAATTTGGTAACTTTGTGATTCTAAAGACCCCTCTTGTGCATTCACTACTTGCATGGACTGACTCACTAGAAGGCATCCTCTGGTATTTCAGTTAGGTAATGGAAGTATAAGGAAGAGGAAAGAAGATAAAAACTCAGACCATACTTGGTTCAGCATCTTGCTCACAGCCCAGCATGGTTGCTCTGGAATCCTGCTGATGGAATGTCCTGACATTATGGTGTTTATTTCCACCACAACCCTGAAATGTAAACAGGACATTGTTGGATGCTAATCCAAGGGACAGGAAATGACTGAGAATCCTGAACTTTT
The DNA here is from genome assembly GCF_034315485.1 of Pezoporus occidentalis. Classification (NCBI taxonomy): domain Eukaryota; kingdom Metazoa; phylum Chordata; class Aves; order Psittaciformes; family Psittacidae; genus Pezoporus; species Pezoporus occidentalis. Next base: position 247,566 of record NW_026913953.1, read on the forward strand.
GGGCTGTTGGTAGGACACAAGGATGTAAATTTTACAAGAGGATTGGCATATAGTACCAGCAGCACACGGGACCATGCGTCGGAGGAAGTGTTTTCAGGAAGGATATCTGATGTACTTTTACATGGAAGAACAAAACATAGCACTAGTGTCAAAAGAAGTGCATCAATATATGCAGCAACTTGCAGGACATTTGGCATGTTAGGATACTCTGTGTATCCTATCCTAACAGGATGAAAGATATAGGGAGACTTTGCCTTGAGCTTAAAATGTATGCAGAATAAATGGCAGCTTTTCACTGTGGTATTCATTTTCTCCTGTGCCTTATATCTCAAGAATGAAATCAGCTGAGGAACATGAAAGCAGCAGAGAGGGACCCATGTGGCATTTCTTGCTCTACCCTAAAGCAAAGAGGGCATTGATGAGAGGTAGCGCAGTCAGCAAAGTGCTGGTATAAGTGGTTTGCACTAGAAAGCCATCTGTGCTTCTCTTAGGCAGACTTAAATAAATTAATAGCATGAGTACAGCATTGAACTTTCAGTTATAGCTCTCTCCCCAGTGAAATGGAAAGGGGCACATACAATTTGCAAAGGATGGAGTCTGCTGTGCTGTGTCTGGGGAAGAAGGAGGTGACAAAGCCATAACCACGTGCTGGGGGGGCACTTGAGACTCACATTGCTGGAAGGAGGGTTGCATCCCACTTTTATCCTACTGGAAGACCTTGACTCATCCAAAGAGCGGCTGCTGATGCCTTCTCTGTAGTACCCCTTGTAGCAGCAAAGACAGAACTGTGTTGTAATGAATATAAAAAGGGTCCTTTATTGAAGTTGCTAAATGCATACAGATGCTGTAATTCACACTGGCTCTCTAGCTTCCAGACTTGCTACATGATGTTGCCACACAAGGTCTCCCTAAGTCTTGGTCTGGCGTCTGTAGCAAGAAAAAGACTAGCTAAAGAGAAAATAAATTTTCTTTGCTGTGAACACTGTACACTGTTCTTTCTAGTAACTCTTCACACACTCTGCTGGATGCATTTTGCAGCAAGGTATAACTTCATGGAATTCGTCTTCTGACTGTTTTCATGAGCATCTTGCTGGCATGGTTGCCAGTATTGATATCTTTTGAATGAAGTGCTCTGAGTCATGCCTCTGCTATACTTCTTGGGCTGGGTTTCCATCCTGATCTGAAATTGGAAATTTATTACTTGGAACTGTTTTTTAAAGGTGAAACTGACACCAGTTTCTCATTACTTACCAAGTCCTCAGGGCAGCATTACGTTCCTGACGCTGCTGTAGGTGTTAATGATTTCATCAACTCAAGGACAGAGCCCTGAACTCTGCTTTTGGCAGCTAGTAAAGAAGAGAAACTGACCGTCAAATATTTTGGTTTTAAAGTCTGGGGTTTTTTTTCTTTCTTTTTTTTTTTTTTTCTTAACGGTTTTTATATTTACAAACTGGAATTTGTTGGACAGACAATTGGAACTAGGAGAATTTGTTGACTACTTAGTTCTCGGAAATCAAATTGATAGTAAAGCCTCAGTAGGCTGTTGAAACTGGTCTTGCCAAGCACCTCTGAAGTTGCAAAAAAAACAAGAATCTGTGAGTGGCCCTGCTGTGGGTGCAAGCCAAAGAGTTTCTTTTGCTTGCTATATTTTCTATGCCTCACGATAATCAGGAAGGACACTATTATGCAGATACCAAGTTTTTTTTTTTTTTTTTAATATTACTTTCAGTTGCATGTGAATAGCTCTAAAACCTTGCTTTAAGACTGGAGAGATTACAGATGTGGTTTTTGTTTTGTTTTTAGTATAGCTTCTGTCTTATGTTGTGAAGAAAGATGGCATTGTGAACAAGGACCAGGATTTAAAATCAGGATTAACTGGCATTACTCTGGGCTCTATCACTTACTTGCCATATGATTGTAAGCAGACCATCATTCTCTTCATACCTATATTGTGATATCCTTGTGTTTTTCCAGGTTGCCATGGGACATAGCTTCTTTTGTTTTAAACTTGAATAACTCTTTTGATCCAAGAGATAGCTGTTTTTTAAGTGACCATTGTATATGTGACAGAATGCCGAAGAGGTCATAAATGGAAGGTTACAGATTTAACATTGATTAATCCTGGGTATTGACAGAGGAGACTCAAAAGCTTATCCTATTTATAGAGGTGCTTAAAAGGTGACTTGTTGATCACCATTTATAATTAGCTATATAAAGAACATTTGGCTGTAACATTCTTCACTCTAGGAAAAGTAAGTCAGGGCCCAGGCTCTGGAAGTTGAAACTTGGCAGGTGAAACACACATTTCTGAAGTGAGATGCGGTTTACTGAGGGTTGTGGTAGATTTTTCTACTGCTGGAAATCTTTAAATCAAATGAGATGCCTATTGAAAAGTTATATTTTACTTCAGTCAGGAATTAGTTTGTCAATCCTGTGGCTTGTGCTGTGCATGAGGTCAGACTAGCTGATTGGTACAACACTTTCAGCTTTATCATTCATAAGATTGTCTGTCAGATTTGGGAATGTAAATCTTACTGAGGCCGGTGGAAGCCAGGTAGACCTGAGGCCAGAGTTTTACACTGCCTTCTTTCACATCCTTCATGCTTCCAACCTGTATTCACTTGTTGCCCACCTAACATGTGGAAATATCCTCCTGTGTTGCTTTTATGACTCCACAGTGCCACTTAGCTTGCCATGTTTTGATCTGCAGTACCTTCCACACATGCTTTAAAACTGTGGGATGTTTCCTTTTTTGTTTTATTTGTGGTTTTTTGTGGTGTTTTTTTTGTTTGTTGGTTTGGTTTTTTTAAATGGGAATTGGAAAGTGAGAAGTTTTGAGCAGATCTAAAAGGCAGCATATCAGGCTGTGGACACAGCTGGACATTCCTGCTTTGCTGTCCCTTTGGCAATGATTGATATAGGGCATTCATGTGTATTTATATTTATGATTTTTTTAATTATATTTCTTCAAACATTGTACCATTCAGAATTTCTCAGCAAACAAGGGATTCTTGATTCCTGAGTTGTTATCCATGCTTCACACATTTGTCCAGCAGGTCAGATGGAGATCCACTGTTACTTTTCCCCTGTACATTTTGGCAACTAGCCTAGTGGGTTTTGTTCATTTTGTCTTCTACTGTTGTGCTGTACTACCTGTTCAGAGAAGATGAGGCAGCTCAAGGGCAAGGTAGAGCTCCATATTCCTGACCAAACCAGCAGCTAAATAATGAATGTTACAGACGGGCTGCAGCTGCTAACAGCCTATAGGTGCTGAAGTTGGAGAGTTTGAGTTGGCTGTTTGAGTGGCTATTCTCAGAAGACAGAGTAGATCTTGGTAAGCGTTCATCTCCCTTACTAACACTGGTGGTTGGACTAGAAGATGAGTATCCTGAACAGATCAAGCAGCTGCATAGTAAAGGGTTGCCTGAAGAGAAAGAACACCCATCTTGTAGTCCTTGGCATAGAGGTGCACGCAGCCCTGTTTTAAGATAAGCTGAAATGTAAGGGTAAATGTAACGGTTTCATTCACCTTCAAGTCTTTTGCATCTTTAGAGATAAAAATCAAGCTGTCTTGAGGGGAAGCCCTTCTGATTTTGACACAGTTATGAAAAAGACGTCAGTTGAGGTTTTATTAGAGGCTTATCTGATAGATATGCAGTGTGGTATGGTGGCAAGCCAGGGCCAAGTGTATACTCACTTGGCCCATGATGTTTTGGTGAATGGGAGCGTGTATTTCAGGACCCCATGGGGAGTGGCTTTATCTGCAGTGCTAGTGCATTGGTGTGGATATTAATACCCTTCAGACCTGGTTGGGAGGAGGTGTGTGGTACCTGGTGTGCTTTGGAAAAACCACAGGCAAGAGAATAAAGTTAGAAAGTAGTACAGGACGGAGAGTGTGAGGGAGAGAAGATGAGCTGCTTGCTGCAGGAAAGCAGTCATTTTCATCATTATGGTCTTTTTAGCCAGGTTTCTGTGGAGACAGTCCCTCGTACATAAACTGTCAGATGTTTGGGGAGCTACATGCTGCTAAGCAGGAAATCCTTCAAATTCCTTATCTTCCACACAACAAGCTGAGGAGAAGTCCACCAGAAAGCATGCACCCAGACCCCAGGGAACCAGGCTTGACCTCTGGGAAAGGGTTTTTCTGGGATTTTACTTACAAAAACTGGATTCAACTACTTTCTAAGCATTTGCCCTGAAATGCTTCTGAAGGGCAAAAACAAGATGGTAGTGGTTAGCAGTCCTGCTGTGGCTAAAATCCTATCCTGTTCCCACAGAAATCAATGGTCAAACATCCACTGACTTCAGTGCAAGCAGCAGAGGCATACAAGGGGAACAATTCTGCAAAGTCCTAAACCTCTGGAGAATTCAAAGCCAAACCCAATGTTGGGTTGTTTTTTCTTTTGGTTATCATGTTTGTTTTTTTTTTGTTGTTGTTGTTTTGTTTGGGTCATCTCCATTTACAAAGACTTATTCCCAAGCATTGAAATAATGAAACTGTAGACTAGCATGTCTAGGGAACGTCTTGGAGCAAGCCAGTATGATAGCAGTGGTCTTACCTTAGCTGGTATGTGAACCAGTAGACATACAATTCCACTGTGTTTGTCACTGTGCTAATGCAGGGACAGTGTCTCTGCTGTAAATGGTATTAGCACTGGGAAACAGTAGTTTGATAAGTGTTATGAATCAGGAACTTTTCTTTAAGCCTGCCTCTATTTGTTAAAACCTCTGGGGAACCACAGCTTTTAATGTTAGTGATAGTTTTGTCATTAATAAAGTTTTATAAGCTTTACCAGTCAAGAGCTTTTCTTTAAAGCTGCTTCTGTTGGTATTAAATTGTCTGGGGAATCACAGCTTTTAATATTAACGACAAAATTGTGTTGGCATTAACATCTGGTTTTGAGAAAGAATGGGTCAAAGGCTTAATGCAGTGGAGTAACAATCTGTGAAGGGTCACCTTCTACAAATATGGAGACTGTCTGGCTAAATGACACCCTGACTGTGAATTTTTGTAGTGTGAGAATCCATGAGTTTGACTTATGGGAAAATGTATAGGTGTGTTTATTCCTAACATACCTCTTCAGTGCATGGATCTTTGTTCTTCAGCTTGAGCTTGTGTCTCATCAGCAGGTGTCGGCTTAGGAGAGAATCTCTGTGATCTGTCATGCAGCCAATCTAGATCTGTACACAGGAGTAAGTCCCCATAACACTTACAGCAGGGGCTTTGCTGGTAAGAGGACTTCTAGGAAATTTGACTCTTTTCTTAAGGTAGCTGCACTCTTTTTAGTGGCCCAATGACAGGACAGACACAATGAGTATAAACTGAAGCACAGGGAATTCCATCTGAATGTAAGAAACTTTCACTGTGATGATGGCTGAACATTGGCACAGGCTGTCCAGAGAAGTTGTGTCTCCATCCTTGGAAATACTCAAAACCCAATTGACACAGTCCTGGGCATCTTGCCTCAGCTAACCCTGCTTGAGGTTGTGGGGTTGTACTAGACAATCTTGAGAGGCCCCCTCCAACCTCAATTGCTGAAATCAATTTTGCAGCATTTTCTTAAGAGCTGGCTACCTGCCTGGCCCAACCTTATCTCAAAGGCAGCAGCAGTCATGAGGATTTATTCATCCAGCCTATGAAACACTTCCTTGTGCTTTCCCTTTCCTCAGCTCCACAAGGTGTGTGGCATGTGTTTTTTGGCTTTTTACCATGTGAAAGTTTTCAGCATGTGGCTTCTGGGACACATTGGAAGTTGGGAAGTTGGGCCTCCCTTCTTGGTAGTACACGTTGCTTCTGAATGTCCTCTTTAACCCCTCTTGCAGACCAAAACTATACTTCTTCCTTGAAGGGGATATGTGGCTCATTATTTCACATTTTCCTTTTCTTTCTTTTTATCTCCCTCAAAACTCGTTTATCAACTTCTGAAGGAAAGGTGTGTCATGGCTCAAACCACCTCTAACTGCTCCAGGAGTTGTTCATTCTGCCTCTTAAAGAAAACCTGTCAGATCTTTTTTGTTAATCTGGGTGTTGTTTGCTTTTAGTTTTACAGTAGAGTGTTTGCAAAGAAAGAAAATTCTCTTTATAAGTGCATGAAAAAAACATTGTTCCTTGAGAAAGACATACATTTTCCTCAGTGACGCTGAAGGCAGTGTTTTTACTTTTTCTTTTTGCTTTCCCTTCAACCATTTTTTTTCCTACCTTTTCTTACATGCATTTCATATAAATTAGCTGCCTGATAAAATAATGTGGATTCACAATTATTTTACCTTTCTGAGATGGACAGAATAAAACACGTAGTTTGGAATTCTGATGTCCTCTGAATGGAAAAATGTGGATTCAAGCATAAAATGGGGTATTGGAGCCCTGTGAGATGGGGCTCTCTGTGTGTAAAGCCATTGTGGGATGTAATACTTGAGGAAACCCTCCACTTTCAGGGTCTCATCTCACCTAGGCTTTGAGGGGACCAAGATGCTCTAGCTAGTCTGCTGAGCTTGTTTCAAAACTCTCATGTTGCATTCCCACTAACTTTTGGATGTCATGAGCCAAAGAAGTTAGTCTTTTTTGTGGCTTTATACAAATACTCTCCCCATGGAGCACTTGCGAAACTGCATTGATGACTGAAGGTATGGTGTAGCACAGCCAAGCTAGGATAGGCCTTGGTAAGAGGGATGTACATACACATCATCATCCTTCTCTGCAGTGGATAAATTCAGCTTTTTTTCCGGTAGTGTTGGGATGCAGGTGGTATTATGGAGAGAGAAAAAGAGGTCTGGACCTTCAAGTGAGACTTGTTTAAGGAAAATTTTAGCACTGTGACCCTAGTGGAGCTGTGCATCGAAAATGCTGGAGGAAAGCCATGAAACAAACTGCCATAAAACAAACTTGCTGTGCATGTTTTCATAATTACGTCCCCAGCTACTTTTGGTGTGTTCATCAAAACGCTGTGGGCTTATGAGTCTGTCTGGTGGTGGAAATGAGAACAAGGAGATCATAGAGATTATATAAATGGTTGTATATATATATATATATACATATATATATATATGGACCAAGTAAAGCTTTGGTTTAGGCCCTCTATCTTTAAATATCCTCACTGAAGTCTTCCTTGGCTGGAAAAAGATAGAAAACAGGTGTTGCAAAAACCTGTGTTCTCCCCGTAGAAGGCAGTTCCTTCTAGCAGGTTATTTGAGATGGATTGCAAATCCTTTTGCTTTATCTAGAGGGCACAGAGAGCTTGAACTAGCGTGGAGCATTTGACATAATAACCGTCAGTTTGAAAGAGGATGCAGAAGTCTGGACTGAGACTGTTTAATTATCTTCAGATAGAGAAGGAAGACTTACATGAAAGTTGCCTGTGTTTATCTTTTAAAGCTGCATGGGGGTGTGTGTGCATGTTTAGGTTTTTGATCCTGGAAGCATTTACTGCATAAAAGCACCTTCCACTGAAAACCAGGGATATATGACCAAAGCAGTGAAAGAAGCTGAGGAATTTGGCTCATATTTCAATAGCTGGGTTTAAAGTATGTGTTCCACCAGCCACACTTGTTACCCATTTTTAACATGTTTATTAACAAGTTACTTGTGGGAGTTTAACTGACCAGCAGAACAGGAGGACATTGTTTTACTATTCACCAATAGTCTGACAGTGCCTTAGGTGTGAATACATGTATGTTGTATGTGGATGGCTGATGCTGAATATCTTACGTGGTTTTTGAGCAGTTCTTGGATGTTAGTGTGCTGGCATTAGTTTATTTCCATGGGGTTGTCTCAGAAGTGATATTCAGGTGAGAGGAATTTTATTTTATGTGCTCCAAAGCTATAGTTGGTGAAGAGAATCTGCAAGTAGAAGTAAGAAAACATAAAATGTTCCTTTGAAACCAACTAAGAGACATGCAGACCACTGGCATATCCCAACAAATTCTTCAGTCGGTGTGGGGAAAAATTCTGCATCTAATGTAACTTTCCCCTGTGTTAGTTATACTCTGCAGAATGAATGCTGTTTGTCAGCTGCTTCTGTGATGCATTGAACATCTGTGGGTAAGGAGGAGCAGTGAGCAAACTACATCTAGGTCTTTGCTGGCAGTGGTGATGGGGGCACAGAATGGAGAGAGCTGAAGGTTGTTGCAGTAAATTCCATGATGGGCATCTCTGCCCTCTGGCACTGGTGGTGAAGGTGCAGAGGTCATAGAGGGGAAGAGAAACTTTGACTTTCTGCACAGTTTGAAAGCCACTCCTGCTTACGGGCATCAAAGCAGTGACAGCTCTACCCTCACTTTCTTTCTAATTTGAGGCAAGCTGGCTGAGCCGTTACAACCAGCATGGAAGAGTATTTCTGGGCAAGGAAGGTTTAAGGGGAGGTGTGGAAGAGAAGCTGAAGCATAAAACTACTACTGATGTATGGCACATGTTGCTTTTCTGACTCTGTAGTCAGGCACTTTCACAGAATTGGGATTAATGTTGAAAACTAAACCTTTTTTGAGTACATCCAGCCTGTCAATAGGTCTGTGCAACATTAACCAAGTACATGTACACTTTCTTATTTCAGTGTGAGGTACTACCTCCAATTTAAATTTAGATTTCTGCCTCACTGCATTGCCCAGTTCTTGAGCAGTTTGAAAGTGCAAATGAAAAGGTGTTTCACCTTTAATAATTTTAAATCTGAATTATTAAAAGAAAGTTTATCAACTCTGCCCCTAGCACCATCAGCTTTTCTTTGCCTCTTTAAATGATAGAATTTGCATGAGTGAATGCAGTTAAAGAGGCATTCATAGTGGCTCCTACTGAAGTCTGTATATGACTTGGAATACATTCCCCATAAGTCAGGAAATGATAATTTGGATGCTCTACTTTGTTAAATTTAGCCCAAAGAACCTTTGGAGAAAGTGAAATATTTGGGGGACTAAAATAAAAAAATAATCTCAGGTGCCCATCTGGCACAATTCCAGTGAGGGACATTTCACTAGAAATGAATTGAGTCCAAGTTCTGTTTGGAAGAGTCAGTCTCTCGTTCTGCAAGGTTACGTGTTTCCATCAGAATTAATACGAGTCTCTTATACATTCCCTATGTAGTTTCCTCTGCATAGGTATGTTGCTCACTCATCTGAGGAATGAAAGGCTCCTGTAAAGTCTCTATAACCTAATTTCAATTCACCCTGAATTTACTGCCTTGATAAGATGAACAGAATTTTGACTATACTTTCCAATATCCTTCTGAAGAGAAGGATAAAATGCTTCCCTCTTTTTCTTTTTGCCACTTTTTTTTTTTCCTGCTGACTTTGCATGTACGAATATGGGTTTTTTGGGATTTCCCTGGTCAAGGTCTGAAATAATTCACTTTACACAATATGAGACTCATAGTATTCAATAAAAAAAGATATTTCATCTGGAGTGATATCAGCCTCAATATTTGAAGAAATGAATACAAAAGCATAAATTTATTTTCTTGACTGAACTATTGGCTATTTGACCCACAGGCATTACCTCCACACCACAGTCCTTCCAGGGACAAGCCTTGCTATAGTATCCCATAGAGCATAGCATCCTTCCAGCTAGAAAACTGTTTTTTCTTCTTGCCCTTTGCTCCATTTCCTGTGATAAGTGGCTTCCCTCTATTCAGTTATTTAGTAACTCAAAGCTCAAACTTTGGTCCTTAGAGACACTCCTTCCGACTTGGAGAAATACTTTCTTTGGTCTAGAGTGGTTGGTTAGAAGGGACAGAGAGATCTCATTTCCAAGATATTGTCAGTGTTTGTTTCTCTCTATTAACATATGAGACAAAACTGCTTCTCAAGGTGGATCCAGTCCCAGTATTAAAGATTTTTGTTTCATTTTGTTTTTCACTTGGGCCCTGTTATGTTTCATCCTTTTTTGCATAGAGGCACTTTTTTTGGAGGCAGTTCTACTATGAGCAGCCTTCTGGGACACAGGTGACTTAGTCATCATGCTAGGATTTGATGATTGAGAACTGTTCACCATGTAAATGCACAGCTGCAATTTAAATGGGGAGACTCTTACTGTAGGGGTATTCCAGTAGATGCTGGAAATGTCCTGCAGTATTGATAGTGATATGAAATATGCTCTGGAAATTAATGAGAGTTAGTGCTGCTCTTAGTAGGCCCTGTAGGAGATTAATTGTTTCCTTACCATGTATGACCTCATAAAAATGTAGAAAATTTTTGCCTGTGTTTGAAATCTCAGCATGAACGGGATATTCTAGAGTCCTTGTGGACTTGCTTCTGTCTAAAGAACCATTTTATTCTTGGAAAAAAAATAACGTTCCTTAAAACTACTTCCCACACCAACTCCCCTCTCTAGACTTGTGTTGCTTAATTTAATTCTGGGGTTATCCCAGTGGAGCTTTTTGTGATTAATAGCTGATACCACTGTGAACCCATCACTAAGAATATTTCCTGGGCAGTAATTGTGCTTCTTACAGGCTGTGTTTGACTGATGTGAGGGTATGGACAGAACAGGGACTAGGGAAAAGGTCACTCTGAAGAGTGTCTCAGTGGTATGGGTTCAGTGTCTGCATTAAACATCTGCTAGTTTATCTTTTTTTTTCAGAGATTTGGAGATGGAGCCACTTCTCAGTACAATTTTCTGTGTATTAAGCATTTCCAGGCACCACTGTAGTGTGGTGCTCCCCTTGCTTGCAATATGAATGACTATAGGAGGGCAGGGGGAAGTAAAACATGGGGATTCAGTAGTGTTAGTGCCATTTTCATTTCATATTTACTCGTCCAAGAGCCAATAGTTTAAAATTAATGATAAGCTGGCAGCTTGCATGTAAATTATTGGGTTACATATTTCTGCTTGGATTTGCCATCCAGTCCAACTACATAGGTCTTGAAGTTTCAGAGCTTTTGGCATTTTGCAGTTTCCACTTATTTTGCTGGGAAGTAGGTGAAAATTTTGTGAAAATTGAGAGTGCTTCCTTGTTCAAGTGGGTTTCTGGGCAGGAGAATGGTAAAATGCAGCAGGTACTTCTTGTTGCTCAAAAGATTTTGATATGCATTTTGCCACACTGGGTATGTCTTCTTTACAGCAAGTAGCAAATGAGGATTACAGGAAATTCAGTCATCCTTGCAGTGGGTAATATTCTTTCATACTGTGTATTTATTTTATAAATATCCCTGCCTGACCAGGTCAGCAGAGCCAAGACCTGAGGTGGTTGTAGGAGGCAATGTACAACTGCTTACTGTCTTTAACCATATGTATTCCATCCCTAAATTTAAGCCATAAGATGCAAGAAAAATTGATTATATAAATAAGTTTTAAATATGCTTCTAAAGGGTGAGACAATACAAACTGCAGCAGGTGATGATTTGGATAAACTCCTGTGCAATCTATCAAATAAATCAGTGCTGTGTAGAACTAGAGACAACAAGCAGTGATATTGGCACACATTCTGCAAAGACATACTTCAGTGAACATAATAATAATAATGTTTGCAGCCCTAAGGGAATAAGGCAGATGTTTCTTCTATAAGAGAGGGTAGGCTTCTGTTGTATTTGTATACAGATCGGCTTTCTTTTTGAATCATGCCTAAGGACTGTGTACCCAGATCTAGTGGCAACCCAAGCAGGGTTGGATTTGTTTGTTTGTTTTTGTTTGCTTGTTTTTCCTTTAGTGGGAAGCTGTGCTGGGTAGCAGAGGGGATTTTATAAGTCAGTCTGTTTTTCTGTAGAGTGTGCTTAAATCTTTGCCAACAAGATGCAAGCAGGTTGGGCTCAAAAGCTGAAAGAACTTGCTGTATCTTCAGGCAGGTTGTTGGCTTGCTGTAGGTACTTAGAAATTATCCACTGCATGCTACTTCTCTGCAGTTTTCTTTGGTTATCTGAGCACACATTTAAGCAAATGACCTATCCTTGAGGAAGAAGAGTGTGTTGGTCAGTTACTGTTCTTGGAAATCTTCCCTAGATATACCTTAGTACTTAAACTTCTCTTTTAATCATGAACAAGAAAAAGCCTCGACATGAACATGACCTCTTACCATGAGAATCCAGGAGCCTAGAACTAGCTATTGGCAGCCCAGAGAAGGCAGTAGAATAGAGTTGGTAGCAACTTGCACAGCCACCACTCCCTTGTGTATCACATGCTCTAGACCACAAGGGTATGTATTGTTTTGTAGAGCAGATTCTCTCGTTTGGGTATTTTAGGGGGGTTCTCACTGTCCCTCCTTTTATGCAGTCTTTGTTGCATACTGCTGTTTGCCAAAAGCACCCACTGACCATGAAAGGAAGGTGTCTGAGTTTAGATAAGCTCTTACTTTTCAGACCCTCATAATTGATCACAGCCTGCATTACTCAGAGCATCAGCTCTGTGGAATTTGACCTAAATATAGATGAAGACTTGTTCACCCTCATGCCATGAAATGCTTAACAGCCCCAAAGGCTAACACTGTAAGTCACAGCTCTGAAACCAGCTTTCTGTGTTGTTGTAAAGTCTCCTGTAAATATTACAGCAGCCAGAAAACATATTTTAACTGGATGCCACTTAAAAATACACACAGAAGATGACCCAGAATCTTTGAGCAGAACTCTTTCCAAATATCTATTCTTCATGAAGACACTTCAGGTTAAAAGTTCAACAGCTTCACTAAGCTGCTGGCTTAGAGTTCAAACCTACTTGCGTAATGTTGAAGTTTTGGGGAACTGAACCCAGAGTATCCCTTGTCAGAATGTTGAACAAAAATAAAAATGCTGAAATAAAATGCTGTATATGACCTTTTCTTAACTTAATTTTCTAGAGTGAATTTATTTCCAGTGCCAAATTGACAGCTATGGAATCTGAGTAGTGTGAAAAATAGATACATAAAATTACACTTTGACCCTATCGGTACCTTGACGTACAGAAACCGTCTCCAGGAGAGCATCAAAATCCTCTAGACCTGTTCTCTTTGCGATGCATCTACTTGACTGTTTCTTCCATCACTAAAGAAGTCTTTCGACTATCATCCCCATCAGTTGCTTTTCAGTATGTGGAACTGAACTGAGAACTACCATTTAACTTTATTTACAGGTTTTCAGTGACATGTAGAAATATACTGCACTTTGGCTGAGGTATCAAGTAGTAAAGTGGTAGATCTGCAGCCTGGAACCTGGGTGTTGATGAACACTAGGTTTGAAGATATTCAGTGCCATCCATGAAAGCCATGCAAAAGTCCAAATGGTGTCTGTGTTCGGTTTCTCCCAGTTACACCCATCTGCTGTAAAGACTAAGTTGGTTTCTCCCAGTTATACCCATCTGCTGTAAAGACTGAGTTGCTTTTCCCAATGCGAGAACTTCAGGAAGATTTTACCAGTGCAGGCAATTGATTTGCCTGTCAATAGTGAAGACAGCACTTGTACACCTACATCTGTGGCTATTTTCCATTGGTTGTAACCAAGGCATATTTCTAGTCAAGTTGAGCTTTACTGTCCTGTAGTGGTCCTGAACACAGTGTTAGAATGGAAATCGTGTTTTGTATGCTGTGATAACGTTGGACAACAGATGAAACATTCTTCTACTAATTGTCTGAATAAGAACACATCATTTCACATGGACATGAGCTGGAATTTGGGAAGATGTAATTGGAGCTCTACCGTTTGTTTGTTTTTCTTGGAACACACTGGCAGTTCTTACAGATTATTTCTCCCTCATCAGAGGCACTCTAATGCCCTCAGCAGCTTATTTTGTCTGGAAAATTCAGGCACCCAGGATAATGATGACAACAAAAGCAACATTTTGACTCCCAAATCCCCTGGCAAAATAGTTACATCATGTCTGGAAATAATTGGGCAATGACAGAATGGAAAAATTACAATGACTCAAACAAGAGAGGATGCTCCTACTAATGGGTTTTTGTGTGATCATTCTTCTGAACGTAGCAGTTCTTAGTGCTACTGTGAAACTCTGGATTGACATCCCTTATAACTAAACTCTACTATTCCCAGTGGAAATGTTGCAGAGATTTCAAGTCTGTAGACCAAGCTCTAGTATTCCTTACCAGTATTCCTTACCAGTATTCCTGGTCTTTTGGCTTAGAGAGGTTGACTGGGATAGCTTGTTCTCCCTGTCAGCCTGCTCTTGGCTTCTTTCTTGAGGTGATCAGGGACTCAGCACTAGGGTGCATGTCTCATCCTTGGGAGCTGGTCTTAAGGACAGAACTGGCAGATGTTGCCAATTAGGGCTAGTTTCAAACCAGTGACGTTCTTAGAGGCATTTCATACCATAAGACTTGTAAAAGGCATGGGACTTCATCTTCCTGTAGGGGAAAACACTTCTTCAATACGAAAACAGAACACTAATATGCTGGTTCTGGCTTTTAAAGTTTGTGTCTGCTTGACTAACATTATCGTGGTCTATTTCATCTTCAGTCTATTAATCCTTATGCTGAATATGGGTTTCATCTCAGACTCCATCTTTCAAGACACTCTTTCCTGTGAAACTGCATCACAGCATTGTACTCACCACCAAAAAAGAAGTTTAAGAGTCTAACCTGGGTCTGCTGTCTAGACAGCAGACTGGGGTGTGTCTGTAGCTTGCAGAAAAGGCAGTTCAGACTTACTCTGGTAGGTAGCGCAGGCACAACTCGGACTGTAGCCTTCTCCTGGAGTCAGGGACTTGAGATTACAGTATGTTCTTGGCAAGTTCTAAAAATAACATCTTTAACACCTGAATTCTTTCAAGAATAAAATGTGGGGATTGTAGAAAGTGTTTGAAAAGATTTAGTGCTGGATGGTTTTATCCTCATTTATGATTGGGTCCAGGGGTGGCATCCATGGAATTCTTTCCCTGTGTTTGTTTTTATGTAGCTTATTTCCCACAGGTCTTACTATCCCAGTAATTTGAAGAAGAGCAACGACATAACTAGCCAACCTACCTAGTGAAGAAGATGATGCTGTAGGGGAAATCATTGCGTAAATACCATTATTTCATAAAACATAAATTTATGCATGCTGAATTTGTGGACACTGCTAAATGCTGCCTCTGCAGCAGCTTCATTATTGGGATGTGAACCACTGTGTCCTGGAAAGATTCCAGCTGGGTGACTATATTTGCTGACCTATTGTTTTCATGACTATTTGTATAGTACTATAAGTTTACTTGGCACTGTACAATAACTAACTTAAGCAGATAGATTAAATCCTACACTGGAAAACCTATAACCTCAGTGCCACACCTAGGACAGTGGGGTACAATGCGACAAAATTGAAACATACTGATGGAATCTAATACAACAAAAATAAAACATACATCTTATAAAAATTGTAAAATCTACACCTTGTGTAATTTTACACAAGGGTGTAGATTTACACCCTGTGTCATGTAGTAGATGTCTCTTCAGAGGTCTTTTTTTGTCTGTAGTATCTGCTTAAAGAATAAAGAGTTGCAGTTTGAGGCATAGGAAGTAGCTACTACTAAGCTACTAATTAGAAAATATTTCAAATCTAAGAGTTATGAAGGAAAGTGAGGATATTACTGTGGAGCAGTGGAAAAAAAATAGAGAATGGAACTAAAGCTCGTAGACAGAAAGAGAGGACTTCGTCCTTGCCTGAAGGAATTTTTTGTTGTGTTTTTTTTTGTTTTTATTTATTTATTTATTTTAATAGTAGGGAATGGAGTAATCTTTAGGGAGGTTTATTAATAGAACAAATGTGGTTCATGGTGACAAAGACAAGAAAGTTGATTTTGGTAGCAATCCAAACTTTCTGACTGAGAAGAGGTAAATGTTGCTGAAACTGTAGTGCTGCAACACTAGAAAACTCAGAAGTAAGAACAGGGAGAACTCAAGGAAAGAAAATCAGGACACCAGACTACTGCGCTCAAACCAGAAAGGTTGCTTATATTTTGGGGGTATGCAGTCCTGTTGGACCCACCAATGTGTTGGTTGGAATTGTTGCTAAACTTGCCTAAGCGTGGAACTGATAAATAGGAATGGGAACCAATGGTACAATAAGCACTAAGTAAAAATGTGTTCCTGCCTCCAGAGTTGCTGTTTAGCAGGACATCTTGGCCTATGCTCTTGGCCAAGTATCTTGTGTGCTTAGACACTGAGGAGATGAGGAACACATGTATTCTGGGTGAACACTTGTGTGTTGTGTATTTTACTTGTTTTGTTTGCAGGTGAAGCTGTGGTGATCACATCGCCATTCACAAATGTTAAGGATGTGTAGGCTTACTTGCATTTAAATGAGATGTAAGATTATAATTATGACTCAGTTTTTGGTGTCTAGGAGGACAGATTAGTTTTTGACCCTGCAAATTTTTGTCTGGAGTCAGTTATAGTAAATCAATACGTTTGTGAAAATAAAACTTCTTGGCAGGTAAAAAGATGAATGGATTGTTCAGTCAGCTAAGTCAGGTATAGAAAATTATTAACCTCTACTCGATTAAAAGGTAGACAAAAAAGTGTAAAGAAAATAAATAATTACTAGCCAGATTTATGATACTGACTCTTCTTTGTTGCTCTTTCCACTTTTTATTTTGAATCTTGATTTGACTGTTGTTTTAGCGTTGCTTTTCTATGAATGCAATTTTGATGGATAAATGGATTGGGAAAAAGGAGCCTGCTGGTATCTTTTTTTTTCTGTTTTCTTTTGTTGTTCAGTTTTTTGGGTTTGTTTGGGGTTTTTTTTTGTAGTGCTTTCCCCTCTCTCCCCTCATTCCCAGGTGAGGACAGTGAGAGTGTTACAAGTTCATCTCTTGAAAAGGAAAGAGCTCTTACAGTACTTTAGCTTTTTTTTTTGTGCTGGTAAGATGGTATAAGGTGAGAGGTATTGGATTTGTGGGCATTAACAGACTAACATTAGTGGTCATTAGTCATCCAGCACATCCTTGATCTTCCTTAAAGTATTAAAAATAAACACATTTTTGACAGACATGTTGCTTTAAGTATTTCTTCTAATAACCCTACCCTTTTCTCTCAGGACATACTTCCTAGGCAATAGGTGAATAAATAAATAAATAAAGTGTGAATAAAAAAATAAAGAATAAAGTATTAATAATATATAATACTATGTGTATACCAGGATTTTCTTTCCTGTGATCTATTGATCCATTTTGGGCCTCTCCCTCATGCTGCAATTGCTTTATGTTGCATCTGCCATCTGTCATGTTACATGCGATATACATGGAGAATTCCCGTGGCAGTTGGAACATGGTGTGAAGCTCATAGTTTTGCTGTCTGTGTACTGAAGAAGCAATGTGGTCTAGGGAGCTGAGCATAGATCAGTATGGAGCTCTTTAGCTTTACCCAGTGTATATATTTTGACAATTTTTAGGCCAGTGCTTATTTTCTCCATTTTATCATCAGTAAGTGATAACGAAGGTAGCTATTATAATGCCATGAAGTTCTCATGGTTTATTATTTAATAGCTAAATGACATAGAGATTCAATATTGGATTTGGGGGGTGGAAAGCAAGTTGGTTTATGCTTCAAACCAATCGAAGTTCAGGTTTCTTTCTACTTGTGTTATAATACATCACATTTATATGTTTTATCTTGCCATAGAAAAAGATACAGATTTGAAGGAAAATGGAAGTGATTTACTTTGTTTCCTCTTCTGTTAGCGTAAACCAGTGTGGACAGTGATTCTGCATCATACATTGAGTCCCATGCGTCCCACTCAGGTGGGAACTGTGCCTACATCCACCAAAAAATGTGTGTCTGTTGATGATCAGTAAAGATTCAGCTCTGGAAATGAGTGTCATTTTTTTCCATTAATGCTTCCTTTCATTGCAAACTAGTTTTGCAGGGCTGCATGTGTTTGGTTAACCCACAGAGTTCTCTTTCTTCTGTTTTTCCAAAGGTGATGATGCATAAATAGTTTTCTCATTTTTAGTTGTAGTTGTGCTCTGGCTGTTCACTGTGGAGGAGGACAGGACAGTGAGGTAAGAATTAGGTTAATCAGGTGTCTTGCACAGGAGAGCTGCTGGCACCTGTTTCAGGTGTCTTGTTTGTGGAACGTTGCTTATTCAGGATATGTTCACATGAAAATTATAATTTCTGAGATGTGAATGAAGAAAAGAAATTGAAGAAACCATTTAGAACCTCCAATTGAAAGAGGATCTTGGCATGCAGTTAGCATGGATCCCATTCCATGTAGCTAAACCTTCTGATAAGACTTAAAAATTGCATTAGCTTAATTGTGTTTGGTCACTGTACCAAATGGTTTAGAAATGAACACATATGCCCTGTTAGAGGAAGCGGACGTTGTTATAATTAGACCTCGGCAGTGTTCCAGACCGTGACTCCTGACCTGAGCCGAACCACAGATGGGGCTGGGAAGCAGGAGGGGGGTAGCTATGAGGAGCGGGTGTGCGGTTAGCTGTTGAAATGACAACAACATGTTTGTGTTTTGCAAAAGGATAAAACAGTACAACCGAGAAGAGCTGTGGGAGGGAGATATGTGTAATAGTGGGATTCTCTCTAGAGAGAGATTTCCCATTGATTCTGCTGGAGGCATATTGAACATGTTTCATTTTTACAATTGCTTTACTTGCAAGAAGTTAAAGGTGATAGAGCTTTTATTAGAATAATAATAAAAAAAACCACTTTTTGTTGTTTCCATACTTATTATTTTTGACAGCTTTGCTATCAATTACCAATCAAAGATGAAAGATGTAATTTTTAAATTTTCTTTGTTGCCTTCTGCCCTACACCCACCCTATCCTTTGGAAGCACATTTCCCCCAGATTTTGGTTCTTAAGTAAATGCCCTTCAGCATCTGGTGAGTGGCAGGGTTAATCTTTAGAAAGATAGTGCTCCCACTTAGAAATATTATTCATTCATTCAGTGATTAATTTCTGAAGTACCTATGCTGGATTCCTCTCAAAGTGTTCAATTATTCTTATTTTAAAAGCATCTAGACACCTCACCTATCTACAGCTATGGTATTGTAGCAATACAAAAGTACCATTTAACCCCTCTGTGTCAGTATGAATTTCCTGCATGCTGCTTATGGACAGACCTGGAAAGTGCCAGTGTTAAGAGTACAAGTTGTGCAATGGAATGTTGCTTTATGAAAGTGAGGCACTACAAGGTTACTATTTATGTGAGCTGTACATGCTTTTGCAGAGTAGTAAAAGCTGAGTAGCTTTTGTTGAGTTTCTCAAGTATAGATCCCAAGGACCGGATGCTGATTTTGTAAAAACACTGCAGGAACAAGCACTAGCTTGTGCATTTTTTTGGCATTATGGGTGAAGAAGGCTTGGAGACTGTTCACCTCTTAGGTGAGCCTGCTCAAGACGGATACTGAGTGATGAAATGTCAGTACAGGACAACCACAGGTACTGCACCACAGTACTTGCTCTGTAGAAAATGTTGATCTTCTTATCCGTTTATATCGTACTCATTTCCTGGGAAAGTACCTTTTTTAGAGGCGTTCTTACCAAAGTCTTGTCCTGAACTCGTGAAGGAAAATGTTACGGTCCGATCAATTCAATCTCTCAGCCATTTGTTCCAAGAATCATTCACTTTCCATGCCCCAGGGAATGTTGTTCCTTTTGGTGGTTGGTGAAGAAGCCTCTAGGAAGTGGGCCAGAGCTTGGTTACAACTGAATTAAGTGTAGTTATATTGTACTTAAATCAGGTCTCATTGATCAGAGTTCCTTCCAAACAAAAATTTGTCGAACTAATGGGTTCAAACCTCATCCATGATCAGATTACCATCAAGGACATTCTGCTCAGAGTAGTCCCTGAGAAGATGGTCTGTGGTGGACAAGTTCGACTTCTTCTGAGGCTCTTTTGTGAAATCTTTTAAGAACTGAATCTCTTAAGTCCCCACCACTGAGGGGAAACAGAAGTTGCTGTGCATGCCATTGTGGTAGGTTTGAGAGCATTTTGGTTATGCTGACAGTGTCAGAGAACCGTTCCAGGGTTAAGTTGACCTTTGGCATCTCCTAATGAGGATATTCCTATGAATGTGCTTTTGAAGCCAGCATCATGCTACCCTAGTGTCCTGCTGAGACAAACCACCCCTTGCAGGGTTGGCATGCAGAGCAAAGGAAAGTGGACATTCCAGAAGACGGTGCTTGGTACCAGCTCACTTTCAGCTGTGTGAGAGTTGCAGCTGATGCCCTTCCAGTGCATAAGAGAAGGTGATACATAAATTAATCCTAGCACAAAGTAGGGCAGGTGCCTGCCAAATACATAGTGCTGCAAGGGTGGAGGTTTGGGTGCTTTGTTTTTTTGTTTTGTTGTTGTTTGTTGCTTAGGGTTTTCTTTTTTCTTAAGTAAGCATGCTGATGTCTATACAAGATGTCCCTGGAGAGCCTCTGGCTATGTGCAGTATTTTAAGACCCAGCATGCAACTGCTGTCCTAAAGGTGCTTTTCCTAGCACAGCTACTGTGAGAGCTCAAAGCAGCCTTGTTCTGGCAAGCAGACTAAAGCATTGTGGGGCAGGTTAGGGCAGCAGCTGCTCTGATGACAAAGCTCAGCTGTGTTGCTGCTAATACAGCATCCAGCATCCTGTGATTTGGTTTACCTGCCACCTCCCTCCCTGCTCTCCTGCCCTGTGCCCAGGAGCAGGGCTTTACAACAGGCTTTAATTATTTACTCTCTAAGGATATGGTGTATTCTGCAGATTAAGTGAAAAAGTGAAGTCCTTCAAAAATATAACACAAATAAGCCCCTGAGCTGTCAAACAAGTCCCTTAAAAGGGCAAAATATGTGGCTCTCTGTGGACTGCACAGATCCCTCCTTTCCAACTGCTGGCAGGAGACTTCCTGTTTGGATAGGCTGCTCACAAATGGTGGTGTGTGGTGAAATTAGTGACTCCTTGCTCCTCCTTCAGGCCTCCTTTTGCCTCCCTTTACACTCCTGATACTAAAGCTCCTCAAGCCTGGGTCCTGTCAAGATGGGGTAGCTCAAATGTACCTCTGAAAGCATGCATTAGCACTGCACATTTTCTCCCCTGGATACATAAAGCAGCCCAAACTAGTTATGTGTATTTGAAAGTGGGATAGACAAAATGATCCTACTGCAATACTCCTGGACATAGAGATATAGTGTTGGTGGTCTGGCTCTGGGGAGTGGGGGGTGTGTGAGTTGATTTCTGCTTTAATGTTTCATTCTTCATTGTATCTTGACCAAATGGCATGCCTCTGGAGGATTCTTCCAGTTATTCTGGGTAAATTCTCCAGTGTATGCTTTTTGCTTCTGATACTTTGGTTCCTTTACTATAGTGGTGAGAGAAAGGGCGATGGCATTCAATGGTAGCATTCAACCTTGGCTACTGGGTATTGCTGATAAATCTGCCTTCTGGGAAATCCCACACTGAATTTGTAAAACCTCTTTAGAAAGTTTGGGAGAAGTGGTTTACACTGCCATACAGGAACATGTTAATACCGTATTAAAGCATAGCTCCCTTATCTATCTTGAGTGTTTGTTTTGCTCTTTTGTGTCTTGGATCCTTCTGTTCTGTTTCAGTTGTTACACCTGTGACTTGTAACTACAGAGTGCTGCACAGGTCCAACAGAGTCTTGTTTATCAACTAATGTCTGGTTTGCTTTCTTTTTTCTTCCTGTAGAACATGATCAGAAGATAGCACCATACACCATGACCATGGCACCCAGGAAGAGGAATCGTCATGCATTGGGGTTTCTTTGCTGTTTTGGGGGTAGCGACCTCCCTGAAATCAATCTCAAGGACAATAACCCCCTCCAGTTCCTTGAATTTTCTGTCCCAATCCCACCAGCAGAAGAGCTCAATGCCAGATTCTCTGAACTTGTGGTAAGTTTCTGCTGGCAGATTGATATATTTTA
This sequence comes from Pezoporus occidentalis, assembly GCF_034315485.1. Classification (NCBI taxonomy): domain Eukaryota; kingdom Metazoa; phylum Chordata; class Aves; order Psittaciformes; family Psittacidae; genus Pezoporus; species Pezoporus occidentalis. Next base: position 269,315 of record NW_026913953.1, read on the forward strand.
GGGGGTGGATGAACTCCTCCTCTCAGAGAAAGGAGTAAAGGGACTTAGGGAACTTATTAAGGATAGGATAAATACTTATGTTGAGGCTTCTCGCTCCCCCTCATTCTTTTATGACCAATTCCTTGGTGGGAGAAAGGAGACAAATGATGGGGTGGATGACAGTGGCACTCTGTGAGTAAGTACAAGAAGATACTTAAATATGCTTAAATATGCTTATTTATTCTTGCAGCATTATGCAATCCTCCAGATACAGAATTGGGCATATTAGAAGGAACCTCATAAGTTTTGTAGAGAATCCCTGACAGCTGATTTCTTGTTAGCAACTTTGGTATGAAATCTGCTGCATGATATAGCACAGTAGGGGTTTTGGGCCTATAAAATAAGGACTATACTGTTTGCTGATTGGTAGCATACTTCTGGTGAGGTACAAAAAGCAGGTGACCATGCTGATTGTTTCATCATCCAGCTGCCTTTGAACCATGAAATTCCTTCCTGTTCATAATGTCTGTAATAGCACAGACATGAACAGGAAGGGAAGGATATATTTCAGGTGAACTTTGTTGTTTGTTTTTGTGGTAAATGTCAAAGATTCCAGTAGCAGGCACTGCACTTACTGTTCATTCTTGGTATCAAATGACTTCACTGTCTTTGCCCTCTTGTTCAAAAACACGGGCAGAAGGCATAGGGCTGTGATATTTTGCAGTCTGCATTGTAGAGGTGATGCCCATTTGATGCAGTTGATCAGCTATCTCATTACTACTCTGAGATCGGAGGTTATGCAAATTGAGTGTATATATAAGCCTGAGTGCTGGCACTGAGAAGAGAAATAGGAGAGAAAATACTGGATCTCAGAATTAGAGGAATTTGACAATAACCTTCCTACATTACACTTACAACATTAGCCCAGTAAGTTCTTATCCATTACCATGGCTTCAGAGTGCTATGAAAATAACCACATAATTTAGGTATGTAAGTGGAGGTTAACATGTGGACAACTATAGTAAGTCATAGTAAACATAGGGACAGCTATAGTTTGTCAGATCAGTGGTCTGACAACCTAGCCTAGGCTTCCATTACAAGATGGGGTCCAAAGCAGATGCCTAGAGTGTTTAGGCCTAGGCCACATTTAAGATGTGGCCCTAGGGTGGTCTTTTCCATGGTACTCTCCAACCCTCTAACAATTTTCAGCTCAAGGGCTTCCTCAGCCAAAGTTTCCTTCTGTGTACATAGTAATTTAGTATTGATTTATTTTCCATTAACTGTTTCCATGTCCCCTAGCACCCATCACAATTTTTTAGCATTTACAATTTTCTATGACAGGACTGTGAGAATGAGAAGATTTGCAGTGGTTTCAGGACAGCAAAAAGAGAGTATACTGCTTCTAAGTAGCAAATGAGGAATCTTCTCTTAATAGAGAGATTTCACAAAATCCTGGTCTATGTTTAAGTCAGTTAATCTTTTATGTGAGACTACTTGAATTTCTCTCTGAAAGCGCAGCTGACTGACTGGAGAATTCTGCTTGGTGACAGGTATCTCTCATGAGTAAGAGTGTAATTTGCTGTTAGTTTAATTCTGGGTGCTGTTTTAAGTATTGATTTTCACATGCAAAGCTTTAATTGCTGTATCAAAGTTCACCAGTACTGAGATCCATTGAAACATTCAAATCGTCTTTTATGAAGGTGTCACCAACAGATACACTTTGCTTCTGAACTTGGCATATGAAAGCTTGAACTTGTTTACCTTTGGGTCATTGTGAAAGACTTGGTTAGCTGCTGCTGGGCTTTTGCTCACTGAGAAGGGTGTTGGTTTCTATGAGGAGTTTTGAGAGTTTATGGTAATATTAAGCTTTCTGTTTTATGCCTGGCAAATACTGGGTTTCATGGGCTTGTGGCAGAACAGCTCACAGCTGCTTTCTGGAAGTCTGTTAAACAGTGTAATTTATAATGGTTTTGGTGCAGAATTTAATGACAAGCATACATGATGATCTGTAAAAGTTTTTGGCCCCAGAAGTTTGAGAGTTGTTGGTCTATGCTATAACTTATTAAATGTGCTGGTGCTGACAGCCTGTAACTGGCACATGCATTTCAAATAAATGAAGCTATTGAAATGAAAATAGATCATATTCATGTTCTTACATTTAATGATAGTAACTTAGCCATCATTACGTGAGAAGTGAGCTGGGAGAGAAAAGTGCTGTTTTTCAGAAGGCCAGTGGTGTGCATCGTACATTTTTATAAAGTACTTGGATAGGATAGGTATACATGTCCAGGAGTTCCTGGGTAGGCAAGTAACATGGGAGCAGTTAAGGCCTTTGAGTGAGAGAACCTGGGTGAAAAACCAGACTGGCCAAATGCAGAATTTGCCTAGAAGGGATAGTTTGTCCACAGGTCTGGATTAATGCATGTGCTATGAGACGCTACTATAAAACAGACTGCATCGGTATTGACAGGTCAGATGAGATTTTAATTGGATTAGAAAGATTCAGTCTAAATGCACCAGTGTAAATCAGCAACCTGGAAGTGCCTGAGAGGGCTCTGTGTGTGTATTACTCTCCCTGATGCTTATCCATTAGTCTAGTCTGGGTGCACTTGTACTATATAAAAACCAGATTTGAGTGTAAAGCCTGACCCAAATCCCCGAGTGAAATGATGACACCAACATCATCTGAGATCTGTTTTGAGAAGAGCATTTGTGTTAGATCCCTGAAGCAGGCCCAGGGGGTATAGCTTCATCTTGCCATCTGCTTTACAAAAGGGTATAAAAAAGCCCATTGGTGTGCTTGAATGAATTTTTAAAAGCCGTATTTTCTCCCTTGTTGCAGTTAAAATCTGGGGCATTTTCCCCACATAAGAGTTAATGACAAAAAGAGCTAAGCCTAGCCATGCTGGAAAAGCCTCCCTTGTGATGAGTTTTCCAGTCCAATAAATATTCAGTGTATTTCTACATGCCTTTCTGAGAAAAATGGTCATTTTGAGGGCCAGAGCATGTGTTCTCTTGTTCTTGTGGTCCCTATATTAATATATCATGAAAATTGAATTTGGAGATGTCCGTTTTGCAAGAGGAGGAATTGGGAATGTGTTGGGATTGTTTATTTCTGATGGAGTCCCAAGACCCCTCCAGAGTTTGCAAGCTTGTGTAAATGCCAGACTAAGGTGAATAAACATGTATGGGCTGATCTGTCTGGGGGATGCACCCAGATCAACCAGCTGAGTAACAGCAGCTCCTTAACTGGACTCTGACCAAGGCAGTGGTTGTCAAATGACAAGTTGATGCTGATTTCAGCAGAAATATCTGCTCTTGATGCTGCCCAACCAGAAAACCAGTTCTAGGAAAGATCCCAAGATTTTGTGTTACTTGAAGCTGCATGCTATGATGAGGCCTTTCCTCTTGGATTAGAAAATTAAACCAGAAAGGATTACTCCTATTATGGGTCAAATTCAATCTTTATTTATTCCATTGGGAATGTGCACAGAGAGTAGATATGAATGAAGACAATGCTCAGATTTTGCTTGGGCTAAGTTAGGAAAAGATGTAGTAGCTCTCAGGCTGTCTGCTGACAGTAATTGCCTTGGGACTAATGCAATGGTGACAGTACCAGTAAGTCCTTATAAGAAGTCTAGATGCAGAAGAAACAAAGCAAACAAAAATGCTTGTGACCACAAGCTTTACCCCTCGAAGGTCCACTTTTGTGCACCCAACTGAAAGAGTGCAGAACAGCTGGCATCGGCATCCCTCTTTCAATGAGCAGGCAAGGAAGAGAAGCTCTTGAGAGTAGGGTATGTGGAGTGGTCCTGTACCTCATAAATTACGAAACTGGCCCTACCTGACCATCAAGGCTGTTCTAGCCAGCATCTCTTCTGCTTTTTGCTTCAGTCTCTCTTCTCAGCTGTCACTGTGTGTATTACCATGGAGTAAAGTGCTACTGCACATGGTGGTCTTATTGGCAGGCCCCAAGCTGGTTTTGTGCCTGCTGGCAAAAATGGCTGTGCTAAGCACATGTGTTTTTGCTTGTACAGGTTTATTGACTGAACAGGAACTGCAGAAGAATCTGGAAGAACTATTGCAAGGCAAATAATTTTTTTCATGAAACAAGTTCTCCGTGTCCTTGTTCATATTTCTTAGCAGCAGTGTGTTCCTGTCACAGTGGATTCTGATTCCTTTTGCTCAGTATTAGAGCCCTGGACTCTTCTTGTTGGTTAAGGGTGGTGTGCTGCTTGATGCTTAAGATATTGCCGTCTATATCGCTCTTAGATGAGCAGCCTGATCCCAGATGTGAACATGGATCATGCCAAGAAATGTAACTTCAATGTTAGCAATTCAGTGAAAGTAATAAAATGTAAAGAATGATAGCACAGAGGAAAGAGGTGAAAGTTCTTTACAAAAAGTTCTTTACAAAAGAACTTGTGCTTTTGTTGTTTCTCTTTTTGTTTCTTTTGTTAGTGGCTCTATTGAGGTGATCATGGTATTTCAGAAGGTGGAAATCAAGACTGTCTACTTTAGTATGCACTGTTCCACAGGGAAGAAGTGGAATTGTCTTTTGAATTGCTGCTTTCAAAACTGATCATGTTATTACAGCCTTCAAGCCTGGATCAGTTACTTACTCCCCATTAGATTCTTACACAGGGAAAGAGTTGAGAAATGATTACTTTTATCCCCTCTTAGCCTTGGCTGCCTTTGAAGCATTCTGCTGTTTCGCTCAGGTGGGACATTGACTGGATTCTTCTCTCATAGTTTGTTTCTCTTATGTTGCATCTGAACCTGTTTTATCATAAATTTTTTTCCTTCTTTTCTTTTTTTCCTCAGAGTCCCTATATAATATGTTTTGTTGACTTTATAGATTCAGAAAAGCTTTTATCCATATTACAATTTACCATCTTCCCAGGCTTTTCCAGAGCAAAACTTTGGGCCTTATGCCAGCAAAAGCGCCTACTGAGTTACACTATTTACAGTTGAGGAGCAGCATAAATACTTATTAATTATCTGTATTTGAAAATTTCAGAATTATCCAGCATCCTTTTTGTCCTGCCATTATGTTTCTTTTCATCCGCTGAAATGACAATTTCATGTTCCCGTCATTCTTTAGTTGCTGAAAGAGCTTGCTGATTGGGGGAGGCACCATGCATTCTTCTTCTCTCCCCCTCCCTCTCTTTGAAGAGATCTAGGACACATTTCTAGTAGCATTGAAAGAAGTGATCAATAACAAGATTTGGGAAAAATCTGGTCTTTGCTTACTCTGTGACATTTCTCCACATCTGTTCCTCTTCTACCTTCACAGAGAGTAAAATTCAGTGATTACAGACAGTCTCTCTTCCCAGAGGAAAGTTGAGGAAAAAAGAAAGAAAAAGGAATTTTATGTTGAAGGAGATAAAGGTACAGCGTGGAAGTGTCTGAGAAAACTTTTATTTCATTAGAGGAAGCAAAACAATTTCTGAGCAAGGTATCAATTTGGCACATGCCAGATAATACACTCTCAAGGGAGATGAGATCCAAACCTAAATAACTGTAGTACCTTTTCCCATTGCAAACAGCTGACTTGGAAGTAGCAAGTTTCCTTCATGCTTAGCTCTCCCATGCGGGCCATTTAATGTAATGGATACAACATAAACCTTAGATGAAAACTAGGTTTCACCACATTGAATAACTACTCCCATATATCACCTGTCCCACTCAAGCTTGCCAAGTCATAGCTGTGGTAGTGTTCATGAGGCCCCTCTTTGGCTCTGCAACCTGAAAGAGTATTCATGATGTAAAGTACAAGAAATGCCTCTGTTGTGGGCTTTCATGTGAACATGGACAATATATGTCAGTGTATGTATGCATAAGAAGGCAACAGGTGTGTTTGTTTGTTGGCGGGCCTGGAGAATAAAGTTCTCTATTTCTCAACCAGCTCCCTCGGAATGCTTCTAGGGAGCAGATATGCAGAGCTGCCTGATCTGTTTCTTGGTTCCCAGAGTTGAGCAACACCTTCCCAGAAATTATCCTCCATGTCTGAAGCTTGTTTAGTCCTTACTTTCTCGCTGAAAGTTTGTGGCTTAGAAAGACATGCATTTTAGGTCCTCACTACAAACCCCAAACATTTTGATAACAGTATTTACTCACATTTAAATTCAGACATGTTACCAAGATTTGAGTATTTCAACTTCAAATTACCTGTCTTTTGAGTCATTGTATCCTCTTGCTGGATTCTTTTGAATACAGGGATTTACTTTCTGTGTCACTTGCCCTGCGTGTAAATCATAGTTTCAGATTACACCTCTGACAGGCCCGTGGCTTTGAGTTCTTGATCAATGCAAATTTCTCTGCAACTATAATTTAAGAGTGCCTCTGTGCTGTTTTGCCCATAAGAACTTTTATTCTCTGTGCCCATCCCCAGTGTACTTTTCTGTAACGAGTGATTGTACCTAATCAGTTAGAAAAGTTGTGTAATGCCATATGCAATCAAGATCTGGAGAGGTTCTTCATTTTTCTTTGCCTATGATGAGCTCTGACTCCAGCAAGCTAAGTAGGCTTTGCTGGTCTTGGCTCAGTGGAGACTCCCCACCCCAATTATTTCTTCCTTTCTTGCACTTAATGAGAATGCCTCAGTGGAGGCTGTAAGAAAATACTGATGATGAGACTAGGCTGGTTTTTTTTTCATGACCAGAAGCTCATATCCAGGAAGAAGGCTTGGCATCTCCATCTGAGTAGAAGACATTGACTCTGAAGGAATAAAAAAGCAAAGCTTTGAGGCAGCAGATTGCTTTCCTCACTGATGGGGGCCAGGCCACAAAAACTTCCCTTTCTCTTGGGTTAGTTTATAGTTGCAAGATTAACATTTTTTTCATGCGCTTAGATGCACTTGTCTTCCATTATAATAATAGCAAAAGTACTGGGTGGTTTAAGTTTTCTGAAGCAATTAGGAGACTGAGGCTTGGGAGGCAAAAGCTCTTTGTGGTATTGTAGTCTGCCTAGTTATGCACAGATGTTCACGTATGTCCAGCACAGTTCTTCAGTCCAAGATTGTATATACCTAGGATACCTTTTTTGTTTTTAATTGTCCATATCTGGGATACCTTTTTTCTTTTTCTTCTTGCTCTTCAAAGAGAATTTTTCATAATGTTGTGTCAGTTTTACATGTGTCCCGTATACTATACATGAATACAAGTCCCCGATTTGAATGCATGCATTGCTACTTGCAGCTTTCTATAGTTGAATTCAAGTTCAAGTACGGAAGAGGTATTACTTTTCAGGCTTTGTGGTAGAGACAGCTTCCCCCTTCAGGCACTTACCTGCATATGGAGTCCTGAGATAGGGACAGGCTTGTGGCACCGAGTGCAGCACAATCGCTTTCATTCTCTAGGCTCCCTTCCAGTAGGTGCAGCTGGTTGGCAGCTCCCTGACCAGCTGTGTAAGAAGCAGCAGTCACTATGCTGCAAATGTGTGAGACCCAGATGCCATGAGAAGAGCATGAAATGGGAGCCAGGTCTCACATTCTGTGTCTGAAAATCAATAGGGTTGTGTAAACAAATGTAAATCCAGACCCAGCCTTACGTGCCAGATTTTGGATGGGAAGAAGCTGGGGGTGTTACCAAAGTACCTGTAGTTATAAGGCTTCTGTGCAAGGATACACAGTTTTGTAGATCTTGTTGCTTTACTACAAGACTTATGGACTGATAGTTATCTAATATAAAACAGTTCAGTTCTATTGGAGACAGTAGCGGAGTTGTATCCTTCTAAATTGCCTGAAATTTTGGCCTATGTGATATTTTCTGTGTCTGTGGTGATTGTTGGCTTCTGACTATCCCAAGCAGACAATACTGGTCACCTTTATGAAAGGTGGGGAAAGTTGTGGTCATGGTTGAAATATCTGGAGGGAATGTTTGAGTGTGTTCTGAGTATGATTTACTTAACAGTAGACATGAAACATCCAAGAAAGACTTACTGGACTACATGTTTTTAACAGGGAAATCCTAATGTTCCTTAAGAGAGCACTGGATTTTGGAAGCACAACAGATATGTAGCTTGAGATGCAAAAAGAGGGAAAAGAACAGATCCTGCCACTGAAGAATGGATGTGCTAAAATGTTAATCTAGTGTCTTCCCCCTCCTGAATGCTTGGGTGCTGTCATAATATCCTATTCCTTAAGCCATGGATGGCTTACTATTCAAAAAACTTTTGTCCACGTTTCTAATACCTTATCAGCTGATTTGACATCACTATCTTGTTTTAGCATAGCTGCAGTTGTTAAGCAGCATTACTTAAAAAGAAGAAATAAAAAACATAACATAAAGCTCTACTGTGTCATTTTCCTTAGGACATCATTAATGTTTGAATGTTTTTTGTGTTCCATTATGTCTATAACAAAGAGTCAGGAACTTTCTGGATTAAGTCTCAAGGCTGCTGAAGGGATAAAACACTAAGATTATATTGATAGTAGGAGTTATACATGCTAGCTGGAAGGATCAAATTAATTTACTTTTATTTCAGCTTTCCAGGGCATTTCCAGCTCTACTTGCATGGATACAGAGTAGACAATTTCCTACCTTCCTCCTAGAATTGAACCAGTGTTCTTTTATAGTTCCTGTCACGTTGATGCCTGCTGATTTAGAGCAGCAGCCTCTGCAATTTCCAGTAGAAATAGAGCCAGCAGCAGCAGTACAGGGATGTCCTACTGCTCCACTTCTCTGACTATGATTCTTGCCCTTCTGCAGTTTCTGTTCTTTCTTTACTTCTCTTTATTAGTGTTTTACATTGTTCAGAGCTGTGTAGGCGACATACAAATCTATTAAGTCCTTGTTCCTCACCCTTTAGAGAGGATGTTCGAATCTAGATTTGGTCTGCTAAGGAGAGGCAGGACACTGTTATGAATAAGGTCAGAAAGATAATTTGGGATGAGAAGGTGCCACCTTAAGATGCATCTGGGAGAAATGGCAGAGGAAAATACTACATCATGCAAAGAGCATGGTGGACAGATCATAATTCAACAGGAGATTCTGATAAGGAAGGATAGAGTTTTCCAAAGCATTGAAGAAAATAACACAACAAATGAAGTAGCTATGGTGCTGAAGGGAGAGCAAAGACAGGTTGCAAAGATGAGAGTGACATGAGATGAATGGTAGGCCAAGATGATCTTCTGGCTGTGCTTTTGGAGAGAAAGAGCTTGCGTGGTGATGGAAGGAGGTTGAATGTCAGATGTCTGCTTCTTCTACATCTCACAGAAGAATAACCACATCTGAAATGTTGTAGGAGGTATGATTTATCATTTAGCCTGATTTGAGCAAGAAAGGGAAGCCAGGTGCCTGTGATGATGAATACCTTATAAAATTTATAACAAAATAGCAATGTAAAAGTAACCACCTGAAGCTGGGAAAGCAGTGAAATTTTCCAGAGGAGGAAAAGTTGTGAAAGATGATGGGATGCAAGTGTTTTGCAAGATAAGAGTTACCCCTATGGAGGTACAGTGTAAACGGTGCTTGGGAGCAACTATTAACAAAATAAAGTAATTGAATGGAAAAGTAGGTAACAGTCATGAAGGATCACGTGTTTAATGTGTTGATTCAAATTAGTTTCTGTACTTTCTTATCTAGCAGCAATTTATTTCAGATGTAATCACCGCTCAGACAATATATCATATAGCCTGAAGGAGAATTGGGGGAAAGGGTTTATAATTATGTCATGCCTCTTCGTCTTTCTGTAGGCAGATTGTGTCCTCAGTGTTCAAGGTTATCATTCAGGGGACCTGTAAAGGTCCTTTAGGAAGGCTTTTCCATTGTTGGAGAGAAATGTCCTCCTTTTGTCATTTGCCCTGGTCTGTAAGACACCAAACTGGGGAGCAAAAGGTTTCATAGGTGAGGCTGGGTGGATACAGTAGCACCTTTTTAGGGTACAAAGTTTTCAGATCAGCAGCTTCCTTGCACCTTCCTCCACACTGGGTAAGGAGCAGCTTTTGGTTTCACTAAATACAGAAGTAGTCCTTTTGCTCATCCCTTCAGCACCATTGGGAGCAGCACATGGAAGGCCAGTGTCACAAGGTGCTTTTTCTGTCACTCATCACACTGGGCCCTCTCCACAGCTGCTCTTTGGCATGTTTTGTTCAGAGGAAGCACAGATGCCTTCCACCTGGCACTGGAACACCACTGAGCCAGAGCTTTTAATGCTAAATACCTCATTTTCTGTAAGTGAAAAAGTCAGAAAGCTTGCTGGGGGAAAAACATTTCAAGAACATTGTGTCTTTTTCCTAGCTACCTCTGCAAGTTTATGCAACTCATTTCATGTGTTTGTGAGCGTGTTTCCATGGTATGAAACAGAGAAAGAGTAGTGCTTCTTAACCAGTTATAGTATAGAATTATAACTACATTGAAAATGTGCCCAAAAGATCAGCATGTGCATGTTATAGGCAGTACAGGAGTCTTCCAGTGGCAAAACGTACTGTATTTGAAGATCTTGGGAGCAGATCTCTACCACTGCCTCCTGTGCACGACAGTGTTATGCAATGGTTTACTAGGTGGAGGTTTGAAGAATAACTTCTCCAAAGGAAATTACAAGGGGAAAGCAGATTGCAGTTTCCCAGTTTGGAAGGTGTCCAGGGAGATCCTCGAGTCATGGAAAATCCATTGGGTTTGCTTTAGTGGCTGTGTTTCAGCATTACATCTTGTGTAGAGAGCAACAACTGGATGAGTTTGTCAGTGTAAAGTTGTTGGCTTCTACATTAATGATGTGAGAGAGCTTTTGGATTATGATTGCTTAACCAGACAGTAAATGTAATTATAACTTCTTGTTAGGAGATGAGTTCATTCTGCAAGGCAAATGCTCATCCTTCTCTTTTTCCTTTTGCTGTATTTTGTGAAAGTTTCTGTTAATCTCCTTCTTAGAAATACTTGGAGAAAAACATCTTGGCTGGTATTTTCTTAAACCCAGTGATGACAGTGCAGTTCTGATTATCAGAATACTTGAACAGAATACTCTTCTGATTATCAGAATACTTGAACAATGTGACAGGACTGGGTATGAGTAAATAACCAAACACTATCATGCCTTCAATTCCATGCTTGGCTATGGAAGTACTTCGTTTATATGTGTGAAAAGCATCGTGGAATTGCCTTCCATCTCATCCCAGAGGAGATAACAGAAGACTTATATGGGGGTGTTCTTCTAACTGGTCCAGACTGATTTGTAGTAAATGCAGCTCATCTCCATTTATTGAAGTTCACAATTAGTAAAAAGGGGACTGATAGACTGCTCAGCCCATTCTGTGATGGTCTATTTCAGACATAGTCTGTGTCTGATATCTGTGTTGTAGACTATAGAACAAGCCTGTGTTATAGGTTGTCTAGCAGAGAGGTTTAGTCTCTGTTACAATTTAAAGCAGGCAATTTGATTAATATTTTTGCACTGGTGTAAATCCAGAGCAAGTCCACTCAGTTTAATGGAATTAGGAACATTCTGATCTCTGGTTTCCACTACTAAATTGGGATAAATAATTCAGAGAGCAAGAGAGGAACAAAAGGCTTCTGGTTTCACTTCTATCTGTGTAAACCTGAATTCATGCCAGAAATTGATGGTGATTTATCTGAGTTCCTTTGAGTTTAGCTTGCATGTAAGTTGTGTGTGTGAGCTGCACAACCAAAGCTCACTAAGAAGTTAGTTTTTCCCATTAAGTTCTTAACTAACCTCTCAGTTCCTCCTGCCCTTTTGTGTAATATTTTATCAGAGATTTAAAGGTCAGCCAAGCTCTGACTTACCCTTGTTTTCCTCCATAGGGGCATATGGCAAATAAGATGCACACAAGAGGGTAAAGCTGGGAGGAGAGGAGTAGGTGGCACCAACGCCCCTGGAAATTCAGCCAGCCTTTGGCATGGGGCCGCAGCAGCAATTCCCAGAGCACATTTGGAGGGTTGAGCCAGCAGGACTGTGTTTGGGCAGGAAGGGATCAGAGAGGTGTGTGCCTGTGTGCTTTGGCAGTCCAAACTGTGAATTGCTCGAGCCTAGGAACCTCTTTTGAACTCATTAACATTAAAACAGAACAGAGGAGACTTTGTAGGGAGGGAAAGGTGGGGAAGCCGGAAAGGTAGCAGTTTAGATGGCAGTTTCCTCATAACCATTCCCACACCTACCTTCCCATGCAGGGTCTCATCTAAAGGACCTTGGCATGAAAAACAAACCCTGGCAAGGGTTCCCTGAAAGGGAGGAGGAAATGAGGAGAGGAGAAAGAAAGGAAATGAGGGGTGGGGAATGGGCACTGTGCTGAAACAGCAGTCTTTATTGTTATTTAGTGGTATATATGCTGATACTAGAAGCTCTGTTTGAGAGATATTTGATGTATAATCAGAATGTGGAGGTAAATGTGGTGCTTGTCCTAGAGGGCTTGCCACCTGTCACAGTGGACTGTGCAAACCTTGGTAGTCTGTCCATGACACCCCAGATACAAGACCCTGGTGATCAGAATGCCTCTCTAGAGAGTGCATCACTAGGCTGTAAACACTGGGGATATGTTAAAAGACAAGCTTAAAAGAAGATGGTGAAATTCTGTGAGAAAGGATGGGATTCAATGGGGACAATAAAACGTACAATTTTACTGTAAGTCTGGTAATTCAGGATGGGAAGCAGCCAGGTGGGTACACTTCTTCAGAGAGGAAACTCAGGATTATAGTAGATCATGAGTGAACAGAAGTCATGCAGGGTTTGGTCTTTTTGTTAAAAATAAAATAAAAAGTCATTGTCTTAATGGAATACGTAACCAGGAATGCAGTATAGAAGCATGAAGTCATCTTTGTACACAGCATTGATGAGGTCTCAGCTAGAACACTGTCCCCACTTTTGAACAGTGCACTTCAAGATAGATGTACTTTGACTGGGAAGAGCCCAGAAGTCAATTAGAGGAGGAATGAGGGGTCCAGAGGACATGACCTCTAAGGAAGACTGAAAGAGCTGGGCTTGTTTAGCCTCAAGAAAGATGACTGAGAAGGGGACATTACAACAGCCTTTAATAGACTTGAAAACTGTTATCAAGAGGAAGGATGAAATCTGCTCACCATGTCTGTGGTTGAGGGGGACAGAAATAATAGGCTTAAATTGCAGCAGCTGGGGTTTAGATTAGACATAAGCCTGACTATTCAGTTTTCATCCCTATCCCTCTCACTGGGCTCATTCCAATTCACTGCATGCATGCCACCTTAACAGAAAAGCAAGTGCTTGCGTTATTGTCCCCATATGCCCATCCATATCCCTCTTGCTCTACCCATATTGTAGCCCTGCACATGAAAATGCATATCTAAGCTATGACCTCTCTCTAAACGTCTATATGTATTGTTTCATAAACAGGTACTGGTTTTCCTCGTTCTTCCTCTTTCTATTTGGCTCAGCAGATTGTTGTCCAATGCACATAGTTTGCCTGTGGAGGGCAATAAAACAAACAGTAGGTGCCATTTCTAGTGGCCTGTGAAAGGGGACTGCCCACAACAGGCCTTGCTAGTCATAGGTACTTGTATGCTGTCAAGTCAAAAAGCTTTGAGGAATGGGAGAGACAGGGTTTAGCAGTTCTCCAGGAAGCAAAGAAGCAATTAGGAAAAAGGAAGCGCTATAATATTGGTGGTGGTGGTGAGGAATGAGAGGGGAGTTGTTTAGCTGACTTTCTGTGAGATAATTTTTTTCCACCAAAATGTACTATGAGATGGATGAGAGTCTTATTCTGCTGCTGAACCTTAAGAATGGGTAGCTTCTGTGTTGGCAGGATAGTAGTAGAGAAATACATCTTCCACTTCATAAACATCAGGTGCTTTCTGTCTTGTACTGTGATGACTGAGAATCAAGTTATTTTGGCCCCTACTACTGAAGGAGTTTTAAACCTGCAACTTGCTTGAAAAGCAAGAAGGAAGAAGTGTATGAAGGAAATTACAGACTTTTGTTTGTCTGCTTTACAGTCACATCTATGTCAGCAGCTGAAATGTAAACATTATTTCCTATGTCAGCAGGCTGTGTGAGCAACTCAAGTGCACACAGTGGTTTCATCATGCACAAATGTAATGATAAAATGTTGTAGGTATGGGCAGATATTATGTCATATGTCTTATGTTTGTAGTTGTGGTGTATGTAAGGTGTGAGTGGCATACGTATCTTCACATACATACATCATGTGTCTGCAAATGCATGGAAACCCAGTGATGTTTTGCAGTGATCCACCTAATTATTATCAATTGGGAAGCTGGTCAGAGTCTTACTCCACAGCCTCGTATGGTGTGTTGTTTCTGTATGCTTTACAACAGCTGCTTTTAATTCCAGGAGTTAGGATGAGATGGAAGAGTTTGAGGGAAAGGGAAAGTTTGTTTTGGGGTCTGTTTTTCTTCACGTGTTATTGGTGGACCTGGGACTTTTAACCCATGTGCAGCATCTGGAGCTGTGCTAGCTGTATGGGTGGTAGTGATGTTGCCTGTTGAAAGAGCATCTGCCATCAGTCTCTGCTGTGGGAACAGCCATGCACTTGTGGCCAGGCAAAGCCTTGAGAAGGTAGGAATGGGCACTGGTTGCTATCTAAAAATGGAAGCTCTGTTTCTCTTCTCTAAATATCGGTCTCAATCACACTCCAGTGTTTGCAGTTGCACATTAGGCAAAGCCTGTGAAATGTTTCTCTTTTTTAGGGAGCTTTGCTGAATGATATTTTTTTTGCACTGCTCATTGCTCCAGGTTGTACATGAGAGTAGGCATTTCTGCAGTCCGATGACCCTCATTCACGGACAGTTCAGACAAGCAGTCTTTCAGAACGCCTTATCGACCTCCTCAGTATTGGAAATGTGCATTCTTCCAGCAGGCTGCCTCTTGCATGTCAGCCTGGTGAGCTGGATTGATCAAAGCATTGGAAGGAAGACTGCAGGGGGACAATCCTATACTGTCCCCTGGAGGTGGACACAGTGAATAAATAGGGAAAGATTTATCTATTCTACTTGAAGGATTCATTAGCCGTTTGCAAAGAGAATGAAAGCTGAGGATGTTTTTATTTTATTTTTTTTATTATTATATTCACTCACTGCAGTTTTCTCTGAAGCAGCGTTTTGGACAGTTGCCTCTGGACCTCTGATGAGAAAGTCCCCACTCCTCCCCAGCCTTGCTCCCCGGTGGGCAGAGGCACAGCTTGAATGTGATCCACTAGACTGACCTGTTTGTTATTTGCCAACAGAACCTGGCATAGGTAGTGTGAACTGAAAAGTACCAGTTCCTGGGACCGTTGTTAATGTAAAAGTGTAGCTTTCAGGCGATATAAGTCATGTGTTAGCAGTGTGGTCCTACTCAGGTTGCTTGTTAAAGCTTGCAATAGTTATGCTGGATTGGATTTTCTATTGCAAAAGTTTGTAGTGTGCTGCTGACAACCTTCTCCCTGATCTACTTCCACTGCTTCCCCTTCCTCTACAGTCCCAGACATGTCAGTGCCATTTATCTCATGTCAGTTTGAGTCGTACTTCAGCATTGATTAATCCACCATCAACTACTCCCTCAAGGTGACTGCTCATGAACATGAACCTTTTCTGGGGTCTGCCAGTGGATGCTGGATGGGATCCCATGGTGTGTCATAATCACTGTTTACTTTGTAGAAGATTGAAGTAAATTCATCCAGGGCATAAGGCCATCAGCTGTGCTGTGCCAATTGGGAGCATCAGTGGAGCTGAAATATAGCCTTTTTGGGGACATAGTGGCAGACGTGTATATACATGACGTTGGGGATCCTGAAGCATGAGGTATTATTCTGTACAGGAAATTTATTGTAGTGGCAACAGTGTATTATACTTCATTTGTAACTTGGGTGGGGTTGATGCTATTAGGAGACTGAGAGAGAATGATTGATGAGGTGGATGAGGGAGGGTGCATTTGTGCATGACAGGAGAAAAGGGTCAAGGGGGATGAGAAAAAGATTGGGGGAGAAGAAAAGGTAGGTGTGTGGAAGAGAAAAGACAAAAGAAGGAATGGGGGTGTGATCAGGAAGCAAGATAAGAACAGTGCATTTAACTAAAATTCGTACAGTGCAAGGTCATAATGTAAAAGTGAATGCACACTTGGAACCTAAAATTTTAAGGCAGGGATCTGGGAAGCGTTTAACCATGTACAGAGTTTGCTCTATGGCTTTGTACTTGCAGGGCTTTTCCACAGCCCTCTGAAGCTTTTGGTGCTGGTCACAGGTCAGGTAGCTGACAGTCTAATCTGTTCTGGATGTTCTTAAGTTTTCATTCTGATTTTAACACGGGAGAGTGAAGTTTAACCTTCCTAGGGAGCTTTGCCAGTTTGTGCACTCTAAATATTTGATTCCCATTAGCAATTCTGAGACCTGGCTGTCATTTTGCTTGATTACCCATCTGCTGCTAAAGAGCCAAAAAGTGCAATAAACCTGTAATCAGAAAGTCAAAATGGGCATCTCTGAATAGCAGAAGTGATGAAACCTACTTGCAAATATATTGCTTAGTGTTACAGTCTGTGGTGTCAAATAATGATTGATTTAATGCCAAAGCCCTCTGGGGATGGTAAAAGGATTTCATTCTTTAATAATTCTTTAATAATTGCCCAAATGAATTTCTAAGCAGAATTAAACATTTAGGAAATGAGAATATGCTTTTAGAAGTCATTAACTTCTTTCAGTCAAAAAAATGCTGTTAAGTATGAAACATAGGTCTGGGATGGGTACTTACGGAAAGGATGTGATTTCAAGAGCACTATGAGTATGAGAGACCATGACCTGTGGACAAAACTCAACTACCTGTAGCTGAAATTATAAGAAATTGATGAAACAATGCAGGTATCCAACTAAACATAAGAAAATCAGCAAAATCTCCTTTTCCTCCTGGCAGGATCTGTTATGCCCCTATTAATCAAGTTATTGCCTGCAGTAAACAAAACGTGACAGAATTCTGTGCTTCATCACGCTGGAAATGCTACGCAGGTTCATTAAATCCCCCAAACCATTTCCAACAGCCTCTGAAGGTTTGTTGGCTGGTCGTTTTGGGTTGTTGTATTTTGCCTTTGACAAAAATGAAGCAGCTGTCTGACCTTAAGTCAGGGGGAAGCTCCCTGGTGACCAGGAAGTCCAGCAGTCCAGCGCCAGTGGAACTGGGACAAGTAGAATGAGAAACTAGAACTAAGGAAATATCCTGTGAGTGTCCAAATGTCTCTGGAGAAGCAAGTTTGGGGCTCTTGTTCTCCAACATTCTGACTTGAAGCCAAGAGGTGCTGGAGCCTGGAAGCCTTCATGCTCTCTGTGCACTGAGTGTTAAGGTTTCCATCCTATGTCTACCGTGACTTCAGTATTATTATGTTGGGAATGGGAAGTCTCATTGTGTCTGTGAGTGTTTTACTAAGCTTGTCTTTCAAACAGTTTAAAGTTTTCCTCATTTAAATTCCAAAATTCCTATGGACTGTATAAGTCTTCTTGCAAGGCCAAGTAGACTCATGAACGAGCAGCTACCATGTGGTTCTGTCCCACCTGAATGGTGGAGATGCAATATACATTTCAGTACAAAGATGCTGGCAGGATTTAAAGGTTCTCCTTTAGGGAAGCAAGCATGTTGGTAGGCATTAAATGTTCTCCTTTAGTGGTTCTCTCTCCAAGTGATTCACTCTTCTGCATTCCCCAAGTACTAATTTTTCTCTATGTTTATTTCATTTCATCTCACTAGGAAAAGTTCTGTCCAGTCTAGGTGGGGAAGTACTTGTCTGTTCAGCTCTTCTGGGGCTCTGAGTGATATCATTATTGAGCTGCATCATATCTAGGTTTTACACTTTGATGAATGTTCTCAAAGACAAGGGACATAATGTGGTTTTAAATCCCACAGAATCTTAGTTTTATGTTTCCTACCCATTCCTCCCTCTTGTTCTCTTTCTTTGTCTATTTCCTTGGATTGTAGCCATTTTGAATTAAGGCCATCTTCCCTTTTGGCCTAAGAACTGGACTTGGAAATACTTGAACCTCAAATCCAGCTCCAGCACATTTTAAATGTTTTATCATTGAAATTCAATCTGTGTAAGTTAAAAAGAATGCCTGAATTTAACTGAATGTTTAGCTGAATGTTTAACTGAATTTAACTGAAATTAACTGAATGTATCCCTCTCAGTAAATAAAATAGGAAATAGACAAAGGAGAGAAAGGTAAGGAATACTAACTGGAGGTACTTTACATCTCCCTCAGGGCAGCCTGGCAAATATCTTTTTAATCAGTGTTTCACAAGAACAATTTCAAGTATTTTAAGAGCCAGAAGGCTGAGCTCCATTGTGCAGGGTCATGCTGGCATGAATTGCTGGATCTAAGCCACCCGTCCAAGGCACAGAAAAGGAGTTACTACGTTTCTGCTGGGAAACTGGCACAGGTGATGAAGGAGGGTGTTCTCCCTGCTTTGTTCTGACTGACCTTTTATCCTCGCCGTTTACATTTGCTCCCTGGGCATTTGATCATGTCGCGTTCCTTAGCCTGGCTCCAACTCCAGTTGTAATGACTGCATTCAGAATTTGTAGCTCCCCTTTCCTGCCAACCTTTGCAATTCCTTTTTCCTTCAATAGCTGTTTACTGTCGCCGAGCTAACTCTAGGGTCTGAATTTCTATGCAGTGACACATCTACCTCTGTCACTGGGTCAGAATGACCTATTCATGGACCATATTACCCTTCCAAGATTTATTCTTTCTGTTTTTCCTCCTGTTTACCTCCAGGGAAGCAAGTTTCCTTATGTGCCATCTGTTGGTATCCCGAGTCAGAATAGGAAAATGGGCTGCCTCTTCCACGATCATCTTTCTTAGCTAGATCCAGGGGGTTCTTGTGCAGTCACAGTGGTCTTCTGTTCTTCTATAGAGAAGGGATGGGAGAGGTAATATGATTTGGAGGGTTCCAGAAGAAGGGTTCACATCTCTTGTATCTTGCAGGGATTTCTTGATTCTTTATATGGTAGGACTTGATTAATGTTATAGGTAGAGGAGTTATGCAGGCTCCTTCACTTCCTACTACTCCTTTCTTCCTCTCAGAGAACACCTAATGAAGACTAACTTCAGGAAAAGATATTGAAAAACTTGACTGCTGCTTTGCATATTGGAGAAGGTGTCTCTCCCTGTTGAATATTCATACTTGCTACCTGCCCATTTGACCTGGGGGTTAGAACCTGGGGTTAGGTTTGCCTCCTAACAAACACTAGCTGTTTCAACAGGAAATGTGCCATTTTCCAGTCAGGTGTGTTGTGGTGTGTCTTGGGTGATCATCTGGACCTGATTATGCCTGGAACCCTGAGCAATTTCCTTGTTACTACATTACCTGAGCTAATATGGTAATCACTCTAACGTTCTGGCTTAATCTACCCTCCTGAGCCACAATCAAGTGGGGTGTGGATGCACTTTGTTCTCACTGTATCTTCCATCCTTTCAAGCTACCTTTCCAGGCTTCTGTTCTGAAAAGATTGTCATGCTATCAGCATGCAAAATTATATGACTGGAAATTGCAGATTCTTATTGTCCCATTAAAAGCAGAGTCCCTTTGTGTGTCCCTGATGGTGCCAGTGTCCAGGGCAGTGTCTAGAAGCTATGAAGTGTCAGCATCCTGCCCTTTGGTTGTTTTTAGTCAATAGGCATGTTCAGCTGATTAAATGGTTGTCTTGATCTATGTTGGTTGAGATCATTATTTGGTTTTGTGCACAGCTTCTAGGAAGAGCTTTTGCTGCTTCTCTGATCTGCCGCGAGTCCAGAGAGAGCAGAAGGGACTAAAAAACCCAGTTAGCTGCTCTGTGTTAAAAACAAAAAAAAAAAAGAAAGAAAAAAACCCCACAACCAACAAACAAAACCCCCCAAATAATGCTAAGATTATTAAGCAGATCAATAAAGCGATCAGAATTTTTCTAAGTGTTTAGCTGAGCCCAGGCAGCTTATATCAGATGTCTATTCTGGCCTCTTTGATGGTTCTTCCAAACCTGGCATTTCTGATGCCCTGTCTGCCCCTCCTTTCCCTCCCACATGCTTGACCTCCAACAGCTTCATTTCACTTGTCTTAAGACCTTACATGTCATCTCACTCTTCCCCCAAGAATGTGATCCTGGCCTGAGCTATCTAATTGTGTGTAGCAAGGATAAAACTCTTTGTCTCACTTGGCTGCCCACTTGTTTGGAAACTCACCCTAAACATTTCCACATGATTTGCACTCTTTTTGCACATCTAAAATTTTGTGTTTTTTTTTTTTTTTTTGCCTTTAAACTTTTTCTTATTTAGAAAAACCTCCTCAAGCTGCTTCTACCTCGGGCTGCTGGCACTGATCTCACCTTGTTACTGTTTGCATTTCTTTTGTACCTTTTTGCAGCTAAAATCTCAATGGGCTTTTAAATCTGTCAGCAGCCGCTACCAGGCTCAGTGTGCAATTTAGCTCATTGTTTTCACAAGTTTCCCAGCTCTGAATGCTTTCCAAATGAGCCATTGCTGGGCTGAGTTAAAGAGGTATTGTCTCTGCTTGGGATAGTTTAGTGTGGGTGCCAGAATCTGCATGTGCAGTATTCATAATGCTGCAATGTCATCTTGATATGGGATCCCTGGACACTTCCTTCTCCAAACACTTTCAAATATATAGGAGAAAGAAAACCTTGCCAAAATTAACTCATTGAAACACTATTGGAAGCTTGTCTTTTATTGCTGAAACTCTCATTTAGGCCTCTTTGTCCCTACTCAAGCCGGCTGCTTGCTAGGAAGATAACTTTTATTTGCTTAATTCCCATTAGCACCTGAAACTGACAGCTAGGGGACTGTTCTGGCTAGTGCTGAATAAACACAGAGCAAGTAGCAGTCTTTGCTTTGATGTTTTTAGAGACACATTCAGCAGGAAGACAGTCTATTGTTATCCACCCTTTCCAGAAAAGAAATGGAAGTGGGGAATCTGGGAGTCAGTTCCAGATCACAGCATTATCCATCATTTTACAAACGCAAGGTTGGCTTAGGCTCTAAAAGAGTGTGTTCCACTGAACTTGCTTTTCTTAGCAGAGAGAATCTGCTGGTCTCTTCAATCTGATGTGACACTGAGTGGATGTATATTCTCTGTCTGGAACACTGGTTGTCTTTTGCTGGGGACTGCGGTTCAGAAACCAAACATCTGGAGAAGCATTTCCTTGTCCAACCTGTAGGTTGCTGTTGACATTACTGCCACTAGGCAAGTATCTTGTGACCTCTTCTTAAAAGATACAGTTATTTCACTGATCTTCTATGGAAGACCAAGCTGGTACTGCAGGCCAGGAAAAAGATGTATTGAATTTTCTCTAGGCGTCCTGAGGAGTGAATGTGTCACATAAACCAGTGCTTTGGGTTTTTCACTTCATGCCTTTCATGTGCTCTTTCCCATCCTGGACGTTAGTAATGGAAGTTTGACACTGGAGTTATTTAGGCTGCCTCTCTTCATAGCTTCTGCTTTGACAGGAGGAACCCACAGTAGCAAGGTAAAAATTATGAAACCAATAATCTTTGGAGTCTTTGGGAGCCGCTAAGTCCTCTGCCCTTTGATTGAGGGCTAGTCAACATAGCTGATCCACATTCTTCTGTACCTATTACAAGTTACAATGCAAGTGCTGACTGTTTTTTTCCTCTTGCTTTTTCACAATCTCCAGGATGAACTGGATCTCACAGACAAGAACAGAGAGGCTATGTTTGCACTCCCTCCAGAGAAGAAATGGCAGATTTACTGCAGCAAAAAGAAGGTACTACAGTTGTCCTGATTGAAGTAGCTCACCAATAAATTCTGTGTGGATATATCTAATTACTGATATAAATCTAGATTTGAGCTACATGCTTATCTACTGTTTACTCAAGAGCATGATACTTTATCACTTCGATGTAAGGATTTTTATCAGCATGAATATGGTACAACTTTCTTATAAGTAGTGCATACATGTGTAATTTCTGAAAAGAATGTTAACAAGTTAAAATAATACATTGTCCCATATTGAATCTTTCATGTGTTTGGGTTTGTCTTTCTTTTTTTTTTGAGCTGGAAGAAAAGCTATAATGGAAATGGAATTTTTAAGACATTTTTGTAGGTTTTTAGAACAGAAAATGTATTGCTTGAAATCTTTCAGGATGTCTTCAAATATGTCTAAAATGCAAAGTAATAGCGGTGTTTTAAAACTTGGTAGTTCAAGACCTTGCAGGGCCTTTTTCAGTAGAAAAATGTGCCATATGGCACTGGAAATTGAAGACCACCTGCTCCTACAAATTTCAGTGTAACATTTCTTTTAAGGTCTTCAAATTTCTGACAAACTGATGAGAAGGGCAGTAAAGCAGAGGCTGATGTATCACACTGGGTATTTTGTCACTGCCAGAATGATGGCCAAAGGAGTTGACAAGTTGTGTGGCTGTTGTGAAACTTGTAAGGGGAGGATTCCTGCAGGAGCAGTCTGGTGGGAAAGTTTTGCTGCTCTAGGAAGGGAACAGAAACAAAGATAGCCCCAATAGCATGTATTTATTGACAATAAATATTAGGAAAAAAAGGTGCAAGTTTGTTGGTTAGTTTTATTTTCCAAATGTGCAAGTCATGCTGTGAAAGCATCAGTTTGTATATTTAAGTCTGCATAACAGAAGCTGAAAGAGAAGGTTTAGATTTCAGTACTGAAGATGGGATACTGAAGCCCTGCTGATGGTCCTTCTGAGCTTGTGTTTGCTGCATTTCTTTCCTCCGGGAGGGTGGAGGGAATTAGCTTTCTTTCCATGTAATTAAAGAAAATCTCAGTCAAACCAATCAGATGGGTGCTTTGCATGTGTGTTGATTAACACAAGTTAATAGTTACAAATTAGTTACAGTGCCTCTGAGCTAGCAATAATTCAGGAAGTGCGTAAGAGCAGTCTAAGCTCAGTTGTCTTTGTGCTCTCTCCATTCTTCTTCCTGCCGGTACAGAACGCTTGGAAGTGGAGGGAAGGTGCAGGCTGCTGTGATCAATGTCTGCTTTACACTTTTGCTGGCTGGCCCAGTTGGCTCTCTCAGCTCTGGTGGGAGAGGATCTATTTGTAGCCATTTTAGAGAACCACACATTCCACTTCTGGACCTTCAGAGTTAAAGAAGCTACATACTGGAAAATCTTTATAATGCACGTATACTGCAACCTCAGTTAGCTGAACTCAAGCTATCCAAAATGATGTACTAACTGGAACAGGATATTGTTGCCAGATGGCTATTCATTACATTGTTGATACTTTCAAGTACTTGAAACCTTAACTATCCAGTATTATTTACTGTTTCACTCACAGGCAGTCAGCTGATGGGTGATGACATATCTTTTTCTCTAGTTTACTACCTAATCCACCTGTCATTGTTGTCTTACAGTGACAGAGAAGCTTAGTGCAGGCTTCCTTTTTAGAGAAAAGTTGTCTTTTCCCTGAAAGTTTTGTAATCAAACTTTATCCACAAAGGGCCAGATTCCTCACTTGGCAGAAAACTGCAGCCATGCAGGACCCAGGCCCCAGAGAGCTCTGCCTGGCTGATATGGGGGTCTTTGAGTTTCCTGGGAAGCGAGGGCTCTATGCTTTGTAATGTGGCACATAAAATCACTATGAAGAGTGCAGGTTGAAGCAACTGTTTGCAATTGTTACTCTTAGATGCCTTTGCTTGTCTAAAAGTAACAGGTCAGAGCTTCCTGATCTGCTCTAAAGGTGGCAAAATTAGTGGATTGTCTTAAGTCAATAAACATCACTTGCAAAAATTGTTGTAGGCACACTGTCTGTTTATCTTGGCAGTTAAACTTTGGAAGTTTGGTTGATACGCTGGAGGGAAGGAATGCCATCCAGAGGGACCCTGACACACTTGTGAGGTGGGCTGATGCCAACCTTATGAAGTTTAACCATGACAAGTGCAAGGTCCTACACCTGGGTCGGAGCAATCCCAGGCACAGCTACAGGTTGGGCAGAGAGATTCAGAGCAGCCCTGCAGAAAAGGACTTGGGGGTGTTGGTTGATGAAAAAATGAACATGAGCTGGCTTCAGTGTGCGCTCGCAGCCCAGAAAGCCAACCATATCCTGGGCTGCATCAAAAGGAGCGTGACCAGCAGGTCGAAGGAGGTGATCCTGCCCCACTACTCTGCTCTTGTGAGACCTCACCTGGAGTATTGTGTGCAGTTCTGGTGTCCTCAACATAAAAAGGACATGGAACTCTTGAAACAAGTCCAGAGAAGGGGCACAAGGATCAGGGGGCTGGAGCACCGCCCGTATGAAGACAGGCTGAAAAAGTTGGTGCTGTTCAGCCTGGAGAAGAGAAGGCTGCATGGAGACCTCATAGCAGCCTTCTAGTATCTGAAGGGGGCCTATAGGGATGCTGGGGATGGACTCCATTAGAGACTGTAGTGACAGGACAAGGAGTAACGGGTTAAAACTTAAACAGGGGAAGTTTAGACTGGATATAAGGAGGAAATTCTTTACTGTGAGGGCAGTGAGGCTCTGGAATGCGTTGCCCAGGAAGGTTGTGAATGCTCCATCCCTGGTGGTGTTCAGGTCCAGGTTGGACAGATCCTTGGGTGACATGGTTTAGTGTGAGGTGTCCCTGCCCATGGCAGGGGGGTTGTAACTAGATGATCTTAAGGTCCTTTCCAACCCTAACTATTCTATGATTCTATGATTCTGTGGTACTTATTCCTAATGTAGTAGCAGAAAGTCACTGTTGTATTGAAAAAATTATTCCACCTGCTTATGATACCAAGCCTTTCTGAAGAAATGGAGGAAGACATGTATGTCTGTGCATAAAAAGTTATAAACCAAGGGCACTGCTTGCCAGCCAACATTCCACAGAACTCAAAGGAGGTTCAGCTGTGCATTGAAATTTCATTATTGTCTACAGAGGAGTGTTCACACAGTGTTATACAGCCATGCCTGCTTTTGTTACTTTTGGCCATTCTAAGTTTGTAGCTGAAGTCATTAGTACTAAAAACAAATCACCAATTTTTTGATCTAAAGCAGCTATAGGGGAATACTTAATTTCCATTTGAGGAGGAGCAATTCACAAGGAGTAAAGGCTGCTCTGTTGAAAAATGTTCATGTATTCTCAGTTTCAGCTGTCCTCTACCTTGTTGTTAATCTACAGGGTAGACCATTACAGAGGCAGTTAATTTGCATCACAAGAATCATTAATCAATCACCAGTGATGCCACTTCTACTCAAAATACTGATACTACCTGTTTTATAATGCCTCTTTCTCTCTAGTATGAACTTTACCATATTGAGTAATAAAGAAAGCTATATGTAGACAAAATGAAAATGATGACATCCTTCCCCAGTTCAAGGTCTTTATTCTGGTTTTGTGTGGGATAAGCTTCATGTCTCGCCATCAGTTGAAATGTATACTTACATAAAACATAGTCCACTTCTGTAATTCCTTCATGTAAATTATCTCTAGATTTCCTACTAGTTATATGTTTTGCAGGAATTAGAAGAAGCACCAGAGCAAGCTTTCAGGTGTATTTATTCATAAATTCCTGATGTCAAGGTTTAGAAAACTACTGTTATGCAGTACTTTTTTACCAGAATCGAGTACATAATCTCATTAATTACTGGCCAAATAATGATATTTGACCAGTCAGTTCAGTTATTTCACCTGTAAATGAGCTCATGTTAGGATCCCAAAAAGGGTTGAAAATGCAGGTATTGCACTGCTTTGGATGCAGCCTGTGTTTCTAAGAATGAGAACTCGCTCTGCAGGCAATAGCTTATTGCCTTATAAGCTCTTAGACTTATTACTACTGGAAGGCAAATCAAGTTGTTTTCTTTTTATGGCCTTTTTCACCTCCAGAGACTAATTTGTAAGCCTTCAGTTGAGAAGATTTTAGTAGGAATCACACACGTTTGCAGAGTTAAACAAGTTAGGGGATTTTTTTTTTACTTTTGTGTTTGAGAGAAAATTTGTTAACAAATCTCTTTTCAAAGTGCAGTCAAACTGGACTAACTGTATTGTACAGCTTCTCTACAAACAAACCCAACAGAACTCTCAATCCTAATAAATATGTTGAGCTGTCTGAGATATTTTTGGGTTATTTTGTACTCTTCTGACTTTAGTTAAACCCTGGAAAAGCTGCTTTGTGTTGATTGTGCTTTACCTACTCAAGTGAGATCATTCAAACTCAAACAGTGAAGCAATAATTAGCACACTGCGACATTCTGGAAAGAAGCATTTATGGTATCTGAAAAAAGAGTACATGCTTATAATCCTTAAATTGACTATACTTTTTCTATTATGGAAAATGGGTCTAGAGAAAGGCTTCTCTACAATAACAAAATAGGGGCTTAAATTTTCTGAGGAAAATTTATCTGAACCGTATGCGTAACAGCAGATATGCGAAAAAGAGAGTTTCCTGATGATTACATCCCCCACAATTTTTTTTGTTATTGTCTGTTACTTATAGTTTTCATCTACCTGACGCTTAAAAATACCCCTAGTGAACTGAATATGAGAACAGGAGTTAGGAAACTCCTTAGTTCTTAAAAGTCTTTGATCTAAATTGGTGTATGATTTCAAGGAACTTCTAATTAATATGTTTACATATAAATGCATTTCTCTGTACATGAAAGAAAGAGTAACAAAGTTAGGAAACTGTGGCAATGTTCTCACCATACCATCCTCTTACACCTTTTCCCTGTACTGTATGCACATCTGGTTGCATACTGCATTCCTTTTCCTAGATAAAGATCTGAATAAATTTTCAGTTTAAGCACTGTTCATTCTTTTTCCTTGCTACACCTATCTATCTACCTTCTAAGGTATTCTTGTAGGAATGGATTTTGTGGTGAAGTCTCTAGACTTAGGAGAGCACACTGCAAGGAGCAGGAAGGATGAAGTGGAAGGCACTTCTGTGCCTTACATAATCACAAAGGAGTCCAAGTCCCTTGGACTGAGGCCACGAGTCAGTGCTGAAATCAATGAAACTGAAACCTAGGTGCAAAGTGCCCCAGATGCCATTCTAGAGAATGTTCATACCTCTTGTACACAGAAGCACCAGATACTGCTACATCACCTTGTGTTCAGTTCTTTTTTTCTAATGTGAGTGCTGCATGCAGACCTACATTAGACTTAGAATGCTGTGGGGAATCCTAGTTTTAGTCAGACTTTTAGTAGTTTTACTGCAGTCTTTTTATACCATTTGCAGTTTAATGTCACAAATTCCCACTTTGGTCCTGTGCTGACTGTCTCATGTTAATGAAGATAATGTCTACATGCCAGGTTTG
Organism: Pezoporus occidentalis; assembly: GCF_034315485.1. NCBI lineage: Eukaryota > Metazoa > Chordata > Aves > Psittaciformes > Psittacidae > Pezoporus > Pezoporus occidentalis. The sequence goes on from NW_026913953.1 coordinate 296,472, forward strand.
GGTTTTTTTTTTGTTGTGTTTTTTTTTTGTTTGTTTGTTTGTTTGTTTTTTTGGGGGGGTGGGTGGCTTTGTTTTTCTATTTGTTGGCTTGTTTTTTTTTCTCTTTGAACTTTGCCCTTGAGATTTGCATTGTCAGCAAAATATCACCATAAAAAGTACAGCTTGATATTCTGCAGCTGTATATCATTTAAGATATCTCTGTCCTCCACCCCCATGCCTACACCTGCCTTCAGAGTCCTGCAGAGCTCTAAGCAAAATTGAAGATGGATGCAAATATAAAACCCAGAGTCCCCCTTAGCTTTGGGGAAAACTTTCTGAAGTGAGTGGTGGAAGTTCCTGAACCTGCTGTTTGTTCTTGGGTTGCTTTATTTTGTGTTTTTGCACTGTGAAGTGTAGTTTCAGCTTGGTCACAATGGAGAGGCAGTTATTTCTCAGCTAAAGTGAACTGACAGGGCTTTTCTTCCAAAACAATGAGGTCTTTTCTTTGCATTTAAGGCCTTATGTGGAGCAGCTAAGAGCAGGAGCCTGCATTACGTCTGTTGTATTTAGATAGGAGTTCTGAAGTTCTTGCTGTAGGAAAAGTGTTCTTTGGCCTCCTACTTTAAAGTAAAAGATATACATAAAGATATTCAGAGGAAGATATGCCCTGAGACAAAATGGATCTTCATCTGGTCTCATTTAGTGATACAATATACCAGATGAAGATCACATCATTGTGTTGTCTGAGTGTGGGGTTTTGGTTTTATATTGTCTGTTCTGAGCTATGAAACCCCTTTGGGGTTCATCCTTTCTGTATGAAGAGTGCCAAGCACATGGTTGTCTCCTAATAAATGAAGTGGGTGGTTTGAAGTTGCGTTGTTTTCCATTCTATGTTCTTGTAGTATTTTTTCCTCTTTGAAATACACTTAGAGTCTGTTACTGACCTGGAATATTAAGCTGTTTTGGTTATGTATTTATAGCTATAAGGAGCATTTAATGTGTCCCTTATAAGTTCGCTTATTTAGAGTTGTTATTCCACATGCTGTGTCTGGGAGAAGCAAACATGAACACAGTGATTTCCTGTAGAGAAGCCATTTGTGAGGAGTCCCAGTTTGATGAGGCTTGGATGTGACTTCACTACAGTTTTTCTCCCAGCATCAAGTGTGTGTGGGGGGGTATGGTTCTTCTATTCTCTCTTCCCCTGGGAAGTCTGAGAAATGCACAGTAAACCTTACAGCATGTGTGATAGTCTAAAAGCAAAAGCAGTATGAGGTTGACAGTATAAGGCTGAAGAAGCTGTGAGGGACTTAAGAGTGCTTAGTGGAACTGTATTGCTGGCTAAAGGATGAGGTTATCTGGTGACCACAGGGCAAAGCTCACCCAAACCGATATTGGAGCTGGGAAATTAGACTATCTTTGGTGCATCAGAAATATGTTTCTTTTCCTAGCAATGCTTTAGAAGTTTGTGGCAGGAAGTTTAGTCAACATTTTAGTTTAGCTCATTATTGAAACATTGCGAATGACCTGAACAACCTGTGCTAACTTTGAAATTAGCTTTTCTTTGATCAGGTCCCTTCTGCCAGAGGTCACTTCAATCCTAAGTTGTTTTGTGATTCTTTGAGCTGACCATAAATCAAACCAGGAAAACAGCTGCATGGCCCTATTAAAAAAAAGAAGGCTGCAACAATAAGGCTCTGTGCAACCTATTATCTCCTGTATTGTTGCCATGACACCAACTCCTTAAAATAGGCCGTAGCAGAAGATGTTATTTGGTTCTCTCCCAGTGCCTGGGATCCATGGTTGCTTTTGGTCTGAGAGACTGTGTGACTTCCTTAGTTCAGGAGGCTGCTGCTGAAACAGTCTGAAATGTGGAATTTCTCAAGCGAATTCTCTGAAAATAAACTTACTTTCACTTAGCCTATGGCTCAGTGGAAATCTCGTAACACTGCTAAGTCACAGTGGGAGGATGTTGCCCTTTGCAAGCTACAACATTCCTGTAGATGGTTGTTTGGAAGATGCCAGCAGTTGTGGAGTTAACTTGCTTTTTCCCCACCAGCTTCTGTTCCTTTTTCTGTTAACAGAATGACTTCATGCTCAGATGTTTTGGATAATTTGTTAGCTTGATGCTGACATTGAGTCATTCCAGTATATCTAGGCTAGGTATGCAAGGCATATGGCTTTAAAACTTACTCTGTTATAAATGAGTGCTGGCTTTGGAGCAGTGTATTTGGAACCTTTGGCCTGTGACAAGCAAGGACATAATTAGAAACAACAAAATGCAACAAGAGTGCCACTAATGCAGCAAATGCACACATCTCCTCATTAATGACGTACTTGGTCTTTCCAGTGTGAAAGAGCTCTTTGATTAATGGCACCTGTTAATGTGTATTGTAGGCTGAAGAATTAGTTCCCAAATTTGGGCAACACAGTTAATACAGTGTACAATAAAGTCTAAATTACATACATTTCCTTCTACGTCATTTAATGCAGAGAATGTGTTCTCACTAGAAGAGTAAGACTTAAGATTCATACCTGTCATTCTGTTATACTTCCATAAAATGAGCATTCTCTTTTTTCCCATCTCACATAAGTATAAATTTGTTGACATTGACCCCATTATTCCTTGTGTAGGTCAGCATACCTGAGAAGAAATATTGGCCGTTTTGTATGTTTTATCATTAAGTTCCGTAACTGCATCTTCATGGTTTTTCTCCTTGATGTTTTCCCTTCTATAGCAAGTACCCTGAAGGGGTTACTTGGGAAACAATATAGTAGGCTTAATGATGTAAGACTTTTTAAAAAAATATAAATATATATATAGTGTGTATATATATATATATATATATATTCCCTCTTGGAGTCACTTTCATAGTGATTTTAAAGGGTTAATTTGCTGTCAAAGAGTTAAAAATGCTTGCACAATTCAGCTGATATACTATTATTACAGCTTGGCATTGTGCTACCTAAAAGGCCACGTTGTAGCAGATAGAGGAGTTAAGGAGTTTTCTTAATCGCTCATTTTACTTCATTCCACGCTTCAAGCTAACAGATGCATTTATTTATACTGGTATAAGAGGTTATTTTGGGCCAGGGTCTTGAAATTATATATTTATTTTTGTATAATTAAAAAGTCTTCTCTTCCCTGGCACCCATGGGAACAGTATGAAATATTTTTAGTTTCTCCCTCCCTCTCTCTCTCCAACAAGAAAGGTTAGCTGTTGCTTACAAAATGCTTTCCCAGCTCTTTTGTTAAGACTATTGAAGATACAAATGCATAAACTTGCCATGGTATTTGCTATAGATATTCTGAGCATGTAGAATCTGGGTGTCCGTCTTGCAGTTCAGCATTTTTCAGGTGTGTTAGTAGTGCTCCAGTTGAAGTTAGCACTCAACACTTCTTAAAAATCAGGCCCAAAATAATCCTGAGTTTATGCAGCGATAGTTGGAAAATTGTCATCATCATGCCTAATGCTGTGTTTCACATTTGGCTTGCATTCTGTGGGAGAATGGGAGAGCTCAGTGGGAGCAGATTTGACCCTACCATGGGAAAAAAAAAAAAAGGAGGAAGAAAGAAAAAAGGAGAGAGGGGAAAAAATAAAAATAAAAATAAAAAATACCCAAAACAACAAAAAAAATTATCCAGCTGTCATCTTCCTAAAATGGTGTAATTTGCTGTACTTAAGAACAAACATAATGGTGAGAAATCCAATTCTCCTGCATAGAAAGTACCTGTAAATGCCGATTGTGTGATTTAGTTGCTGCCACTGGATTATGTTCTGTCTTTATCTGTTGTCTTGCAAAAGTTCTGTGTCTCCACAATCCAAATATGAGTCAGACTTGCTGATGGCATGCAATAGTAATATATACTTGCATACAATGCAATTCTCACCATTCAGATTAGTCTTAGGTGGATAAGCAAGCAAAGAATATGTAAAATAACTGGCATATTTCTCTGGCACATGAGAAGCAGATCTGGTACAGACCAGGGCTCACTCTTTTTTGTATCCTGAATTTCACTGGATGCTCACCAGCCTTTCAAAAGCAAGTGAATATTGAGCAAGAAGAGTTGTTGAATTCCCTATCATTTCAGTGAAAAGATTAGAAACAGGCACAGTAGGGAAATGTTGTCAGGATTTAGTAGTAGCGATGAAGAAGAAGACAGAAATTTCCTTCTACTGTACTGTGGTATTGTTTAGTTTTAATTACTGTCAGATGTGACAGTTTTAGCTACACACTTGTATCAAGGTGAAAATCACATTGTCTTCCATTGCTATTCAGTCACCTGTTGAAAGGCATCTGGCATCCCAAATATTTTGCAAATGTAATAGGCAACACAAATGAAGACTGGGAGAAAAGAAACAGTTTGACCTGTGTTTATGGTAAAGGGAGAGAGAGAGCAACTGAAAAATACACTCAAATATTTGGTTAGCAACTTAAAAGCCATGGGCCTCTCAGGCTGTATTTATTCCCTTTATTCAACTGTCCAACAGGTCCTAACTTTAGCATTTTTCCAGTAGTGGCTGGAGTTAAATAATGGAGACAGATAGAAAATACACAGCTGCTCTAACCATGCAAACTGTTATCACTCTTAGTAAAGGGCTCGGAGCTCTAACCATGCAAACTGTTATCACTCTTAGTAAAGGGCTCGGAGCAGAAATGACCCGTAACAAGCATCAGTATTACTGGAAAAACAGATAATAGACATGTTTTGGACAATGAAATCTTTTAGTGTGACATTAAGGAATACTGTGTGTGCTCCCTGGACTTGTCCTGGATAACTGTGCTGGCCCTAGGTAGTCCCATGCATGTGTCCTAGGTAGCACCATGCGTCTGGGAGAACAATTAGTGACATTTCATTCCCATCATCAAGCAACATGCAAGGTGATTTTCATGAATAGTAGGTGACTTCATTTTATTTGCAAAAGATTGTAAGTGGTTACTTGCTGCAGATAAACAGTATGAGAAAAAGATAAACTTGCAGTGCAGGCAAGTTTATCTTGGCAGACAGGAGGCTGTTATGCAGGCTGGGCTCTTCTGTGGCTTTTCACATTGCCTAAAGAATGCCAGGAGAAGGGGGGGGGGGGGGGAAATGAGGAAGCAGACAGCCTAAATGACATAAATAGTAGTGGGGAAGTGATACAGTTGAAAACAGTGATGTTGGAAAGGTAACAAGCTGGATGGGTGAGGAAAAGGTCCCTTTCTGTATCCACAGGATATTGACTGTAAACTGAAGGTTAATGCTAGAATGGAAAGGTACACACAATACCTTTACATAACACAGAATAAAAAGTAGTAGGGACAATGCAGAGCTTGGGTGCTAATGAAACAATGTACTACTGCTCTGGCTGTTTAGGATTTACCCAGGGAATTACAGACCAGTCAGTCTGACCTCTGTGCCTGGCAAAATCTTGGAGCAGATTCTCCTGGAAGGCATATTAAGGCACATGAAAAACAACAAGGTGCTTGGTGACAGCCAGCATGGCTTCACTAAGGGGAAATCCTGCCTGACCAATTTGGTGGCCTTCTATGATAGGGCTACAGAACTGATGGACAGGGGTAGAGCAGTTGATGTCATCTCCCTGGACTTGTGCAAAGCGTTCAACACTGTCCCACACGACATCCTTGTCTCTAAATGGGAGAGACATCAATTTGATGGATGGACCACTCAGTGGATAAAGAACTGGCTGGATGGCTGCACACAAAGAGTTGTGGTCAATGGCTCAATGTGCAGCTGGAGACCAGTAATGAGTGGTGTCCCTCTGGGTTCGGTGTTGGGACCAGTGTTGTTTAACATCTTCATCGCTGACATGGACAGTGGGATTGAGTGCGCCCTCAGCAAGTTTGCCGATGGCACCAAGCTGTGTGGTTCGGTTGATGCCCTGGAGGGAAGGAATGCCATCCAGAGGGACCTTGACACGCTTGTGAGGTGGGCTGATGCCAACCTCATGAAGTTTAACCATGACAAGTGCAAGGTCCTACAGCTGGGTCGGAGCAATCCCAGGCACAGCTACAGGTTGGGCAGAGAAGAGATTCAGAGCAGCCCTGCAGAGAAGGACTTGGGGGTGCTGGTCGATGAGAAAATGAACATGAGCCGGCTTCAGTGTGCGCTCGCAGCCCAGAAAGCCAACCGTGTCCTGGGCTGCATCAAAAAGGAGCATGACCAGCAGGTCGAAGGAGGTGATTCTGCCCCTCTACTCTGCTCTCGTGAGACCTCACCTGGAGTATTGCGTGCAGTTCTGGTGTCCTCAACATAAAAAGGACATGGAACTGTTGGAACAAGTGCAGAGGAGGGCCACGAGGATGATCAGGGGGCTGGAGCACGTCCTGTATGAGGACAGGCTGAGAAAGTTGGGACTGTTCAGCCTGGAGAAGAGAAGGCTGTGTGGAGACCTCATAGCAGCCTTCCAGTATCTGAAGGGGGCCTATAGGGATGCTGGGGATGGACACTTCATTAGGGACTGTAGTGACAGGACAAGGGATAATGGGTTAAAACTTAAACAGGGGAAGTTTAGATTGGATATAAGGAAGAAATTCTTTACTGTGAGGGCAGTGAGGCACTGGAATAGGTTGCCCAGGGAGGTTGTGAATGCTCCATCCCTGGCGGTGTTCAGGTCCAGGTTGGACAGATCCTTGGGTGACATGGTTTAGTGTGAGGTGTCCCTGCCCATGGCAGGGGGTTTGGACCTAGATGATCTTAAGGTCCTTTCCAACCCTACCTATTCCGTGATTCTGTGATTTGTTGGGATAGTGATAGTGGCTCTACATGCCACTAGAATTACAGCAGAACCTTGACCTCAACCTTGCCGGAAGATTGTGGGGACAGAGCTGTGGTTTCAGAAGTGCAGTCTAAGTCCACAGTCAAGTACCTGGAGAGCTGGCTGTGTCCATGAGAAACTTTTTGTCTTCTCCTGAAGCCCCCCTGAGTAGGATGATCATAAAGTAACCTCCTGACTTGTAGTATCCTCCACAGTGGACCTCTCCCTTCACCTCCAAAAGAATTATGCAGAATGGGCTGAGGGAAGGTAGGCTCCTGAGAACTTCCTCATTGGAAGTGCAGGGAAGGCATGAATAGCCTTATCTGTCAGCTTATTATTTAGGTTATACAGTTATCAGCTTTGAAATATCAGTTGATTGATTTGGGGCTTGTGAAAAGTAGTGTGGAAGAGATTTTAAACATGAGTATGGAGTTCAGTTAATAGGACGGAAGGTTCCTACAGCAACAAAAGTCAGGGAAGCATATCCAAAATCATATCCAACAAGAGACAGACTTCCATGACAAAGGTAAAACATTCACTGGGAGGAACAACGTATAATACCAGTAGACTTAAATTTGGTGAGTAAGCTTTGTCCTGAGGGTTGAAGGCACTGCGTATTTCAGTGTAGCCTCAGCTGTACATATAAGTTGTCCTGTAAATGTAGGGACAGGTTTTCCTCTTGGTTACTGTGCTATATGCATAAATTAATGCCTGGTGATGGCAGGATCCCCAGACTACAGCAGGGCTAAATATATTTGAAGAGGGACAAGCACACTTGCATGACCTTAAATGGTAAGAGGAGGCTGATGCAGTCAGTTCTGGCAGCAAGTTTAAAACTATCTGTATTGAGGAGAAGAATAGAAAGCTAATAGAAGGGGAAAGAGAAGAGAAGGAAGGTTGTTAAAACTAAAAGTGTACTATGCAACCCTGCTATAATTCAAAGTTCCTTAAACTGGGATTCCCTCCATCAGTAATCTGTAGCAAGTCTTGTGCCAGACATGTTTATTGTAGAACTTAATCTTGGTTTAAAAAATAAAATTATGCAGGTCATTAAAATCAGTGGTTGAAACTTCTGAGGTTTCAGAAAAAAGTGTAATTCTTACCTTCAGCTCATAACATGGTACCCGCAACGTTTCCACCTACCAGTTACGGCATTCCACTCTATTTGCAGTGAGAAACTGTGGATCTCTCAGCATGTATGCAGTGGATCTGGCATGTTTTGTGTAAGATAGAAATAGAAGTGTGGGTTTCATCTCCATTAGACTCACACCAATTAGAATTAATTAATCTGAAGTGGGTTTGAGTGGTAGGTGAGGTTGGAAACAGCACATTGTGTGTATACAATATGCGTCTTTTAGAGTTGCTGTATCTATGAGTGCTTGGAAAGCAAAACAAAGTCATGGAAGGAATACGCAGTTCAAAACAAAGCATATATTAAACTTTATTGGAAAGCTTTTCAGCTTGTGGTGTAGTGCAAACCATCTTTCAGAAACAACTGATAGTCTCTTTTAACCTCTAAAGGCTGGTGAATTTCAGCAGCATTGAAACGTCTCTTGGTATTACAAAAAGATTGCTAAGAAAAAAATCCTCATCCTTCATAATTTTATTCCTTTTTCACTTTTCTTATTTTAGACTTTATTCTGTGGCAGTGAGTTCCACAGTTTGTCAGTATAAAGCATTTTGTGATATAAATAATAATATGAAGCCTTTAATTCTTCCTTTGACAGGCTGGTTCATAACCGGCATCAGAGGTTATTATTAGATCCATCATGTTACTGGCAGCAGGACAAAGATCAGGCTAAATGAAGAAAAAAAAAAAAAATCAGAAAAAAACCCTGTGGTCTGTTAGGTAAATTATTCCTGTGTCATAATGCAGTGAACTGGAATCATATATGGTTATACCTGACCGTTATGACAGGCAATTAGAACTTTGTAGTTGCATGCTGCAGCTGGTAATTACTGAATATTCCCTTTTAATAAGTTACACAGTAGACTGCTTTTGTGGCAGAATGGTTATTATCTGCACACCAATAGATTAATTCCAGGGAGAAAAGTAATGTTTGTTTTTCTCACTCTGGATAAATTGTGCTTAAAAGGCTTGGATATAGCTCTCTCCTCCAAACCCTGAGAAAATTTGTGTAAATACTAGTCATGGAGTCTGAGAAATGGAGCAGTGACCATGTCTGTTTAGTGAATGGCTCAGTCCTGTGGTGTCTCCTGTTTCAAAATTAGCATCTCTTGGGACATGGTTGTTTTTTTTGGAGGCATAAACTGTCTGAAAAGCTTAGATGTATCTTAGCTCCACTTCTGAATTAGTATTCATCTCACAACAGGTCAAACACTTTTGTGTCTTTTAATGAAAATGCTTTTTATTTATGCAACTTTGGCTGCTCTGAACTCAGACATAGCCAATAGGATGGACAGTGTGTTAATGAACAGGCAAATGTTTCTTTGAAGGCTGAACTTATCCATAAAATGATGAAAAGTTGATTCCATAAAATGATGAAAAGTTGGTAAGTCAGTCATGGAAAAAAAGGGAGAAGTGATTTAGATGAGAGTGCAATACAACTTCAGTGTGAATTGCTTCTTGCCTGTGCTACAGATTTCCTGTGTAACTGGGAGCTGTGTAATTGTCTGCATCCCATTTTCCCTGTTTCTGCTGATCTCACTGAAAAGGAGACTGAAAAACCTGATATGTGAATTTTGTTAAGGACCTTTGGCAGTGTAGAATGCAAGGTGTTACAAGACTGTATTGTATTCATCATTAATAACAGATGTTGCAATAAGCGGATTCTTTTTTAAAAGTATCTGAAGGGAGAAAAGTAGCATTTGTGGGAAATGAAGCACAAGTGATAACCATCTTCCACCTTCCAAGCAAACAAAAAACACACAGTTTATAGTGGCCAGAATATTCATGTGGAGAGCAAGGGTCATGCGCCTCACTTTGAAACAGAACAGGGACACAATCCTTCACATCTCGGATGAATTTTTCACCAGCTAAGTTGTCATTCTGAAGAATTTGAAGGTATTAGTTTCTTGAAATTACTTGAACTCCATGTTTATATTTTCTGAACTGTATGTGATAATGCTGACCCTTCACACCAGGTGAAATAGCCTCTTTCAGCGCTGTGAGGTACCAGAATGATGTGTGCAGCCTGTTGAGAGGAGAAACCACACTAACTTTCACATGTTTTTTGCAAAAAAAATGCAATTCTTTGTGACCCAAGTATAAACTTGAGCATGCAGTGACATGATACAGCGAACAGACTGGAACAGGAATTTACATTGCAGTAGCCTCATTTCACATTTTTCATCTGTGTTTACGCACTGGTTTTATTGATATAAGGGAGGAGTTCAATTAATGGTATCATGGTTCCTTACCCAAGAAAGGTTTTTAAACCCTCATTTTGCGGCACCAGGTATGTGGCTTGTTCCCATTCTGTTCTAAACAGTGCAAGGCAGTAAGGTCAACTGTCTGCAGCTCTGAAGAGATTGGTTTGAGAAGGAAGTCATGATGCCAATGAGTAGATGTTGTCACAGTAGCATTCATGCTTGTTGTGTGACATCCATAAAATATGGTGTGTTTCTTGGTGCATCTGTTCAAGGAGGAAGTGTTATTTCAGTTTGCTTATTAAAAGGTTTCATGAGTCATTAGCCCTGGCAAGTTATCACAGGGGGGTGTGTGCAGGTAGTGTCAAAAGTCCGTATAATGTTTGGTCGTGCAGGGATGCCAGGCACATGCTGTTCCCAGGGAGTTAGGATTTGTCTATACGGCACAAAACTAACGTGATATAAATGATGGTGGAAATAAGAGTCTGTTAAATTCAGTGTCAAATTGGTGTCTGTTCCTAACTCTGCCAGGGATTTCCTGGATAAGTTTTAATTGTCATGTCACCATATATGTCTCCCTGTCTCCATCTGCAGGAAAGGAGCCTTGTAAAGTTGCTGATTTTGTGGATGCATTTGTTGTTTTGACATGCTCAGGTTTCCAGGACATGCTCTAGAGAAATGCTTAACATTGTTTGGGGTCTGTTGCTGCAGTAAAATACCAATGTACCATCACTGGAAACTGAAAGCCAATGCTCACCACCAAAGAGCTTCAATGCAGGCAGTAACTGTTCAGGCTTTCCCTGTGCTGTTTCTTTCAAGGCTGAAACCATCTTGAAAGAAGCACCCACCATATAATCAGTGTCTTTCATTTTCATGATCCACTCAGCCATGATTGTCTGGCATTTCCTCATGATTTCTGTAACACTAGTGTTCAGTACTTCTTTGTAGAAAGTTTCACAACCAAGGCAGTGGTCTATAATTCCTGACTATGTCTGTTATCGCAGTCTGTGTATTGCAAATGCTTGCCCTACTAACATGGCATCTATTAAAGGTCTCTGCTCACTAGAGAACATCTTGCTCAATGGATCAGGTCTCCCAGGATTTGCAAAAAGGCTTTTAGGATCAGCTGAGCTGTATGCACAGTACTTTGGTTTATTTTGTTCCATTTTGATTGGTTCAGATGGTCCAGATATTTGTAGAACTCCATTAGGTCCTATCTAGTATGAAGTCAGAAGTTCCACTTTCCACCAAGGCATGGAGCCTGTCCAAATTAGTGTCAAAGCCTATATAATACCTTGGCTATATTGCAGGCTCATATAGTATCAAGACCCTGTTTTCACAGCAGTTACATAGCTGTTACTCCAGTGAAGAATGATATGGCCGCTTATAAAGTCCACAAGCTGACGCCTGTTTTTTAATGTGATATTTACACTATTCAAGGAGCTAAAAGAAGGCTTTGCTTTAATAAATTCCTTCAGCTAATGTTTTCCCTTATACAGATGGGTTATTGTTTCCAGGTTTTTTATACCTATGCGGCTTTTTATATTAGGGCCTCATTTTTTTGTTTGGCTTTATTATTTTCTTTTTTTTTTTTTCCTTCCTTCTCTGTGCCTCCTGGAGGAAGGGAAAGGGTTTGCCATTATCATCAAGTTGCCTTGCAGTTTTCTCTGAGGTTTTATTTGAGGGTCAAAATCCTGAAGACATTAAAACAAAACCAAACAGCACCCTGTTGTTGCTCCCCCCGATACACAGAGACCCCCCCACACCCAGAATTGCTTTCTGTTTTCAGCTTATCTCCGCTCTCTGAGAGGAAACATGGTATAGCATTTGCTTACCATGGACAGAAATCACGTAATTAAGGCAATGAAATTTTTTTTTTTTTTTCCCTCAGTGACCCTGATGCTACACTTGTGAACTCATCTTTCTTTCAAAAATGTTGCCCAGCCATTGGTATAAATAACACTCTGCCACCTAATGATGTCATGGGCTGCATAAAAATCTGTATGTTCATCTCAAGTAGATTTCTGGTGCTTCATAGTGGAAATAGAGTGCCAGGGTTTAAGTACATAATCACTTTTATTCCAGCTAAGTAAAAAACCAAATTCTGGTCTGAGCAGGGAGTGTGAAAGACCACTGAAATTAGAGGGACTATCCTGCTTAATATGCTTCTGGGCTGAAACAACTTCAGAAAGAAGGGATGGTGTAGTGGAGTATGTGCTAAAACTTTTTTAACCTCAGCAATATGCAGCTTACGTGTGGGCTTTAGTTCCAGAGAAAAAAGATTACATCCACTGAAACAAATTTTCTCCCAGTTTTAATTAAAACCAAATGTAAGACTTACTTACACACTCAGAGTTCAGAGTTCAGATCAATTTGTAGTGGATGGAGAATGGTCAAACGCAGGATACATCAAGGAGCTTATACCATTTGCCAAGCTAATCACTTGTGCAGATATACTTTAGGGGATCAGAATATTCTTACCCCTGTACACACAGAATTTAAAGGGGAAAGGTATTGTAGCTTATTTTGGGATAGAAGGGATGGATCCAGATAGTCCTTAATTTACAGGCATTTGTTTCTTTACTTGAAGTTCAAAACAGAGGCAGGAGAAGTATAGAGAACATATGTATTCCCTCCTCTGGTGATGTTCTTGTCACCTGTACTCTGCAAACAATTATAGGTGTTACTTGGACTTTTATAGTTCTATGGAGAGAAAAATTTCAGAAAGGCATATGAGCACACCTAGCATTTCAGATTGGTGGCTCAACCCGGTTCCCTGCAGAATGACCTTCCTTCACTACCCCTAGATTACCTCTCAATCTCTATAGTTCTCTTTGGTGGATAAGATTATTTTATAATGCTGTGTTTATCTATTGTATGTTTTAATTTATTTTTCCATCAGCAAGGTCATATATTGACTTTTGCATGGGAGATTAAGGTCTGCTGAGGGTTATGATTCCCACTGGATATTCTACACAGAAAAGGGGCAGCAAAAGGCAATCTACCCATTGCATGGGGTGTGGCAATTCTGGCTGGCTGTTGGTAGGGAGTTGCATATTCCTATAATGTGGCATATGATATGGATTTGGGTTCATTGTGTTGATTGTGGCCAGGAGAAGGAAGCGAGGAAAAGCAGCAGAACTTCTCACTTAATTTAAGAAAGGTCACCTTGTTCTTAATTGTACCATTAATTATCATGAGGTGGTGTGTGCATAGAAACTGTGGGTGTAATTGGTATCTCTTGCCACTTTGCCAGCCTCTCATACTTTTCATACAGTGGTAGTCTACTATATGAATGTGCAGCTGGAGACCAGTAACGAGTGGTGTCCCTCAGGGATCGCTGTTGGGACCGGTCTTGTTTAACACCTTCATCGCTGACATGGCCGGTGGGATTGAGTGCGCCCTCAGCAAGTTTGCCGATGACACCAAGCTGTGTGGTTCGGTTGATACCCTGGAGGGAAGGAATGCCATCCAGAGGGACCTTGACACACTTGTGAGGTGGGCTGATGCCAACCTCATGAAGTTTAACCATGACAAGTGCAAGGTCCTACAGCTGGGTCGGAGCAATCCCAGGCACAGCTACAGGTTGGGCAGAGAAGAGATTCAGAACAGCCCTGCGGAGAAGGACTTGGGGGTGCTGGTCGATGAGAAAATGAACATGAGCTGGCTTCAGTGTGTGAGCTGGCAGCCCAGAAAGCCAACCGTATCCTGAGCTGCATCAAAAGGAGCATGACCAGCAGGTTGAAGGAGGTGATACTGCCCCTCTACTCTGCTCTCGTGAGACCTCACCTGGAGTAGTGTGTGCAGTTCTGGTGTCCTCAACATAAAAAGGACATGGAACTGTTGAAAAAAGTCCATAGGAGGGCCATGAGGATGATCAGGGGGCTGGAGCACCTCCCGTATGAAGGTAGGCTGAGAAAGTTGGTGCTGTTCAGCCTGGAGAAGAGAAGGCTGCGTGGAGACCTCATAGCAGCCTTCCAGTATCTGAAGGGGGCCTATAGGGATGCTGGGGAGGGACTCTTCATTAGGGACTGTAGTGACAGGAGAAGGGGTAACGGGTTAAAACTTAAACAGGGGAAGTTTACATTGGATATAAGGATGAAATTTTGTTCTGTAAGCTTGGTGAGGCACTGGAATAGGCTGTGCAGGGAGGTTGTGAATGCTCCATCCCTGGCAGTGTTCAACACCAGGTTGTACGAAGCCTAGGGTGATATGGTTTAGTGTGAGGTTAGGGGTGGAACTTGATGATCTTAAGGTCCTTTCCAACCCTAACTATTCTATGATTCTATGATGCTTTATTTAAATCTTTTGCACTTCTTAATTGTTCATTTGGATACAAAGGCTGAATAAAGAGTTGTGATCTGTGTAGAATACGTCTGTACTGTATTCCTTAGCTAGATGGGGACAAAGCTCTTTTGATGGTATTGTAAATGGAGATACCTTTTTGCTACCTGTTGAAAGACCGTTGGGATGAAGAGATGGGAAGGAAAGATCATAATCCCAGTCATGACTTTGTTTTTAAATCTAAATATGAAGATTTTGATTTGTGCAGACTTTGCTACTAGTATTGGTTTTAGTGGTGTTAGTATGTAGCCTGGCAGGAACCTGCCAGGTAGCAAGATGTTTTATGAATGTGGCTCAATAGGGAGCATGTAGGGCTATTTCTGATCTCTAAACCAGACAGTTCTGGAATATCTGATGTACTCCAAGAGACCTACAGGTGTAGTATTTTTCATAGAGAACATTCATAGAGAACATTGGTGAGATCCATGCACTCATCCTGCATCTTTGTGCATCCTTAGGATGATTCAAGTGGTTCAATCTCTTACCACATGCTAGGAGTCTTAATAAGAGGTATTTGTAGTTCACAATGGGAGAATAGGATCCTAGAAACCAATCCTCATTTTGTCAGTGACCATAACACCTATCTAAAAACAAATAGACCCATTACAATGAAATCTAATTTTCATTGAGTGGCCAAGGAAAAAGAAGAATTGGTTCCTGAGTAGGGGTAGGTCTCCTTTTAGAAGCTGAGCTTTGTGGTGTTTAGTCTAGTGAAGATATCAGGTGGATTTTGGGGGAGATAGAGATAGATTAATGTTGCTTTGACTGTATTTAAGGGGATGCTGTTCTGTTCCTTTAGATGCTTTGAGGTTGTGCTGAGTGGAATGGACTGGACAGGATGGGAATGGACTAGAATGGAATAAAGTAGTCTAAATCTCTTTTTTTGGTTTATCACATCAAAATGAAGCATTCCTTTGGTTTCCTTTCAGGTTTCTTGATTTATTTTATTTTTTCCTCCATAGCAGATGTTAAACTCCTTTGTCGGTGAATCCCACCATCACTCTAGCAGTAGAGGCAAAATAATTTATACAGTCTCTCAGTATAAAGCAACAAAATTTAAACCTGGTATCTGTAAATGGGCTATCCTTCTACTTGGAAAAATAGTATGTTTAAGGGACTGAGGTTTTGCTGCTTAGATGCCAGAAATAACTGTGTCTTCATCAAACTTTATCATTCTGTGTTTAATAACTGTAGCTGAAGGGGATTCTTTTCATCTGGCACACCATGGTGACAGCGCTAACATTACACTTTCAAAAAAGTTTTTAATAAATGTGACACATCTATGTGCATTGTACAAGAGTATGCGGGGAGATATCACAATAAAGAGCAGTGCAGTGAAGAATCACAGGTGGTTCTACTGTGGTATGTAATCCTGTAAAGGCTCCTTTTGTAACCTTGCTTAACTTTCTGTTTCAGGAACAAGAAGATCCTAATAAGCTTGCTACCAGCTGGCCTGATTACTACATTGACCGCATCAATTCCATGGCAGCAGTAAGTTACCTCTCTTGCAAAGCAGGGAAGATTTCCTACCATAGAGAAGTGTTTCTTTAGGAAGAAGTCTCCAAAGAAGAAGTACATTAGCCCAAATGCATGACTAATTTAAAATAGGGCTTCTCAAAGAAGACAAATATGTGTATTAAGAAAGACCCCTCCTCCAGCAGAAGACAAGATTAGAAAATACCGTAAGCATTTCCAGGTTTTATTTCTAAAATACTGAACACTGAAGACAGTGACGTTAGATTCTGGAATGAAAATTCAAGAGAATATCTGATGAGAAAAGTAACTATTTGAAAACTAGGTGTATGTTTTCAAATTGATTCCTAACTACAAAATAGCACTGGGGTTATTAGTTTAGTAAAAGAATTAAAGAAAATATAGTTGTTTATGGTAATATCTACTTATTACCTAAGAGCAGGTAAATAGAGGAATGTAAGGCTGTAATATCTTAGACATCAGATACAAGCCAACAAAATGTTTGAGGAAATCTTTTTTCAGTTGTCCTCATTCAATAGTTAATAGTATGTCTCTTCTGCTGAAGCATGCAGTAGAACTGGTCACCAGCAGAACACCACCTGCAGATAGTCCATTATCTCCTTTTTATATGGTAACTCTGCAGTCAAATCTTGCCTCCAGTTATTCATAAGCAATGCCTACTCAGCTTTCTTTGGCAGCTGTGCAGAAATGATGATAGAATTCCATTCTTATCATCTTAAGTATGACACTTTGTTTACATATGCTGTCATGTTTGATTTCTAAAGGCTTTTCTGCACGTATTGTATTGGGTTATGAGCTATAAAATAATTCCGTAAAAATAATGTCTTAATGGATGCTAAATGTATCAATACTGATGCATTTCTCATGCTGAAATATGTCTTGCTTAGTAAAAATATTAATCAAGATTTACAAGTTGTTATAACTTATTGTAAAAGGATAAAAGAAAAGCTGCTTTCTTCTGTTAGTCATGAATAAACAAAATGGTTACCTTTCTTCATGGCACATTTTTTTATGGACTGGTTTTGAGAAAAAAGATTGAGCTTTTATGACTGGCATGGCACTATGCTTTTATTTCCTGACTGAACAAATTTGCTCTACAAAAGCCATTAAGGAAAATAATGAGTCTGAAACCTTGCATTCTCACTGAGCCAAATACTTCTGGTAGGATTTGATCCAAGGCATCTTGAATCCACTACAAATTTTTCCAGTGATTTCAGTGACTTTTGGATCGCTCTTTAAATGGTCTTGATGTAAACCTGGATTGAATATGTACATGCCACTATGGTAAATGTGGAGCAGTTCCATGGAATGAGACTATACTTTGGCCTATGTTTCTAATTTTAAACATGTTTTAAGAGCACCAATAAACACCAGCCCTAGTAATGTTGTTTGCGTGCCTCGGCACTGAATGATTTGTAACCTTTTATTTGGCTTAAAGCCTCATGATTTACTCTTATGGTTGAAGTATTGAGAAGACACACTGGGGTTAAAAACCCTGCTTCTGATTTAGCGCTTAGTTGCTTCACTTTTAGGCAGGTGAAACTTAGTTGAGTTGATTTCACAGGAATTATATCAGTGGAAAATTGGAGTAATACAGCTGAGAACCAGCTCCAACACACATTAAAATACATGTTCTATTCATTATTATTTAGACCTCTGAGATTCTTACCTTCCAAACTGTTATTTTGGGTCCCTCATAATTTCAGATCTAAATTTAGTGCTAGGGTTTTTTTAAATACTTTTTTAAAAAAAAGAACAAAACCAAAACCAAACAAAACTGCATCCAAGTTTAGTTGGCTCAGAAGTGGTGAAAGAAAAACATGTTTCATGTTGCTTCCTGACACTGTCTAATCTATGTCAGTTTGTGTCTCCTGGGCACTATCAGGTATTACAATATTTTAGTTAGAAATACTGCAAGAAGTATTAGAGTTGAAGTGGTAGCAAAAATCACAAAAGTGTTGGTTTAAAATTCCTTAAGTCCTGTTTTTTAAATAAAATTTAATCTTTGCATCTCCTGTGAATTAACTGCATGAGAATCTTTGTACACACAGATTTTACATCTATATCCTTTTGTTTAATATATGAAGACCTTTCTTTATATATTAGCTTGGCAAAAATGTTCTTCCTACCTGCTGATAATATGGAAATGGCACCTTTATCCTGCTGATATCATGAAGCATGTTTCTGTGGATTTCAGCAGGCCAAGCCCCCTGAGCTCAAGGATCATTTTCTCAGAAGATCCTCTACAGTGTAACCCATCATATCTGTCCCTCATAGATTATGCTTGAGAGGAATGTTGTGATGCCTGACATGTTTGACATTCCCTACTTGTAACCTTAGACCACTATGTTAGGAAGCACTTCAGGAGCTGTTAGGAGCCACTATGTCAGGAATCATAGATTCCTCATCCAGTTCAAAAAGCCATGCATTTTAAGCACAGTCCTGTTCCCACATTTTTTTCTGTTTCTGTGGTTGCTAAGATTTTAATAGTTTTTAAACTCAGTTCTCAGGAAAGTGTATGACAATAAAGCTGAATCTCTTTACTAGTCAGAGGTGTGCAATTCCTTTGGAGGGACTGTCCAATCCTTCAGGTACCCTCACTGAAAGGAAGGAAGGGGACAGGTACATCATTGGTAGACTGTCTTCTAGACTAGTCCTTAAGAGGAAGGGACAGCTGCTAACGATGTCTGATTTAGAAAGAGGAGCCTCCAAATTTGCTCAGGTCTCTGATGTCTACATGCTATAAATAATACTGTTGAGAGTGGACAGGTTGTACACCCACAGTTAGAGACCATTTCCATTATCAAGGTCATTGTCATCTTCTGCTGATTCATCAATACACAAAACTTCTTTTCTTAAAAATGAAGCAGCTGCCCTGTTAGTCACATGTAAAGAAACCTCCCTGTGCTCCTGCCCTCTTCACCCCATGATACTGTCTGCTTGGCAGCACAAATAAACACAGCCTTCACTTCACTGGGGAGGAAAACTTCTGACAGCACTGTGTTACTTTTGTGAGCTTGGCTGCATACACATTTCCACAGAGAGACTTTCAGGTGAACAGTAGTTGCAGATCCAGCTTTTCTGAAGAGATGGCTCGGTCAAGAGTATGAAACAAGGGTCAAGATTAATAAATATAGCTGTAACCAGGCACTTTTCCTTGACTCAGAAGGCATTTGTTCAGGGCAGAGCAGCTTCACAGGATGTTAAAATGTGTATTTTTCAGCAGAATTGAACAGGTGGATGGCAATTCTCTTCCTCCATCTGGGTTAGGTGACATCTATGTTACTTTAAACTTATTTGCTTAAAGTTCAGGTTTTCTAAATTCCATCTACTTGTAGTTTCTGATTCATAGTTTATTCTTTTAGTTCAGTCTTAGTGTAGTTAGAGATGTGGTGTACCTTGAGTTTCAACTGTCTTGTTTTCTTTGAAGAAATGTGTTAAAGAAAAGGTATTATCCAGATATATCATAAGAGGCATGCAATACAATATTTTTTCCTCAAATTTTGATCTTAATTTTACTTGCATTTGTTTATGATCTGGAAGTAATTTCGGTAATGAGAACACTGTTAGTTATGATATTAGATAAGATTTAAAGAGTGAGCTTGGGTTACAATGAGAAATCAGAACATCTGGGTTGCTTTTCCACTATTTATTTTATTTGCTTTTTTCTTTTTTTTTCGTTTCATATATGTGAGACTGTTAAGTAAAACTAGGCCCATCATAGAGTGTATTGCTGATGCTAGCTCTTGCCCCTTTTTTCCTTTTTTTCTTTTTTTTTTTTCCCCCTCTCTCTTTCTCACATGTACTATCATTATAGTCCTGTATTTTCCTTCCCAGCACTTTAGGGGAATGATTAGCCATTAGGATAAGGTGTGGGAATTAATATATGCTTTTAATAAAACTAAAATATTTCATTGTAAATGGAACCAAATTTTCAAAAATAATTTCTTGGACTACCTGAAGTTTTACCCATTAAATTCCATGTGAATGATTGTTTTCATAAATTCATTAATTTCTCTGAGCTGGTGAATCAAGCAGCGGGATCATCTGCCTTCCTGGGTGATGGACTTACAACTTTAAATATGCAAAATGTCTTTTTAAAATATAATTTTAAAAAAGCCTTATGTATACTGTTTTTTAGGGACCAGGTAAGGGCCTCACACTATTTTGTTTCCTATCCCTAGTATGTTTGGTTAAGTGCTAGTAACTAGCTGCATCCTAGCACAGCAGACGTTAGCCCTCAAGTGCAGTTTGTAGTTCAGGAAAGCGATTCATCAGTCAGCCATATTAATGAAATCCAGTCATGTTTTCTATAATTCTTGCCAAGAAAGCTATTTCATAATGCAAACGCGTGACCAGTCTGTCTTTAGAGAGGGCAAGAGGATTTGAGTTCCTGGCCATGCACAGGAGTGAGAAATGAATGGCTCTTGGCTGCCTGCAGCTTAAGAAAAGGGTTTTCTGTAATCACCTTCTGTTGTAAAGGCAGGATTATTTGTATTTGTTTCATTTGGAAATGAGCCTTTTTCACTCTGAACGAAATACTGTTGAGGACCTTCCTACCATCCATCTGCTTTCCCCCCACAATGGCTCAGAGGAGAAATTAAGCCATTGGAGGAAGGGGGAGCCTTTCAAAGGAGCATTTATGGGCCAAAGGAAAGATGACCAGATGGGCTGTCACCCAAGAAAATACAAATCAAGCCCCAGATCACACCCCAGGACTCTGCCACTGAGATTCCATAATGCTTGTTCAGGATTTCTGTTTATTTTTCAAAGAGAGGGATCATATATGGCTTGGCTTAAGCATTTCAATTTATGTTTCTGGCTGTTGGGGGATGCTGGCAAAAGATAAAACATCATCAGCTCGTTTTCCATCAGTAGCACTCTGTCATTCCATTAGGGCAGGAAATAGCTTGCTTTATTACTGAGTGAATTTGACTTCAGCGTGGATCAGAGAGAGGACCCCTAGAGTTAAACACATCTCCCCATGCCAGCTGTTCAGCATAAGGCTGCAACAGCATGTAGCCACATGACCACCCTCAGGATCGGACATGTGTTGGCACCACATACTTTGCAAAAGCAAGCAACATGGGAGCACTTCCAAGGGAAGTAAGGTGTTGGGCTGGTGGCAGGGGGAGGGTTAAAGGAAGTTCCAGCGAGAGAGAGGTTTTCTTTGGTGCTTGCTAAATAGTAAAAAAAAGACTTAAATATTTTGCTGTAATGGGCCATAATTGTAGCTACTTAGATTCCACCACAAAGATGTATAATATCAAATATCTGAGAGATGATACTAGTTTAACTGGGTTATTCATTTGAAAAGGGGTTCAGAGCTGCTTTCCAGACACCACTGAGTGATATCCCCAGGGAGTCCTGCCAATAAAAGTCATTTCACATCTCTATTTTACAATTAAAGTGACTAGAAGACACTATATAGGCTGAGAATTTCCAGGATTGAGTCTTGACTTTCTACAGTCACACATTAAAGTTGTGAGCCTGAATGGTATATGTGATGGACACTGAATAGTCTTGCCTCACATCACAAAGTTGCAGTGGTGCTGAGAGGAGATCTGGATCCCTGATTTCCCAATACACCACTTTTTTTAATGGTATTGTCTGAAAACTGTATTTTTTTTTTTTTTTGCATGTATTCCACTCACCATCTCTCACCCCAATTTACCCCCAGCATCTTCAGTTCCAGTTGACTGCAACCTCTAATTATCTCTGACTTCATAATGGGGGGTAATCTAGTTTCCGTGTGCTTCAGTTTGCTAGATAAAAACCAGCAATTTTATGATGCTCTTAACTTTTTGTAGTAAATGTTCCTAATTAGCCAGGCCAAAGTGTATAGGGAGAATCAGTATCTTAAAACAAGTGACAGCACAGGGAAGGAAAGTCAAACTTGTATGTACACAAACTGTAATTTCAGGTATGTACAGGCTGTTTAGTCACTTGAAGAAAAAAGCTTTTATGCTTTGAAATCTGACACACAAGTCTAGGATTCTTTTTCTTTTCTTTTTTTTGTTTTCCTTCCAAATCCCTTCAGCCATGTCAGTCTGATAAAAGATATTATGTCTTTCTACCGACTTTGCCTCACATATCCATAGATCACCATAGCTGATCACTGTTCCAAATTAGGTGCTGTTTTCTGATGGCATACTGGCAAGTACGTTTTTTGGGGGGGTAATCTGAGAACCCTAGTTTGGCCAGTGTGACAAAGCAGTATACTGCTGCCAGTCCACATGACCAGTCCCATCTGGATTCAGTTTTGCAGCTGAGGCGCTGCTTTCCTGGTGAGAGCTCAGCAGGCACCTCTGCCTGGGTTGATGGGATGGTTGTTTTTCATAATTCCTGGCTTGTCTCTTAGCTTCCAGGCAGCCTGAGCTTTCCTGATTGTCATCTTCTTTTCTGAACAGATGCAGACTCTCTATGCTTTCGATGAAGAAGAAACAGAAATGAAAAATAAAATAGTTGAAGACTTGAAGACAGCTCTGCGGACTCAGCCTATGAGGTAATGTTGTTTGTCTTTCATCACAATTCACTGCTTCCCTATGGTCTGATGTGATACAGGAAAGAGTGGCAAAGACAGAAACCTCACTGTCTTACCTCACACAAGCCTCTCTGATATTTCAGACAATCCAAAAAGAGCCTTATAGACCGTGGTCTGAACCTGCCTAATTGGGAGGGCACACTAATGTTGAAGCATGTAGCTTCAGGAAAATAAAACACAATCTTCTATGAAAAACCACATATCTGTGGCAGATACGTGTGAACACGCAATGATTATGAAGATCAGATTGTAGACTTCATATCTGAAGTCTGAACATCCTGAAAATCCCATGTACATCCCATGTAATTTAACTTCAGGCAAAATCTGCTCTGAACTTTGAATTCAGTCTTCCCCTTATCTTTATGTAATGTGAACTGTTTGGTACAAAGCAGCTAATCCATCTGACATCACCTGGTTTGGCATCCTTCCTGTTCTATGTGTAACTGTGCTGTAGAGAAATGGCAAGAGAATTTATTGTGTACTGTGTCTTAGAAGGTAAGGTCATCTTTGTTTATCTGCGAACAAAGCTCTGAATGTTAGCTAGCTAACATAGAAACTTTTTCCATTGAGAAGAGCATTGTGCAGAAGCAGTAACTGTAGTTAATATGATCTCAGGAAACACTTGGTCAAAAAGTGTCTGGATGCCTTTGATTAGGCCAAAATAGGCCAAATGCATTTGCATCCACACTGTACTGAAGTCATAGTTTCAGAGAGCTTCACTGATGTCTAAGCATTAGGAACCTAACCAACCAAATAATTAAATAAAATTATATCAAAGAATTTGCATTGCAGTAACTTTGACTTGAAGTAAAGATATATTCTGAGACTTCTTGAAGAGCTGAGTGCTGATAGGGCATCCCCCCCTTCCTGATGGTGAAAAAGTTAGCTGCATGCAGCTTCTTACCTCACAGCAAGTGAGAGGTAGGACACATCAGCTTAAACCTCAGGTTTTTTTGCCTCCTGTTATGATGACCTGTAAGAGAGCACAAAGCCAGGTTCTGATGCTCCTGAGGCATAAAGATTCATCAGGCTTTGGTAACTTTAGTATGTGGGTAGGGTGAGTGCTTTTAACGTGGAAGTGGAGAAACAGTGGCCTATATGGAGACCTAGCCCAAGGGGATAAGTGACTCTTTGATCCTGTCTATCACTGCCCTGAATCAGAGAACACAGTAAAATGCAGCTGGACTTTATGTTAAAATGGAAGCTGTCAAACTCCCAACTCACACAAGGATTTTAAAACAAAGTGCTTTGCTGCTGAGACTTGCTGTAGCAACTCTGTTACATTAAAGTGGAGCTGATTTGATGCTTACTCTGTGAAAGCAATAGCTTTCCTTGGGCATAGCCATGGCAGCAAAGCCTCTCCGCTGTGTCCATTTGAAACACTTTGGTGGCCACCACTGGTTGTTCTGCTGTCATTTTGAATAGGACAGCCCAGCCTCCTTATTGAGAGCAAGGCAATAGAGAAGAAGAAAGAGCAATGTCTTTTGCTCAAAGCCTTGCAAGATTTTCTTTCTCAGACCTGTATGGCTTCGGCTGGATCCCCTTGACAACAGCCTGTTGCTTCATCTGTTTATAATAACTCTAGCTAGCTTCAGTACAAGCATCTATGAGCTGCCCTATAAAGTGTTTGCTGCTCAATCGCTGGCGATGGTTAAGGGGCTCTCTTTTTTTTTTTTTTTTTAAATAGTTAAGCCAAGCCAAATTTTGAGTTAAGTACTATGTCTCAACTAATTTCCAGTGACTCAATTCGTTAGCTGCCAAATGGGCTGCGTGCCACTGCCTGATCAACAAGCCAATTTCTTCTTGATGGAAAGGTTGCAGTCAGGAGGCCCTCAGCTCCATCAAATACCTCTCATAAGCACTACAATACCCAAGCCTTCAAAATACTAGTCTTTCTAGTTGAATTTGGACATCAAATCCTATTTTTCTTGCCATTTCTGTTCATCAGGCCTCTGATGAAAGTAAGAGACCTAAATTCACATGGGATGAGCTGTCTGGAATCCATTTGTGATGGTAGGGTATACAGGGGCTCTGACCAAGGATCCTCTGCTTGAATTCTCTGATCTAGAGGAATTAAAAGAAGAAAAAAAGCATATGTTTGGCTGTTTTATTTTACTGTAGAGCCATGACACTTTCAGTAGAAAACGCAGAGTAATGGTATTAATCTGTGCCTCTACTCCAACACCTGAGTTCTAGCAGCAACAAAAATTAAGCAGGCCAATCCAAAATCAAGTTCCTCTTGTCTTTGGAGAAAAGTGATAAAAACATCCCTGGGCAACTAGTTGACTCCCTCTGAGCAAGTGCATTTTGTTCTAGTGTTTAAGAGCTGCCCTGAAATAACAAAGCCAGTTTACATCTCAACATGCAGGAGCAACCCCAGCCTTAGAGAAGAAAAAACACACATCTGCATCTTGTAAGGAAACACACTTTCTTGTAGGTTTGTAAGAACTTATGACTATAAACAAATGTGATGACAAACTGTTGGACAGAAGCAGTGAAAGAAGAGCTTTACTTTTGGTATTTTAGTGCCCCAAAATGAAAGTTCAGAAGTGTAATTAAAAGTAAAAACTTACAAGGGACTGGAAAAAAAAAAAAAGATCAGTTTTTGGAACCCCAGAAAAATACCTCCTTTAGTTTGATTCATCACTAACTCCCTTTGCTCTCTGCTTTTCTCCTTTTGTTTAATTTGGATTTGCCTCCTGTTATTTTTGTTTGATTTAGCCATCTTGCATTAAGCGCATACTGGGCATGATCATCTATGCATCCAGCAAGCAAAATCCATTATGCTGAATTTGTCAGCAATTCAGTAGTTGTCAGGATTATGCATGCCCTCTGATTCAAAAATTGATGCTGCAAAGAAATGTAGCCTTGGCTGTTAACAGGGTGGGAAAATCCTGCTCTCTGCGCGCCCATAGCATATGATCATTCTTTCTGAGCTGGACCAACACTCTCAGGGAGGCTTTTCCGCTCCTACATTTGATCATTACCTCTTAGGCTGCCGCAACTGCATTTGAATAAAAAGTTTGTTACTGGAGCTAGCTAACCCATTCTGATCAGCACTCTCTAAAATTTGAAAGGCTAAGAGACACCCTGACTTTTAAAGTGTGCTAAACTCGTCAAGTGAGAGTCTGAGGTGAGGTTAGGCTTTAATTTGTTTGTTTAGCACCTATTAAAACACACCCTGCTTTATTTAAAACTTGAGCTTTTGGATGTGTTAGCCAGAATGCATTGGCAAACATGTGTAACTTTACACCTTCCAGTCTAGAACAAGACCTTACTTTGCAACATACAGGATGTATACGATGTCAGTTAGCTATACATGTGTATATTGTGAGGAAGAAGGTACTTTATGTGTATGAGTTGGGTTTGCTTTCACACATGAACACACACACACGTCCCTGCTTACAGTCATACAGATACACAAACACCAGTGTGAAGATTGTGGCTCTCAGCCTGTCAGCTAAACTCCTCCTTTTTCTCTGCTGTGCACACATTTATGCACACACCTTCCCGCACTGAGCAAATCCTCATCCTGAGTGTGTCTGTCGGCCCAGTAACTCCTGCTGCCATTTCGTTATCTCTTCCATGATTTCTGACTTTTCTGGAGAATAGGAAACTTGAGTGGTTTCAAAAAGAAAGATTAAAATCATCATTTGGTTCCTGCTTCTGATATCAGCTGAAATGGAGAGGTAGTTGGATTTGCTTCCTATTGAGTAATGCAGATTAGTGTTTGTACAGGCAAATCCCAACATTGTTTTAACTTATGTCGTTAATCAAGGTCTGTGACACACACCACTTTCCTGCACATGCCTCCTTTTTGAATGACTTCACTCACACAGTACTAGAAAAATTGCTCTGCAGTGAATTTAGTACGGGATTGTACTTAATTGGGACAATGTGACTTTTGTGTATTTACCATTTTTCTTTCACATTTTCATCAGAGCAGGCTAAAATACATGAAGGTTAGATTGTAGTAGCTTACATGTCTTAGCATCAGACCAGGTGTTCCGTCCAAAAGTACGTTTAAGGGAACTGTTGTTCAGCTTCTTCTTAAGGATGTTTTCTTCCATCAGTAGATGGCATGCATCGTAAGTCTTCCTTCAGCCCTGGAAGTGAAAAGAACAGCAAAACATCTGCTTTTTTGGGGTTGTTGGGTTTTCTTCTTGGTTTTTTTTTTTTTTTCTGCTTCCACCCTCCTTTTTTTCTTTTTTTTTTTTTTTTTACTGTCCCCTGAAAGATGGAAGGAATAGCTAAGGTATAGGATGTATTCATGGAACTGTATTTTGGGGGTGAGGAGGAGTAGGAGAATTTAAAGAAGTCCTTCCATAGTAGAGGCAGAGAGTAACTCTGCTTTTTAGGCCAAAGAATAGAGAAATGCTCAGAAGCCATTGGCATCCCATTGTTTGGTAACATATTGAGTTTGTGCTTATTTTGGTTACGAATGCATCCTTCGCAGCAACTCTTTTAGCAGTGAATGTACTTATTTCAGTTGTCTTTGTCATGGTAGCAGCTAAATGCATTAAAGAAACTGAAACTAAGTTTTAATCTTTCTATAACTGGTTTAAGTAACAAACTGCTTTGAGTGACTTACCAAATTCCTGGTGCACAATGCTGATCCCACTCTCTGGCCTGTAGGCAGAAGGGGCTTTTGCTCCTATGCTTTGCTAGAGAGATAAGATGACGCATCCAATTAAAGTGTAATCAGACCTGTGTGAAACTTGGCAGGTTGTCTTAGGTTCAACTAAATCTTGTTTTCATTTTTGGTGCACATGTGTTCCTGTATGTGCTTGCCCTTACTCTGATATTCACTTTGAAATCCAATTTTCAGCAATACCCAAACCTCAGACTGAAACTTTGTTGAAAGCACCAGGCTTTGCCATATTTCTGGTCAACCTGCTGGCCCAAACAAGCTGAAACTTGGCAAACCTATCAGCATAGTGAGCATAACTTTGAGGTAGGCCCTGAAAATTCCTGTGTGATGTGGGGTGTAACCACCAGAAGACCATGCATAAGTCAAGACAATTTTTCCAGTAGATGCGTAAGTATGGCTCAGGTTTGTTTTGCTGGTGCAGAGACATGAATAGAGACCAGTGAAATTCAGTCTTTCACTGTGGTGTTTCCTTTACTGATTCATGTTAGCAACAGCATCTCACTCAAGGACAGAAGGTGGAAGCCTATAAGCAGTATTGGCTAAGTCTGACCAAAGTCTAAATAAGTTTTTCAAGATAGTCTGAACTCAAAAGTGTGGTGATGAGTCTGTATGAAAATATATCTTGTGTGGATTAGTGTATATGTAAGATGTAGCAACTTGAAAGAATCTCTTCCACCTTGAAAATGCAGCAACTGTTGGGGTGGACTACAGCAGGTGGTGCTGGTAACTGCAACAAAGAACACAGCAATGGAACGGGAGGGTCATGGTGATAGAATGTAATTACCCTGAAACTGTGACACACCATTATTAGCTAGTCTGCTTTCCTTATTTTTCCTGGGGTTTATGGTTTGTTTGGTTGTTTGTTGTTTGGGTTTTTTTTCCAGGTTTGTGACCCGGTTTATTGAGCTGGATGGCCTGAGCTGTTTGCTAAACTTCCTGAAGAGCATGGACTATGAGACCTCAGAGAGCCGTATCCACACATCCGTTATAGGGTGTATCAAGGCGCTGATGAACAACTCCCAAGGACGAGCTCATGTCCTGGCTCATCCAGAGAGTATTAACATAATTTCCCAGAGTTTACGGACTGAGAACATTAAGACTAAGATTGCTGTGCTGGAGATCCTAGGAGCTGTCTGCTTGGTACCAGATGGTCACAAGAAAGTCTTGCAAGCCATGCTTCACTACCAAGTCTATGCTGCAGAAAGGACAAGATTCCAGGTACAAGAAGGATACTTTGCCAGAAATACCCAGTATGATGAATCTCTGTAGTGAGTAATTTTTTCAGTGCATATATTGCAAACTTACTAGGTAGTAAAAAGCAAAGATTTCTCATTTTTCCTTAGGAAAGGCACTTCCTCAAATAGATTATCAGCATTTTTTTTTTTTTTCTCAAAGACCCGATTGCTTGTCATTAATGCTAACTTAAAATTTATCAAAAAACGGGGGTTCTCTGTGTTAAATGAAAGCTGCTAATCTGTTTGTACTATAACCAGATGGCATTTCTGGGTGGTAATGATTGATTCTGCTCTGGAAGCCAAAGCCACAGAATTCCAGGATCCTCTGTCTTGGTTTTAAAGCCCTTAATTTAGTAATAAAGGAGTTTCTGATTAAATAACGGACAGTGGATTAAATAACATACAGTAGAGGCACTTCAATTGCCACTTAGCAATCAACTTATGAATTGTCACCACTTAGCAATTATTAGCTCAGATAACTCCCATTCAGAACACAGAAGGGAAACTCCATCTCAGAGACCTCGAGATATGTCAGTAGGTCATTGGCAGGCTTTTATTATGGATAGTTGGCAACTATTATAACATTCCTCTTCCTAGTGAACTGGGTACCTTTACAAAAAATGTAACAGAATATGTTGCTGTGTATGAAGCTGTAGTTCCTGAACTCTGGGGTAACCTCACCAAATCACCATTCTTCCATAGGTGAAACGATAAGAGTAGTGTTGAGCCAACACCCACTGACTGTGGCTCACACCTGAGACTGGGGTGCAGGAGATCTTGGCTGGGTTTTCACCCATATCTGGCATTGTCAGGTCACTCCTCTGTGTGCACTGCTGCATTTGCATTCAGCTTTGATGCATGTCTTCAATATGCAAATATGACACATATGGTATATGACTCCAGAAAGGGGGACAGAGGGGATTTCAATCTCTGTTGAAAGCTCTTCAGAGCTTTCAAGAAAGAAAATAATAATTACAGTAAAAGTTGAAAGGTGAAGAGATTACAGCTGCAATCATAAGAATTTCACCATTCCCTAGTTACAGGAGTAGGATAAGAATGACCAATGCAGAAGGAGAAAATTAAGCTATGTACAGAGTTATGATGTACAGGTTTATGTGGACTGCATATGGAAGAGAGAAGGAAAAGCTTTTAAACCAGCTTATTCTCTCTAAATTAGCTGAAATAAGGATTCCTTCCTGAATTGACATTCTTGTATACCTGAGAGACAGGTGCAGATAACCTTCAGTGCTTAGCAAAAAGCAGTGGTAACTCATGGCCCTGACACTTCTAGTACTGTGTTAACTTATCCTTGATGAAGGGACCCTGCTTAATAAGCTCATATGGGACAGATGCTGAGTTTACTTAGAGTCTCCTATTTGAGTGTTCTCCCTCTTTTTGTATTAGCTTAAAATTGTTTGAATAACTGATGTAATTAATTGCTGGGCAAAGCGTGCACAGATCTTGTACAACTGAGCTTTTGAGGAATCTGGTTTAATGATTTGCAGATCTTTACAAGCTCTCATGTTCATGTAAGTACTTTGCATAAATGCTTGTTTTTGTCAAAATGCTTTCCATTGGGGACAAATTGAAAGATAAATGGATACTATTTCTTTTTTCTTTCTTAACACAAAAAAAATAACCCCACCCAAACCCCAAAATTATTTAGCAGAAGGGAAGTGTTCTTGTATGCAATTTCTAACGCTTGTGTCTAGATGATAGAATGGGATTTTTGTCTAACAGAGAGATGAGTAATTTTTAATTTGAATAAATTCAAATAAATGTGTTCGTGGTCTTCCTTACATTTTAATTGAAGATTCTCTGATACTCCAGGACTTGTCAGTTAAGAGACTGTTATATCTCTTTGCCTCTTGCCCTCCTGCATCTGTGCTTCAGACCAGTCTTGCAGTTTATTATCA
Organism: Pezoporus occidentalis; assembly: GCF_034315485.1. NCBI lineage: Eukaryota > Metazoa > Chordata > Aves > Psittaciformes > Psittacidae > Pezoporus > Pezoporus occidentalis. Next base: position 326,720 of record NW_026913953.1, read on the forward strand.
AGGAAAGTAAAAAAGTGTAGGGCTTTCTGGAAACTGTACTAGCTCACCTTGATCAGAATGTCCAATAAAGGACTTACAGATAGCGCTAACCTCGACAACATAAGTGCAATTGTGCTTTTACTTAAGTTGTCTTCCTGACAACAGAGGTTGATAATATTCTTCAGCATTTCAGCCACCTCACTGTCAATTTAATCTTCCTCATCTATGAAAGCTGGTACTTTGTATACTATGTGTTTGGATTTATTTTCCCCTCTTGCATATTGCAGTAAATATAAGTGTCCCACTCTTCCCATATCATCTGCAGTGACCACCACTACATACTTTGAGGAATCAGGAGGTACATATAAGAAACACTGTTCCAGATGTGTTACTGTGCTGCTTGAAGAGGAATATCATCATGATGAATAAAAATTTGGGGTGCACAGTTCTCCTTTCACTCCTCTTTATAAGAAGGGAGGATCAGAATTTACTGGCAACCATCTAAAACCTGAACTAGTGCATAACTTCCTGCTGAAAACATTAGATTGGAACATTGGTTATTTTGAATTTGCACGTGTTCAGGTGTAGTGGAGTGATGTAGAGATCATGTATTTGACATAGTAACATAAAACGTGGCATGTTTTGTTGAATGCCAGAAATTATTGCTGGTCATTGCTCTAAGCAAAACCCTTGCTACCTGGCACAGCTAGTCAAAAGGAGTCAGAGGACCCAGCAACCAGTGAATTAGTACAGAAAGAAGGCTGAAACTTCAGACATGGTTCTTGCTAAACTTGCATTGGCTCTGTGCTGCTATAGCTCTTACTATTTGGAAAAGATTTCTTTGCTTTTTATGTGTTCTTGTTGGTTTTGTTTTTGTTTTTTTAATTGAAGTTAATGTAAAATATAGGTGGAACTTTTATGAATATGAAGGAATATCTCCTTAACAAAATTTCATCTTTTGCTCTGAGTGGAAATGCTGATTTAAATACTGTTTTTTTCCATATTGTCAGCATTGCATCTACTGATTGCAATTATCAATCTAATCCTTAACTTCAGGGAGGAGTCACTTTAATGCTATGAGAGATTCTCCAGAACTTACCCTTCTTTGTTGAGACTTCAGTCTTCACTCAAATTCCTTTTAGCACTCAGCTACAACCTGTATCTCCACTGGTCAGTGTGTTCACAGGTCTATCAGGATCATCTTTGTCTTGACACTTGCAACTAGAGTTTATGCATTATGTTTCTATGTGAATATATATCGTGACTATTCCAATTCTCTCACATTTGTCACAGCTTCTTGCCTGAACTGATCGCTTTACCTGCTGCTGCCCTTCTGCCTGGAATAACTCTCACTTTAATGTCCAACAGGCAGTCTTCAGTTCCTCTTTTAAGATATTCCTTGAAAACTGCCCTCTCCAGAGCAGTATTCCATCTTTACTCAAATACCACAATAACATAAAGGCATGCCTTCAGTCTTCTTCCTGAGACAGTCTGGAAAAGCTGCCTTTTTTTCATTCTGTTTTTCTTTGAAATATGCTTCTGTGCCTACAAATTCTACTCTACTTCTCACAGAAGAGAAATGAAAGCAAACATAGGAAAGCCAGGCAATAAACCCTCAAAGCAGGAATGTGGAATTAGGAAGATGAGCCTTTGGTGTCCTTGCTGGGATTCTTTTCCACCTGATGTATTCAAAACCAGTACTAGCGTAATTCCATCACTGATTTACTGCATGACCATCCAAAAGTCCAAGGAATTGCTTTATCTTGAATTTCTCAGGTTCTATTCTTGTGAAGGTGGAGGTTTCTAAAAAAAAATAACCGACCCAAACAAAACAAAAAAAAAAAAAAAAACACCCGCCCCCCCCAAAAAAACAGTGAGAAAGAAGAATCATTGATTTCTATTCTCATTTGCATCTAATTATCCCATTTATGACTGGTTTTCTTTGTGAAAGGGGCACAATCTTACTCTTCCCTAAGCTGATGCCTTTCTAATTATTATTATGCTTGCTGCCTCCCCTCACTTCTCCTATGGAGCGAAGGCATTGTGTTATCGTAACACATTGTGCTTTTTAACATTCCGCATTTTGAGTCAAACTCATGTGGCAAGGTCATAATGCTGTGTACTAGCCCAGAAAATTTTATCAGGATGTTCCAGTGCCCTTCCAGCCTAGTCTGTGATATAAGACACCTACCTGGTTGGGGACCCCTGGGGGGAGAAAAAAATTTTCTTTTAGTCTTGGGGGAACCTAGGTGTTAAATATTGTCTGAAAGGAGCTGATTTAAATTGCTGATGTAAATATTAATTGGGCTTCTTTGGGTAGAACTCTTATTTTCCTCCTTAATGATACTGGGAATTTTAATACTTGAAGTGAAGGAATAAAGGAAGCTTGATATCATCAGTTGAAAAGGTGATTAGGAGCATGCCTTTCAAAGCCTTCTTGCCTGTTTTGTGTTAAGCATGCTCAGTACCTACATAATCTATAGGAAGAAATCTGATTAATTTGGAATTGTAGTAGGGGAGCTAACAAGGAACAAATTAAAATCCTGTGTTCCCAATTGATTTGCTTCTTCCCTTCAACACTTAACCAAAGCCTTTTGAGGGTTGCTGCAGATTGAACAAAACCCTACTAGATGTTAGTGATGAGGAATAATGGGATTAAGTGAGGAAAGTTTTGCTTAAATAATAGGAAAAACTTTTACAACCATAAGATCAATTGGGCCACAGAGCTGGCTGCCAAGAGGTGTGGTGAAATCTTCTTCACAGAAAATGTTCAAGTGAAGACTTGAACCTCAGCCATTTGCAAAGGGTTGGCAATATTGGAGTTCAGCCACAGTGTGTGGGTGTAGACTCTGATCTTTAGGAATAGCACGAACTTACAGTGTTTCCTTCTAGGGCTGAACAATCGCATGATGATGTGCTGCTCTTCAGTTAGCTTAGTGCAAATTTGGCCCCCACTGCTTTCTGCTCCTAGTCCAGCCTTCTAAGATGGGGGATAGAAAATTTTTGCATCCTTCATCCTGTGTGGGCACTGTATCTGCTGTTTTTTCATAGATTTTAGCATATTACCAAAAGTTTCTGAGAATATATGGTAGGAATGAGGCCTCTGAAGAAAACTAGCAAAGCTATCCTTGATTTTGATGCTTCTGTAATGTTGGCTACTTAAATTATTCCAAGAAGACACAGGTGCTTTGGATTTCAATGTCAGATCTGACAGCAAGAGAATTAAATTATTATTTACGTCTGTTTATTTGTCACGTTGAAGAGAGAGCTTTGTTGGTGAATTTAAAGACTTCTTAGATAATCTTCTATGATTGTTAGAGATAGAATGTTGGACTGGACTGGCCATCAATCTGGCTCAGTAGGACATTTCATGTGTTTTTTTGTAAGGCTCATTTCTAACAGAATGGGGGAAGAGCTGGTATTCATTCACTACTGGGAAATCACGGATGTGATGGACGTTCAAATACCAAAGTAGGATATTTGCAAATACCAGCTGGGCAATTAAGAAGATGCAAGAAAAGGAGTTTATGAAACTGAGCTTGCTTGATATTGCGCATACAATGCTCAAATATAAGAAAAGTTGTCAGTAGCAGTGCATGATAGATCAAAATACTTTTTTACACAAACCCAAGCAAATTGTTTGCATGAAGCCATGGGAGTATTCTTTCCCCTGGGGAAAGCACAGGAGGATATATTCCCCCTGTTTCTTGAGACGTATCTCCATGGTGATCTCCATTTTCCAGACCTATGAAACCCATGACTGTCGCAGGGAAGATTTTGCTATGAATGAGCACTTTCAGTAGCTAGGGAGAGAAGACTGACTAAAGGAAAACTAACTTGCTTATTCAGCATTATAGCTTCAAAATATTTAGATGGTCTGCTGAGCTCAACACTAGAAAGCTACTTTTATCTTCATTCTCGCTTTATGGCCAAAACTTCTTGGGAAGAGTAAAAAGAATTCTGTCTTTTCTAGTGCGTCAGCAAAACAAATATATGAGTTTATTATTAATGCTGGGGTGAGATACATACAATTGAACTGGCAAATCTCAAGTGGAATTTGTTACTCTTCCAGTAAGGAAAATCGCCCTTGGAATTATGAGCTGATCAGAGAAGATCTTCAAGAGAAGATTCAATGTCATCAGCAGAAAGCTAAAAGTAGAATTGGTTTCATGGCTAATCAGTTTCTACGTATAACCTCTATGGTAAATATTCAAGTGGAATTAGTGGAATTAATCCTCAATAGACCATATAAACGAAGGCTACCAACAGTATTGGTCTATTTTTTTTTTTTTTCTCGTTCGTCTCCTAATGTTCTCAAAATTATGGCAAAATATCTATATGTATGTTAGTGATTAGACCATAGAATCACAGAATGGTTAGGGTTGGAAAGGACCTTAAGATCATTTAGTTCCAGCCCCCCTGCAAATATATAGCAAATCAAAAGAAGACTGTGCATATCCCTTGAACAGTATGCACAATGGTGCAAGAAATCAGTTTATGTCATCTAACTCAGACTACTATTCTGTTTTAGACATTGCTGAATGAGCTAGACAGAAGTATGGGGCGATACCGAGATGAAGTAAATCTCAAAACAGCCATCATGTCCTTTATAAATGCTGTTCTGAATGCTGGTGCTGGTGAGGTGAGTCACTGTCCTGGAAATTCCTTCTGAAATGTTGCACTTGTTTTAATTTGCCTTGGAAATAGTTAGTAGATTAAGTCACGTATCTTGTATTATTGAGAAGATACAGTTTGTGGAAAATAATGCTTAATTTTTAATATCAGTCTTATAATGTCTTCCATATTATTTAATTCCCAGACTCTTCTAATACAACATAAACTACTGAAATGATTGTTTTGGGGTCTTTTGTTGTTTTATTTCAAGGATTGCAAAGCATTTACCTCTTGATTTCAGCCTTTTGGAAAATATTTTGCTTTATCTTCAGAAATGTTTTGAAATTTTGTTTTGTTTCAAAACCAAATTCAAAACATTTAGATTTAAAAATGTCAAAGGGAGAAATTTCAGAAAAGATAGTTTGTTGTTTTTTTGTTCATTAACAGGACTTTCTGTTGAGTCTGGAGGATAGTTTAAACTGATATTGTTTCATTAAAATTGTTAATTTTGTTACCCTGGCTTTTCTTTTTTTGGTTAAACCACAACAGACAACAGGCCCATAAGAGCTCTGTCTGGCACTACATTTGTGCCTGTATGTCCTGTAACATCCTGCTGAATAAGTTCAAAGTTTGCTAGAGTATGTGGTGATTTTATGACAAATAAACATAAAAGCTAGGAGAAAGAATGCAGTACTTTTCATCTGTAAGCAGCAGGTGGATCTCTAATGCATTAGCAGGACAAACACTAATAACTTCTGTTCTCTATGGAACAGCATGGTGTGTGTCCTGTTCTGACAGGGTATGCAGAACTCACTGTAACTAAGCAAGGACTGTATTTTTAAGTGAAATAGATGTAAAGGCATTGTTTTTTTTTACTTTACTGGAATTAGTTGCTCTGTGAATTTAGTGTCAGGATAGAAGATACTAAAAAGGGAAGAACTGAGGTTTTAAGTAATTTTTCTCTTTTATAATGTGATTAATTAAAAGCTTTTGAAATCCAGTAACTTGTTTTCCCCCGCTTCTTAAGGATAATTTGGAGTTCCGATTACACCTACGATATGAGTTTCTAATGCTGGGAATTCAACCTGTCATTGACAAGCTAAGAGGACACGAGAATGCCACACTGGACAGGTAAGACATATTTTCTGAGAACAGTTGTTGACCAACAGAAAGAGTTCTTGGAAACTCTCCTCCATTTGGGTTTCAGATTTGAGCATTAAGCTGTCTCTGTCACTTCCTAAATCTGACTTTCTTTAAAGACAAAAAGGAGATTTGTCCTTAAAATCAGCAGATGAAGTAGGAAACGTACATACTGAATTAGCAGTGGCTGTGGCAAGGAGTTCCTGAATTGCTTTTTTTCAAAGGTGGGATGGCAATTGGAATGAAAAAAATAAAAAATACATTAAAAATTTTCTTTTCTTTTTTTTTTTTTTTCTTGTAGCAAAACTTGTAACAAAAGCCAGTTCTGGTAGGAGGGAGGGAAGGCAGTAGTTAATTGACTTCAATGAGACTGAGTATGTGTGGTTATATTATATATGTGCATATATATATTATATGCACAGGTTCTGAGTTTCCATGTTTTTTCTTTAAGCTCAGTCTTTTTTGTGATCTAATTGTATCACAACCTCCAAACAGCATCACTAGCACAACTATGAGAGAAGGTGGGTAAAGGGGTAGAGATGCCAAGGGGGCAAGCGAGAAAAGTAAGGAGCATCTGCAAACAGCTCTGCAACTGCACAAAACACCTGCGTCGAAGCAATCCCACGCACAGCTACAGGTTGGGCAGAGAAGAGATTCAGAGCAGCCCTGCGGAGAAGGACTTGGGGGTGCTGGTCGATGAGAAAATGAACATGAGCCGGCTTCAGTGTGAGCTCGCAGCCCAGAAAGCCAACCGTATCCTGGGCTGCGTCAAAAGGAGCGTGACCAGCAGGTTGAAGGAGGTGATCCTGCCCCACTACTCTGCTCTTGTGAGACCTCACCTGGAGTATTCCGTGCAGTTCTGGTGTCCTCAACATAAAAAGGACATGGAACTCTTGAAACAAGTCCAGAGAAGGGGCACAAGGATCAGGGGGCTGGAGCATGTCCCGTATGAAGACAGGCTGAAAAAGTTGGGGCTGTTCAGCCTGGGGAAGAGAAGGCTGTGTGGAGACCTCATAGCAGCCTTCCAGTATCTGAAGGGGGCCTATAGGGATGCTGGGGATGGACTCTTCATTAGGGACTGTAGTGACAGGACAAGGAGTAACGGGTTAAAACTTAAACAGGGGAAGTTTAGATTGGATATAAGGACAAAATTCTGTTCTGTAAGGTTGGTGAGGCACTGGAATGGGTTACCCAGCGAAGTTGTGAATGCTTCATCCCTGGCAGTGTTCAAGGCCAGGTTGGACAGATCCTTGGGTGACATGGTTTAGTGTGAGGTGTCCCTGCCCATGGCAGGGGGGTTGTAACTAGATGATCTTAAGGTCCTTTCCAACCCTAACTATTCTATGATTCTGTGTTACTTTTGATCTACAACATAGTAACCAAAAAGACAATCTGTCCTATAGGCAATCTGTGTTCCTTCTGTCTGTAACCAGGAGGTGCTTAGGGGCACGTTTGGATCTTACACATTAGTCATGAGAATGATAACAGTGGTCTGAGACTACCCCAGATGCCTGGATTACACAGTTTATATGCCAAGTCTGTATACAGGGGGATGTGCCACAGCCTTTCTCCACATCATCTTCTGTGCTCTAGTCTCGGTGTAAGAGAAATCCAGTTGCCATGGTCTTTCACCAGGACCCCAGATCCCACAAAGGCATGCTGCTGTGCTCATCAATAGGCAAATGTAGACAATTATGAGCTCTGCTGTTCAACTAATCCATTGAATGCATCTCTGCTCCACCATGTGAAAGAAACAACTTGTTAGTGGTCTAATATTCGGGGAGCAAGTATGGCATGGACTTCTTAGAAATGTATTGTCACTGCAGGCACAGCATTCACCACATATAGAATATCCCTTTCCTGTTCTAGGTTTACTTTCAGCAGCCTTACCTCAACACAGTGACCTAGCACAAGGGTTGAAGAGCATGTATAACTCAGCCAGCCATTCCTTTTGGCTTGTTGCTGGCCCCCCTGAGTTGCCTTGCATACATGTCTCAGCACTTCATGTGAGAAGTGCTTGCGAATTTCCAGGTGTTCTAACTGGAAACGCGGTGTTGCTTCTTCTGTAGTGACGTGCTTAGTTTCAGTCTGAATTGTGCTATTGGCAGGTTTTGTTTGGTTTGTTTTTCTGTTTTCTTTTAGGCACTTAGATTTCTTTGAGATGGTCAGAAATGAAGATGACCTGGAACTTGCCAAGCGGTTTGACCTGGTAAGTTTTTCTCTGGAGTACCTGAACTTGCCAAAACTGAACCTCCACTTTGGATGCTTAGTGCAACTTCCCTTTGTGTTCCCTGAAAACAGTGATTGACTTTGGTACTGAGAGTGGCTGGTGCTTTTGTTTTAATTGTTTCTCATTTAACAAATAGTGGGTTTGTGATGTGTGAATAATGATCACAGGGCTTCTGCCAACTGTCTTTGACAAAGACTTCTTTCTTTTGTTTGGCTGAAGGTTCAGAAGTGCAGAGGGTCTCAGCCCTGCTCTCATGTTCTCAGTCCTGATGATCCAGGTGCATTCTAGATTCAGAAATCTCCTTTACAGGACTATGGGTGAAGCTTGGGCTCTTCTCTGATAACTCTTCCCAAGATTACAGGAAACTCTCCTGAAGACTGTCATCTCAGAGCCTGGGGAGAGGATCAATATTTTAGATGGGGTTGATTTTAAACACAAGCCTGAAACAAGGGTGGTTTCCACAACCTCTAGCAACAATAAGAGGCTGTAGGGTCTAGAATAGTTAGATTCCTTTTTCTTCATGACCAGTTCTGGCCATACACAGTACAGTGCAACTAGCCCTTTTCTGCTCAGCTTTTACAATTTGTGTCAGCACTTTCTATGACCCAAATGTTTTACTTGCTGCAGAACAGTTCTTCGTGGCTTTGCCTACCTCCTACCTTTGTAACCCTTTACTTTGGGGATCTTTTCCATACTGGAGTGGTGATGGCAATGATGGTCTCAAAGACACGTATGCCTGCTCCTCACTGGAACTTGTAGCTGGACACTGCAGGAGGCTCTGCAGAGGTCCAGTCACTGTAAATTTGCCTGTGTCTATGTTGATCAGATCTTTCACAGTCAGGCTTTCACTATGCATGATTTTTCTCTTATTCTTTCATTACCTTCTCTTACTTCAGATCCACATTGATACAAAAAGTGCCTCTCAGATGTTTGAGTTGATCAAGAAGAGATTGAAGCACACAGATGCCTATCCCTATTTGTTATCCATCCTCCAGCACTGTTTGCAGTTGCCATGTGAGTACATAACAGTTTTCCAGAGGAAGTGATGTTGAAGAACTAGGTGAAGCTTTGGTGTAGGAACAGGGTCAGAGATACCAGAACACACATCGCCCCTGTCTTTCACTCAGAACTTGGCAGTGGCAAAGGGCCATGGTATCTTACACTGACTCCATCCAGTAGATTTTTGTAGCAATACTTAAAGCAGCAGCTTGACCTCTCTGCACTTGTAAATAAAATGAAGTAGCTGAGACATTCCAGTTGGTCACTGACAGAGCTTGTAATGATTTCAAATTAGAAGTCTTAAAAAAGAAAGAGCCCTTGTGCTGTGAAGCAGGGAATTCCCAGAAATAGATACCATTTTGAATATTAACAAAATGCAGTGAGGAATGTTTCTGGTGAAACAACGCAGTACTGAAAGCTGTTCTGTCACTGGGAAATTCCACAGTTAAGTCTTCAGGCTTCTGCCTCATGGCAGTGCATCAGTGGAGGGCTTCTGAACTGTAACTGAAAAAAGAAGTTGGTATTTGTTTTCAACAGAAGTGATAGGAATCTTCTTGTTAACTGTAATAAAATAATTCAGTTATGCTTCCAGAGTGTAGCAGCTGATCAGAGGCATACCGAGATCACTAAAGAACTGCCTGCCTTGGTCCTGTTAGGTATCAGGTGCTGATCTTTATTACAGCTGTACTTGAGCAGTCAAACTGTTTTAAAGAACCTAAAGGTCTAGGTTGTGCAACTCAGGGAGCTTAGATGAACTTTGTTTCTCTGGCTCCATGGGATCAGTCTCTTTGGTTCAATCTCTGCTTTCTCTCTGCACTTTTTGGTCATTTTTGTATAAATTTCTCATGCCATTTGAGTTTCACTGACCTTCAGATAACCAAGCGTGCAGTAGAACATGACTGTTTTTACAGTGCTCAGCCCCAGTGTTACCTTGGTAGCAAAAAAAACCCCAACATCAAGCCTCAGAAAATACTGAGTAACAGCTATCACAAAGGAGTCTCTTCTGCAGATGTTCAAAGTGCAAGTTTGAGTTAATCTGTCAAAATGGTTGCACAGCCTGAATGTGCAAATCAGGTGTGGAGTTGCCTATGCCTGTTATGTGTTGTTCCAGTATGCCAGGGGTTTGTAAATAATCTGCTAGCAACAGTTTGGGATTTGGCTTTGTGTTCTAACACTACTACATACAGGATTGAGATGGAAGGTGAAAAGGAAGGAATGCCAGTCTGTTGGCAGGTGTGTGCATTTTGGCATAGAAATGAAAGTTCTCATGAGTTGGTCTCTTTCCATGCAGATAAGAGGAATGCAGGAAACTTCCAGCAATGGCAGCTGTTGGACAGAATACTCCAACAAATTGTTCTTCAGGATGAGCGAGGAGAAGATCCAGACATAGCTCCACTGGAAAACTTCAATGTCAAAAATATCATTAAAATGTAAGCTGCGTAATTATTGTTTATTTCTGTGTTGCAGGTATATGATAAATATGCAGGTGCTTAGGAAATATAATACCTGAGGAGCTTCTTATTTTAACTTATAGCTCCTCATTGTCTTGTTAGCATTCTAGTTGCCTTTGAATGACAACTAGATAGCATTTTCTAGTGGCTTCTAATTTTTATTACACTAAGCTGGTTAGAAGAGCAGAAGAAATACCCATGATTTTATAACAAGGCTTCCTCATGTACCTTTTTCTATTCAGAATGTTGATGACAGCTTTCATTGATATTCACAAAAAAAAAAAAAAGTGATCATCTCTATTTAGATCTCATTCCTCACTAATGAGCACATGGTTTAGAAAGATTTCAAACAGAGGAAAGCAGCCTCCACCTAGCACACAAAACCTTTTACCTCTTCATGAAATGTCTGTGTGCTCTTACCCACAGACTTGGCCAAGGGCATTATAATTATTTTTTCCTATAGGATGCATCATTTGAGAAGTCTAGCTACATGAGCTGGCTCTTGTTTCAACTTCCTTGTTTTTCAGTCCTTTTTTAGCCAAACTTTTGGACTCTTTATTCCATCCATATGCCTTTGCAGGTAATTCCTGGCCCATTACCCTTCTGAATTATCCACTGAAAAGAGCATTTTATAGAACATAAGCCACATATGAAACCAAATTCTCCTGTACTAAAATTCTTACAGTCCCTCCTGTTACAGGCATATGCCAAAATCAAAAGTAATTTTTTTGTCATGGAAAAATACACTGGTGTTGATCTCTTTCTGTCTATCTGGATATCAGACTTTACTGTAGACCTCGTGCCTGATCTTCCCTTTCTGCTTTTATGGCTACTCCTCATTCTGCATATCTAATCGATCTCCAGCATGCCCTGCATATTTTCTGTCAGTAATAGGAAATAGTAATGTGAAATGCTCATATCTCAAGATATTGCCTTGTTAGTGATATTTTTCCCCAATAGATATGCATCCTCTCTCCTTATAAGAAAGGAAAAAGAGAACCACAGAGAGCAAAAAAAAAGATGGCCATATGGTCTTGTATTAAGGGTGAGGTAATTTGTAACCCACAGCAGCTATGATTATTTTAGTGATGTCTTCTCTCTTTCAAGATAAGTAGACTTGGCACTTTGAGGGCTTTACCTGAACACAGGAATGTATCAGGATTTTTTTCACCAGGCATTTGTTTATCCCTTTTCAGCACCTGGAGCAACAAGCCATCACATTTATATTAGCTGTTGGCTACAATAACGATCAGGATCTGGAACCAGACTGACCACTTTTATGATCCTGTATAAATATATAAATTCACCAGGTTGCCTTTTGCTGATCGCTGTATAGAGTGGCCACTTGCCTTTTGGCCTGGGTAGCTCAGAACAGGATTAAATTATCTGATATCATCTTTCAGGCTGGTGAATGAAAATGAAGTCAAGCAGTGGAGGGACCAGGCAGAGAAGTTTCGGAAAGGTGAGTGCGTCCCCTGTGCTTGGGGAGGCCAAAGAGGAGGGAAGACTGATGCCAATTCCATCACAGAGCAGCAGAGCTGGACACAGCTTTTCCTTTTGTGGACAAACCCTGCTTTATTCCCTCGAATAATTGTGTGTTATGGTGGTCAGTTTATGTGTTTCATAGGATGGAGCTTCTCTCAATCCACACGTAAAGTGATTTGACACTCCAGGTGAAACTTAGGCATCGCTGTTTTTATCACTGAAGATCACTGTCAAGACGGACTGTTTTCTTTTTCTTACTCTCATACATCCTCAATTGAACTGACAGATTTGTCAGCTTTATTTCAGCATAAATTGCATCTCTCTGGGGACTCTTCATATGCTGTACTTCATCATCCACACTTGCCTGTTCCTCCTAGATCATGCCGAGCTAATGAGCAGGTTAGAGAAGAAGGAGCGGGAATGTGAGACAAAGACCCAGGAGAAAGATGAAATGATGAAGACACTGAACAAAATGAAGGACAAGCTGCAGAAGGAATCATTGGAGCTGCGCCAGACTCGGGACCAGATGAATGACCTGGTGGCTCAACTTAATGAGTTCTCGGTATGGGACTGTGACTTTTCCCATCCTTGTTTAAGGCCTGCTAACTAATGAATGACAAACAAAAGCACATTATGAGTTAAATACTTTCTATGATCAGTACAGAGAGAGTCTGTCTAGCCAGCTCCAAAGATGAGTACTTAAGAAGCTGCTTGACTTTTACCTGAGACTGAAATCCCTGGGGTGGTGGTATAGAATGGATAATGCATGGGCTGTCCCATTTGTTCTCCTCAGACACCTTCCTAGCAGAAGCTACTGAGGCACATGTGTCCTCCTTCAGCCATAATTTTTACTGTTGAGTGGGGTGGCCCTGATATTTGTTTCAGTGCAATAGAGATAAACCTCCCAGATACAAAAGTAAATTTAGTGAAGGATTCAGTGAAGACTGTCATGTTCCAAGAGTATCTGTACTGCCTTGGAGCCCTGCAGAAGTGACATTTGCAGCTGCTTCCTCCTGCTTGGTGCTCCTTCCATCCCTGCAGTGTGCCTGAGCCTCAACTTGCCAGGACACAGCCCTGAGAAGTTATACACTGCAGAAAGCAGACTCATTCCCTCTTCCCTTCTCCCACTTTGTATTAGTGGGGCCTAATGACAGGCATTCTGTATTTCAAACCCTAAAGTTTAAAACCCAGGAGTTCAAAAGTTCATAAGACTGAACTTTTCTTTTTATTCATACATAAGGAGAAAATAATACTTTTTGGCTTTTGATAGCTTTCTGTTTCTCTGTGCCATTTATGGTCCCTTTTTTCAAGCTCTTCTCCATAACTTCAAGGGCTTGAAACTTTCTCTTAAACGAAAGCTGAGATTCCTCCCTTTATTGCCTGACTTTGAGTGCAGGAGGCTTTAAAGAAAACATCAAATATTTTGAGTCTCATAACAAAATCATATCAGCTGGCAACATGGAGTTACTGTGCCTTTTAAATGGTTTGCTTTCTTTTTCTATGTGTTTTTTTGTTTTCCAGCAAGGAAGCAGCATTTCCTTCCCACCCCCACCTCCACCCCCTCCAGGTGGCCCATTAGCTTTGTCCTCTTCTCACATGTCTGAGAATCTGCCACCACTGCCACCTCCTCTGCCTTTCTCTAGTTGTCCCCCTCCTCCTGCTCCACCACCCCCTCCAGGAGGACCTCCTCCTCCACCAGGAGCACCACCTTTCTTCAGCATGGGAATTCCACCTCCTTCAACAACCACCTTCAGCAGCAGTGGCACCAGCCTGAAGAAGAAATCTGTCCCACAGCCTTCGCACCCACTGAAGTCATTCAACTGGGCTAAGCTGAGTGAGGTAAGACATTGCAGCAATTAATTTCCTAAGTATAACTCAGTGTTCATTAATGCCATGAAGTGCAACGTGACAGAAGCAAGGGATATTGTGACTTTCTGCGGGCTGAGGTCAGTAGGAGACAGTAACTGTCTTGAGGGAGTCCCCAGTGCAACACATATCCTGTGATGACCAAGGTTCTGGTTAGGTTGAGCTGCAGTAGATCTGGGCATGCTATCAGTTAGGCAAAGCTGTAGTGGAACTGAATATGTAAGCCAGAGCTAGACATCTCCAGGACTGGTGTGCCAGAGCTGCCTTCACTTGTGTGTCAGGGAAAAGGGTGGACAGAGCCAGTGTGGACAAATCATGGTGAGAACCAGCTCCAGAAACAGCTCCCCTTGTGGGAGCTGTCACCAGGGAGAGAAAGGTAGCCATTTTTTCATGGCCACAGAGGAGGCTGCTCTTCTTGCATGGTTACAACTCTGTCTCTTGGTGATAAAACTCCACATAGGCAATAAAAATGGAGAGCTTGGTTTCTTCTGTTGCATTCTTTTTCTGCTACCTTGGTTGCCTCTCCTTTCCCTCCACTTCTTTCTCTTCCTTCACTCTCTCTGACTTCTCTGTGCCCTTCCCCCCCCCCACCCCCGCCTTGTCTTTAGGTCTAAATTTTTTTTTTAAACTGATTTAGAAAGGAAAAAAAGTGTCTGTGTTGAGTTTGGATGGCTTCCTAGAAACTCAGGTTCTCTTTTAGACTGAAACTCACCCAGGGCCCTACTCCACCATTTGGAATGAGTGTCCAGGGACCTCTGGAATGCTGCAAAAATTCTCTCTCCCCCTCTCTCCTTTTCTTTAAAATAAAGTGAAATAAAATATTTGCTGCACCTTCTGTGCTTCTCTGTCAAGGACACATCGGGGGTGTGGCAGAGAATGTAAGGACGGGGATTTATTTTCCTTTGTAGAACATGTGACTTAGTGCTCTGAAGAAAAGAAATAATAACTAATACGCATATATATATGAATGCATATGAAAAAGAGAGAGTCACAGGTGTTTCTGTTTAGTGTACAGTAACTGTAGGCTTATCCTGCCCTCTGGTTGGGAGTGAAGGCAGCTGTGCTAATAAAATTGAAGACCTGGGTGGTGAGGTGGGTAAAAGATGCTATTTTGAGGAAGGCAAACTAGGTGGAAAAAGAGGGCATAAGAGGGTGGGGCTTCATTTTTAAGTGTTTGCCAGTGTTTTGACCTGGTAAGGTCTCTGCAAAACTGCAGAGGTTGTGTTGCAGACACAAATGGCTTTACTTGTTATTTGGGTTGCACTGGCTGCTGGAGGAGGATATACCTTTTGGTCATCTTCAGCAGTTACCCTAGATTCCTGCTTCAGTAACAGGCACTTTCTGTTCACATGCCTATGAATCCTCTGAATGCAATGTCACAAGTGGGTCAGATGGCCTCATCTTGCTTTTCATTGCCTTTGTGGCACTTCCATGGTGTTCTCCTGAACTGTCAAAGTAGCCATACTTGAATAAATGAATGAATGCTCACAACAAGCACACTGGCTGGGATTCTCTCTCCTAAGGTTTCTTCCAGTAAGTGAAGATGATGTCAGGACTTAAGCAGTCCATATGAGAGCAAATCCCTTTCTGTCCATGCAGCCTGCCTCAAGAGAGTGAGAGAAAACCAACAAGAGGCTGAATGTGATGAACAGAGATGGCCGAGAGAGATATGTCTGCAATATACTTTCTCAGTAACGGAGTCAAGGCTGTTCTCCAGAGCAATTCATATGACACCTTTTTTCCCAATGCTAATACTGTCTTTGGAGTGAGAGGGCTGAGCTGTTGGGTGTTAGGAAAATGACCAAATATATTCAAACTCTTGGCAGTTGACAGTAACAGATTGTCCACAGTTCCCATGGGCACCATGAAAAAAGGTTTGACTGGAAAGTATTCATTCTTCTAATAAGGAAGCTCCAACAACCTGCTAATTTCCTTTGAAAATTACTAGCTTTGATGTGAGCTGATGATCAGCGGCAAAGCCATTTAGACGCATGGATGGGCTGAGTTCTGATGAAGCCCTTCCACATCACAGCTCCATTCATACAGTGTCGTAGCATCATCTGTGAATTCCATTCATAAGCGCTTCAGTAGTGGTGGTGCCAAGGTTCTCTGTTTTTTTAAGAAAAAAGGTACTGCAGTGTAACCACTGTAATGTCCTGGAAAGATTCCTTCCTTTGTTTCTGGAGAGCAAGTGGAGTTTGCTCTCTCACTCTGCATTTTACACAACACCCAAGGTCAAATAGGGACCAGACACTTACAGTTAATCCAAATGATGGACTCGTTTCAAGCACACTGGAAGTATTAATATTTAATAATGAGTATTAATAATTATCTCTTTAATAAATATAAACATACTGATTTGGAGCTATCAGAGTAAATCAAGTCAACCTTCAACTGCACTGCTTGTTATCTCATGCCTGGAGGAGCAGCTTCCCATTACAAGTCAGGCTGCTAATGTTTAGTCAGTAGTCTGAAAGGGGCTTTCTTTAGCCAGCCGTAAATAGATCTGGCTGAAATTGCTTCACAAGAAAGGTACTTGTTCTACATACTATGTAGAATTAAGAAACCAAACCAAATAAACAAAAAACACACAACAAAACATCACCAGAACAAAAAAACTCCAACAATCACGTAAATAGAAAATGTTCATTTTGAAACTACTTTAAAAACAAAACAAAAACCTATATTTCTGTAATGTTATTGATGATTCTGATTTCTGGAACTTTCTTCTTAAAAGCAGCCAGAGTATCATGGCAAACGATGAAAAACTGCTGCCAGCGATTCAAAATGAATGGAAAAATTTCTACAAAATCTCAGTGTGAAGCTACTCATAACATCTTTTGTGGTGCCTCTTCTTACAGTGAGATGAAAGAGCTGTCTCAATTAACAAACATGCCAGAAATACAATTTTTGCTCCAAGTGGACTTTTCTTACACTGAGGAAAGGATCTGATATCAAGAGAGAAATTTGAAAAGCACTCTCTGTTTATATCCCTTTTTCAGATTCATACTGGAATTATTAATTAAAATTTTAAGATGCTTCATTTTTTGATGATTAATATTGTGGAAATATAACCTACTAATAAGTAGGGTTGCCTGCTCCAGTATTCACAGGACACTCAGTTTCTGTGGTTTATCTGGGTCTGCAGGACAAACAATAGGCTTTCCTAAAGTACAGTAAGTTTTCACTCATGCTGTGAGGTTATTGAGGCATGATGAACTTTAGTGTCTTGCAGAGTATCACTGTTTATCTTTCAGGATAAATAAAATCATCTGTTAGATATAGCAGAGGGCAGCTTGATGTGATTTGTAGCTCCATAAAACACTGTCATTCTCTAATCTTGGTAGGTCTCAGCAAGTTGGGCTTCCACAAAGGCGATCCCCTGGTGATGTTCAAGGCCAGGTTGGATGGAGTTTGGGGTGACATGGTTTAGTGTGAGGTATCCCTGCCCATGGCAGGGGGTTGGAACTAGATGATCTTAAGGTCCTTTCCAACCCTAATTATTCTATGATTCTATGATTCTGTGAAATGACAAAGCTGCAGCAGCTACAGTGAGCCAGGATATTAAACGTAACATACCAAAAACCTCAGTTGAGTTTATCAGCTCAGCCTGATTGAGCAAATGCCTTGTCAATACTTGATCTGACAATAAGAGAATGTTTCCTTACCTAGTACATACCACCATTTTGCTACAGGACACTGGGAAATGTAGTTCATAGGATTTGCTTCCCAAAGGGGGGCAAGAGTTCGCAAAGCAGAGGAACTACAGATCTTGGAAGACTTATAGAATGAATAAATGAATAACTTTTTTATCTTTTTTCATTAGGAGACCGAAAAAAAGGAAAGAATAAATAAATTATTTAGTTTATTTTTAAATTATTAGTTAGGGACCATAAATATTTTTTGTGATGCTGAGGGAATCCTTTACCGTAGCAGCCACATTACGCAAGTCTGTTTCTCTTAAAATGTTCAGTCCCCCTGGCTGATGACAAGGAACTATCAGCCAGTTAATCCATAATGGAGTAGCAAGAGCTCAGTGTAGGAAATTATCTTTCAGCAGCATAAAAGTTTTAAAGGGAAGAGCTTAGGTAGAAATAGAAAGGACAGCTCCATTGCAGATGTTTTGTGTAACAAAAGGTTGTTTATACCTCTGCCTCCCTTGTTTGTTCTTTGTATTAGCCCATTTGGGTTTTAAGCGCTCAAATTGGGTTGATTGGGTTGAAGTTCTGTTTGTGCACACCACTGCAATAGGTGCTGCTCTGGAATTTTGTCTTTCTCTACAAGTAGCATATAAACTATCCTGTACAGGGCCAGATTCAACCTGGGTCATAAAATGAATCTGAATTGAGAATAATTTTCGTTTCCTTGGGTTCTTCTTTCTCTGGTAAAGTATGGATGAGAACTACTCTCCACAATCCTGTTGTAAGTCTTGAAACTGCCTGTTCTGGCACCTCTGCAATTCATTCAGACTAACCCATTATGTAGCACGTTTTCACTGGTTTTGCCATTTGTGAGGAAACTTCACTCCCGTGAGGGATTTATAGCTGGACAAGTAAATGGCAAGACTCTCATGAGTAGCTGTCTCCTGAGTCACATCCAGCCTTCTGCCAAACACAGAGTTTAGTTTTTGGCATCCTCAGGGCTCTAGCCTGATGATGATTCTAAGGACTGCTCCTTCATGTCCCCTGACTCCTGTCAAGAAATATTATTTCCATTTCAGTGTTTGATGGGACAACCTGAAACAGTGAGCCACTCAGAGAACTGCTCTGCTGTTCAAATACATCCCTCAGGATTTATAATTAAAGGTTTATAAAGCCAGCCTGGAAAATGAATGTGAATGAACACTCTGCCTGGATGTTTCTGGCTAAGAGTGGCACTAGAGTCCAGGGTTAGGATAAAATGAAAATTAACTTTGTCTCCTATTCCTTTGGCTGAGATGAGCCTCCCAAGCTCGTTCATCCTATTACAGTCACAGGGTCATGATGTTTTTCCTGCTGTGGAAAGAAAATCCACACTTATTGCAAGGAACAATACAATGATACTGGTGAGACTGTTCAGGGATAGGTGCTGTTCCCATCTAGTGTATGCTCTCACTGCACATGGTAGTGCAGCACTGCAAACAGCCATCTTTCCCCTCAGGCACTCAGGCTGCTTCTGGAGGGAGGGTGTTGGTTTTCCACCACAGTTTCTCCTCTGCCAGGAATTTCCTCCAGAACACTTCACACTTCTATTTCCCCCTCATTTCATCCTCCCATCAGTTTTTTTTCCTTGCTCCTTCAGCTTTGTGGCTTAGCACATTTCCCTGATTCCTTTGATGACTGTGAATAGGAAGTAAAGCCTGTTCCTAATTAGTTCTGATAATTAAGTGTTAACACACTTTGCTGTGTAGGTACAAGTCAGGTACTCCAGAGCTGGAACCTGTGTGAGGATTTCATCGCTATTGCTTGCTATCCCTTGGCTTTCTCTGCATCAGTGTTTTGCTGGCTTTTCATCTCCTGAGGTTTGCTTAGGTCTTTTTACAATCCTTTCTGTCCATTTCGTTTTTTTTTTTTAAATCAATACCTTCCTTATTTTTCCAGTTAATAAAGTGCAATAAATGTACACTTCATTAACTACACGAACTGAAAGACAGGGTTGTCAAGTCTGAAGGGCAGCTTTTGCTTTTCTAAATCAATAATCGCCCAAAGCTTGTCCCACACAACATGCATCTTAACAGTCAGTAGGGAGGAGTTGAGTAGGGAGGAGTTGAGGGAGAATTTTTGAGTTCTCTTTGTCAGCAAGGACATCTGTCCTGAGAATATCAGCAGGACATCCTAAGGCCTTCTCCTAGTTTAGGATGACTGCTGATTAGCTAATTTGTGTACTGCAAGAGCTTATTTGGTCCAGGGTTGGTGGACAGCAAAGTTGAAGACTCTCTGTCTCCCTCCATGCTAGAATTCCCTGGCATTCAGGATAACATATCACCTGGGCTGTGAACATTTCCAGTTACTGTGGATAATGCTCTTTCAGAGATCTGGATCTAGTTTGTGTCTATGGGAGTCAGCAAAGAGCTCGTGTAGACAGGGGAGATCATTTAATAAGAAATAATTAGACTTCAAAGTCTCAGGGCCTTAAAAGTAAAATAAAATAAAATCTTAAACTACTTTCATAGGCAGGCAGGATGAAAACCACACACCCTCTGGGCTTTAAAACAGAACCTGCAAAATTTGTAGAAGGGAAGATGTGTCTGGGGTTTGTCATGCATCATTGCCCTTCCTAAGCTTCTTTCTCATAATGATAACACTTCCTTCAGTGTGACCACAATGATTGTCATAGACAGATAGACTCTCTTGAAAGGGAATGTACTGTGGGATCATGGATATTGCATGATATGTGGTCTGCTAGTCTTGGAATGTGCCCTTTCTTCAGAGGTTTGCTGTGATGAAAAATACAAAATACTGAGTATGTTTAAAATTTAAAAAAAAAAAAAAAAAAGACACCACTATTTTTTTTCTCCTTTGACTCTTGAAACAAAATGTGCCCTCTAAAATGACAGCAGTATTACATAGGAATATGGCCAGTGACCAGGAGAGAATAAGCTGTCCAAATGGGATTGGATGTTCTTAGCTAAAAGCTTTTGCTGTCTCATTGAAATATGACCTTTTCCTTCAGGAGAGGATCCATGGCACAATCTGGAATGAGATTGATGATTTAAAAGCATTCAAGGTGCTGGATCTAGAAGATTTTGAAAAGATGTTCTCCGCATATCAGAGACACCAGGTAGGGGTGAACTCGTGCACGACTTGTCTTCCATGAATTTCTAGAGGAGGAAAGAACATGTGACAGTGGTCTGCGTCCTTGTCCACCTGCAGTCAGGCTGCATCATTTGCTGCTGTGTCACTGTTCAAAAAAAAATCACAAAAGAACTGGGAAGGACATATAGGGCAGAGCATAACCTGTTATCAACATACTTCATGCTAACGGGCAGCTCTCAGAGACAGCAGCTCCCAACAGATAATGCTCTATTTGATCTTAGCAGCCCATGGCTTCCAAAAGCTCCTGAGTTTTACGTTCATGCCTGATACCTATCTTTCTATTTCTCTCATTCATCCAGAGAAAAAAATCTGTAGCTGCCCAAGTACTGAGCAAGGTGACTGAGTTCTCTGCCTTTGGCTTTGTCTATTTTTATTCAAACAGCCAACTGACCCTGCTGGCTAAGTGACAGAAACTGTCTAAATTACAAATTATAACACAAACAGCATATTTAAAAGCAGTCATTTATTAGAATGTCTTTTCCCTCCTCCTCTTTTTCTTGGAAAGCAAATCACCTTCAATCTGTCTGTCTCCGTTGAATGAGATTTAGCAGGAGAGGAATTGTACTTTCACACTCTGAACTCCCCCAGCTTTCCTTTGCTTTTGGAATATGTTTGGAGAAATCAGTCTTTCATAATCTGCAGAATTGGGTCATTGCTCTGAAGTTTTAGGAAAAGACACAGACATGATTGCTATAAGCAGCCTTTATGATTAAGTATTAATGTGATGATAACTACTTTGCTAACTTATTCAGTACCTTAAAATTAACAAATATCTTGCCATTGGGCTTTTCATCTGTTCCCTTCTCTCTCTCATTTTTCTATTTAATCCAATAAGCATAATTAATAACTCTTTGGATTTACTAGCTCACAGCCACATAGATAAGCATCCCAACTTGAACTGTGAAGAATGTGATTTTGCCAGTTGCATGAGAGATTTCATTTCTCATTCTGCTCCTACAAATAGCTGCTGCCATTTCAGTGGGTCCCTCTTTCTTCCTGAAACAGAACTTAGTTCTCAGAGGGAAGAAAAGCACATGAAACTTCAGTGCTATTACAAGGACAGATTTAGACCCTGTGCCAACAGCTTAGCTTAGCTATGGTGGTGATCTGTCATTTGTCTTTCAAGTAGCCAGACTGTCATCTGTGCGTGTGAGTAGCCACTGCAGCATCAAGTTGCCATTCCAATGTTTCAGGTGCAAAGAATGCAGCTTCCTCACTAAAAGCTTTGCTTCCTTTGGGCTCCAAAATCCAAAGCCAAAGCTGTCCTTGTCTGCTGATTGTCAGTTGGAATCATAATATTTATGGCAGCTTTACCAGTCACTGACAAACAGCCTGGCCTGTTCAACTGTAAGCTAACTTGACCCTTATCCCTACCCACTGGAATGGAGCCATCATCTTGGAGTGACCTCCATGTGTCTCAGAACAGTTCTCTTCCATCCTCATTGAACACATTTTATGACAGTGGCTCCAGACACTAGAGTATCACTTATTTAAGCTATTCATATTTTTGTGTAGTTAAGTATATTGCTGCCCTTCCATCTTCTGTTAAGGATTTTGTTGGTTTGGATTTTTTGGTGGGTTTTGTCATGTGTATGTCTTCTCTCCCCCGCTTCAGTATTCCATTATTATTACTTTACATGATAATTTATTTTTCATCCATACTCCATGTGAAGAGGATTCCAATCAACAAGCCCTTATCAGTTTTCTTTATTTTTACTTTTTAAAGGAGAGGACACCAAAATTGCTTTTGAATCAAAAGCTAATCAGAACTTCTGCAGTTGGTTCACACTTTATCTTTTCTCCTTTTTTTTTTTTTCGGGTATACTCCATTCTGGCCAAGTATGTGTTTACCCTGGGGTTGTGAATTTTATACTTCATCTAAATGTCTGTAAAGAAAAATGTCAGTGCAAAGCCCTGATCTTTTGCTTTTGCAACATTGAATGAGTACTGATAAAGACATTTCTTTCTTTGCTGCTAATAACATGATCTTCATAATTTTTTCCAGTTTAATTTATATTAAAACAGCTTTTCTTTCTTCTTCATTTTGTTAATGACAAAGGGTCTCTTCTTCTCTCTCAAGCCCAGTATATCATTTTTAGTGGTTATGAGGGAAAGCAGAATTGTCCAGTGTACAGAATGCTGGAGCAGGAATTCTTATGTTTGTCTTTTGAGCTTGCTCCAACCTTAATGTGTAATATTGACCTTTTGATTCAATATATCTGATGTTTTCCTGGAGTATGGAATATGTTGTGAAATAGTTGGTGTCTGTCACCCAACAGTGCTGTAAGGCTGCTTTTGGTTACAGAGTGCTTTCAAAATAGTTGGATATAAATTGTTAAAGGATATAATTTGTTATTGAAATAAGTCATTACTAAGAGTGGCAAACTATGCCTGTGCATTCAGGAGACGAGAACTGACCCTCAAGTTTTAACCTTGGCAGGTTAAACCTCCAGCCTAGGTTTGTAAAGGTATTTAAGCATTATACTAGTAAATATTTAAAGACCTAAGAGATTAATGTTTGGAGACTGAAATTATTCTTTTCAAAAAAGACCTAGAACTTAGTTCCCCAGCATCTGCTGATATAAAATATGCAAAGAAATGCTGAAATACCTTTGAACCACCTGGGTCAGTATTACTTGCTCAGCATTTTATTCTCTTAGTATTTGTCTAAATTCAGCTGCCTTGTTAAACTGGATATCTTCCTATGTGACTGATTTTGGCATGTTTCCTTCTTTATCTGTGGCTGCTGCCCGCATAGGACCTGCTAACTAACCCCTCCTCCTGTAAGCAGGTGAGTATCATTGTCTGCTTCCTGATCTTGCAGGGTGTGGGAAGGGGAAGTCCTGCACCATGCCATTATGGAGTCATCACTCATCTCATGCTACTCTTTCATATGCTCTTGCACTTCTCCTTTCTGGGTGAAGAAGGTGGTACAAAAAATTCCTTTAGTTGTGTTAGCTCTGAGATAGGAAGTAGTTCCTGTTTTTCACTATAACCTTACTATGGTTAATGCTGGTGTCTGTAGTTCCCTTTTTGGTGATCCAGAGGGCAAAGACCAGGGACAAAGTATAATGCGAATATGGACTCTTAACCAAAGTAATAGTCTCTTTAGTGGAAAACAAAAAGGGAGTCTCAAGGAGCCTTCACTCCCACTGTGCCCATCTGTGGTCCATCTGCTTTGCACAGTATTGAAGTCTCCAGATGTATTC
Organism: Pezoporus occidentalis; assembly: GCF_034315485.1. Taxonomy (NCBI): domain Eukaryota; kingdom Metazoa; phylum Chordata; class Aves; order Psittaciformes; family Psittacidae; genus Pezoporus; species Pezoporus occidentalis. Next base: position 350,487 of record NW_026913953.1, read on the forward strand.
ACTAGTCATAGACTTTCTGATAAAGAAAACCTTCCTTTCTGTAAAACTGGTCTTTGTTTGGGTAGAAGGATTTGTGTCAGCTGAGGAGCAGAAGGCTTAGACTGCAGGAAAACCTACTTCATTTCAGACTACTGAAACCTTCAGAAAGTTCAGCAAAAGGCTGAAATGATGTTTAGATGAGGTAGAAATATCAGACTGCCTACATCTCTTCAAACTGCCTACCTCTATGCAAAACTCTTGGCAACGCTTTCGGGAAGAGCGATGCTCTCAGAAGAGAGTTTTGCAAATGTCGTCACAAGTGTCTCTGGTGGCTTAAGAAGGAAGTAGTCCTCACCGTGAGTGCTCAGAGAACTGTATTTGGAAAACCTAGTCACAGGATGTGGTTAATACCTGGCTCTGGGACATTTACCTTCTTTACTTTTTATCTTACTACTTTACTTTTTATCTGCTTTCATGATGGCAACACGTACCATGACTAGGTGCGCCAATAAGGTAGAAATATTTCCCTAAAGTATTGATAATTACTATAACCTAAGGTGCTGCCATGGTACCAGACCACAACTTCTGCAGCTGACCAAAATCAAACTGCATTTGAAAGAGGGCAGCAAAATTTTGAACACATTCCACATGTCTAGTCATTCCAGCACTGAAATTTTAGTTGCTTTTTTTTTTTTTCAATTAAAGTCTCAAATCTGAAATACTCTTTGAATGCTATCCCAGATAGAAAGGAACAATGGAATACAACTTGGGTATCTTGCCTGTCAGGTTGACGACATCCAACTACTCTTGCTTCGTATACCTGGCCTATCTCACTTAGGCTAATCACTACTGCCCCCTTGCTCCTCTTTTTTCTGTGTCTACAAAACTGCAGATAGTCCATATGCAATCTGTTTTCCTTCAGCTAAGCTTGGAATCTGGCTCTGGTAATACCTGAGGCTTCTTCATCTGCTTTTGCTTACATATAATTCCAAGTATCTATAAATATCTCTCTCTTCAATACGAGTTGAAGAGACTTATGACCAAGGAATGGGCCGTGTCTGAATAGTTCAAGTTATTAATTTGTGTTGAACCTTGTGGGTTACGGAGCTGGAAATGGCATGGAGACTATTATACCAATCCCTGCTACATGGCTTTAGGGGAAGCTGTCTAAAGCCCCACACCACAGCAACAGCCAGACCCTGAAACAACTTGTTTTTTGCCTTGGGAATGGGTGCTAGTTAACACTAACCAGGTGTCCTTGTTTGCAAACATTAACTACTGAGGAGGGACAGTGAAGCTTTTAAGCCAAGAGCACAGACCAACAAGTGTCTTTCTTACCTTCAACAGCTGCCTATCTCCCTGTTCCCCCTGTCTTCCTCCCCACAAACTGAGGAAACTCAGAAGGACTGACATCTGTACATGTCAGATTATTCTGGGAGTGTTGGCTTTTTGCTATTATTAGTTATTCTCTCATAAATAATAAACTTACCCACTACCCGATTTCTCCTTTTTTGGAGATACTTTTGAAGGGACCTTAGAACTTATCCAGGTCCAACTCCCCTGCCATGGGCAGGGACACCTTCTACTAGACCAGGTTGCTCCAAGCCCTGTTCAACCTGGCCTTGGACACTGCCAGGGATGGGGCAGCCACAACTTCTCTGGGCAACCTGTTCCAGTATCTCACCACCCACATAGTGAATAATTTCTTCCTTTTATCTAATCTAAATCTCCTCTCTTTCAGTTTAAAACCATTCCCCTTTGTCTTGTCACTAAATGCCCTTGTAAAAAGTCTCTCTCCAGATTTCTTGTAGCCCCTTTTTGGGCACTGGAAGCTGCTCTACAGTCTCCCTAGACCCTTCTCCAGGCTGAACAAGCCCAAGTCTCTCAGCCTGTCTCCATAGGAGAGTGCTCCAGCCCTCTGAGCATCTTCATGGCCCTTCTCTGGACTTTCTCAAGCAGGTCCATGTCCCTCTTGTGTTGGGGGTCCCAGAGCTGAATACAGGACTCCAGGTGGGGTCTCATGAGAGTGAAGTAGAGGGGGAGAATCACCTGCATTAACCTGCTGGTCACAGTCCTTTTGATGCAGCCGAGGATACATGGTTTCTGGGCTGCAGGCGCATACTGCTGGATTGTGTCAAGCTTTTTGTCAACCAGCACCTCCAAGTCTTTCTCCTCAGGGCTTTTCTCAATTCATTATTTGTGCGGCCTGTAGCTGTCATTGGGATTGCCCCAATCTAGGTGCAGGACCTTGTACTTAGCCTTTTCTGTCAAGCTAGACATTTTGGACACATTCAGCAGAACTGTCATGTTCGTTTCTTCAGCTGGTGCATTATACCTGCTTATAAATGCCACTTAGTATTGGTAGTGGCTCACTGCAGAATATTTGGATATGGTTGTATGAATCCTTTGAATAGCCAGGAACAACACAGGCATGTTATAGCTAATTGTACCTGGAACTTAAATGGCAACTAGCAATGTGAATCTACGATTTAAATTTAACTCTCAAATACTTGGGTGTCAATATCTCTTGGAGTGGATTAGTCTTGCTGATATAAGTAAACCTTGAGCCGCAGAAATTTGAGTCCTGGGAGAGAATTCTGGGAAGCACTGCAATATGCTTGTCCTGATCTTACACCTTTTCCTGGGTGTCTGCGGTTAACCACCCTTACAGACAGGATAGGGGGGTAGATGGGCCTTTTGATCTAACTCAGCATGCTTGCTGTTATGTCCTAAGAAAGAAGTCATGTTGCTAATTTGATAGGTGCATTCAGAGCTATATTATACTTGTAAATCTCAAAATCTCCAGGCATGACAATATGGATATCATGGAAAGGTATTTTTTACCAGAAGGTAGGTGGGAAAATAAAAACCTGTCCTGTTTCCAGTTCCCTCTTTTCTGTTGGCAACTAGAATGCTATTATCCAGGATTGACACCTTTTATCATTACCTCTACTTCCCTTTAAGGAATGGTGTTAAAAGATACTCAAACTAACTACAGAATTCCAATCTCTGGAAGTAAAATAAATCTTGTTGCTCTGAAGTGTAGGCAGGACAAGGAGACAGACAATTCTGGATGGTCAGACTGGATTTGCAAATAGTTTCTCTCTGTGTGCTGTGACAAACATTTTGATGGACTTTTCCTTTTTTTTTCCCCCAGGTGATGAGTTTGTCAATGGGGATATGCAGAGAACTTTGAAAAAGAGTGGTTTCTATATGCTTTAAAGTATTAATTTTTTTTTTTTAAAAAGCTAGTTCAGATGTAGATATTGACCATTTAGTAAGATATATTTAGTAAGATAGATGCCATCTTGCCTTACTGTTGTATCTCTCATATAATATGATTTGGACTGGTCCAGTGGCAGCCTTCAGAGGTGATTGCAGGATTTTTCCTGATTGTGCTGCAGTCTTTAAGAATGCTGTGTAACCCTTACAGGAGGCATCTGCTGAAGGATATATGCTGTGACACCAGTGGGCTTTACTGTAATGTGCCCAATTTTCTTGTTATGCCAGTTTTGTACATTAACATAATAACATAACTGTTGATAGAGAGTCCAATAGGTCAGAATCAGATCCAGTACTTCTTATCAAAGATGATCTCATAGGTGGTAATGAATGGCTTCTGTTTCTCTAGTAATACAGGATCTACCTACATGTTTTCTGCCCTTCTCTCATTTTCCTACCATGTGGGTAGATTTTCCAAGGTTGGGATGGATTTTGTTCATTGCACTCAACTAAGTCTTGGGTGAAATATAATACTGATTGTTTTCCCTCCCTTTTGAATTTTTATATGCAGAAAGAGATGGGTTCAACTGAAGACCTTTACCTCTCTACACGAAAAGTGAAAGAGCTCTCTGTGATTGATGGCAGGAGAGCCCAGAACTGTGTCATTCTCCTTTCCAAGTAAGTGTGCTAAGCCTTAGCTCATAGGAAATGCCATGGTCATAGAGGGGATGGAATCAAACAAACATAGAGGCAAGAGGGGATGGAATTAAACAAACGGACATGCTTCTTTTCCAAACTAGAACCACTTTCTAATACCTGCAGAACTTCAGAGAAACCTCTCTTGCAGTGTCATAAAAGCATGTCTTTCTCAAGAATTAGCTCACTTAATAAACATATGCAAACACACATTTTGTGCTTTAAACAGATAAGCATCAAGATTTGTCTGAAGACTCATCACCAGAAAAATATCAGAACTCATAGGCAAATGAAAGCAGCTCTTTGGCATTGCTTGCTCTTTACTCTTAAGTGATATGCCCCCCCATGTTGTTTGTCTCTGTCATGTATGTTTCTTTCTAATGCTCTGAGCACCTCCCTGGAATACAGCAGAGCTGAGGGTGATGTTCATCTTTGTTGGTTTTGGCTTTTGATGGGAAAAGTGGTAAATGTAAGAAGATATGTTCAAGAATCAGGTCTTGTATTTGTAAATAAGGTTTTGGAAGCCAGGAGTTGCCTTTACATGCTCCTGCAATGACTAATGCCTTCAAATGCTGTGACATCAGGGCCCTCTATATGCTTTTCGTGTCTTTCTGCCAACATGAGTACTAGGCCAGATGTCTGTCACTAAATACCAGATTTGTGGAGACAATGATCCACCAGAGAGAGCTGCCATGTGAGCAGATGGGACATTTCCTAGAGGTGGTAATATAGTGTGTGCAGGTGGCTAGGCTGAGGAGGATTCAGGAAGGTGGTCCATAACTTGGTATGACACTGGATATTTATTAAAATCTTCCATCTTCAAAACAAAAGGAGTGTGGACAGCAGCAGTACATGTTTTTCACCTTTCACCTCTTCTGCCATGCAAGTCTGGCCCATTCTTGCCTGAGAGGAATCCTCTTTAAATAGTGAGAGAGAAAGGACAGTCTCTGTGGTTTGCCTTCCCTTCTGCTGGCTCCAGCAAAGTGGCATGAACTTGCACTTCAGGGTACACAGCATGTGTTTGCTCTAGGTATGCCATAAAGCCAGTCTACTTCAAGCTGCTAGTCTGGGCTCAAATCAGAGTTGAAAAGCTGTGGTTTGTGATTGCCAATTTCTCCACCAGGAAATATCCTGGTCTTACTGGTAGCAGGCATAACAGGGATGTTAGCGACTTGGGAAATGAGCTTGCTGTCCCTAAGAAGCACACCAGTTTCCATTGTGCCCTGTTAACTTCACTGCACTGTGCTATGGGAAACACCAGTCAGCATAGCTATCACTGCCTTACATCATTTAATGTTTGTAACAGATAGTGTTACACCCAGTGTATCAGAAATACATAACAGCTTGGCCCAGGGTTGCTATTCCTCCAAAACTTACCTTTTAAACTAGGGAAGCAGAAATCTTTGGGAGCGAAAATGGCACCTCTACATTGATGCCTTTTTCTGCTCTTTTTGCTGATATGGTTCTATTATTAAAGAAAGCAATTGGGCTGCTTGGCTACAGACAATAACTGAAAGGGTTTTACAACCCCTTCGCAGTTCTTTTTCATTACCCCACTTCTTCCTCCTTCAGGTTAAACCCTGAAGGTGAGATGCTCCCAGCTAAATCAGCCCTAGCTTCTGCCATGCCCTTGCTGCTGCAGCACACCTTACATGTGTGTGCATGTGAGTGTGCACACATGTGCAGTTGAGAGAGGATTTAAAACCAGTGATGAACAAAGAGAGTTTGTGCAACCCTGAGCTGCATCCCCAGCCTTCAGGTTGCCACAATATCTGCCAACAGCTGTTTCCAATTGACTCTTAACTGTGCATGTATCCCTGTAGTTTATTTCCCCTTTGTTTACACTAAACTGTCATGTCCTTTAAAGTAAAATAGCTGCATGGGTTGGGTTTTCTTTCCCTCCACTACTGAAATGTTTTCGTTTTACTAACACTGTGTTAGCAGGGGTCAGGCAGAGCTCATATTTCGTACGGTCCAAGCCAAAACCTAGCTAGAGTGAGAAATTGATGTCTCTTGCTTTCTTTTGCAGAGAGACTGGAGCATGGTAGGCTGAGAAGAGATGGAAATTGAATCGCTAGTTGATTTTTGCTGACAGTTAACAGATTTGTAAAACTTCCTCCCCACTGTAATCTCTATTTTCATTCAAAAAAAGCTGTATTTCAAGTAGTTGATAGCAGCATCTTTCAGATTTCCTGCAGTAGAAGGATGCAGTTTTCGTTGTTTAATGGAGTCTGGCAGATACAAAGAGAAGCTCTGTTCCCTAAGCCAACTGTAAAGGTTTGAATAAGCACAAGATCAGTTTTTCTCACAGTATTTCCAGTAGACCATTATTCAGCCAGGACATGGAAGAATCTGTGGTGAGTCCAGGTAAACAGGTGAGACCAGCTTCAAATCTGGCTTTGTTAATGGTGTTCCCAACATACAGTTATTTCTGTCACACTGGAAATCTGCTGTCTCTCATGGATTTCCTGATGCCTTCAGTTTCTACCAGGCTGGAGATTTACTGTCAGACTTGTGTAGTCTGGAAGAACCATCCCACATCCCTGCTTTTGCCTAGAAGCTGGAAATGTCTGTGACCTTTTTCACCAGGATGGCTACTTCCTGCCTCCGTTACTTAAGTAATGGATAGTATTTCCACTGTTCTAGTGTTTTTATCTTTAAATACTCTTGGATAACATGCCTAAGATGTATTGCTTAATGTCTTGCTCTGTGAAATGCTCTGGAGGGGTGCAGTTCTGTGAGAGACATTGCTGAAAAGAAAGCTCAGTGTATACTTATGGAACATTTTTGTGCAAGTTATTGTGCATGAATTCCAGCAAAATCATTATGTCAGTGTTCTCGTGAGATGTGTTTGTTATTCCTGTAGCCCAGCTAGTCAGCAGTAACCCTCTCAAGAGGCTTGAAACAGTAGGAGTGCTAGCTAAATGTCATAAAACCAGTAGTAGCAAAAGGCTACAGAAAACCATTTTTGTTTGTCAGTAGATAGACACTTTACCAAATGTGGTTTTCATGTTTCAAACACATATCAATTAGGAAGAAGAAAATGGATTCGTGCAATGTTTCCAACCAGAATATTAGAGACCAAGTATTTCTCTCACTTAGCTGTGGCTCCTCAGTGCTTCTAAACCTGCTCAGTTCAGGCATTAAGAGGAAAAGCTATTCAGCCAATGTCAGTCTCAGTGTACTGACAGTGCTGTGCCTTTCTGCCATGTGCCAATAGAGTGTTCACCCTTATTTCAAGGTAGATTCCAGGCAACATGATTTTGGGGTATAGATTGTATCTTGATACAGAAACAGCTCATTGGACTTAGCAGTTCAGTTCCTCGGTGTGCTGTCTTGAAAAACACTATGCAATAAACAGTGTCTCCTGGGTTCCTAGAGCAATTTTCTGATTTTAAATGAAGGCCTACAATAAATGGCTTTATCTGTTATTCTGAGTATAATGAACCCCAAGGTTAAACTGAACACATCAGTCAGTACCATCCTGCCTTAGATCACAACTAGGAACTGATAGGTAGGGTTCTGGTAAGGGATAAACCATTGACTTATCAATATGTTATTGTAATTTCAGGATTCCCAAGTTTGGCCCTGCTTTGCCTGGCATAGAAAGACAGCCATCCGCAGACCCTTCTTAGTAGAAAATTGAGTATATTTGGATGCAAAGTCTTGGTCATTCATGAGCTTTTGCTGATGGAAAAAAAAGCCTGTTTCTTTATGCACTTGGCAGAATACATTCACAGTGAAGTGCTGAAAAGGCACTGGTGGATTTCTTTTCCCAATGTGTTGCTATAATAGTGGAAGATGTACCTGGTAAAATGTCCTAGCTGTTGTCCCACAGAGGTTAAGGCACTATGTTTTTCACAGGAAAGATGAGTTGGCAGCTAAGAGGATATGAAAAGACTGACTGCATCTTTCTGCCTTCTTAGTGAATGCACAGTTAGACCAGCCTGACTACTGAATGCTTCTTCTCAGAACAGGGAAACATCTTTTCCTGCCTTTATGGGATAGTGACAATGAGTATTCCCAAAACACAGATATTTAACAGCCCCCAGATTGGCAGTGGTACAGAGCTTTGGGGGATGTCAGGAGTTAAAGAAGCCTTATGTCCCAGTCACAAAGTTTGGGAGTGAAATAACTAGTAGCCTTTGTGAAATGGGTTATGGAGATGGAAAGTTCTGCAGTCAGTAAAAGCTAAGATTTGTGTGAGCTACACAAACTAGCTAAGTATCAGTTAATGCCTCTTGGTGTCACATCTACTACTGTTGGCATCTTTTGGAAGCACTGTGGTTCAGTTTAGTTTGAATTAGAAAATGGCCTCGATACACGATAATCAGTTCTCTTCTCCAAGTTAAAAGGAAGAGTGGGATTGTGATCCCTGTGGTATGGGAGCTTAATGTAGCTGCAACAATGCTCCAGGTTCGCTGGTAGTAGGCAAGCATGCTTCTTTCTCAAGAGCTAAGCAAGATCGAAGGAACAAGCCCATGAAATAACTCACTTTTTCTTCTGAGGGGGAGATGGTTAGTGAGCAACAAGTATTCTGCTTTGATCCATGGGAAGGAGAAATAGAAGAGGGGAGGTTACTGTGAATTAAATCAATGGGTATATTTAAGGAGGAAAAATGAGCAAGCACTGCATGTCTTTAAGGGAAGTTGGTGTAAAACTGCGACATCTCCCAGGCATGTTCAGAGTCAGGCCACCATCTTTCTCCAAGGGAGAACAATAAACCACTTGATGTCTGTAAGTCTGTAAGTGAAGCTGGTGTTAAATCAGCCGAGGTGTCCTGGGGAGATTAGTGATGAATTACTCTGCAGAGTCCATAGAGATTATTTATGGAGCCAGAGGGGATAGAGGGAGGCAGACTAATTACCATATCAGAAGTTATTTGGTACATGTTGATCTTTAAGATTGCTTGAAAATGACTCAAGCAGTTGGACTTCCATATGCTGCCGCCAGATGTACAGCCGAGGGAAGAAGGAGGGACTACTCTCAGTAAAGATCCTTTTCCTTCCTCATCTGACCAGCATCAGGCTGCTGTTGAACAAAACCAGTCAATATCTGTGCTATGAATGAATGTGCTGCAGCTGAGGAAAGGGGGAGTGCACTTCCTTCTGGTCACGTTTACTTCCTGAGTTCTGATGGCAGGATCTGTGAGTTAGTGAGGTGTCGTGCAGGGCAAATACAGCTTGAATTGTATGCTGCTCTGAATTGAGTTGTCTCCAGCAGCTGGAGGAAAAGTGCCTGGATCTGCGAAGCCTGTAGGAAAGTCATTGCAGGCTTTCCACTAGATACTGAAATGCAATTTCTGTAGTGTAAATTTTTGGGCCGTAATTCCACTTTAATTTGCTGTCTGTCCCATATGAATTTTAGGCTTCAAGCCATGCCTCTGTTCAGTTCTAAATGGAAAGATTTTACACATCTGCCTCAGGTTCCTCTTTAATCAGTTCACCTGTTTCTATTTAAAAGCAGCACATCTGTTTCATGTTACTCCTGGCCATCTTTAAGATCTACTGCATGGCTTGCACATGAGTTTTGAAAATACAAGAAGAATCACTTGATTAACAATTCTTTAGCCAGTTATTCATCCAGTTTTTAAGTGGGAAGATCGCTGTTTTGTGCTGTTGGAGCACAGTTCTTGAAATACATCCTGCCCCAGAAGAGGAACAAGCCCACTTTGGAACAGTAAGATTGTTTTGCTGCAAATCCTTCTGTACTTGTAATTGGATTGGTAATAATCTAGGATGCACACCTGCAGGCATTGTGACCCTGTTACAGGCCTGTAAGTCACTAAGTTAAAATGTTTCTCGGCAAGGGGCTGGCAAGCTTTCTGCTCCTCTCTACTGTGGGCTAAACCAGTCCACCAGAAGCTTTCCTGCTGGTGGCAGGGGACAGGCTCATCCAAGAAATCCAAGTGTTTGTGTAAGTATCTGTCCTTGGGGCTCTCAGTTATTTTTGAATGGAAGATGTTTTGAAGTGTATTTAGTGCTGGTAAATGGCAGCAAACAGAGGAGCTTGGAATCTGATGTCCTTGAGCTCCTGGACAGAACAGCAAATCAGCAATAATGTGTGTTGCACCTTCTGTTGACGTACCTCAAACCTGTCTGTTTGGTCCTGTTTCCTGCCTCCCCAGACACAGACAGAGGTACTTGTACTGTGCAGTGGAGTGGTCAGTTTAGTAATTGCTCAAGTTATTTGCATAGAAAAAAAAAATTAAACTTGCTCTCACTGTTTTTATCCTCAGCAAAAGTACCAACAAAATTTACCCACTCCTTGGTGTTCATGGGTTGGCTTCTTGCATCTGACAGACTGTGTGTCTGTGTTACAAGGCGCAGCTAATCTGCAGGCTCCATACTGTGGAAAATGTAAAGTGTTCTCTAAAGGAAAAGTAACCAACAAAACATAGCACTTTGAAAACTGCTGGCACCAAATTTTCTGGGCATGTGTGTATGTGTCTGCTAGGAGCCAGGCCCACACCCACTAATATGCTTCTCAGCCCTCATGTGGTCAGTTTTTTTGATCAGTTCCGGGTCACTGATGACCCCTGTTCATTGCACACAGATGGACAGGGGTAGGTGGGAAGGAGAGTGTAATTTTAATACCTCAGATAATATTAATAAGCTATTGTTTTCAGAGCACTTTGTTATTGGATGCAAAACATGGATATGTAGAGGCTGTTAATTCCTTCTTCAGCTGTGACTGCTAACAGAGCAAACTTACCTAACACAACCAGTCTTCTTACAAGAAACTCTGTTCTCAGATCTCTAAGGGAAAGAACAGTCCCATTACTTGTTACCTGGGAGATACTTTAATATCTCAGGGTATTACGTGGGCTTACAGTCACTTACAAGTCACATAGATTCAAGGGGTTTTACTATTGTTAAAGAACTTAATGAGGGAGGTATCTGATATGGGGGAAGTTGGAAGTTGATCTTTGAGGATCTGATTGTTCTTAATAATCTAATTTTTGACATCTAATGTTTGATTATCTGAAGAGGATAAAATATATGATCTATAAAAATCTCTGCTTTGGAACTGATTCATTCATCTTACTGAATACGGTAGAACAGCAGTTTCATACTAGAGCTTTCCATGGTTCTTTTAACAGCAGTTTCATACTAGAGCTTTCCATGGTTCTTTTGTAACTTTTAAGTGCAGTTTTTCGGGCTTCCTACTTCCTGAAAGTGTCAGAGGCACTTAAGCTTTGCACTAATGGTCCAATGTTGATACTGTTGAAAGGCTGAAGCTGACTAATGAAGAAATCAGACAAGCAATCTTGAAGATGGATGAACAAGAAGATCTAGCAAAAGATATGCTTGAGCAGGTGAGAAAGTTTGCAATTGGATATATCTTATTCTTAAGTCCCTCACTGCCCTTTTTTCACCTAAAGTGGATAGATGTACTGGCTCTGCTGGCATGTCTGCAGATCTGAACTTGGCCCCATCATGTCAGTGGAGCACATGAGAGCACAAGGGAAGTCTTTCTCCCAGTATTGTCAGATATACCTTCCTTGTGTAACTCTGTATTGGGTTGACTTTGTAAGTTTTCTCTTCTTGATCCAAAATATGCATGGTTACTGTTGGTATGAGGTTTCCTTTCATGTCCTCTCTTCTCACCTGTGATTTTTCCATAATTTTCCCCATCTATTCTTTATACTGCTGATTATTTTTTTATCATTCTTTTTTCTTTTTCTTAATTTCCCTTCCCTATCTGCAGCTTTTCCATTGTGAAATGCCATGAACCAGGTCTTTTAAGTCAATGGTTAGAGCTGAGACTAGAAGAGATCTCACATTCTAACTAGAAGGGTTAGAAATGGAGTCAGGGTCTCCTACCTTCTGCAGCTGGTTCGCCCAACAAATGTGTTTCCTTCTTTGTGTGCAGCCACAGTATTTAATCATGTGCAAAGAAGATCTTCCATTTTAAATTTATAGCCTACTTGTTATCTGAATGTTCACAGCTGCTCTAGAAGTCACTGCAAGATTATGATGCTCCACACCTTTGAATATCACATTTTGTGGGAGTAGGATAAAATATTAAAAAGGAAAGTGCTTGATATGCCTTGTGAGCAGTTTTTGTGGTTGTGTGTTGAGGCTGTGTGCATGGCAATATTTATAACCATACTAAAGCACAACTACCACCAGATACGTCAAAAATCGATCAAACTATGCTTTTAAGGTCAGCATATGAATAGCAGTCAGTGTCAGACACATATCTAGTCACTTGGTTGTTGTTTATTGTTTCAGCAGAGTAGGGCAGACCCAAGAGAGAGATAGATGAGGCTTTGTGTGTACTCTAGGATAGGCACGATGGGTACTTCACACTGAATAGGACACATCCTGCTCTTTTTGCATAAATCTAAACTCCAAGTAATGCTGTGGGAATCAAAGTTCTCTCAGTACTTCCCCTTGGATAAGTTGCAGTAGCAGTTGGCCTTTAGGATGTAAAACTGGGAAATTCCCCATAGAGTTAAGACTCAATCTAATGGGGTCAGTGAGGGATAAAGACAGAATGGCAAGCAGGGGTTTAAAAAAGGTCAGTTTTGTATCTGCAGCTGTGCTATTTTGAAGTTATGGTCACATGGGTGAGTCAACCTAATGTTTCCCCATGGTAGCAGAGAAATCTGAGGGCCCTCTGTCTCCCCATCAGGGTGTTTTGTGCTTCACTGTCCCTCTCTCCTTTTCCCTGGACCACTTATCTCCATGTTGGTTTGTCTGTGTCACTCCAGCTGCTGAAGTTTGTTCCTGAAAAAAGCGACACTGACCTGTTGGAGGAGCATAAACACGAAATTGAGCGCATGGCCCGGGCAGATCGTTTCCTCTTTGAAATGAGCAGGTCTGTTTGATACATTATGGGAAAGTGCTCAAAGGGCTTCTTGGAAGCAGCAGTAATAGTTATTGAAAATGGATCATCTGGCACTGAAGGGGAATGTGCAAGAGATTGTGGGCCAGCATTATACCCTGCATTTGATAGAAGCCCGCAAATGTTACAAGTATTTCCATTCATTACACAAACTTTTTATTGATGATAAGCACTTTCCGTGCTGTCATTTAAGGCCATGTCCCCTGATGACAAGCAGAAATTTGCCTCCTCTGACTAAACTTGTTCACTAAAAGGAATTCAGATCCAACTATCAGATGTAGCATAGTCAGGGGTCATGATTTCATGTAGATCCCTTTTTCCACTCAGCTATCTCATCTTCTGACCACCTTTCTTATTCCAACTTTGCTGCACCCGTGATCAGGATTAACATCTTTTTCTGCTAATTGAGATGCAGCTGGCATCTCCCATGAGTCTCGTATTTTGAGAGTAATGGGAATTCCTCCAGCTGCTTTTCAGTTGTAATCAAAATATGCCTTGAGTTCCTCCATTTTTATAACAAGGTTAATTATGTAGTGTCAGATGTTTGAACTATGTCTGTAATCCCATGCATAGGCCTTATGGGACTGAACATCCAAGCATTAGATTACATAGGCAGTATACTGGCTCTGTGCTCAGAAGTACAATTCCAGTTCAGTGTTGGCTTTCCTCTGCCCTTCATGCAGAATTGACCACTATCAGCAGCGGCTGCAAGCATTATTCTTTAAGAAGAAGTTTCCAGAGAGGCTGGCAGAAGCAAAACCAAAAGTGGAAGGTATGGTTAAAGCTTTTGCTAAGAGTTGGGTTAAGAGAGGCTTGTCTCCAAAGGAGGTGCTGTTACATGTGTGGTATGATTGTGGAGTCAGTGAGTCTGAGGCATGTCATGTGCTAAGAAATTAATTCTGTCTAATGATCTTCTTTCACCCATTGAATTAATGAAGTCATCTTCATGACTGCTACGCTGTAAATATGAACTGTCAGATGTGGCAATGTGCTGCCAGGCTGTCCTGAGCTGCCAAAAGGTTTCATGGCCTCTCTGTGCAGGTCAGCCTTCCCTTCTCACCCTCAAGTTCTTGCACCTTACCTCTCCTTGGGGTAGTCAGAATAGACGCCTCAGGTCATTGGTATTCCGGGAATGCCTAACTTACACAGAGGGGAGGTGTATGGCTTCTTCTGCACCATGTCCATGGTTATTGCAGGGAAGAGGTGAGTGTATCCAGTTCTGCTCAAGCATTTCCCCTGTTCTTGCTAGCTATGATTTTAGAATGTGAGGTCCAGCAGCACAGCCTTGCTCCTGGATTCAGATGAGCATCTTGCAGTCTAGATGTAGTTCATCTTCCTTCCCATTCTTCTGGTTCTGGGCATGTGGGTGCAGGAAGGACAATACACATACAGACTGTGTTGCAGCATTTGCTGGGCAATAGTGAGATGAGCATTTTAAGGTACTTCGAATTACAGGGCCCAGCATGTTAAAAACAGCCACTGTGCACAATAACCTGTTCTTCTTTTTATTTCCTCTTTTCAAGCCATTCTTCTGGCATCCAAAGAACTCATCCGAAGCAAGCGTTTGAGGCAACTCCTGGAGGTAGTTCTGGCCTTTGGGAATTTTATGAACAAGGGCCAAAGGGGAAGTGCTTATGGCTTCAAAGTCTCCAGCCTGAACAAAATTGCAGATACCAAATCCAGCATAGACAGGTATGCTAGAAGGCTGTGAATGAGTTAGTTACTGTGCTGCTGTATTTCTTACCATAGTAATGAAAACAGTTTTTTTTTTTTTTTAACTCTGTAGACCATTTAAAATAATGTCAGATTTGGCATTTAAACAGTGTTTTTCACTCTAAAAGATCCTGCAGTAGTTAAGACCAGCTATTAACACAGCACTCAAGTTCTGCTGTTTCTTTGGATATTGCACATCTGTTGCTGGATTGTGTTTCTGCAGCACTACGCAAAGATGACAAAAGTAGTATTTCACAAATAACTGAAATAAGTTTTGGGGGGAGGGAGGATTTCTATGGAATTTGCCCTTTATACCAAAGTTTTATGGCCATGGTTTTCCTAAAAAAGAAAACAAAAAATTCTGACCACAGTTTTATGTCTCCTGTGAAACATGGCACACGTTTCTGATGCAGGACTGTCATAAACTGGCTCTCTACCTGCACCAGTAGGGGAACCACAGTGCATAGCTTTGGGAGACTGAGCCAGGTTGTATCTAGAGCAGTTAAGGAAAATAGCTGGTTTTGGAAAGGAAAGTGGAATTTACTATTTATGGACATGGGCTATCCCATGTTTTGCCCCACATCCCCATACTGGTTCTGGAAATTAACTGAGCTATGACTGGTGAGAAAATACTGTTTTTGTGCTCCTGCAGCATTAAGATTTTCCTTGTAGGTCTTCTATATTATTTCTTACTAACTAACACCTTCCTTGGCTTGTGAGACCTGCTGAGACCATAGTTGTGGTGAAATGATTGAAGGCTGTGATAGAATGAGTGATGGCAGTAAGTAGCCATGGGAAATTCATCCCTACCTAACAGAGTCCTGTTTTGACTACCACGATGTCCTTTCTGTATTCCAAGGCTAACACTTGTGTTGCTAGTCTTGAACATTTTTTGCCTTAATGTAGCCTGGCTTGATTTTTCATATATTGAATGTCCTGTGCAAATTCTGTTCTCACAAGCTCCCAGCACCCAGGCTCTAGTCTGTGTGAAGCAGTGGCCATCTGCTGTCTTGCCTATCAGTTAACCACATAACACCCACCTCAAGTAGCTGTTATGGCTGGCTGTTCTCTCTACATGCAAAATTCACTACTGTAAAATTCATCATTTACTTTACAAAATTTCTTAAACCTTCTCCTGCATCCCCCATACACCTCATTTCTAACCACTCCTGCCTGAGCTGCCATTGTTCTTAGTGAGCCTGACCACTACTCATAAGTATAGCTGTTTCATTTCTGCAGTTTTCTTTTCAGCTTCTTCAGTCCTCAAGAACCTTTTCCTCTTCTTAGTTAACTCTTATGTTTTATTCACATAGAATCTGAGAACAACTCACTTCTCCCTTATGAGTTAATGTCACTTTAGTAGTATTAGTTGCTTATTCCCTGAAGTATCTGGGGACAAATATTATGTTTTACACAATTCTCTTTTCTGTTACACCATTTACACAGATGGATGGAAGCATGCTGGTACTTCCAGAATAAATCAAGGCACAATATATTGCTTGAGGTTTTAGGAAGGATGTGTCATAAAGAGCTAATTCATTTCAGTCTGTGATACTTTTCTTTCAGTTACAGAGCTGCTAATTGCTGATATATTGTCTGTTTTGATCATTCAAGCACATTTCCTACCCAAATATTTTTCACTGATTTGTCACAATCCTCCCACCATCCTTTTCCTTCTTCTTTCTCATTTCTCCCTTTTTTTTTTTCTTTAGAAACATTACACTTTTGCACTACTTAATTATGATCTTTGAAAAGAGTTATCCAGATATCCTGGATATTCAGTCTGAGCTGCAGCATCTTCCAGAAGCAGCAAAAGTCAAGTAAGTCCAGTGCTGTTGCTTGCTTCCAGAGCTGGAGTTTCTAGTGATTTCTGTTAACTCAATGATCATTATTTTTTTCATTGCTGTTTTCAGTCTTACAGCGGAAATGCCTTTGCTCACATCCTTGATATGATTAGCAATCCATTATTGTTAATAATCAGCAATTATTGTTATTGATTAATTATTATTAATAATTAATAAAATTATCAGAGATTTTGGTCCAAATCCATCTGTAGATAACTAGGGAACTACTCCAGGTAATGAAAGACAAGTGAAAAAAATAAAAGTAGGTTCAAACTTAGAGGAATTTATTAAGGCTTTAGTGGTGTTTTTGAGATGTAAACTACTACTCACCAACTACTTGGAGGAAATACCTGCCTATTCACAAATGGGTACTACCTAGTTTGGGTTTTTTTTCTTTAAAGTCCTAGAAAAAAACTTGTTTCTATATGATGAGCAGAAATTCAGTAGAACACTTGTGTCTAGAGAAGCATGTATTAACAGAGTTCTATGCTCATTTACAATGTAAGCTTGCAAGGACTACCATATGGTAGAAATGCAGATGGAAAAAACAATGTTTGGACTCTGAGGAAGTAAAAAATCACAAGTAAGTGTACTGCTAATGGGATTTAGTAGTTAAGTAGTTCAAGAATCATATGCAGAGATAATCTGAGACTCCAATAATGTGTCTGGTAAAGCTGGGGTCCTTGCTTGTGCTTATTATTACAAGCTGGCCATGCTGGTGGGTCAGGCTCAGCAGAGCAGATGTTCTGACAGCAAGCCCTTCTCTTCTTCCCAGGAATATCCTGATCTTCAGTATGAACACAGGCGAGCAGAGTCTGCCTCATATCTCATACAAAAAGCAGCATAGATCATTAACCAGGCCCCTTCCCCTCACTCCTAATCATTTGGCATGGCTGGTGCCAAAGGCCAGATACCAGACTTGATGGGCCAATGGGCTGTTCTGCCTCACAGTTCCTGTATTCTTGACTAACACTGCTCTTTTTGTTCTGTCTGCCCTGTGTCTGTCTCCTGTGCAGCCTGGTAGAGCTGGAGAAGGAAGTTAACAACATAAAGAACGGATTGAAAGCTGTTGAAGCTGTAAGTATCTGAAGGTTTGCAAAGAGCCATACTTAAAATATCTCACTTAGAATCAGGAGCACTATATGTTTTATGATAAGAGAAAGTGGGCTTTCTCTTCCCATTCCTTTCCATTCTGGTCCAGAATGCATTAACCAAGTAAAAACAAATAAAAGCTTCTCATGTGGACCTCCTGCTGATGATCTTAGCAGAGTTAAGCCTAATGAAAAGCTTGTTTGATCTCAGCCTGGAAAGTAAATGAACAATTTGACAAATGGTATGGACTGAAAGAAGAAATAAAATTCTTGCTCCTTCTTACTAAGGGATGTCTGGCTGCTGAGCAGGTGTTTCATGTGGCTGTTGGAGTAGTAGTAAACAGGTAGTGGACTTCTAACTGCAGCCCTAATCTATCCTAAGCACTCCTTGGTAAGGCAAAGGAAAAGATAAACTAGTTAAAGATGAGGGAGCTGAGCTGACAAGCAAAGCAGCAGTGGTGGTTTTTCCTGCTGTTAATGAAAGTCTTTTAAGCTGGACTTAGCTTGCCTGTGTTCTGTTTATACTTACATAGTGCAGAGCCTTACATCTGAACACAAAACAGTACAAATGGTGCACTGGCACAGTTGTGTGTACTGAATTACAAGGGTTAAAGCTGAGGGATGGGCCCAAATGCTCCCTGGGGCCACAAGTTCATGTGTCAGATGTGGTTCCCCTCCCTGGAAGCCTGCATTAGTTAAGCTCTTGATTTTGTTCCTGGGGAAAGACTCCAGCCTAACTGAGACAGGAGAGCATACAGCATGACACCATGTTTGGTGGAAGGAAGTAGGAACTCTCATACTTGCCTCTTGCTCATGTCATTGACATGTGTATGGCTTTGAACAACACCATGCTTTCCAAACCTAACTACTCTGATTCTGTGATTTGCCTCCTCTTTGTGAAATGGCAGCTACAAATAGCTGCCATTCTTAGAAGGCCTGATGTGAGAAATGTCAAATTAGTGTCTGCACAGCAGTTGAAATAGTAAACATTAACACTAAAGTCATTCTGTTGTCTCTGTCCCTTAACGTCTCCCATCATCTGCACAGATAAATACATTCTGACCCTAAGAACATCATTCTGTCTCTCTGCAAATATAGAAACAAAATCCTACGTTTAGGTTGGTGCTGGCATCTCTTGCCTGTTGGATATACTAAGGGAACAGTACTGCTGAGAGGCAAGGCAGAGGTCTTCAGAGCTCTGGAAAGTCCCTGATGTGTTTAACTTTCTTTGCCCTTTCACACAGGGTTTTATTAGACACACTTTTCAGAATCCCTTTGTCTTCAAGTGTTTCACCTGTCTTTTTCAACTCGTGTCAGTTTAATGCTAGTTTAATGCTCTAGTGGTGCATTTGAGATGGGGAACATTCTGCACTGGGACTGCTGGAAAAGGGATCAGTTGCTGGGAATTGTATTGGGTGGTTTCTGCACAAGGATTACCTGTGTACAAGTAACTAACTCAGGACCCTCCCATCCTCCTCATTCACTGACTTAATTTTCCTTTTATCTGGCCTGAGTTTGGTTGGGCTCTGGGGGTAGAGGAAGGGATATTTGGCCTGTCAGCAACAACAATCTTCAAGAGTTCATCATGTAATTAGCCAGTGATCTTCCCACAAAAAAAAAAAAAAAAAAAAAAACAAACTTTCTAAAGCTTATTTCTGGGTTGTTGGGGTAAGAGACAGCGCAGCCATGAGAAAAGATACTTACACATCCATGGAGTGCAGTGCTTGAGGATTAAAAATCTCCTGTAAGGGAAGGCTGACATGGAGTTCATGTCACGAAGAGAGGCCAAGTTTTGACTGGGACCCACAGTTCCCCCCATTGAAATATGAGTGCCTACTTCTGTTTTCCTTTGCGTGACTGGATTATTTATTTTGCCTTTCCAGCCAATTTTTCTTCTCTTTCCCATACATGGGTTCCATGGACAACCTTTTCTCCCCATTCAATCACCATCTTCGCACCTCACTGTTCTCGCTGCTATGGTATTTTTCGACTGGGGCTGCCAGCACCTCCCAGTCTGCTTGCTCAATTCATGTTTTTTTGGTGTGTAAAAAGCAGCACTATAGCAACAATGGAAGATCAGTGTCAGGTGGAAGGTGGAGGAGGGGAAGGTGTGATTCTTGATTCAATTCCAGTGTGTTCTCACCACAGCCTTGGCTCCAGTGACTGAGAAGTTTCTTCAAAGCCCCTTAAGAATAGAAAGCTAAAAATAGTTTCACAGTCAGATGATCTTAAAGGTACTGTTAACCCTTTGCCTTCCTGGGCTGGAAGCTTTGTAAAAATAAGACACAGTCATTTTCAAGAGGTGCATGCAGCTGTCGCCTTTGAGTAGGATGGTCCCAGAAGGACAACTAAGTAGTTCTTGGTCTTCTCCAACTCAGGAAGTGAATTCTGTCAGCAGAGCCCTTCTCTCACGTGGCAAGAAGATCATAACAATTGCTTGAGAAACCACTGCTATGCCTGTATGTTTAATCTCTCTACAGAATCAGCAGCCCACCCCACAGGAGCTTTTCCTAGCTTCTCCAGTTGTGCTGTTATGATTAGTATATACCATTTCTAGAAGATACAGATGAGTTTCTTATACTCTGGAATCACTCTTGGGCTGATTACATAATCATGCTGGTTACTTGTGTTTTGTTGGTTTTTATTTTGGAAGAATTATTCTGCAGGGTAGGACTGAATTTGAAACGGAAGGGCAGACCACCTAATCTTAGTTTGCTCTCCAGTAACATCCCAAGTGCCATGGCTTTCAACAATGTGTAAGATGACAGAACTGTTTTACCCACCTGCTTAAGGAGAGGGGAAGAGAGGGTAGAGCAACTTTCAGCTAAAATTAACTTATAAATTACAGTGGGAAAGAGTGTCTGAGAAAAAAAAAAAAAGAATGATTCTGAGAAGCAAGTGAAGTGACATTTATTGTATGCATAAAGTCCAATTCAAAGTAATTGTAGCATAGAGACAATTCATTGCAAAGTAATGTAAATGAGTCGTGCTCCCGGCACCATCCCTTGTGATGTGTTCGGAAAAGAAGTGGAGAAGAGAATGTAATATAAAGCATGGGAAGTAGCACTTCTTTAATATGGATTTTTCTCTGGCCATCTGCTCATTTCTTTTCTCTTTTCTGCCTTGTGGTCTTTCCCTGTAGTGGTTACATTCTCTTTCCAATTCACATCAGACCAGATAGATATATCACATCTGATTTTAGATTGTTGATGGCCAAAGCTATTCTTTGCATTCAGCAGCACTGTGGAGCAAATCCCAAGGAGCTTCTCAGCATAGATGCTTACAAACCTGTCCATTTGGCTCTGTGAACCAATATTTTGATGACTAGTAACACAGAGCACCAAACATGGATGTAGCTGGAGTTGGAGCCAGCACAAAAACATTTTTTTTCCAAAGGGAACAGTGGGTCAGATTGCAACTTGACCTGCTGTTTCATGCTGATTTTCTCTACACAGGAAGTAAGGCTTTATCATTCCCACTGATTATTCAGCTGAGAATAAAGATGAGGCCCAGATCATGATTTCCTTGTCCTCATGAGACTGTCAACAGCATGCAAGCCAAGCACAGGCATAGGAGACTGCCATTCTTACTATAACTTGGTCATTTTGATGAGCTCTGTAGCTCTTTCTGTGCCACAAGTATGGTGAATAGAGTAAGGGAAGAGATAGCATGAGTAATCTTGACTTAAAACTAAAAAACTTGAGCCAGAAAGAAAGAATCTTACAATTTTTTTTCTCTTCTTTCTGTAGGTAGTGGACAAATAGAGCTTAGTTTTCTGTGGTTTTATGTGGGTTTTTTTTCCTTCTTCATAAAACTTCTTATCATAATAGCCCCAGTTTATAAGTGTGAATTTAATGATTCCAAGCTAATGCTTATTGGTTAGCAGGGTTCTAGCAAATGTTGCACCTGACATCTGTCTGCTTGTTCTTCAGTGGGAGAACTAATTTTGATGTCTTTTTGCTGCCTACCTAGTGCTTTTCAGAGAACTAAAGGGGAGATCCAGAGCTAGGAACTATACAGATTATTCACACATGTATGCATTTCCCCAAGAATACAGCTTTTGAGTCACCATGGGAAGAGAAGATGAGGGAAATTCACTATTAAAAATTCCAAAATCACTTGCTACGCAATCTGAATTCTCTATTATTTGTCATTTTGCACAGGAAAAAAAAATGCAGCATTTAATATACTTGATGCTTAGATTATAAAGTTGCCTTAGAAATTCAACATATTGATGGCTTTGTTGGGAGTGGTTGGTTGAGGATAAAGGAAACCATAACTTCATCCCACCTTAACTTTCCATCTCATAGTGAAAAGGCAAAACCTTTGACTAAGTGAGTGGTTTCTAAGTAATAGCTCTGGATGAATGTGTGAGGAGCGGGAGCACAGCATGCTCTGCACTAAGATGGGCTTCCCTACTCCCTTCCTTGTCAGCAAAGAGTCTTTGATGCTTGCCTGTCTATATCTTACTTTTTCTCTTTCAGGAACTCGATTATCAGAAGAGACGCATGTGGGAATCAGGGGACAGGTTTGTTCCCGTTATGAGCGATTTCATCACTGTGGCCAGTTTTAGCTTCTCGGAGTTAGAAGACCTTCTCAATGAGGCTAGAGACAAGGTAAGAATACTTTCTGAAGTGTCTAGGGTTTTTCACTGTCTCAGTCAAAAGCCTGATCAAAACAGAAGCAGTAATGCTAGATGCTGAGACTGTAGTGAAAACTGTAATAGACACTGAAAATGGTTTAGGTTGAGCTTCTTACTTTTCCTAATCTAGTATGTAGCCATTTAGAATAAATTTTAGGTTTAAAAGAATGCTCTTGCCCACTTCTTGCCAATCTTTCTTAGTATTATCCATGTGTGCCGTAGAATTGCGATGGCAACATAGAATTGCGATGGCAACATGGTATCACACCATGTGGTTGTGTTGAAGGGACTGCTTTTGAGAAGTCTCTCAAAAAGAGTTCCTTTAGTGATAGTGACTTCATAACTTTTACCATAACTTTTACCACCTTCTTTTGACTTCATCCCACTGTGCTTATTCAGCTGGGGACATTTGTGTTTAATTTTCTTAAAAAATACACCTCTGGGTAGTTTGGTAACCCTGAATACCTGATCTTTTCCATGTATACTTCTCTTGTTACTTCCTGTATTTCATTGCAAGGATAGAAATCCCAAACATGCATGGTTTGTCTGACATTATTGGTTCCTTCTTATACAGTCAGCACCATGTGCATGTTACTTTTCAGGTGCTGCTCTGATCATTTTGTCCTTTCACTGTCTGCATCTCCACTACCAGATTTGCACAACTAAAGAGGTGCTTGTTCTTTGCTGATGATTGGAGTCTGGCACTAACACCTCTGTCTCTCAGCTGAATGAGAGAATTTATATGAAAAGATCATAAGCATATGAAAGTCTTTAGAGAAGAGCAAGTTCTAAAGTAAATGATAAGTAACGGCAAATCTGCCCTTCTTGGCTGGAATGTTAAAAGTGCTTTTGGCTTTATGAAGCAAACATGTTATTTGGTTTGCATTGAATTGTTTCCACAGCAGGTGTCAGTCCTTGTATCGTTAAGGGACCTATTGCATTATTAACAAAACCTGTGTTGTGCCAATGGATTGGTAAGCCTTAAATTTTGAAGGATAGGCAGAACAGAGGCTGAGGATCCGAACAGTAAGACTCCTCGCTTATCCAGTCTCTCTGCAGTAATGTCATTCTGCATTTCCTTGCTATGGAGATAATGTTGGTAATATGGACTTGCACAAAACAAATATTTTATATTCTGTATCTTCACAAAATTTACTGAGAAAAGCTCAGTTTTCTTTAGTTTGGGGGCTTCTGTTTTATGACTAGATAAATATTTCAACTTCATTATAGTTACGTGCACATTTCTGAAAGTGAATTCACTCTGTCTTTGGTTTAGACTACCTGCTTTTGGTTTAGTATTAAGATGGTGGTGGTCCTTTCTTTTGGCACTAGGACAAAAGTCCAATGCAGATTCTTTACAAGGTCAGTCAGGGGTTAAAAACCAGAAAGTGGTACATGTCCAGCCCAGCAATGCAACTTTTCTTGATCAGGCAGTTGCAGGAAAAATTTCATTCTTTTGCTTTAATAATAACCGAGAATCTCCTTACAGACAGACCAATATGTCTGGAAGTTGCTGCACGCTTTTTTAGACATAGCCAACATAAAGCACTCAACATAAAGAGACTTTTTATTTTAATGACTATAACATGCTTAGGAAACGTTTCTTTACCTTCTCCTCACACACCCTTACTATGTTTGAACACATGCCATTCCAGCTTCTGCTCAACCTATGGCTTTGGTTCTTCCACTGGCAAAAAAGTGTCTTCCACTGGCTGCTTTTGGGCTTCTAAAAGGGGTCTGTCTGTCCTTACAAGTGCTCCAATACTGAGCTATTTCTCATGTTTGCCTCATTGTTTTTCCCTTTTCTTCTTCCTCTTTTTCCTCTTTTATTTTTTTCTTAAAAAAAAAAGCTGAAAATTTTCAACAAACCAGATGTGCTTTGCAAAGCCTACAACATCCTCCAGCCTCAGTGGGCTCTCTGTGCTTGTTGAATCACGAGCTCTTCCTTACTATGGAAACCTACTATAACCCCAAATTAAAGGGAGGGACCAAGACAGCAGATTATCCTGTACTTTTTTTTTATTTCTCAAAGCAAGTTGAAAAAAAAGGTAGTGAAAGAGGGAGGACTTTGAAAAATATCCTAATGAGCCCAGGAAGAATTGGTCTGGTTCATAGTTTTGTTAATAATAATGAAGCTCTAGTTTTAACAGCTGGAGTTGGATATCATTCTAAATATAGATGTGGATAATTGATTGCCAGGAGGTAATCAGAGCCATGTTTCCTCAGCTGGGATTTAAAACAATACAACTTATCTTTTCAAACCTGGGAATTTTTTTATTTTTTAAAATGCCTTTAGTATTAACAAAAGGCATTTCTTCATTCCTTTTATTTATGGAAACAATCCATTACAAACGTGTGATGCTGACCTGACATTTTTCACAATCCCATGCAGTACTTTTTTTGGCCTTTTTGCTTAAACCAGGACCATTTACAGTTAGTGACCATGGGGAGGAATTGGTATTTTAAACTGAAAGGGCCACATTGTCAGATGCAGGCATCCATGTTTGCAGAGGAAGCCTTGTAACTATACTTATCTTCATGCAGCAAACAGATGGCTTGGTTAAGAACTGATTGAAAACTTAGACTGACTCTTTAAACAGGCTCCCTAGTACAGCTGGTTCTTGTTCTTCTTGTGTTTTTCTCACTTTCAATGCCACTTTATACGGGAATATATAGATTAGATCAAGGGATAATGTTTTCTGCCATTTCCCATAAACTGGAAGGTGGGGCAGGAGAAAGAGAAATTCTGCCCTAGAATCCTTCATTAGTTGTTACATGGTTGAATAGATGACAAAAAGCTTTTTTTTTTTTACATCAGAAAGAACAAAATGGGGTTGAATTTTGTCTGTGAACATTTTTCCCTGTGTTTCCTGTGGGGAAATAATGAAAATGCCCAGGCAGAGGAACAGTGACCTCCCATGGTATGAATTTCATTTTCCTATTTGAACAAGGTAACATTTGCTCTATATGAAGTTTTACAATGTACTTAAATGCTGAGAGGTATGAACTTAGATTGCTAGACTGCTTCGTAGCTGTTCTACTTTGTGCTTGGTTTATAACAAACTTGTTTTTAAGAAATTTTGGATATTCCTAGAACAAAGTCTGCTCAATCAGGCATTGCCACTCCTGTGATCATAGAATCATAGAATGGTTTTGGCTGGAAGGTACCTTCCAAGTTCCTTCTGGATCTAGTTCCAACCCCCCTGCCATGGACAGGGAACTTTCCACTAGACCAGGTTGCTCAGAGCCACATACAACCTGGCCTTAAACACTAAGCCTCTCTATAGAGGCACAACAGAGGCCACTGCCTGGGCAAGACTGACGAGGTGGGTAGGAAAAGTGTCCATCCCCAGTCTTTCTCATGACAGCTCCTCTCAAACAGAGTGTTCATCATCATGGAGAAAGGAGTTCAGACTCTGCACATGCATTTAATAAGCTTAGCACATATAGTAATTGTTTTGAAGAACAGAAAGGCAATGAAAGCCAAAATCCATTTAAGAAACTAGTAATTAATGGCAGAATGCTGTAAAGCACACAGAAATACTGTACTCCAAGTCCCAGTTACAGGCTGTGCACTTCAGTCATTCATTTTGGGGGATTGGTATTTTCTGTCAGCCACTGGGGCTAATGAATAAGGAATGGATCAGGATGGAGACTGAGGAAGTCAAGACAATGTACATTACAAAGGGCATGAGCTGGCACCACAGTCGGCTATCAGGAACAGCCTTTTGTTAAATGAATTACGAGCTATGCCTGGTAACTTAGAACTGCAGATGCTTCAGGCCAAGTCGGCATCTAACATATCAGAAATGTTTATAGTGCCTGTATCTCGATTTTGGGGCTGCCAGAGTCATTGCTGAACTCCTGGGAGAATTCTTTAAGAGCATGTAGGCACAAGGAGTGCTGAGCCCAGCCCTGCCTGAAATTGGCTGGGCTCTTTCCATTGACTACTCTGAATCTGTTCCATAAAGAAACAGACATTTATTTGAACTACCCCACTATAGGATTGGAGTCTTCATAACAGCAAGCACAAGATTACTTCTCTGGGGAAAACAATTCATGTTGCATGGCTACATGGTATAATTCATCATACATTGGCTCCTCTGGCAATAGCAGACAGCACAGACAGTTGGAAATTTTTATCATGGCTGTTTTTCCTCCTCCTCATAGAGGCCTGTTCCTGCCATTTCTAGAGCTTGCCACTGTTTAACATTTCGTTGGCAAGCACAGCAGCGAGCGTGTGTGCTGCTGTCCCGTTTTCCCTCTCCCTGCTAAAATGGCTTTTAAAAATAAACAACTGTCTAAACGATTTGCTTTGGCAAGAGGATGAATTCAGTGGAAAGTTTGGCAGAGGAAGCATAGCTGGCACTGAGCTTGTGGACCTGTTGTATCATGGAGCATGGAGGCCCTTATGGTGTGGAAATTAATGTTTTAATGAAAAGAAAAAAAATACATACAGTCCTGTATTACAGTGGAAAACCTGCTGAAACAGTTTTCCATCTCGCTTTTGCCCATGTCATCTGTCCCCAGATGACTTTAGGAACAATCGAGTTTCAGCCCTTGTTCCGCACTATTACAGTACGTCACAAAATTCTGGGAAGCATTTCGCATGCATGAGGTCTTAGCTACAGATTTCACAGTTGTGGCAAGAGCAGGTACTGCTTGGCAGGGAATCTGCCCATGGAGCAGTGCAGTGGTTAGTACAGGGTGACACACATCCTGTGGCAGAGAGCAGAAGAGAGGGCTGGAGTCCAGAGCACCTAGGTCTGTGCTCCCTGCCTCTTACGCTCTGAGTGAAGCATGCAGTGTGGTTTTAGCCACTGTGAGGAGGTAGGAGCCTGGGCTTCATAGCAGGGTTGGGAAGGCTGCCTCCAGCAGCTTGCTGACCTTCATCGAGGCACTAGTGCTTTAAAAAAGCACACATGATAGCAGGACCAGAGCTATGGGGAAACAGAAGTAATAAAAAAGAGGGGTCTGTTGCAATTTAAACAGTGAAAATACAGTGAGGGTCTGTTTACAGTAGTGCACTGAGTTGATGCAGTGCCCTACAGATGTGAGCAACTGATATTTTTTGCTGTTTCTTATGCCACATTAGTGGGCAACACTTGCCTTTCTGTAACAAATGGAGAAACGAAGACTTAAGAGAGGGAGCCTGAGTTCCCAAGCCACATTATGTGCAGAGCTGGCAGCAGAAGCTGGAACTCCTGACTTGCCTTCCTCTGCTCAGTCAACATTTTTTTCCAGAGAGGGTAGAGAAAGAAGGAAAATGTTTACTTCAGTGAAGTGCAGATTTCTCTTTTGTAGTTATTTTAGTACATCTAGTGCTCAGAGTCTTGCTTTTCATCTTTCCCTGCTTTACTGTAAATGATTGTGAGCTAGTAAGCCATTTTTACAGGGCACCAAAGACAGGCTGTTCTCAGCCTCTGATTTGCTGCTGCTTAGAGACCACAACACCTTGCACTCATGAGTGTCTTTGGAAGGGTCCCAGGCTGCTGGGGCTTTCCAGCACAGCAACACTTGCTCCTTTGAGTAGCAGTGGGGAGGCAGTGGCAAAAGCCCCTCTGCCAGTGTGAGGAGCTGGTGTTGGTAGGTGGGTGACAGGCCATGTGCAGAACATTTGCAGGCAACACCTCCCTCTAATGGAGAATTCCATATGTGGAGGATCCAAGAGCCCCAGGCAAGGACCCCCTCCTTTTCAACCCCCAGCCTCCCTAAGAGTCCAGGAAATCCCTGTGGGCATTCTTGGGCTCAAACCAGCTCAGTTTCTGCGTGCCCCCTCATTCACATTGGCTGTACACAGGAGGGATGCAGGGCATGGAGGCAGTGCATCACTAGGTACAACAACCATCTCCTGTGGGCTGCTCCTGAGCTCCACTTCACAGGAGGTTGACAAGTCTTCCTTCTGGCTGGCAGCTCTACTTGCTGCTCTTAATTTGCACCTTATCTTCAGTTGTCACAGGAGTTAACCACAAGTGGGAAGAGATTCGAGGTAGCACATCTCCTGTGAGCAATGCGCTTCAAGCGCTCTATGTGTTCAAGGTGGCAATGCCTGTGCTGAAGTCTTTCTCTTGCACTCCTGCTTCTCTGGCTCATTGGCACGCTGAGGCAGGCATGCCAAGAATATGTAGAACATGGAGGTGATTTATCTCCTCCTGTGGTATTGACAGCCTGTATTTTCTCTACTGAACAGCTGGTGTTGGTTGATTTGGATTACTGTGAGACCACTGCACTTTACTAATATTCAAGCAGATATGTGTATGTTATATACAGAGAAAATACATATATACAGATGGGGAAGGAGAGAGGGAGTAGGTGTACATACTTGTGTGTGTGTGTCTTCAGAGGTTGCAGAGAAAAGGAGTTAAACCAGAGAAGTAATCTATTGCTGTTTCCATACTCTGAAGTCCCTCCCTGACATTGCTGCTATAGTGCTTCCTTCAGCTCCTGACATGTTTGGTAGCTCAAAGCAACTTGCATTTCTTCCAACACTTTCTTTTTTTTTCCTCCCAGATACTTTGAGTTTCTTTGTTTGTTTCTGGCTGAGAATGAAGCCTTTTTAAAGAAAAAAGAATCTATTGCTTCAAACTGCTTTGTGGGCCTGGCAGGGAAAGCAAAATGTCGAATCAGGCTGAGCCAGAAGGAAGCTGCTTTCCCTGGAGATTTGTTCCCCCTGCAGTTGACTGGGAGACATTTTTTATGCTTTACCTGGTGCCAGAGGGGTTCCTAAGACCTGCTTTCAAGCTCATTTTGTGCTTGGGATTGGAGCCTGAACTGTTCTTACTGTCTTTTCCATTCTATAAGATCACCCACCTAAGGAAAGGGAAGCTGGGCTGTGTTAGCATGAGCTGAGTACACACACAAGAGAGTTTGAAGGCAGTCTATAGCTTGGGAGAGTCTGGGTTTGGTAAACGTTGAGGTCTGTAAGGATGCTCTGCTGCTCAGTGTGGGTGTATGACATGCAGGCAGGGAATGCCAGGGGAGCTGTGTACCAGGGCAGCAGTGCCATGGAGGAAGCGTTGCTGGTGCTGCCTGTTGTGATACAAAAGTGTGTGAAAGAAGCTGTTTGGACAATGAAGCTTTTAGATGTGTACAGTTATATAGGACTTTGGACATATGTGAACATGCTGTCGATAGACTATATGTGCATGTATTTGAGTGCATTTTGGTGAGTAGAAGGGCGTGCTTGTGAGTGTGAGAGAGCAAAGAAGAGAGTACAACTACTGCAAGACTGATGTCCAAGAGCCAGGGGATGCTGTGAATTTACCATATCCCAATCAGGACAGCTCTGTGACTGAAGTCCTGCCAGTTGGCTGCCTTCACATGTGTTCTGCAGCCTCAACATTTGTCTTTTAAAATAAAAGCCATTTGTGATGTATTCATGCTCTTTTTAGTCTGCCTGGGAGCCCTGGCTGCTTTCCTTGACCCACTCTCATGCCATGTCTGTCCATAGTCTCCTCTCTCCCAGGCAACACCCTGACTCAGACAGGGTGGTGGATGACACAGCAAAAGGCTCCTGAGAGGACATAATGTAATGTTACTGCAAAAATACCTCTAACTGCAGTCATTCAAAAAGTAATTTGAGGGGAATGTGAAAGGGGAAAGGATGGGCTAAAACTATTTATTTGGTAGTCAGGATGGGCTATAACTACTTGTTTCCCCACTAGCTCACTGTCTTCCATGCCCCTGCTGTCCCACAGCTGCAGCTGAGATGTGGCTAGGCAATCAACTTCTGAACTTACTCCGTCACCCTCAGCCACTGAATATAGTTTTTTTTGTATAAGTGGACAGAATAAGTGGACAGCTAGTGCTCTCCAGCACCATTGGCCCAGGTTGCCTAAAGGATATCCAGGAATGCAGATTCTTCAGGGACACAGGCACCTGCCTTAAGGGAGGGCACTTCTGTTGATGGGGGGGGGTGAGCAAGTTTCTGCTCTCACTGCATGAGTGGTAAGAGGGTATTGAATTATATGTGTGGTTACTCATAAGCTTTCCTCGCTGTCTTCACCAAACTGCTTGCCTAATTATTGTTCTTGTGTTTTCTGCCCCCTTGACAGTATGCCAAGGCACTGAAGCATTTTGGAGAGAGTGAGGGCAAGATGCAGCCAGATGAATTTTTTGGCATCTTCGACACTTTCTTACAGTCATTTGCAGAGGCCAAGCAAGATCTGGAGAATATGAGGAAGAAAAAGGAAGAAGAGGAGCGCAGGGCACGTATGGAGGCCATGGTGAGGACCTGTGCACAGGAAGGCTTTTACTTCCATCGCCTTTTCATGTCTCAAGTGAGAAAGGTTAAGGAAGCCAGTTCTAATGCTCATGTCCTGGCACTGTTTTATGTCCCCCTCCATGCCACCTCTCTTTGGCATCATTCCTTTCTCAAATGATGTCATCTTTTCCTGCTGGCTATCCTGCCAGCTTTCAAGGCCTGTTTGGCTCCTACATTACTCTTTTGGATTCAGATACCAAATCTAGCCCTGCCTGTTCTGGCCCAGCACTTTGCAGGATGGTGCTGCCCCTGCCCAGTGCCAGACTACCCTGATTTCACACTGCAGGCTCTGTGCAAAAGCTCTGGGAGCCTTATCCCCCTTGGTCCTGCCAGCTGGTCAGCTTCCACTCAGACTTCGTCATCACCTGCTGCATGCCTGTCACCTGACAGTGCACAGTGACACAGGAAATGCCCTGGCACCTGCTACAGCCCACACTGTCAGTGTTTCTGGCCAGTCCTAGTGCCTTGATTACTGGGGCTGTCTCTGTCCTTGACATGGTGAGAGGGATTTTGTGCACTGCTGATTTTGCTCCTGGAAGACAGTTGTATGCCCCAGGGATTCATGTGAATGAGCTTCTGCCTACAAACTCAGCCTTTCCGGAGGCCTGAGAACAGTTCAGCTGTCCCCTGCCTCCTTCCCCCCTGCTGTGGCCTCACTGTGGGGAAGTGCTGCTTTAAATGCTTGCTGTGCCAGAAGCACTGGTTTGTATCCTTTATAAGAGGAGAGAGGTAAAACTCTGGGATGCCAGCAGGCTTACTGTTGGACAAAGGGCCAGGACATCCAGTCCTAAGATAGGACTTACATTTAAGCTTCCTTTAATGGCTGGGCTTGATCTTAATAGTTCTTTCCCAGCCTTGTTGATTCTATAATTCCTCTCAGCCAGCCTGGAAAGTGCAGGAGCCTGCTGTTAAAGTCCTTGGATGGTTTTATAGTCCTAATACACCATGAGAGAGGTTGCAGTTTGCTTATGGAAAGAGTCTTCCTGCAACATGCAGGAGCGAGTGACCTGCTTCCTGACAGCTGCATCCATCCCTTGTCATTTCCACTAATCTTGGAGATGAGCAGTGGAGGGGAAAATGAGCTCCCTGGAGCTACCCAAGGGAGATCAAGGGCATCATGTTGACAGCTGGACCTATCCAATGATTTGTAAAGTCTACAGTCCTGTTTCAGTGCTGTTTGTATTTATAAGCTATTTCTCCTTCCAGAGTTGAGACAATGTGCCTTCCTTTTCCCATCACTGCAACACACAGCCTCCATCCAAACATGAACTGTTTGGTGGATAGGGATTATGTTCATGTTTTGATACCTCACACGATTTTCATTCTCCAGGATGTTTACCTTGTGGTTTTCTGGGGTTTTTCCTTTCTTCTTTTCCTCCTTCTGTGGGACTGCAGCCTTTCTGCCTGTCAGTGTAGCTAGCTATGCCCCAAGTGCAAAGCTGTTTCACTATACTAGTGATTGTGGTTTGTACAGACACATTCAAACTAACTTTAAGCTCACTAGGTTAGGTATTGTCAGCACAGTGGTGCCGCCACACTAAGGTCACTACAAGCCTGGCCCCAGAAGCTGCGTAATTACTCATGCCAGCACCACTTGTAGAGTGTCATTTGTCACAACTACTTTGGCTGGCACTATCTTACTGTAAAATTAGTGCAAAACAGCAGCAGTATGCACATCCCATGTGTTCTTTTTGCTCCGGGTAACACTTTGTGAGGCAAACATACAATGCTACTCATTCCTCATCTCTCCTGCTCTTTGCTTATCTGTGCAGAAGAAGGGAAACCCAGCATAGTTGCCTGTTACTCTGGCACAGGTGATGCCCTTGTGGATGATCTGGCATCTTGGTTAGCTAATCCTAAAGCTCTGTGTCTTTCTCCACAGCTAAAAGAGCAAAGGGAAAAAGAGAAGCGACAAAAGAAAGCAAAAGCTGGAAGCATCTCTGAAGAGAGTGGGGAGTTTGATGACCTGGTGTCAGCATTAAGGTCTGGTGAAGTCTTTGACAAAGACTTATCCAAGCTCAAGCGTAACCGCAAGCGCTCGGGGAACCAAGGCTTAGAGACAAGCCGGGAGCGGGTGGTGACAAAGCTAAATTATTAATTACAAGAGGAAGAAAAAAATAATGAACCAGAAGAAGGTGATGAAAAAGTGCAAAACAAGGAAGATGAATGTGTGCGATGGTGCCTGACTGACAGCTGCCCCAAAGGATTTCTTTGGCTAGAGATGTTACCTTTCCATGATCAGCTTTTCTCTCATCCATCTTCCATGCTCCTATTTTGAACCATTATGAAAGTGCCTCTGCGGACCCAGCCGGGCCTGTGACTGGGCCATGCAGAGCTGACAGATTTGCTTCTGGGAGTTTATTGTGTCATCAGAGGCCTCGTGGTGATGACACAAAATACTTGGGCCTTGCAGACTGCCTCACAGCTGGAGAAAGATAACTTTCTGTGTGCCAAAGTGAAAACTAGTCACCATCTCCATCTTGCTGATAACAAGCAAGACTAATTTCAGAGCAGCTCTATAAACACCTGTCACATCTTCAAGATCTAGACTGGCCTCCAGGGGCTTATCAAAATGTGGTTCTCAATGTTTCCAATTCCTTTCCAGAATTGGATTTTATAAGCCATTGATTAGTACAGGAAAAAATGCTTTTGATCTCATGTTCTGTATAGTATTTTTGTGTGGCCTACACTGTCCAAGGCAAGTGATGCTCAGAAGGAAGTAATCAAGTTCTGGAAGAGGTTGAAATTCAAGACTCAGGATCAACATAAAATGCTTTGCAAAAGTCTTTTGGATTCTGATTTTCTAGAAGCAGTTTTCTGGAATTTATTGATGGTTGAGCCTTGAAGCTATGAAATGCAAACATAGGAAAGAAGCTGTGGCTTCTCTTTAGAAAACTAAGCCACTGCCAGGTTGCGATTACAGGTAGATGACTGTGGAGCCTGTTGTCATTGCTGGAGGGTGGGAGGAAAACAGCAGAACATTTCTTACCTGTTTGTGCAAGATTTCTTAGTGCAGCCCAATGGAAATCAGGAGCTCCGTAGTATCATCCATAGGTCACAAGCAGCAAAAAGCAGTCACTGGCTGCAAGAAATGAGATTTCCACTTGATGTTAGCTGTAATTCCTGTTGACATGAACTCGTCTTTCTGTCTAACAGGCTGACCTTCACTGCACACACCCACTCCCACCTAAAGAGAATCACATAACTCAGTAAGTTATGAATGGTGTCAAAGGAGAGCCCACAGCCTGATTTATTTTGAATAAATCACTTGGAATGAATCAACAGAAGGTCCCATAATGAAAACTGAGACTTTTTCCAGGAACACATAGAATTGTGTATGCCAAGCAGGCTTTGGAGATGGGTTTTCATAAACAAAGAACAAATCTGTATTTAAGCTACATGTATGAAGCACACAGTTGAAAGCAAAGAACACTAAGAGGCATGAATTCTGAATTCTGTGTGACTACGGCTCTAGGAAAAGGATTGGACTGTGTGGGCTGTTGTGGACTGCTTTTTGTATAAAAAAAAAAATCTTGTCTTCCTTTTAATTATTTTCCCTGGAGAAAGAAGAGAGTCAAAAAAAAAAAAAAAAAGAAATTGTGATGGATTCTTCCTCATAGACAGGAAGAAAAGAGAGAACATTTGAGAAGAGGGACCCACCATCTACAAACTTTGCATCAATAGTCAACAGCACAAAATGCCAAGGAATCCCAGGGAAGTGAAAAAAAGCTCTATTTGTGATTTTAGTCATTTGGTTTGATTTTTCTCTGAATGTCACTTAACCTCAGGCCCTGCACTGAGTCTGCAGAACAGAACTTCCTCTGCCATGCACGCTGCCTGATCAGTATTACACACTACCAATATTGGAGAAGCAAACTGTGGTGGTTTTCTGAACACTTTGCGAGTAAAATAATTATGTAAACTACAGAAAGAAGAAGAAGAAAAAAAAAGTCAGAATTGTTAAACTCTAATGTTTCATTGTTTACTGAATTTTGAGTCTTCCACCCCAGAATTTCCCTATTTACAACATTCCAGACTGCCGCGCCTCTGTATAATACTCATCGTAAAGAGCTGGTATCTTACAAGAGCTGGGTGCATTCTCCTCCCTTACTATCCCACTCCCCTCCTGGGATTAGCTATTAACAGCAATGCCCATTGCAGCGGACACAAGCACCTTGTAGAAGAAATACTGTATTTCATAAAGGTTTTGAAAGTTTAAGAAACACATTCACTTTTTAAAGCATTTTTATTTTAAATTACAAAATGGATTTTTAGAAATGTCTCTTGTAAATTATATTAATAAGCTCCTTGCTGCTCCCTGAAGTAGACATGCTATATCCCAGCCCTTTTTGTTTGTCTTGTTTTAAAGCATGCCATATAACCTATGCCACATAAGCCATATGAGAGGTGGTAATATGTGCCAGATTGGTATACAGTTGAGTTTAGATTTGGATAATCCCTGAATTCCAAAGCTTATACTTTTAAGGATTAGAACATTGTAGGTTTTTTGCTGTCTTTGTTCTTCCTGGGTTTAGGACTCGCCCAGAAATTCAGGTGTAGTGCCAAGGTCAGCCCTGGTGCAAGATGATGTGATTCATGGTTCTGTCCAATTTACAACTGCTTGCTGCTCACCAGGTACTTGTTTGGTAAGGCAGACTCTCAGCATGGCAGTGCTGTCAAAGAACACCTCAGGACAAAAACCTTAACTATAAATACAGCATTATCCCCACCTCAGTATTTGTTAAATCAGGTTTATGCTGTGCTTTTTGAAACTGAAGTCACTTTGCCAGGCCACAGATGTAGCAAATACAGAGAGAACGATAAGCCCTCTGTCCATTTGTGTACACAGTTCAACTCTGTGTTGATTTCAAGAGATCCTGTATGATGGTACTCAGTGCTCCAGCCCTACTGACAGAGTCAAAGGAAGCTGCTGTAGTTTTGTCACCTCCTTAACTCATATGGAAATAATAAGATTGTGCAACTCCTGTAAATCAGTTGTGGGATATATATGGGGACAGACAGAAAGCTCAGAGTCATGCCCCCTGATTCATTACAGCTCAACTTTCTCAGCACCCCAGTGCCCCAGACTCCAGTTTTGAATCTGTGGTGGTGGCTGAAGGCTTTGTTCAGTGTGTTGGGAAGTCTTCCCCCTGGCTCTTGGCTCTATGGTCAATGTTCATAAAGAAGGTTGTGAAAAAGCTCAGTTACACACTGAGGCAAGCAGTGATTTCATACAAGCGGTGACAAGTGGAGAGGCCCATTAATAGGCCTACTGTATGAGATGAGGTTAGCCGCACAGATGATAAGGAAAAAATTGGACCTGTTCTAGGGCCTGGTGTCACATTCCTGCTGAAGCCAAGTGTGTCCTTGCTTCTCATCTTTTGGGTACAGCGAGTGCATCTACACTGTTCTTCATCAGCAGTTGCAGTACAGTTGCTGAGTGCTGAAAGAGAAAGAAAAATCTTATTTTCTTGTCCTGTACTGCTAGCAGAGCCAGAGCAGGTATAGCAAGCAGTCATGACTTTGTATAACATAGAGGTGTAATCTCTTCACTGCACTGAGAGCAGGAGAAAAGCTAGGGTCTGCTGTTGTACTTACATCTGTGCCTAGCACCAGCATTTTAAGTTAAATCACTCTGCCTTTGGAAATAAGTGGAGGAGGAGGAGATCAGAGAAAAAAGGGTGTAACTGAGGGCTTGTTCTGCTTCCTGCAGAAATGTAGTTATTGCTAACTTTATGATGAAGTTTTTCACACATTGAAAAGGAGGTACTTTCTAACTTTCCAGACTTTGACCCTAGAGGTCTAGTGCTCATTTACTTGCCTCTGTGTCTCTGCATTGTTCTTAAGCAGGTTGCATTAGGATGATCCCAGAAAAGACTGAAGAACTCCCTCTTATTGCCTTTGGTCTGGGTCACTCAGTCGGTCTCTGGAAGTGCTACAAGGTAAAGTGACTTTAGGGCAGGCCCTTCCATGCCCTGCAGCACACCTATTGTCAGGGCACTGTTCCCCTACAACAGTAGAAATAGCACTAGTGTTCAGGGGTGAGAGACTCCCTGCTTAGGAGTCAGCCTGGGAGTCCTTCAGAAGCATTTCTGTAATGTGTTTACAATGTCTGAGGAAGGGAAAGGAATTGCAAAGGGCCCTGGTAGGAGACTGTGGAGCAGGTATTTCCATAATGATCAGCTCCATTGGCTGAATCTTTCCTCTTCTTTAGGAGAGCTCACAGTCTGAGCTGGGTTGCATGGGACAAGCTTGTGTCAGAAGTTTCCGTGAGGAGAAAGGAGATCAGTTGTACAGTTGATGATGTACATGATATATGCAGTTTTGTTTCTGGGTTGGTTGTTTTGGTTTTTTTGTTTGTTTGTTTGTTTGTGGCTTAAATGATTTAAATAAAAAAAAAAGGTTTTAGGAATCTCTAATGGGAACTTGTAAATCTGACACCTCTATTTATTTTGCCTCATTTTAGTTTGCTATGTTTGTATGTATACACCGCCTTACAGCAAAGACTATTGAGACCATGCCAGGGCATTACACCAGCTAGACAGCTGACTTGGCTATTGTGCAGCAAGCTGGGCTAGGCAAGGGGATACATGTGAGCAGTCTTGGTGTGGGAAGGGAGGGCAAGAAATAGCTTTCTTTTTGCTTTGGGCATAATCACTCTTCACCTGGTTCTTTCCATAATGCCAGAGAAACTTTAGTAGATGGGCAAAAGTGGTTCATGCCCTGTAACTTCTTACCAGAGTTAACATGCTGGTGAGACAAATCAGGACAGTTCTCCTTCCTTCACATGGGAGATTTCTGGTTTCTTGCAGTCCAGACAGGTAGCCTCCACTGGCTACCTTCATTTCTGTTATCAGAGATTGAAGAGGCCAATGTGGGTAACACAATTTGACCAACTG
This sequence comes from Pezoporus occidentalis, assembly GCF_034315485.1. Lineage (NCBI taxonomy): Eukaryota > Metazoa > Chordata > Aves > Psittaciformes > Psittacidae > Pezoporus > Pezoporus occidentalis. The sequence continues at coordinate 387,689 of NW_026913953.1, forward strand.
AAAATATAGAACTTATATATGTATAAATAAAAAGCTATCTACTGCTCTAAGTAGTAGGCGTGATGACCAGTATCCCCTGAAGCTGGCCAGATTTTGTTCACTGTGCCTGCTGAGAAGGATGCCGTTAGTCTAACATTATGTTTTGACACCTTGTTTCTTGAAGAGAGTCTGGATGCTTCCAAATCAGAGTCTTCTGTTCCAGGTGGTAATGTAGAATAGATCCACTGTAACCAGGACAAGTTGGTCTGGGTTTACACTAGCATAATTCAAAGAAGCATCTGGATCAAAACTTTCTTTCAAGCAATCCCATCAGTTTACAAGATGTCCCACAGAGCTCATGAAGGGCTTGGTCCTTTCAGCTGTCCATCACTAGGAGCTCTCACCCAAGTGATCTAGAAAAACCCCTATGATAAGCTATTCCCCACCACCACCTCCATACTTGCTCTTAAACAGGCTCTTTAAAAACCTTTGCAGTTTTTAGGAGAATTGTAAGGGGAAGACAGGCACCTGAGCAGCTCTGTGCTCAACACGTCCCTTCCAAACCATCCCCATCTTCAGTTTTCTCCCCCCCTGCAAGCCTGCTCACCTTGAAAATCACAGGTCACTTTGGAAGGTGCCCCTGCCCACCAAGCTAGAAAGTACAGTGCTGCTTACTGAAGTGGAAGGTCGTTCTGTGCTGCTGTAATGCCTTGGTGTATCCTCAGTTCTTAGTCAGTTTAAGACTATAAGTGAATTAAATGTACAAATCCTGTAGTGTCCTTTTTACCTGTATCTTTTTATAAGAATATACTGTAATACTAAAAAACAAAAGAAAAAAAAATTAAAGATATATTGCCCCCACTGCGTCTCAGTAGATTATTTTTTTGTTTTCTGTGCATTTTGCTGGAAAGACTTAAAGGTGAGCTGGAGTCTGGATGCACTTTTTTGCTAAACTATAGGTCTCTTTGGTAAAGAGCACACAGCTCCTTGGATGATACTGTCACTGCATAGCTGGTGAGGAACTTCACAGGTTGTTGTGGGGGAACAAGCAACATGTTGGAACACAAGCACATCCTCCCCACAATGGCGGGGAGGTAAATGGTAATGGTAAAAAGCTAACTGTGGAGCCTCCAGGTTACCAGGTATCCAAAGGTCCTCTTAAAAAGACTATAAAGCACTCCTTCATTGCTTTTTCGGAACAATGTAGGAGGTCATTTCCAGAAAAAAACAAAATTAAGACAGTCTTGCTATCTAAGGGTTTATAATCCACGTCTGGACCTAACTAGTCCAAGAGAGGAAGGGAGCGCATGGTTACAACACTGGCCATAAACTCACTTGCTGTCAGGATATTGCTCAATTAAGAGGTGACTCAAAGGAGGGGGGGGCAGGAGAGGTTTGCTTCAAAGGAAGGAGTTAAATAAGGCCAGCTGAAAAGAAGCCAAGAAAACCAGCATGAGGAATGAAGACTTCAGGGCTGTGGGAGGGATGACGTGAGAGAAGCTGGACACGGGGCAAGCAGGAGGCACACAAATGCTAGGGCTAATTTGTAGCTGAATCAAGGGATGTGCTGAGGAATTCCTTGCAGCTCAGGGGCAGAACCTTGTTTTCATCTTAGATGCAATGTATACAGCTGTTTCATTTACACATGGATCTCCCTGTCTCTGTTAATGGAAATAGCATGCTGACAAAATTCATCCTTAAGCCACAACTTCTCATGTTTACCTTCAGCCCATCAAAGGGCAATGTTTTAACTGTGAGCTCCTGAGAAGCTCATGCCTAGCTTACAGTGGGAGCCTTGCTGGCTGTGCAGTACATGCCTGCAGTACCTGGGTTCCCAGGAACCACAAAGCAGACCTCAGCAGGTTGGTTCTGGCTCTCAGGTGGGAAGGGCATTACAAACGAGCAGAAGTAATCAGGGGATAATTGCTTGCACAGACTGAGGACCAACAGGTGGCAGATGGGAGTCTTAAGTGCTGAGTGGGAAAATTCTTGGTTTATATTTGTTAAAAGGGCTCTTAGTTTCCCTTTGGTTCAGATTTCACTAAAAGTCTGGTCATGAGGTTGTTGCTTTACAGAGGCAAATGGATGTTTCTGAAATCCACTTGTGGAGAGGAGACCAAACCATCACTTTTCCTCTTTTTAGAGATGAAATGCAGTGGCATTTGAATTCTGTCTGCTCTGAACAACAAGAGAGGTGTCTTGCCTGACTTCTATCAAGATTTTTCTGTCTTTAATGTTCTGAGTGGGGCTGAAGCATGCAGCGAGGGAATAGTGTTCTGCCCTGTGTGGTGGGTCCAGCGCAGAAGCCTTTTTGCATCTTCCCACTTGGCATCTTCCCTGTGGTCGTTGTCACTGCTGGAGAGAAGCAAGGTAAGTACCTCATGGCTTTTTCTGAGCAAAAACTAGTGTTGGGGTTTAGCTGCTCTGAACGACTGGGATTGAGGAGGAGAGTAAGGGGAGCTCTTTGCTCTTGTTGGGAAGAGCTGAGCGTCTATTATTCATTGGGTTTTGCTTTCTTTAACCTTTGGCTTCTGCTTAAACAAAGATTACTTTTATCTCTGCCATAGCAGACATGGTGCTTTCTGGGAGAAATCTTCTTGGCCCTTTGGGGATTTCCACTTCTAGGTGTCCTGGTTTCAGCAGTAGCAGGCATTTTTCTCCTTCTTAGTAGCTGATGCAGTGCTGTAGCTGGGGACATTTACCCAGAAGGGCTAGATCACTGCTCAGGTTGGGCTGGATATCGTTTGGCGGGAGGTAAACGGTTGTATTCTCTCCCCTTGTTATTTCCCTTATCGTTCTTATTATTGGTGGTAGCAGCTGTGGTTTTGTGTTATACCTTAGTTACTGGACTGTTCTTATCTCAACCCGTGGGAGTTACATTCTTTCCATTCTCCTCCCCATTCCTCTGGGAGCAGGGGGAAGAAAGACAGGAGGGGGAGTGATAGAGCAGCTGTGTGGTTCTGATTTACAGGCTGGGCTTAAACCAGTTCTTTGCAGCACCCAACTGGGCGACAAAGGGTTGAGATAACGACAGATCTGACCAGAGTGTGTCTAATCCTATTTGTGATAAGAATTTATTGTTTCGGATTAGTAGTCACTTGTCACAATGCTGATTTATTGGCTCTCAGAGTTGTTGCTCTTGATCTCGGAGTTTCAGCATGTTGTACCTTACTTACAGCTATTTTAGTGTTTATCAGCTGAGGGGCCTGGGCTAAGGATCTTGTTTCACTGTACTCTATGGCAACGACTTGTAATACAATAGACTCATTGATCATGAAACTGATCTCTGGCTTGTGTTCCCAGTGTGGTCATCAACTCTATACTGTGGGAGGTATATAATGGAAGGGTTTAGCAATTACACATCTTTTTTCCCCTCCTCGGATTGTCAACCTATGAAGGAGACATTCCCAGCTCCCCCAACACACTATTTACAGCATTGTTTGAAAGTTCTGAAAGTTCTGAATGGCCTTTGGATACCCTTGAGACCTGCCGGCTGATTGTAATGGGGATCACCATGCTGGTACACATACAGAGTGTGTTTTTACCCACAACCATTTCTTCTGATCTGAAAAGTTAAGCAGAGTCGGGTTTGGGTCTTCTCTAGGGTTAGACAATGATGTAGGAGGACTAAGAGATTTTCCTCGAGGCTAGACAGCCATGAGTGGCAGGGTGTGTGGGATAGTATGGGCAAGTGTCTAGGCTAGTGGGCCCCTCCAGTGCTTTGGAACTTCACCACTGAACAAGTGCAAAATCCAGAAAAACTGGTAAAACACTTGAACGAGGTGTGTTGTCATCCTGGTCATACCAGAGAGGGACAAATCACGGCAACGTGCTGAGGCTTAGCCTGTGCTTACAGAGCCCTGTTCAACACTATCCAGCACCTTCCAAGGGAAAAAAGTATCTCTGGATCTGATGGCAAAGCAACAGACAACGCAGCTACCCCAGCTCCAAACACAGCAGCTACACCAACACCAGCGACAAGTACAGCAGCTACTCAGACTCTGACTACAACAGATAACACAGCTACTCCAACTCCACGTACAGCAACTACACCAACCCCAGGGACAAGTACAGCAGCTACTCAGACTCTGACTACAACAAATAACACAGCTACTCCAACTCCAAGTACAGCAGCTACACCAACCCCAGTGACAAGTACAGCAGCTACACAAATCCCGACAGCAACAGACAGCACAGCTGCTGGTGCTACTCAAACCCCAAGCACAGCGGCTGCAGCAACCCCGAGAACAGATACTGCAGCCACTCCAACCACAGTGATAATCACTGCAGCTGATCCCGAGGACCAGTCTGTGCCAATATCAGTTGCCCCTGTGTGCAAGGGGAAAAGCAAAAAAGAGGCACAAAAAGCAACCCATACAGTGAAGAAAGATGAAGAACCAATGCACTTACTACATGGGACAGCATCTGATCAAGAGCAATTATTACATTAATCAGAGAAAGAGGAAGAAGAGGTGACTTCTTGACCCGGGTCCTCAACCAAGCTACAGAATATGCAAAAAGTTTTTATCTGTCAACCAGGGGAGCACATCATCACCTGGATGCTCCGATGCTGGGACAATGGGGCTGAGAGTCACGAACTAGAAGGTAGGGAAGCTAAGCAGGTGGGATCACTTGCTAGGGAAGGGGGAATTGACAAAGCAATTGCAAAAGAGAAATGGTCCCTCAGCCTTTGGAAGTGGCTCTTGGCAGCTGTGAAAGAAAGGTTTCCATACAAGGACGATGTTAGGCCATGTGGACTACACTAGAGAAAGGCACCCAGTCTTGGGGGAATCAGCCATTGTAGAGATGATCTATCACAGGCAAGATGCCAGGGATGCACCCGCAGATCCAGATGAAGTCGAATGCACAAGACCCATGTGGTGGAAATTTACATGGAGCGCACCATCATCATATGCACACTCATTGGCAGCAATAACCTGGAATGACGTAGCACCACCACCACTGGATGAAATTATTTGTCAACTCTGACAGTTTGAAGATAGTCTCACCTTTTCCATCATTTCAGCTGTGGAAAAACTGTCCCAGGAGTTCAAACAATTGAGAGATGATCTGTCTGGTCTATCCAGCTCCCCACGTGTACCAACACGTCTCAGCTATTAACAAAAGGCATCCTATTGCTCGAGAGAGAAGATATAGGATGTATAAGGCCAACCTATGGTTTTACCTGTGGGATCACAGAGAAGACACAAAGAAGTGGGATGGAAAACCTACCTCAGCTCTGGAGGAACAGGTGTGTGAATTGAAGAGGAGAACAAAGGACAAGGATGATCATCCCATGAAAGCTACAGCTTCAGTCTCTGGTGAGCAGGTTCCCAGATGGAGTAGAAAAGCTGATTTTACTCCAGCTCCTGTGATAAAGAAGACTAATCCCTGTCTACAAGATGTAAGTGACCAATATTGTGATCACTGTTAGAGGGGCCCTGCCTTCAGCCAGGTGGAGGTAAGGGACAATCAGATTTACTGGACTGTGTGGATCAGATGGCCTGGCGCATCAGTCCCACAGAAGTATAAGGCTCTAGTAGATGCCAGTGCACAGTGTACCCTGATGCCATCAAGCTGTCAAGGGGTGGAATCCATTTCTATTTCTGGAGTGACAGGAGGATCCCAAAAGTTGACTGATCCGTAGACTGGAGAGCCAAGGAGTGACCAGTAGGACCCGTTCTCTGTTTAATAGCCTCATATGGCCAGTGCGAGAGTCTAACAGAGTGGAGACTAACAGTAGACTATCACGGCCTGAATGAAGTCACACCACCAGTGAGTGCTGCTGTACCGGACATGCTAGAACTTCAGTACGAACTGGAGTCAAAGGCAGCCAAGTGGGATGCCACAATTGATATTGACAGTGCATTTTTCTCAATTCCTTTGGCAGCAGAGTGCAAGTCACAGTTTGCTTTTATTTGGAGGGTCATCCAGTACACTTGGAACCAATTGCCCCGGGGGTGGAAACACAGCCCTACCACCTGCCATGGACTGATCCAGACTGCACTGGAACAGGGGCAAGCTCCAGAACACCTGCAATACATTGATGACATTATCGTGTGAGGCAATACAGCGGAAAAAGTCTTTGATAAAGCGAGGAAAATAATGCAAATCCTGCTAAAAGCCAGTTTTGCCATAAAACGGAGTAAGGTCAAGGGATCAACACAGGAGATTCAATTTTGGGGAATAAAATAGCAAGCGGGACGTTGCCAGATCCCCACAGATGTGACTGACAAGATAACAGCAATGTCTCCACCAACTAATAAGAAAGAAACACAAGCTTTCTTGGGTGCAGTGGGGTTCTGGAGAATGCACATCCCAAATTACAGTTCAATTGTAAGCCCTCTCTATCATGTGACCCGGAAGAAGCATGATTTCAAATGTGTCCCTGAGCAACAACAAGCCTTCCAACAAATTAAATGAGAGATAGTTCATGCAGTAGCCCTTGGACCAGTCTGGACCAGGCCAGATGTAAAAAATGTGCTCTACACCGCAACCAGGCAGAAAGCTCCAGGGGAGACTCGAGGTCGACCCCTCAGGTTTTGAAGCTGGGGATACAAAGGATCCATGGCCAGTTATACCCCAACTGAAAAAGAGGTACAGGCAGCCTATGAAGGGGTTTGAGCTGCTTCGGAAGTGATTGGCACTGAAGCACAGCTCCTCCTGGCACCCTTGTTGCCTGTGCTGAGATGGATGTTCAAAGGCGGGGTCTCTTCTACACATCATGCAACTGATGCTACATGGAGTAAATGAGCTGCACTAACTACACAATGAGCTCGAATAGGAAATCCCAGTCACCCAGGAATTCTAGAAGTCATCATGGACTGGCTAGAGGGCACATAAAGAATTTGCTGGGGAAGACAGTCTGGGTTATTCCTGCTTCAGGTAAAGGCAAACTCACTTGTGGGATTGCTTTTGCTCAGGGACCTGGATATACTTGGTGGGTAATGCGGGAAGATGGGGAAGTCACATGTGTACCTCAAGGGGATTTGATTTTAGGAGAAAACAGCCAATGAACTCAATTCTATGCTATTGCCTGCTATGCAGCACTTTTATAGCCCACCAACTAGATGTCTTCAGGTCACCAGCGACTGGCCTTGACTTCCCTTCGATCATCATCCCAACAAAGAATGACGAAACCAGAAGAGCTCAGCAGTGACCAGATGAGTTCCCCGGTGTCATCAGCAGGCAATGATCCAACACTGCACACGGCCTCTTCTGCTCTGGAAGACTGTTCCAAGAGATGGAGCCCGACAGCATGGACTGGATGAACTGAGTGGCTTTATAGAGATCGGTCCATGCACTAAGGAATGATATCTCTCTCTTTGTGTGTGTGTGTGTGTGTGTGTATATATATATATGCATATATATATATATATGAGACCAGAGTGATGGTATATTGAAAAATGTGGGATCTGAGCATGACGTGAATGGGGTTCAGCTGTAGCAGTCACTTTTCTCCTTCTTAGTAGCTGATGCAGTGCTGTGGTTTTGACTTTCAGCCTGGGAACAATGCTGATAACACCGATGTTTTAGTTGTTGCTAAGTAATGTTTACTCCAACCAAGGACTTTCTGAGTCTCATGCTCTGCCAGGAAGGAGGGGAAGCTGGGAGGAAGCAGAGACAGGACACCTGACCCAAACTAACCAAGGGGGTATTCCATACCACAGCACGTCATGCCCAGTATATAAACTGGGGGCAGTTACCCAGAAGGGCTAGGTCACTGCTCGGGTCGGGTTGGGTTGGGTATCATTCGGTGGGTGGTGAGTGGTTGTATTCTCTTCCCTTGTTGTTTCCCTTATCATCATTATTACTGGTGGTAGCAGTAGTGATTTGTGTTACACCTTAGTTACTGGACTGTTCTTATCTCAGCCCATGGAAGTTACATTCTTTTGATTCTCTTCCCCATCCTTCCGGATGTTTGTCTGATGTTTCTTTAGCTAATGGACTTCTTGCTGTTTTCTCTGAGACATAGTCACTGTTTATCTCTACACAGACTCATCAGGAGTAGGGTCTTTTTTTCTTCTTTTTTTCCCTCTTTTCCTTTTCCCCCTCTCCTTTTATTTTTTTCCTTCCCCTTTTTTCCTAACTCTCCCCCTCTGTCTTGGCACAGATTATCTAGGAGAGATGAGGGTATTGATGCCTGTGGAGCCACGTAATTCTGCTAAAATGTTGGATTTTATCCATTTTTGTAGATCTGGTCTGTATGAGCACCAGCCTGGCAGATTAGATTTTGATATATGATAGTGATGTAAAGATGCATTAAGAAAGCAAAATGCCCTGCTCATATGTGCCTTGTGAGGAAATAAAGCAGAGGAGGAATAAACCAGGGTATGGCATTAGTTTGGGGTGCTTGGTTTTAATCTTTTTGTTGTTTCCTGGCAAGGTATGTTTCTGCTGTTTTTTAAAATGCCTAAAGTGTCTTTGAAAGGAAATGCAACTAGGATTCTTCCAGAGGGTTAACCTTTGCTTTCTAAGGACAAGTATTAGTCCTCTTCTCCCAAAGCTGAGCTCCCCTCTTCCTTCCTATGCTTAATTAATGAGGAGGAGTTGTCTGACTAAAAAATACCTTTCTAGCCATGATCAAAGAATGAAAAATGACATAGATGTATTGAGGAGGATTTCCAGCTCATTTACTACCTCCGTGTGGGATGCTGGCTGAGGGTGAGATGGGCACCCTTGGCTCTGGGTGGGACGGGGAGCTGCCTGCAGGTTCCACTGCACAGGCTAAGGAAACCTATTGGGGGATGGGAACATTCCTAAGGTTACGTGGGGCAAGGAAGCGCCAGGCATCCCCTAGCAGCTGGTTTGCCTGGGTGAATGGAGCACCTTAATGTCTGGTCTCATCCCCAGCCTCTGCAGTCTGTCCTTTAGGTGAGCTGTTGCCTGCTCTGTTCACGGGGGCTGCTGTGTGGCAGTGGGGATGGGAGCTTAGAACATGCTGGGCTAAATTTTGCTGGCTTATGCACTCACTTGTATGCTATGCATATAAGTCTCTTCCTAGAGACACAATGTCAGGTAGCTACTAGTATCTGTAGACTGCCCTTTTTTTGTTCATATGAAATTTTAAATGAGGGATTATTTGTGCTGCTGTCTCTCTCCCTCCATGCCATCATTTCTTCTTGCTTGGTCTTGGAGAATCTTTGTGGGAGTTGGAGGGTTTGCGTTGAAGCTGGAGGCTTGCCTTGAGAGAGCTGCTGCAGCTTTCCTGCCATGGCAGCACTGAAGCCTGGGGGTCCAGAGGGGTCTGAAATGCTGTGATTAATTTAATGTCTGAAGCCAGAGAGCATTCTTTGCCCACCTTATTTTAGATGTGGGGTGCAATGGTGCTGAGCCAGTTCTTTGCAGTACTCATGAAAGGAGAATATGTTTCTAATTACGTTAGCTAAGAAAAATAACCAGAAAATGGTGGTGAGGAGGGAATGGAGAAAAGGACTTCATAATTTATTGCATAGTGTGAGATGTGGAAAAAGGCTTTTGTCTGGCTGAGATTTCTATGACCAATGGTGGTTGGGTCTGTTGTGTTATAGCAAGATTTTTGCTGTCCTCTCCCTTCATGGAGATAAAATGGAAATGGCCCTTCAGAGCAGTCCCACTGAAAACAGAGGCAGCTGCTAAACAGGGAAAGCACATAAAGTCATGCAGGGGCAGCGGGGGTCTGGGGAGCAGGACATATATTGGTCCTGGACACCCTTTCCATGGGGAGAGTGCATTGTGAACTATGTGATGTTGCTGCCTGTCCCTGCAGAGGGAAGGGCTCCCTTCTCCCCGTGTTCCTTGTGGATTTTTTAAAAGATTGTGGGATTGTAAGATTTCTCGAGATAACAGGATCTTGTGCCCAAGGGACCTGGGGAATAGGGATACTCTACTTCTCTGTACGTAAAGGATCTACCTTGCCAGTGGGTCTTCAGGGGCAAAGCTTGTGTTCTATCATCCTCTAAAATATAAAGAGTATTGTAAGAATCAGTTTGGATACCCCATGAGAGATGTCCTGAGTACTTGCCTGTGGTGAACCCATAGCTCATGCTCTGATTATCATACTCTGACAGTGTTTTGCAGTTTGTGGTTCCTGGAAAGCCAGTGGCCTGTAAAGTTTTCAGAAGGTGGTCTGTGAACAGTGGCTGAGGAAGGAAATAAAGATCAAAAGCTTTTGCACGCTCCATTGTCCATAGGGAGGAGCAAACAACACACGAAGAAAATGAATGTCCATCTACTTAAAGCTTAAGCTATTTTTCATTTGGTTATGGCATTGTGGCAGTATTGTAAAAGAACAAAGATGGATTACACATACCCCATCCCCCCAGGAAGGTTTGGTGGTCACCAGAGTCAAGAGACAAGAAATGGTGCTCTAAAGCATCTTTTTGCTACTTACTGCATGTTCCTGTGACTGAGAAAGGCCTGATGAAGGCCATGCCTTGCCGGCTGCTGTTTGTGTGCGATGGCCTTTGGGTGTGATTGGAGCAGCCATCTTAACTCCTGCAGTAACTGGAACAGTGAGGTATTAGAACTGAGCAAGAGTTTCCTTGGGTAACACAGACTATATTTGTGTCTCCAGGCAAGTCTGGATCTGCTCTTACTTTGCAGAAAGAGATGGTTAACCCCCAAGGGCAGATTTTTCCCAGAGTTGTCCAATCCAGGATCTTCCTTCCTTTTGGACTCCCAAACAGGAGTAAAGGCTTCTTCCTAAGCAGAGAAGAGGCCCTTTCCACAGCTGGAGAGCTGAAGCTGCCTCTGCAGTCACAGGGATGGGCAGCCTTCCATCACAAAGGCAGATCCAGCACTGAGGCAATATGACATTGGGACCAGAACTAGCTGTAGCCTTGGGGATGCTGATCTTGTGCCAGCTCCTGGAGTGTCAGTGTTAGGATGCATCAATAAGCATGTCTTGGACTTGTACCAGTGTCAATGAAAGAGACTCTTAAGTTGCAGCTTGTCCAATTGCTGTGATCTTGTCCTTGTCAGGCAGTTGCCAGTTCTCTGTTCCTGATTAATCTTCTCTCAGGGGGAAGCTGACCAGCACATCCCAAAGTAGGATGGGAGGAGGAAGGGGATAAATCAGATATTGAGGCAATCTTACTCTCTAAGTTTTAACCAATGCTGGCACCCTAATCCAAACAGGAAGGCAGCAGGAGTTTGGATAGAGATCAGTAGACCTGACTTAGTGCTGTGTGGAGCAGAACCAGTATAATTATGGGCAAATGGATGTAATCACAGAAATAGCTGAGCTCTGATGAGGGACAGTTTCTCACAGGAGTGGTGGCCAGTTTGCTTCCCTTCTTCCTCCTGACCACCCATTACTTCAGCTCTGCACTGAGCTTCGCCATCCCAGAATGTCTGCACCTCTCAGTTGTTAGAACAGGATCTGGGCTGGTACCCATACACACAGAGGCAAGGAGGTGAAATCTTCCTCTAATGTTTGGGAGAAACTGAGGGACAAAAGCCACATTAGGGTTACTAAAGCAACCCTGTCAGTCTGGTGGTAAACATTAGCGCTCTGGATGCAGGTCAGATGTGAGGAGCTCTCAGGCTTGCAAATCTGTCTTCAGGCACTTTCTGGTGAGTACAGAGAGCAATGGGAAGGCCAGGTTAGTGTCCCCATCTGCAGATAATAATTTGAGTGACGCATCGAGCATGACATAGTGGTCTGGCCCACATCCCTGTGATCAGGCCCTCCTGGATTACAGTCCAAGCCTGTAGTGGTGATACTGTCCTCCTCTTCCTGCTTTGATTGCAACAAGCTTCATGGGATGCCAGGGACTGTCTCTTTGCTCACAGCTTGGGGGATCTCAGAATAGGACATGGCCCTTGAGCCACGGGACAGCTGGCACGTGTGCCTGGAAGACAGCAGCCACACAGGTACCCCCAACCTCACCAGCATTTTCATAGTTTTCCTTATTATTCAGCTGTCATCCCATCAGCCATCCCCACTTCTTCCATCGCCGGTTCTGGGTCTGGTTCAGTTTTTGCAATCTTTTCCCATCTTCACGGGATGCAGAGCATCAAGGTTTGGGGTTGAACTGTACCATCCTTCCAATAGCCCTCACAGAGCCATTCCTGGGAGCTTTGCTTCCCAAGTGCCTCCAATGAGCTCCAGTCCGCAACGTGTGTAGGGCTCCACCAGTGTCTGACCAGTCCTTTGGTGATCTTCAGCTGCATGTGTGTTGGAGACATTTTGTCTGAGGGATGCGGCTAAATCTAAGCCGTGGTGACACCCCTGAACAGCAGCTCAGGCACCAGCTGCTCCCAAGAGCTGAGGCACTAGTTTCTGAGCCCAGCTACTTGCTGATGGAGAACGGGTCCTCACGCACGCGACAGGCAGGGGAACAGGTGCCAAGAGCCTGTCTGGGAAGGAAATCCTTGCTGGTGCCACACAAATTTGGAGGAACACTTGGAACACTCTTCTATAAATGGTTTTTGTGGAAACAGGTTTCTTAACTTAGGTTACAACAGCGAGGGATAGAGCTTCACTGTAAGGAGGATGCACAGAGTCATAGAATCATTTAGGTTGGAAAAGACCTTTGAGATTGTTAAGTCCAAGCAGGTAGGTTAGACAAGAGATAAGCCTAAGGAATGCCACCTGTTCTCATAAATTATGTTAAATTACTTCTCCTGGCCACACTCAAACCTGTGTCAGATGCCTGGTGGGATGCCTGCTCTCATGCAGCAGGGAAGGGCTTTCCCAGGGCTGCTGGGGAAGGATGTGCAATCACTGCTATTAAATGCTCATCCCCTGTGTAGTAAGTGGTGGCACCTCTGCTTTTGGGTAAGACACTTGTTCTGAGCCTGGCTCCCTCATGGCTGAGGACACATGAGGTGTTTTGCCAGGCTCTCCAGCAGCTCCGTGAGGGTGGGAGCACAGGAGTGCTCACTCACTTGCTCTCTGCTCCAGCTGGGTTTAATTTTAGAAATACAGTGCTATCTTGGGGCATCTTTTTCCATGGAATGCAAGTCTTTAAGTAAATAACAGCTTTGTGGAGGTGGAATGATGGCCTGCAACAGCACTGCAATGCACGCACTGAGTCGTTTCACGTGCATGTGAAGCATTTTGTACAGATACAGTGGCTGTGCTGCCTCCCTCCCCTCCTCCAGACCCCTCCAGAGCTGCCCAAGTGTGTTGATTAAAAAGAAATAAAAACACCTTGAAATGCCAGCCTTGGCGAAGTGGAAATGAAATCCCTCCAGCTGCTGGGATTCAGCGAGAGTTCTCTGGCATAGGTTTGCAAAGGCTATGGTTTTCAGTGATGGGCTAACTGCATGTGGGACATCCCAGAGGGATGTGCTTGGAGGCATCCTCACTGAGCTGGGCAGGAAACAGCAGGCTATAAAGATGAGTGGGAGAAACTTATGTTTAAATACACCTCCCAGTCTGCCTGGCCAAGAGCCTTCTGTACACATTGTGTTACTGATGGCTGAATGTCCTGGGTGTGTCCCTCAGAGTGTGTTTGCTGCCTGGAAAATCTCATTAATGCTATTTTACCAGAGCAAGAGCCCACATTCTCTTCTCAGGTGCAGCAGCTCTGAGATGCCTGCATGGCATCTGTTGCATAAGCTGCTGGTAACCCTCGACCCCTGAAATCAGCGAAGTGAGTTCTGAAGCTCCCTGCCCAAGCAGGACCCTGGTGGACCATGGTGACCTCCTTCTGATGTAGGGACTTCAGGGATTCACTGTAATCTGCAATATGGCACAAACAGTGTCAGAATCACCCCAACTGCTGGCTACTTGCTTTGCTCCACTCCCACTGTGCATTTCTGCTGCCACTGGTACGGGATGGTGGCTGAGATGACAGGGCACTGCATGTATAAGCTTACCAGGCCAGGAGCATTATCTTGGGTACATTACGAATTGGCAGTAGCACTTCTGGGTGCCTCCTTAAAGCCAAAGGGGAGGCTAGATGGTGCCTAATCGCAGAGGTACGAGTGAGCTTTGGCTATGGCTTTTGTAGAAAATGGGCTTGATATCAGTGTCTGTGGCTTGGAAAAGCATCATGTAGCATCCTGGTGCCACATGCGGACAGGATGCTTGAAGAGACTTTGCTCTTGACTTTCTCTCATAAGAAGACAAGCTTGTCCTTTTTCCTATAGCTCTTAGCAGGAGCGTTTCCACGCAAAGTTTTAGTGATAGTTTTGTGTGTTTGTTCAGGGCTGGTTGTAGTATTTAATTCACTTCAGGTCCTGGGGATTGCAATATGCCCCTCAGCCTTGCTGGTGATTTCCCATCCCAGCAGGCTGTGGGATGGGAGGATTTTCCACATGGTCTGGTTCTGCATGCTCCTCCTCTGCAAACTACCTGTCTAAGCAGTTTCCTGTCCTCCTTGGCCTCAGCCTGCTTCTTCCACTGACACCACAGCCCTGCAGGGGATTTTACTTTACTTTTTGTAAACTCTAGTGAAGGCCCTCTCCTGTGGGGCCAGGCAAACTCTGTCCATGTTCTCTATAAGGCCTGGCAGCAGCTTGTCTTTTCCACTAATCTCAATTAAGATTCAGTCTTGGCAGGATGGAGCCTTTCAAGCTGCCAGCCACAATAGGAGAGACGAGGCTTCAGGGGCAGCAGAAATTATTTCCTTCCCTCAGCTCGGCTCGTTTCCTGGATCTGGGCTGAGGATGGCCCCGGGAGCTGATCTGCTGGAGCCAAGTAAGCCACGCAGAGCTAAAACGTTTCCATTGAGCGTCAGGACCAGGGAGGGGAAGCGCAGCTCTTGGAGGCACACACTGTGGGTGGCAGTGGGGAGGTAGTGGGAAGGGATGGGATAAGATGGGATGGGAGGGAGGGAGGGAGGGAGGGAGGGAGGGTGCAGCTTCATACACCACTAGAGACAACAGCAATTCCAGCCTTGCTGGAGCTGCATGTGGGGAGGCATGAGTGCTGAATGACCCCGTTAATGAAACGGGAGTTAAGGCCTTAGTAGGTGGCAGTAATAGCTGGTTGGAAACCCCTCTCTCCCAACCCCCCCCCGAGGCAGATGCTACCAGCAGGGTCTCTGCCTTGTGCAATGCTGCACATCTCTGCTGGTGCTAATTGAGCTTTTCCACAACTGGCCCAGGGCACTACTAATGGAGTGGCTATGTATCTGATGGCATGTGGAATCTTCCAAGCATAATATTAACACTACACGGTTGCCTGACCCTCCTGCAATCTCCTCCTCCTCTTCCTCCCCAGCCTGTTGTCACATTGCAGCCAAGCTGCCCTTGACTTTGCAACTGGACACTCTGCTTTTGCTGGCCTTGCATCCTGCCAGCTGTGCACACTGGAAGTATCATGGGCATAGAAGGCTGTTTCTGTTGTATTTATTTTTTAAGGCTAAACCATGCTGGAACAGCTTAGTCGTACTTAAGAGTTTCTGGTTTTGAGCAGGCTCTCCAGAATTTGAAGATAACCTCCATCCCTCTCTGTTGATAGAGCTATTGGTGAAGCATTTGTCTCTATAATACTGTTGCTGATTTGGGCTTCTGGAAGAAACTCTTAAGCAACAATGAAGTGTGAAGTTTTGCTCCATGGAGCACTTGTTGTGTCCCTTGGAGAGCCAGGAGCTCTAGGCAGGCTGCCTGTGGGGCATGGCCATGCCATTGCAAGTCAGGTTTTGCACATGAAGCTGAGCAGTGCCTAGTTTGTTGTGCTGCTCTGTTCAGAGCAAAGCTCAGTGGCATCTCAGGTTACCCATCCCTTCCAGTACTCAGAACTTGTACTCAGCTATTACTTTGGGTACCCTTTGCTCTCTAAAGGAGTAAGAAGGCAAGTACAAAAACACAGATGCTAAACTGAAAGCTTCCTAATCACGTCACTAGCAGTGTGGAGAGACAAGGGAAGGTAGAGACAGCTGGATTTGTGTCTTGGCTGCCACTGTTCAAGCTTGTTGCTTAAACAAACTTGTCTTGCTCTTACAGCAGGGTGCACCGAGCTTGCTCAAAGCACTTCAAGCCCAGCCTGTGAAAAAAGATTTGGCTGCTCCAGCCTGTGCCTTTCCAGGGAGCATGCCAGATGTGTGAGGGGTTTGCCCACCACAGTCATTACTTTGCAGTAATGACTCCTTGGATCCACTGATTTTGACACCTACACTGGGACTTTAACCTGAAGTCTCAAAAAAATGAAAGTCTAGTCATGCCACTGCAACCAGCAACTCTTCCAACTGCTGGGCTGCCTGAAATGTTAAGCTTCTCTTGGAGCAAGACTCTACTAAATGAACTG
Source organism: Pezoporus occidentalis (assembly GCF_034315485.1). Classification (NCBI taxonomy): domain Eukaryota; kingdom Metazoa; phylum Chordata; class Aves; order Psittaciformes; family Psittacidae; genus Pezoporus; species Pezoporus occidentalis. The sequence goes on from NW_026913953.1 coordinate 403,851, forward strand.
TGGTTCCGTGTAACTAATTAGCAGTGCTGTATTAAGGCCAAAGCACACACAATGTTATAGCCCTTCTTAGGCTCTTAGATGCCTGCATAACTGCTGCTGAGGCAGCCAGAAGGTGCTGCAAGCTATCAAAAGGCCACAGAAGGGGTGGGATGAAAAGCCAGGTTCTGTCCAGTCAAATCCCATGTAAAGCTGAGTAACGTCAGCAACTTACAGAGAATGACTACAGGTCGCCAGTGGTTTAGAATAGCTTAAAATTCATTCCCTTTTTTAGTGCTCAGCTGTTGTTGCTTTTAGTCTGGTTTTGAGCGGTTCCCATTGCGAAAAAGAAATTCCTTCTTAAGGTATTTCAAGCCGTGTCTTCCTTCAAAGTCCCACTCTTTCTCCAGCAATTTCTGAGAGCACGGTTCTCTCTGACCTAGATTTAATCTCTTTAGCAACAGTGACCAGCTTTTGCTGGCTTCTCCCTTCTGTGCCACATCCAGTTTTTTCCACGGCAGTCCGAGGCTGGGGTGACTATCCTCAAGATGTGGCCACGAAGGAAAGACAGACCGAACTGCCACAGAAGACACAGGCTGGATTAGCAATGAACAAGCAGGAACTCACAAATGGGACATTAGCTTGGATGAGGCAGAATTTCCATTAGGCAAAAGCTATATTGTAACATTGTAAGGGCTGCCAGGTTCTGCAGTATTGGCGTTTGGCAGCACAGCGCGAGAGATGTGACTCATTCTTACGGCTTCCTTCAGGAGAAGGGATGTGGTGGGCTTGGTGCTTTATACTGTTTCTTTTGGTTAAACCTTCAAAAAACTAATTCCAAATTAGGAAGCAGCTCCTAGAAAAAAGGATGTAAACTTCGTGCTGTTACTCCGGCACTTGGAGGTTGTACCTGGAGAGACCCTCTGCCAGTAGAGCTGCTGTCTGCCTTCTTGCAAAGCACCTGCAAGTGCACTGTGCCTGGCTACAGTTAACAGATCATCAACTTCCTCAAGGAGAAACAGGCTTTCTTGGTAATAGGTGAGAGACTTCCTGGAAGCTCAGGTGGATCAGAAGGGGAATTTTCCTTAGACTTATGATTGAGGGGGTATGGACTTCTCTACAGGCACTTCCCCAGACCTCAGTTTCTGTGCATGGTCCCTCAAGTGTTAAGAGTGAGGGCTCTGGAGGCACCAGTACCTTATGTTACCCTTCAACACAAAGCAGTGCTGTTATATGCAGCCACTGACTTGAAACAGGCATGTGGGAGAAGCTGGAATAATGATGAGATAAATTATTATGTTAATAGGATTACCCAGTTTAAGCCCAGCAGATAGAGAGCAGCTTCACTCAACAAAAAAAGGAAGTAATAGACTCTTTATAGTAATACGTTATTGTGACTGACCCCTTTCTAACTGATGACTAATCATTGTAACTTGTCTTGTTGCTCGTCCTGAGTTAACTATTCATAGAAGCTGTGGATTAAAACATAGATGTTGCTTTGAATGAATAAAACAGGAATCCAAAGTACTACAAAACATACTCGATTACAATTAGTCTTTATTAAAAATGCAGTGGAGAAAAAAGCAAGCCTCCAAAGTCAGTTCATGAATACGTATTACACCATTGCCCACCCAGCACCACTGATACATACACTGCTGTCAGCTTAATTTTGCTCACAAATGTTGACTGTTATCTATATATTTATATATTGTTATATCTATATAGATATATATCTGCATAGTTTCAAGACTTGATAATGTAACACAACCATAAAATGGCACCAAAATCTGTTTGCCCAAAGCTTTCTGCCCCTCTTAACCCAAGAAAGTAGTGAAATGTGCGTAAGTAGCAAAATGTGCGTGGCAGTCATGCATGTGCTCAGTAGTCCCTTGTGTAGCCTTGAGTCACTCCTTTGCATGAGCTTTACAGCATGATCACAAACTTCTCAGAAGCCAAAGTACCATATGCCCCAAAGCATCATTTTAATACTACTGAATACGTCTAGTTTCCTTTTAGTTTTCAAAACTAGCTAGAGACTGGGTGGAAGCAGGGCAGGCAGGGTGGGTTGTGTGTGGTGGGGGGAGTTAAGTGCTTGTGTGTAATTGGTTAACTTAGCAGGTTACACACGTGCATCCTTTTTCTGGCAATCTGTTTCCATGCTGAGCTAGGGAAACTTCTGTGCTGTGGGCACAGCAGCTCCAAAGGTGAACATAACTTCGTGTATTTGCATGGCTGGGGGATTGTTGGTGCTCAGTACAGCAGTGCTAGGTATGCTCCTGCCCCTACTCTTAACTTAACAGACACATCAGTGCTGTCCAGGCATCATGAGTGTAACACCGGATGTAGGTGTACAAACGTTAATGGAGTTTGAGCACCAAGCTTTTCTGACCCCTTCCCCATTCAGCTGTAGCTCCTGTGTGTGTGGCTTATCTCACAGTGACAATGAAAAAAGAATCAAATTAATTAATCTATGATGGAAAAGGTGACTTCTGTGGTAGCTAGTGTACGAAATTTGCAGAGGATTTATCATAAAACCTTTGCCTCCTCACTTAGACCTGTGCTTACTTTAAGTGAGTAGGATGTACAACAGTGTGATGTGTGCTTTACTGATGCTCACAGTAACTAAACCTTATTTCATGAGAAGCAGCTACCCGCAAGGTTTAAGATGCTTTTTTGGTAGCCTCTCTGATGTTACTAGAGCTGTCTTCAACTCTCTGTGCGTATGGAGAAGGGAGCACCCTGAATCATATGCAATTTCACATTAGCCATAAGCACTAGAAAACAAACTGAAGCTGGAAACACCCAGTTTAGAGAATTTAAATTAACATTTGAAAAGGATCCATCAGTATTAACAACACTCTCAAGTAAACTCTTGTCTAGGATAGTCAATTATCAAAACTATCTAATGCTATGTGACAGTGGGCATTGTAACATTAATGGGGACAGTTAAATGCTTTGAGGCCAGAAGACTTCACAAAAGCAAATTTGGAGAAACATGCAGGAAAACACTCTCACCTAGCCAACACCAATTACCTTACTCTTCCAAGTGGCTACTAGTCTTAAAGTTTGTTTTATCTGTCAGGACAATGCAGGTTGCTCATTAGTAGGAGCTGCACTGTAGGACTGAAAAATTTCAGGTCTTCTGGGGCTTGGTGTGACACCTATTTCTACAGCCAGGGAGAGCTGATGCCTGCTTCCATGCATGGCACAGTTAAGTCCTTGAGCATGCAGACACAGGGCCTCTATGTGTGTGAGTGCTAAGGTCAAAATGCTGGAACATGCTTCTGCCATTGTAAAAGGTATCTTTTGAATCAGCAAAATAATTCTTCCAAACCCAGAAATCCTCTGTTTCTACATCATCATTTTACAGAGAAGAGAACTGAGTAGCTGACATCTTTTTTGTTTTTTCTTTTGAAACTGATAAGTGGATATTTCCATTTGCAGGCAGGGGAAGAACTAGCAAAGTAAAGGGATGGGAGCTGCATATCTGAACCTGGCTGTTCCCCAGCTATAATCTCTGCTTTATGGTAAGGTTCCCAAGCTGTGTTCTCCTCACTGTCACCTTCTAAATTCAATCAAAAACATCAGGGAGAAATACGGACACAATTCTGAAATCTTAATCCTTGACTTAGAAACAGTTGCCAAATAACAGCACTTTCAGCACTTGCTTCATTTCCAGAACTCACAGTTGCATGGTGTGATGACGGCAGCTGCAAATATTTCACAGTAAGAAGGAAAAACAAACCCAACTCTGTGGCATGACTAGGGATCTTGGCTCTAGCTCATGGTAAGGACAGTGAAATTTAGGTACTGGCAGAGTGGAGAAGCTTGTTCTCTAAAAAACAGGTTATCAACAGGGATAAGTGGCTCCAGCAGTAAGCTGACAGTGTAAGGCAAACTGGAGTTTTAGGGTTGCTGTAGGGTACACCTGCTGAGGTCTCCAAGCCTACCAGCTAAGCAAAGGTAGTTCTGTAAAAGGCCAAACATCAGCAGTGATCACACGAAGTGTCTGGGTATGATCTAAACTCTTGAGAAGTCTCCCCTCTGGCCACCTGTCTTACTAAGCAACCTCACCTCTTCAATCACAATGTCATGAGTAACTGCTTTGCACATATCATACACAGTCAGGGCAGCCAGGCTGACAGCTGTTAGAGCTTCCATCTCCACCCCTGTCCTCCCCCAGGTCTGACAGGCACTGCGAATAACCACTGCATATCTGTCCTCATCCAGGCTCAGAGACACCTCCACATGGTTGAGGGGGATGTTGTGACACAATGGGATCAACTGGCTCGTCAGCTTGGCTCCCTGAATTCCTGCAACCTGGGCCACTGCCAGCACATTCCCCTTCTTCACCTGGTTCTGCCTTACCATCCCAAATGCCTTCTCACCCAGGTGGACCACAGCAACAGCAACAGCACTTCTTCTTGAATCTGATTTCCCTCCAACATCAACCATTGTGGCCCGTCCTTCTTCATCAGTGTGAGTTAAGCTGTCAGAGGCACGAGATACCATAGTGCCCAATTCTGATCTTGGACTTGCCCCTTTGGACTGGTAGTCCACTGAAACTTGGTTTACAGGAGAAGCATCAAGGCACTTTGGGTCAAATGTGGAGCTTGGGTCCTTCTGGAAGACACAGGGACCTCTAAGATGCGGTTGCAGAATTCCTGTTGTTATATGCCACTGTTGCTCTGGGCAAGATCTTGGCAAGTAGAGTTGCCCTGTAAGCTTGTTTTCCATTAATGCTTTCCTCATTTGTTTGGGGAATCTTGCTCTCAAAGTCAGCCAATGGCTGAATGTGTGACCCCACTGTTTTGAATTTGGGGAATTCTGTAGGGCATCTTGGCATAGTGGGAACAGCATCAATGCAGGTTCTAGAGGGGAAAAACCATGAGTAACATGAGAATGCATATTATTAACTGGAAAGCTAAGCTGAGTCTGCAGTACCTGAGAAGCCTGTCAAAGCACTGCTTGGGACTTTCTGTACTGCAAAAACCTCAATAAGCCTCCAAACATCCCCTTTTATCCTCAAGCCTTTCTCTCTCATTGGTTCCATGCATTTGGTAGTTGTTACTACAAATCCAAAGACTCAAACCACTTATTTCAAGGTCTCTAATAAGAAGAAACAACTTGCTTTCAAAACTATGAACACTGAGAAACAGCAGCCAAGAAAGCTTATAAGAACATCCATTCTGAAGAAAAGAGTCACAGCATCTCAGCATCCATTTGAGATTGCCCCAGCAGCAGCCTTCTTTCAAAGTCTTGAAAGGGTTAATAGGAAATTCTTGCACTCAGATTTTCAACTTTGCCTTTCCAAGCACCTTCCTCCCAGCACAGGCAGCTACACTTCCTGCTTCCATCCCCGTCGGCAGGGAAGGGTCATGCCAGCACCTAAGGACAGCAGGAACCAGAAGCACTGCAACTGCAGTGTCTGTGAGTTCAGAGGGTGGCTCTGTGATGGGAAGCTCTTTTATTATTAACAGCTCTTACCATGTTAATGACAGCTGAAGCTTAAACACTGGAAAAAACATGCTCCTCTGATTGACAGATAGATTTTAAATCTACTCAGAAGTGTGTTCCAAGCTGAGCTGGCAGTTTCCAGCTGGCAGAGTAGTAGTAAGCCCTCCTCCCCTTTTTCACCATTTAATCCCTTGGTTTTGGCATTTGCAGAAGGCTAAATGCCAACTGTCACGACAAGGAGCCTTTTTCATGTATAAATAGTGATTTGTTTTGTAAGTGAAGAGACAGCAGTATAGAGGTAAGCAGTTAAGCACTAGTTTAATAGCCTCATTGATAAGCATGTTTCTCTTTTTCTGGAGCTCCTGCTCTCTTTGGTCTGAGAAATTTGGAATTAGACCACACTTACAAGTATCCCCTTGGACTGTCCACACAACAGTAACAGACACAGCATTGGTTGTGCCACCATGCCCTCTTTCTTTAAAAACAAACCAAGCAATCTCTTTTTCTTATTAGTGTCAGCCTCTGATGTGCTTAGTGGCTTTTTCATCCATAATACCCTCCAAACGTTGATCTGAAAGTTTAAATCAATCCAAGATTTCAAGGTCTTTTTGTTTTTGTATTATTTTTTAAATCCCTGCAGTCATCTAAATTCAGGCAAAGTCCCTTTTTGATCTGCAAGTGATGGCCTACCCACTAAAATTAAGATTCCTGCAAGTTTAGTGTTAATGTGTTTATCCTCAGAGGAATGGAATTAAATGGACATAAATGTTTTGAGTGCAACATTGCTCTGCTTTAGAAGAACACTGAAAATTATTCTTACTCTTTCATTCCCTCTCTCTTTATACAGTGGTGCCTAACATGAATACTCCTTTTGAAATCCAGGAACTCAAAGTACTGTCTTCTGGATTTCTTGATTAGCTTTAAAGCTCAAGCTAAACCTCTGGCAAGGTGTCGTGTCTTCAGAAGCTGGACTGCAAAGGTAGACTAGTATTTAATTCTACAGTGTAGACACACATGGGTGGGAGCAGGGACGAGAAGTGCTGTTTGCTCAAGTAGTGATAAGTAAAAAAACAGTAATAGGCAGTAATGCATGCAAAACATCTTTGCTTTTCCTAACAATCACAATCTAATTTTCTTCAAGTTGTACCTAGTCATCTCTATTTTCACCCAAATTGCTCATATACAAAAAAAAAGTTTCCTACAGCACTACATATAACACAACTGAAACCATCTGATACACTGCATCTCCTTATATTCTGTTACTGTGTTACTGCACCTGAAGTTTAATTGTGTTAGCTTACAACTAGCACAATCCTGGGGGGAGGAGGAAGGCAGGAGATAACTTAAATTACAGAGGAAATTCCCATAACTGAAGTGAACCCATGAAGACAGCAACCTGCCAAAAGGAATATTTTGATTAAGCGAAATGGGATACAAACCATACAGCAAAGGATCGGACAACAGCAGTGCAGGGAAGAAGCCAGGTTTGGCTCCCTGGGACTAGCAAAACCAATTAGTGATTTCCACAGCATTCATTAAGTTTCATTAAATTAATTCCATATACACACCCCCACTGACTGCTCGCATGCCAGCATGATTTGAAGTTTGTAAGTAATTCAAAACACAGTTGGGAAATCTCCTAATGAGTCCCCATGTGTCACAGTGGGATACTCTCCGCTCATCTCCAATCTGCAGTGACTGCCAGCAGTTAGTCTCAAAGAGACATGGAACAGCTGGGGGAGGACCTGGACAGGCTGTGCCTCCCTTACAGTATGTTAGACAAAGTTAAAGCACTACTCAAAAGGAAACTGGATGGATCAGAGCTGTAGCCATACAAACATTGCTATGAATGCTAACTTTGGCATGTGGAGATTTTTTCAAATGCATCCTGAAAAATTACGTAGGTCCCTGTGAGCTGTCAAGAGTTTAGTATATATGCTATTAAATATAAAATGCTATTTAATATAAATATATTTATATATTTAATATAATGCTATTTTTTATAAATATATTTAACATAAGTGCTATTTTTAAAGATGAAATACTATTAGAAAATAAAACCCCAAAAACAACCCCCCAGAAATAAAACTCCAAAACAGAACATTACTCCTTATGGAGAAAGTCAATACCAACTTAAAACAAAGGGTCCTCTTTCCCCTCTTCCTGGAACACAACACAGTAGTAGCCAAATACAAAAGAGCAAAAGCAAACAAACAGAGAAATACAATCCAGCACCACACAACATGGAAAAAGTGATGGACCTTTAAAGTGGGGCAACAAAGGGAAAACAGTCCCAGTGAAAACCTATGGTAGAAGACCGCTGTAGATCCTATTTCCTAATAAAGGCAAGAGAAGTACAAGCACTACGGTCTTGAACAAGGCTTGGTAGGGACATTAGACCTTTCTCCTCTTTTACTTCAGCTTGTGAACCACAACTGCCTTTTACAGAAATCCGTTTCTTTGTCTAAACCTAAGCCAGAACCAAACACGAGTTAGACTTGAAAGCCCAATCCACCCTGCTCCCCCAAAGACAAAAAGCAAACAAAATCATTGTATGTTTATTACGTACTGATTTATCACCCACCAATCAGGATCATTGGCCGGTTTTTCATCTGGGAAATGTTAAACATGCCTAGAAATAAAATAAGGAACACATAAAAATCCTAGCTTTTTAGGTTTGAACTCACGCATCTGGTTTACATACTGTGTTTTCTGCTCTTCACAGTGCAACCTGCATGCTAGGAAAATCAAAGCTCAGTAAAGACTGAGGAAGCTGGAGGAAGGGAAATCCAGCATGGTATTATTTAAACCCATAGCTGCCACAGCCTCCAAGCATCCAGCTGCTATGGCTCTATCAAACTGTAGAACCCTTTCCCAGAAAGCTTTCCCTAATCTGAATTATAGTCTCCCTACTACAGAATTCAGATAATTTGAGACTCTTGTTTCTTAACAATAGCATTTAACTGTATTACTTCCATGGATAAGCTGTTAACAGTGCTCTAGTTCAGAGCTGTCCAATCACAGAGGGCCCCAGGGACAACACTGGGATTAACGCAAACTGGAAGATGACAGACAATGCCAGGTAAATGCTGCTGATGGCAAAATGGCTTTACTAGAGGGGAAAAACACTCTTTTCCCTTAATCGGAAAGTCAGAAATTAATGGCCTGAATGTAAAGGAACCAAATCCTTCTACCCCTTCCCTTATATTTACACAGCACTATTTTATCTGGGCAAACCAATGAACTTTGAAGTTAATCTATGCCCAGATTTAAAAATTCCCTTTACATTTGTTTTACACATCATGCAAAAAGGGCAAAACCAACTGTTAGTAAACTGGCAGAATCTGCAAGAGAACAAAAGGACCGAAGTGTATTTTTAGCGTAATCATACAGCCAGTTCATATATTAGGTCAGCATTCCCAGCTGCAGCCAGATTACAAAAATATGGTTAAGTACAGATGTGACTGAAATACAGTTGTTATGAATATAAATTCAGAAGGTTAATGTAACCTGAGGATGGGACTGCATCATCATGGAACCTGTGTCATGACATTATGCAGAGCAATAGATGGGTGGTTACGAATTTCTGCACACTCAAAAAGGGATTTGTCATTTAATGCAGTAATTGGACCAACAGCTCAATTTCATTTTGGTACTTATTTTACAGCAAAGGGATCCAGCACAACTCCATCACTTTTTACTTAGTTTTACACTTTGCTGCTGTTGTGAGCAGTGGTATTTGCATCTCTTTAAAGACAAAAGTCAGCCTGAAAGACTTGCAGATGGTCCAGATTCTAGCTCATGTGGAAACTTAGAAGACTCAAAACTAACATTCAGACTCTGGAGTACCTGCAGGACTGGTACGTTACCAGCTTTCTACCAGATAATACTCTTATCAGATGGGAAAATACTTTCCTTAAATAATGCAGCTTCATTCAAGAAGCTTTCCTTTCCTTCCTTCTCCTGGCAAGTCAATGCATTCTGCAGCAGTACCAGGACATTGCTTTCTCTAGTCATTGCTGTTATTTCTCAGGTACAACAAACATACCAGCATGCTGTTTCTTCTTCCTGCCCACTGCTGCTCCAATGACTTGAACCAACTCTTCCTCTGAGGCACCTGACCGTAAGTGATCTCTCAAGGACACTTCTGAATTCCCAAAAAGGCACACCTACAGCCAACCCAAACAAACAAAGAGGAGAAATGAGAAATAATAAAGTAAATAGCTACTACAAGTATTTCATCCTAAACTCAGAGTAAAGAGGTTTGAACAGGCCCATCCTACTGAAGAAAAAGAACACTTATGGAGATTTTTTTCTTTATCTCTCTTTATGTACACACATAGACAGCCTGGGATGTTTACGTAATGCAAGCTCACTGGGCCTTCAGGCTGCCTTGGTCATCTGACATTAAACAGCAGCACAGCTGTTGTCAATATCAGGTGACAATGTGCAAATGCCGGTTTTTAATTAAAAACTTTAATATTCCCCCAGAAACTGCCAGCTTCAACGTGGCAAGAAATAGTTATTCCCCTTCCCTTTCCTACAGTTGCTCCACAAATGTAAGGGCTGCTTTTGAATGAGAAGAGTTGCAAGAAGATGTTTGGTGAAACATGACAGGATCCTTGTGGAACACAAAAGCCAGCCCTCGCAGCTGCTTGGATCCTTTTTTTAGTGGGAAATCATCTGCTTGTCACATGTTTAAGATGATTTCGCATCTAAGATTAAAACAAATGTTTATATTTCCTGGCCTTGCAACCGTGTTTTACAAGTGAAGTTAACTATGGTAGCAAAACAGAGAAACCAAAAAAAGGTGATGTAACATCTCCCTAACAGCCCAACAAGCTTGAACAAGAATACATACAGGATTACCAGCTAACTCCTGTTTATAATTAAGTATCTTTCCATCCTACTTTACATCCCAGCTATTTTGGAGGGAAGAATTTCAACATTACTTTTGCCACATGAAAGCAAAGAGAATCCTGTTTCACTACCAACTTTTAGATTCCCATCTGCTGTTATCCTCAGCCGACTGCAGGATCCGCAGAAGTGCTCTGACATGGAGGTGATAAAGCTGATTTGGCCCTGGAAATGTGGCACTTTGTAACTCTACAGAAATACAGAGGAGGAAAAAAAAAAAAAAAGTCAAACATCTACTCCTCATTTTTACTGCTGCATTTGTCCAAAGACCACAGATTTTCTTCAATTCTAAGGTTACAGCAGAATAAGAAAAAAAAAAAAGTCAGCTTTGTCAGGGGTTCCTGTTTATTCTGCCTTTTCCTGGAAATTCACAAGCTCGTTAAATGTTTGCTTTTGTACTTATCAAATGACTGGTGATGCCAGTACTCAAGCAAGCACAAGCCATAGATTCATGTAGGCTAGAAACTCCCCATGTGACACTACACACTCTAAAGCAGTACTGTTATTTCACTGAACAACTGTTTCATCCGGCTTGTTGATGTGCAGACAGTTTCAAAAATTGTAAATACAGGATACAGGCCTTAAATTCTTTATATCCGACTGTGGCACACAATAAACACATTGTATTTCTAAAGGTAAAGACTGTGATGAGTCAAATCACAGGCAGGCACCTTGATCAAAATCCTACAGTTACCACACTGAGTATTTTTATTTTGATTGTCAAATATAAATGCTAAATTTGGGAGAATTTGGGGATTAAGGGCAGGGAAAGAATGGGGACACATTTTACATGATCTTTGTCTAACCCCAACCTTAGCTGTGCTGGAAGTTTCACAGGACAATTTCTCCAATTCAGGCCATTGCTGTTTAATTGTATCAAGCATTTCTTTGTAGCTCACCATCTTCTTGAAGTTCCATTTATTGCCTAGAATTAACAAAACCAGCATAACTTTAAACTGTGGTATGTATTTTTTTAGTTAGCAGAGAACCACATTTACATTCTCCACAAATCTCAGTTTTTCCTGTAGGTATCCCAGCCCCCACTAATCCTGCCACCAATCCTTCTCCAGCTTATCCCAGGAAGACAGGTAAGCTGCAAAAGATACAACATAAAACTTAAAGCAATTCCTAATTCCCCAAAAGAGCTCACCAGAACTTCAAGAGATAAGTCAACAGGGTGAATAACCACAAATTAGATTCATCTGTCTCCAAGGCACACTGCCTGCCATGAAGAATCTCAAAGCAGACTGCTTACCATCAAAGGGCATGTATTCTATGAACCGCACATCAAGGGGCAGATCCTTTGTGAAATCCACAAAGCCCAGCAGTTCATCTTCATTGAAGCCTCGCATCACCACACAGTTTACCTGCAGGAAAAGCAAACACCTGAAATTAGCGAGCAGAGTATGACTTTATTCCCTCTTAACACGAGGTTTCACAGTCCTTGTAGAAGGCAACATAAAAATAACTTTGTTTTTTTTTTTTTTTGCAGGCAAAAATGATGAGAGAATTCGGCAGGACTGCAATGATACAGATTATCATTTCTGCCAAGCTTGCCTTTAAGTTTTTGCATCCAACAACATTAAAGTTTTTATTTCTCCATTTAGCAAGGTGACTAACAAGAGCTAGGCAACAAAGGCATCATCTTACTCATCTAGTGTATGGCAGTATTTACTGTCTAAAATGACAATTTCACTCCCCATTCTTATGTTGTACAGCTTCTGCAAAAGCACTGGCAGGGGACCTTCTACAGCATTATTTATGGCATAGGCAAATTCCCCAGATCCAGAAATGTTCACAGTGCACTCCATAACCATAGGCTCCAGGACTGGTTCTGCCTTCCTCCAAAGCAGGTTAAAACCGCGTTTTCTGGATATTTCTCATAAACAATATTTACACTGGAGCCTCAGGTCCTCTTTGCTTTATCTGTAGAGAAAGATAGCTATGCAGTTGCTGAAACACTCCCTGGTGGTAAGGCAAATCTGTATGTCTGAGCATCATGCATCATGACTCTTAAGATCTTTCAGGAAAGCCTAAAAAGTAGTTTAATTTCAACTGTTTTTTCATAGCTCTATAGCCTAAACCACTCACACATAATAGATCTTCCCAAATACTGGAAAAACTGAAGGGAACCACAGCTGCAGAATCTCAAACAGCTGAGTCATGGTGAAGTTTCATGTTATTGGTTTAGCTGCACCGCAAAGAAGGACTCCCTTTCGCTCTCCCTGACACTGGCACTCATCAGAGTCTGCTCTAAGCAGCTAAGGAGATAAGCCAAGAGAAAACTGATGTCTTTTCTGCAGGGTAGTTTTCTACCTGTTAACTAACTCCCCTGGCCAAGTTCACAGCTGGGTCAGACAAGCACCCTCAGCTATGCAATGAGATTATATGGATTTCTCCCATTGCCTCTGAACACAATCTTCAATCTACTATAGTTCTTTTCAGTTTTACTAAAATTTATTTATGGGAGAGAATAATAAATTCCTCATCAGGTGAGCTGCATCTTTTAATCACAATTATGGTAAAACACAACAGTTTCAGAGTAAATGAACACTGGCTTTACCTTAACAGGACGGTAGCCAAGTTCAGTGGCTTTGTGGATTCCTTCCATTACCTTGTGAAAGCCTAAGATATAAAAGGAAAAAAAAAATTATTTCTCCTGTTTAAATACAGAATGCAAAAGGAGGTTACTTATTAAGTACAAGAAAAAAAACACAATCTGATTCAGCAAACAGGGCTGCAGGTAAGAAGACCTGCAAGTAAAGAGGCTCAAACTACACCAGTACCCCCCCCCCCCCCCAAAATGCCCAGCCTCACCCTACCATTTTAGTGTGGCCTCCACTTGTCAGCTCCTCCCAGGTAGAGAGAGATAGATAGTTAATTTAAGGCAAGTATCTTTACCCATACATGTTCTTCTTAAATTTGGAAGAAAAATAAAGTAACAATGCAATTCTGGAATTCCAAAAACCTTTAGGAAAGCATCTTAATCATCTCATTCAAACCACACCTTCTGTCAATTTTAAACAAAGTTAAGACCTTTCATCAAGATATCAGTTTTAGATTTGATATATTATTCCTTCTCTGCCATACTCATCAGCTGGCAGAGAAACAATGTGATAGCAACAAGAATGAGATAGCAAGTTACCGAGCTCTGGGTATGCATTTCTGGTGAGCGGGTGTGCTCAAATACTATCACCATGTTTGTGAATAAGTCTCCTGTACTGCTAGGTAATACACTTAAGCTCCCATCCTGTTCTGCACACTAAACTCAGGTACGAGAAATCAAACACTGTATGAGACTGAGCTCCTTCTTCCAAAGATGTAGTCAACAGCAAATACTTTACACATGCTAGCAAAAGGGCAATATTTTCCAAAAGTCTGTAGGTGCTTTACCAGGAATAAGAAATAATCATATTCTGTGAATACTTAGTATTAGATGTGCTCAAAATCAGAAAATAAAGGAAAGATGCAAAAAATTTCACTTCACTGCCTTCTGGCTGATAAAGGCATTATTACGCATGGACACCAGAAAGCAGAAGAAACAGCTTTATGAGCCAGTCCTGATACTAGTCCTAGCTGCAAAAGGAGAAGTGAAGAGCAAGGAGAAGACAGTGAAAAAACTCTTGCAAGCAACTGTTTGAAGTTATGACTTGTCACCCTTCTCCTTCACCACCTACTAATTTTGCATGTGCCCAGTAAGTCTGCAGTACCGGTGGTATACTTCAGCAAGTTTGCAGGCTGAACATGGCAAAAGAGATAATGATACACTGCTGTAAGCACATCCTGGAGCCACAAACGGAATCAAAAAGCTCTGCAATAGCTCGGAAAGCCTTTTGTGTGACTTCAGGATTGCAAAAAGGTGAAACTTAACTAAAAAGGCCAGGAAGCAACCACTACCAAGCAAAAGATCAAAACCTCCACAAGTTTGAATAGTATCAGAGTAATTTAGGTTGGAAAAGACCTTTAAAAATCATTGAGTCCAACTGTCAACCCAAAACACTCACATGGCTGGGCTCATCTCACTGTGAAGGTATGGAACAGGATTACAGCTTGCAATGCATCTAACTCAAATGTCGTTCCCAGTCCTGCCTCTTACCTCCTGCCATGCTAGCACAAGAGTGTGGTTTAGAACAGCTATCAAAAATTTCTGCAAACAAAGTAAGCTGTTCTGATTAACAACTATGAGTTATTTCTACTAAAGGAATTTTGGGCAGGGGTATATTTAAAATAAAGATCTGTTACAATAAAAAAAAAAATGGAAATCTGTAGCTGCATTTCCTATTTTGACTTTAATAGTCTTCTGTTCTTTTTTTATGGAAAGCTGTTAGGCGTTTATTTCTATTGTCACATTTATTGAAACACCCTCTCTAGATCAAAGTCCTTGTGTGGTAATGGAATAACAAAAAGAATAAACACAATGTTCCAAGACATTAGAGCAGAAATTAATACTAGATGTCATTGTGTCAGCAAGCATGGTCAAGGGTCAGAACTTCTTTAAGTTTTTGTTTGATATTTAAAACTGACAACTTCTTTTCCACCCAATGAAATATTTAAATATTTTCATCAGTTTAGATTTCTTCTGAAATCATAACTTTAGCCAACTTTAAAGCACAGATAACCTCAGACACATCCAGACCAACCCTATGTGGGACACCTCCCAGCATTCAATCCTTACGAGAAGAAAGCCAATGTTTAATGATTTAATCACCATACAATATTATCTGACTTTTCTATAGTGAACAAAAAAGAAGGAACAGGCTGTGAAAACAAGTTAGACTGGCTACCTGCAAGACAGTACTTTTAATTTGTTCAGCCCTTAGAATGTAGTAGATAGATGGGGAGAAGTAGAAATACTATGGTCCTCTAATTGCTTTCATACATCAGTGAAAACACTGATCACCTCATAGTCAGTCCCTCTGTCCCAGTCATTTGGGAATAAAAGCAGATGTACTGCAGGTCACTTGCACCAAAGACACAAAATTCCTGCCTCCTGGAAATTCATTCTAGGGTTTTAAGAGAGGAGCAGAAAAATTCATTCCAAGTTTCTCGAGCTCCTGGTTAGCTCCACAATCAGATGCCACCTTTACTTTCCACAGAATTTACCAGCCTGTGGGACTCTAAGATCAAGAATCCTTCTCACCTTAATAGAGCTATATCTTGTCACCTCTGGAACTGCCACAGTAGACAGGATAGCACAGTAGGGCAGGCACATTATTCTCTGCTCATTCCGTACATGGAAATCTCCTATTAAATGAAAAACCCTCAAACACAGTAAAAAAAAAAAATACATTTATATAATTTCAGCCCTTAATAAAAGAAAAATCCCAACTCAGCATTATTATTTTTAACTTGGAAAAAAACCAAGGAGAAAAAACCCAAAGGAGCCTTTATTCTCCTCCTTAAAAATACTGGATCATAGAAACTTCTCTGTTCATTCTCTGTGCTATCCAGCTGAGCAATTTCTCTCTTTGTGGTAAAAACTTTTTTTTTTTTCTTTTCTTCAAAGGGGGAAGAGGGGAAGAGGATGTTTATATAAATAAAAATTACCCCCATCCCCCCAAAACTTTCAGCTTACTTTTAAGCAGCATATTCCTAACAGCTTCCAATCAGATATGAAGAGCTGTGGCCATATAATTCACGAAGCTGAAGGATTAGGTTTGTCCCTTCAGTAGCAAAGGAAGGGCTTTTTTTCCAGTGAATGTCACAAACAAGGTAATATTCAAATGCAGAGAACAGTAGGAAAGAGCACAGTCCACACCTGCTTGTCATTACATACTCTCTGGAAGCCAACTGTACCATGGCACAACGAGATTAATGCAATAGCCTACACCAAAACGATAATGCTCCAGTCAGATTTATGAAAGGAACAGATTCTGGCATTATGATGTAAAAATCTGAAGAAGTGCTCTTAGTGAGACTGTAGACAAGGACACCTTTTTGCACCTGCCAGCAGAACTTGACAGCAGAGTGATTCAAACATTGAAATTACTTCTCACAGCACCCCAGATTTCTACAGCCCTTTCTCTAAATTTATCTTGCGTTGTTGCACCATCTAGTGGCTATGCGAAGGTTTTGTCTGAACTAGACGTTCACAGGCTGAAAAGTTACATTACTGTACAGAAATAGAATGACACAAGATCAAATCAGCTTTAGGTTGGAAGGAAGCCCAACCACGAAGCTGAACTTCATAATGAGCTTTATGATTCATTTAGACAAGAATCTGTAACACTGGGCACACCCAAGCATTTTTGAGACTTTGCTTGGAATTACTACTCAACTAGATGAAAGTTACAAAGCCAATAGCCCTCCTCAAGTGACCTCAGGCATGGTTTATGTTTATTCCTATTAAAAAATTATGGAAGTAGAGAACATCACTACTTGAATGGGAGACCACTGCTAGCATGCCCAAATACAGCTTCCAGAAACTGCCACTATCTGTGATAAGTTCTGTTCTTGCAGCATCTTAGTTCCTGTCTGCTATAGCAGGAACATCTGTTTTTTTTTGACAGTATTAACTATAGCAGCAGCACATGAGACCAACACAAGATTTGGAAAGTTGTCTTGATGTCCATGACTAACCAGTAATCAGCCATTTACTGTCAACTGTAGTCACAGTCCCACCGACTGTGCTGAGTTAAGCATCTTCTACTCTACCAGCTCCAATTAAAGACTCTCTACCTGCCTAAAGGTTACAGAAAGAAGAGAAAAGAGTCACTATCAATTAAGCTAGTACAGACTACATTTTCAAGCCTTGGAAAGATAGCAATTCACTCCCCTACCAAAGTAACCAAGTTGAACAACATGCCAAACAACTCTTGACACTACTGCAGGTATGAACACAGTTGCATTAGAAGCCAACCTTGTACCTTTTCTCCGGACAATGAACTCAAATTTAGCTGGGACCAAGGTATCCAGGCTAATGTTAATGGCATTCAGTCCTGCCTCCTTCAGTCGGGGCAGCAATCTGGTTAAGTTCATCCCATTGGTTGTGACAGCAATGGTTTTCAGACCTTCTAACTTGCGCAGTTGACCTAGGAAAATAAAAGTAAATAGAACACTTTAAAAGAAGTAATTCAACTATAAGTTACACAGAAAACCCAAAAGGAGATCTGTGAAACAAACAAGAACAATATCACTGAGGATGTGAGGAAAACATGGACACTTTGGTGCTTCAGCCTCCTTCCAGCTGTATTGGCTTAAGAGACCCATTTTAGCATAAATCCATTTCAGAAGGTACGAAAGACAGTAGGTTTTTGCAGGCAAAACACTGAATATGCATGCTGATTCTGTTCTTCATTTCTTAGAGTAAATAGCTATTTTACTGGTGGAAGAAAGCCTCTGATTTTGTTTATCTTTTCCTCAATCTAGCTTTGCAAACTGAATTCTGTGTTTTGCAATAATAATTAGCATCAAGCCACACCTCTTACATCTGACACCTGAACTTTTATCCTACTATACTTTATCAATAACCAGTTCTAACCCAGAGGTAGCTACCAGCAGCTGTGACTCTGAGCTGCTGAAAGAAATACCACATATACTCCTAACTAAACAGAAAAAGGTCAACATACTGGACCATTACAGAGAATCCAAGGCAATAGCTTCCAAGGGACAAAACATTTGCACTTGACAACTGACATACTTTCATTACTCACAGTAGTAGCCCAGCCAACTGAAGTGTGCTTATGCAAGACACTAAAAAATGGCTAATGAAAGAAAACCACATAAGCAGCAGTTAATATCATATGACTAACATTTAGAAAACAGCTGCCTTCTCATAAGCCAAATGCAGAAACCCTCAGCATACCAGTTCTCCAGAGGGCATGCTTTCAAACCTCCAGTTATCAGTACAATAACAAATAGGAGAAAATCCTCAGAAACCACTTGCAGAAACAGAGCTGCGGCAAAGTAATTTGCTTATTTTCCCTTCCACCCTAATTAGCTGAGAAACATTTGAAGAACCCTTACTCTTGAGGCAGCTTTAATTACAGCACAAATATTTCCTAGTCCCTTCTCTCCTCCTTATTCTATTTGTTCATGCTGGTATGAGCTTTACTTCTGCTTTATCTCATTTCCCAGCTATTCTCAAAATATTCACCCTAAAATGGGCAAAAAACTCTAGAATTGGACAAGCTGGGTCACACCAAAGATGCTGAAATTCACAGCAGCTTCATTTTGCAACATGATTAAGAGCTCTGTGAAGACATTTGGAACCTGAAGTTGTAATAGAAGAGTAATAACCTCTTAGAGGATGAATACTACTGCCACAAGTTTGCCAAAGACTATTTAACACTAGCTACCACTAGCAAGCTACTCTTTGCGAGAGCACAAGATACACATTGCAGTCAGAGGGTAGCATATAACACCACTGCTTTTATTTACAGCCTCAGAATGCACAAAATGCTTAACCTCCTAATAAGAGGCAAAAAAAAAAAGACATACAAGTTTCATTACTAGAAATACAAAATGCATAAAGGCGTTGAGTAAAATCAAAGTCATGCTGCAGCCTAAAATGGGAAAAGTAAAAAAAGTAGCACTAAAATGGGAAAAATAAAAAAATTGTAATTGATCAGGGTAGTTAGTGCAGGCAGCAGCTGTTATCAATGCACCTTATTCCTCATCAGACAGGATGCGGCACTAGAAATACATTAATATGTGGAAACACCTGTAATAACAACTTGGATAGAAGCTTACTGTGAGAAATTAGAGACAAAGGCTTAACAGTAACACCAACAAATAGAAGGACCAGTTAGTCCATTCTGCCTTATTTGTGCAAGCTAACAAGCGGAACATTTGCAGTTGCTTGGTTTCTTGATTGTTGACCTTCAAGTCCAAAACCGATTAGAGAGATTTCATAACTTTGTAACTCACCTTGTACCTGTATTAATTCTGTTTGCTGACCAGTGGTCACAGCTTTAGCAACAATCAGGACAAGCAAAGACAACCAATGAAAGTGTGGAGCAGGAAAGGAAACATAACAGATGCTGTAATTCAACAGCATGAAGCTAAAAGCTTCTATGTCAGGCTCAAGCAATCAAATATACCCTTTAACATTTACTTTTTTCATTTATGATCAGGAGCATCTTCTTAAACAGACAAGCTTCTTACATGTTCCACTCCAATCATTTTCTCAATTGCATTTCTCCTGATCAAATACAGATAAAGTATGTGTATCTCCTAATACATTAACAAGTCTGTTCTACATCATTTCACTCTTGAAATGTGTATGTAGCTATAAACAGTCATCTAACCAACCATCCCCTACCCCACTGAAAATTATTTTATCAGTGGAGAAGTGTACTTCTCACACTATTAATAATAAACAGCCATCAGTTTATATCCAGTGATAATTTAAGCTTTGTGTGTTCAAAGGAGATGGATTCTATATTCCACTGTCAGCTGCTTCAGAAAAGTCTCAGCAGTCACCAGGACATGATTTAGCTTTCAGTGAGTGTTAGTTGCTGAGTCATAGCTTATCTATGTGCATGTATTAAAACTGTAGCAGGTCTCTGAATAACATGGTCTCCTACAGTGCATCAAATCCCTTTTGTTCATTGAAACAACAAAGTTTTCACTTGAGTATTAGAAAAATACAGTAATGGTAATCCAGCATTAATATTTTTGAGCTTTACTGGTATTTCATAAACCATTTATGGTTAAGAGAAAGGTTTGCTGAAAACAAACCTAACTTAAATCTCAACCCTATTCAGCACCCAAAATATTGCCGCCAGCTTCTATAAATCATCTAGAAATCCAGATTAACTCTATGCCAGCCTGAATTCAGTACATAATGCTAAAGATGTTGCAGAAGATGTTTTTGGGCTTTTTTTCCTTCAGTGAGTTTTCCCATAGTTGCTACATGGGATCTATTTAGTTTTGAGACTTTTATCTTGGTCCCAAGCTTATACATCATAGTGTAACACCAAGGTCTGAGAAGATATAAAGTGTTTATAGATTTAACCTGGCAATTTTCAATATGCCTTTTTAAAAAACAGCCAGGCTGATACAAATTCATGACAGAATGAACTAATGCAACAGCACAATCATCTTAACATCCATTATCTTTACCCCAAGATCACTACTCTCTTGTCATCCATTAAAGTTATCACTATGAATCTTACAAAGTTCAACTGTGAACAAGAACACAAAGTAATGAAAGCCCAGTGGTTCAAAAAGATCAATCTCTCTCTTTCAGCCACAGAAATAAACCTTTGAGAATTCTATTGCTGCTGTAAAACAAACAAACAAAAAAGCTTTCTATCCTTCCAGTATCAATACTTCAGAATTGCAGCAAGGTTGTAATTATTTTGCAGCGACCTGGCTACTCAACTTACACCCTCAATATCAGAGTAGCCATGATGAGTACAAAAAGCCATCAGCTACTGCTAGTGAATGATAAAGCTGCACTCAATCCTAAATAAAAAATAAGCTATCATGCATGGGCAAAATGCCCTACAGAATTCCAGAGTTCCAAAACAATGAAGTTACTGCAGCTTTCTCACAATCAAGGTTCAAGAATACCTAAGCCAGCTCACTCTAACCATACCTTTCCCAGCTATAAACAGGTCAGTTCTACTTACTACACCGCTCTGCTGCTTCCTTCAGGAAAGACCGTAAAAGTCTTCCAAATCCTGAACAAAACAAAGCAGGAGCAAAGACCAACTGTTCTCTCTGCACCAAAGCTCAGTGTATCAGTAGGCAGGCACTCTACTTTCAAGACCATCTTCAATATTAATCCTTTCTTATCTTCAGTACTTACAAGAGTAGATGTGCAGAAACAGATGAGTTCAGTTCCCTACAATACACCAAAGTACACCCACCTACATAGCCTTAATCTAACTCTTTGCCACTACACAGAATTGTTATAATAGCCAGAATGTACAAGATTTTGAAAAGGGGAAAAAAAACCCACCTGGCTCAAGGAAAAAAAAGAAAAAAAATCAGCACAAAAGCCTACAAATCCCTCCCCCTATAAGAGGCACAGTCAGTCTACACAATACCTGTTGAAAGAGCTAGACTTCTAAAAATAACCCAGTAATTTATCTTCCGCTGAAGTAACAGTCTTCATCAGTAACTGTGACAACATAGACATTTCCTTCATTCCTTATCAAACACAGATAAACAAGCGACATCTGTTATCAAGGAAACAAAACAAAGACATAAAAACGACCCTAAAAAAAAAAAAACACAAGAGAAAAATCTCTTTTTTGTACGCATGTATAGACTGTACCTCCTCAGTGAGAACCTGGTTGTATTAATTGTTGATTTAACCCCAATGCTGCATAATTCTACTAGGTTCTGAATAAAACTATGATAAGTTCAGCTGTTACAATATGGAAAGATATAAGCTCCCTCTAAGCAGGAGAACAGAAGTAGAAGTTTTCCAAAAGGAACAATGTTGGGAAAAAGCACCATCATTTAATATATAATTATTCTTCAGGTTGCTGGACTGTATTAGTAGATAAGAATAGGTTTTGGATCAATATATAGCAAGTCATTTTGAAACACACTGTATTTATTTGGAACTCACCCACAATATCAACTACATCAGGATGGATAAGTGGCTCTCCTCCTGTCAGTCGGATCTTTTCTACACCTTCTTTCACAAACAGTTTGGCCAGAGTGATTATCTCCTGAGTAGTGAGTAGGTCTGATTTAGGGGTCAGCTGAACACCTTCCTCTGGCATACAATACTGACCTGAAACAAAGAATACAGAAATACATGGGGAAAAAATAACCAGCAGCAGTTAATCTAATATTGATGGACAAAATACATCAAATGCAACTGTCTTTAATGTGACTTGGCTTTTCTTAAATATGGATAAGATCATACACCAAATCTTAGAAAAAATCTCCTAACAATTTCCTGTTTTCCTTCAGAAGAAAACCCAGAACTCATCTGACAGGTCTCAAAATTACAACGGATCCACTTTGAAGGAAAAGCTGATCTTATTGCTATCTAACCTGCATTCAGCAACACCAAACTGATCTAGCAAGCACTGGGACATTTCCAGAGACTCTGCAGACATAATTTGGGAACACCTAGGTACAAGCTTTCATGCTTATCACATACTTTGGGTATAGCATACAAGCATCTACAAGCACCATCATCCAAACCACACCAACTCTTGTGAAAGACCTGTCACTCCGATCTGTCTCTGGCCAATCCCTAGGCTTGCTTCCTCCTTCCCCATCCCACCAGCAGCTCAGCCCCAAATCAGTCTATCCTTTACCATTATTTTGCGAAGACAAGAAACAGCACACAGCCAACACAGCAGTAAGTACCCTAACTCGGTTCTTGGCCTTTGCACATCATTGTGTACAAAGTCATTGCGCAAGCAAGCAGACACTTACACCTGAGGTTGCATTTCTCAGTCAAAGAAATTCGCAAGTAGTTGTGCTGACGCCCAAAGCTGTCTGTCAAAAAAGCAGAGAAGGGAGCAGCATGTTCCAGTAGAAAGCGTCCTCTTCCTGAGCTTTGCAATTCCTGTAATGAAAACAAGCAAGTGCTAGGTATGTGAATAGTTATCCTGCCAACTTGCTGTATAAACATTAACTTTGAACTCAACTGACAATTATTATTCCATTTTGCCTCACAGGGACAGCTGCACAAGACAAAAATGTAATTTATGTTCAAAACTGATCATTTTTTAAGTTTCACACCCTACTTAATTCCATGGAACTGTACCACACTCCTCCCTGTGCATTTTAAGATACACTTCTCTGCCACATGTGCTTCAGTTTTTTTGTGCAGAATAGGAAGCAGCTTTTTTTCAGTTGTGCGTCTCTTCACTTTCCAGAATCAATGAGACAGGACCACACAATCTCACTGAAGCTCTCAGATAAATGAAATCATATAGAAGGGTCCCTCCCTGTGTTTCAGCATGAGAGAACTAAAAGTTGATGGAATGATCATGTCCCAACCAACTTTAATGTGCAAGACATAACATCCTGTTAACAGCAAAACCAAATTATTGCTGTGTACAATTATCTGTTTCAAGAACACTTCCAACATGGTCTTGTGCAAACCTATACAACAGAATACTGCCAAACAGCCTGTCTCAGTTAAAAGATGACAAATAATACAGGGCACAGTGGGACTGGAAGAGAAATGTGCGATCCTGAACACTCCAACTGTTCAAGCCTGCATGAAAAGATTCAGAATTTTAATGACGTCTTTATTAACTGTCATGAAGTGAATATTAAAAGCAATTTCTTTCACAATTTCTGGGTATTTTAAAGCACAGAGCTACATATTCTAAAGCAACACAGTTTTCAGGAAGTACTGAGTATTTGCCTTCCACAATGATGTCTGATCACTTTAGGTATCAAATATCACAAACCAGTAGCTGCTAATGGAAACAAATACATTTCAAGTTTATGCCAAGCATCTTTAAAACATCGCTACTGCCAACACCAGAACACTATAGCAAGGTCTAAGCTCAGGGAGTCCCACTGCCTTTAGCCCATAACTTTCAAACTACCATGTTATATCTCTATTTTTCTACACCTGTAAAGCACAGCTGAAAATACTCTGCTCCTTTTGGAAAATATTTCAATACCTTCAGTGAAACATATAGCAATTGAACCAATTCTTATCACAGTAGTGCAGAAAAGCAAAATTTTACCAACATACTTTAATTAGCTGGTGGATACTTGGTTCAGGCAGTAGATACAAATGCCCACAAACAAACTCATATAAAACCTGTCAAGTTTGGGGTCTTTTCATCATCACAGTTAAATTAGTATTTTATAGGAGGCCAATTTAATAACTCTGACAGAGGCCAGCTGCATAGCATCACAAAATGAAAAAGTGAAACCAGGATCAAAATAATTAAAATAACTACCTTCATTTTGTCCTGTTAGTTAACCACATACAGACACTTAGTGGCCAGCTATGAAAACTGGAAGCTAAGGGGTTCCTGAGCACACAGTGAACTTCATCTCCAGTGAAGAAGCAGATACAAACCTGTTCCTGAATACATGGTGGTCACAGGTTTAAGGGGGGGGGGGGGTATAGAGTTGCTTGATCCAAGCAACTTTGTGGTTAGATAAGAAGATCCCTAAGAACATCCCTTGCAGGGGGGGCAGAGAAGATAAAGGAGACACGAAGTGGCTGTTTCAAAGCCCAGAAAGCATCTGTTTACCCCTGATAAAACAGAAGTTCCATGTAATTGCTTTTCTGCCACAAGAAAGCAATCTCTTTCAGTTTCTGTTTTGTAGTGGTGGCCACAGCAGCAGACAGATAAGGCCCTCCCCAGGCCTGGCCTTTCCTCCCTGTAGCACCAAAGGTGTCAGCGGCAACCTCTTTACAGTCACACACACTGCTCACACCTACAGAGGTTCCTACATGCCCATCTTCTCCAATGTGCACAGGCAGTACAAGCCATCTAGGTTTTAATCCAGCCTGTGCACCTACACATTATGAGCTCTGCACAACCTTAGTTTCCCCAAGAAACTAAGTTCAAAATGCTGTCTCTGTTGCATTTATTATGTATTCATTATGCATTCATTATTTTAATTTTAAACTGCACAGCTTTCTCACCTGGCTTCATTTCTGATGTTCTCCTTCCTTCTATTTTGGAAAGGTGTTCACATTCAAGACGGAAACCACTCCCATGCTTACTAAAATTAATTGGGCCTTTCTTGTAGCACTCCTCTCCTGTTTTTTCCTCAGTATCTCATTTTTGCACCTTTTTCAGGGCCAGGCTTTCCTACCCACTCCACCTGATGACAGAACAGTAGGAATATCCAGCCCTCCCCTGTGCCTTACAGGGAGGGAGTGAAGTGAGAAATACTGCCCTTCATTAATTTCTCTAAAGTGAACTGTGCAGAAGAAGTATTAAAAGGCACTCAACAGGCAGTTGGTGTCAAGATACTTCAAAGTTCCTGTTAGAAATAACATTTGCTCTCTTGCTGGAAAATAGCCAGTGCTGGTATGGGAAAAAGAAGAAAATTTTTCAGAGCTACTAGAGTTTCTTTCCATCTTTTTCATCTTCTTCTTGTGTACAAAGATGGGTTTGTCTGGGAAGGAAGAACAATGGAGATGGAAATTTTTAAGCTTAGTTCAGTTTCTGTCCAGTTTGATGTCAGCAAAGAGGAATTAGGAGACACTCATGAGTTCAGCAGCATCAGCCTGTGGATCCTGTGTTACCAAAACTGCCACTGCACCTAGCACTGATGCAATTCCACATGGAAGGACAAATATCAGAGACGGAAACTCAGCTGTCTTTCTGGTTAACTCAGGGGAAAGATGAAGCACTCTATCAAGTAGCCGCATGAGTAGGATTTTCTGAAGGGGAAGAACAAGATGAGGACCTAGACTTGAAGCCTGTGTGAGAGCTTTCAGAGCACGAAGAAAGCAAAAGCTACCTGATGCAGTTCACAGCTAAAGTGAAAGGGTTATTCAATTCCCTGCAGTTGGGAAAGATGGGTGGTTGTCGGTATTTTAACGCACCAACGCCCAAGCACTAAACTTTTTCACTTAAAAGGGATGGTTATAATCTCCAGTCTCCACACCCCTCTCTCCATAGTTGACAGGAGCCACTTCTGCACATCAGAGGCAGAGCCTGACACAGTGGGCTTTATCTCATCTGTGAAGAAACAGTTTCATTCTCTGGGCTGTCAATCCCATGTTCTATACTAGTAGAGAACGAATGAGAGTTTAGATGACTGCACCTAGCAGTTATATTTTGACAATCTGTCAGCCCTTCAGACCTGCCAATTCACCTGTAATTTCCAGGAGAACTCTATTCTAAACAAAGCAGCAAAATTTGAAGCTGTCACTAGATGTATTAACAGCCACCAGGAACACCACAAACTGACAGATACTGGAAATGCTCAGTTAAACACAAGGGGGAAGAGAACAGAGCTGTTAGTTATTTATCAAACTGAAGATTGAGTACTATACTTGCTCTACCTTTCCACCTTCACCTTATCCCCAGTGACACTTCTGCACTGTGAAACAGTAATGCTTGCAAACACAGGCCTCAGGGACCACCACAGCCTGGGTACTTACGACACTGTCAGCGCTGCTCTCACAGCCACTGCCTCTTTCAGCTCCTGCATCCTGCTGGGTTTGTGCATCAGCGCTGCCACCTTCACCACACTACCTAACGCTGCTGTGCCAGCATCATGGACATCACTCAGCAAAAGCTCTTCTGTTTCATGCCTCACCTTTAATACCATAATCTGTAGGGAAGTGGTGACATAATGTCCTTGTTCAACCTCGAAATTAGACAACCACAGAGGCTGAAATGGGTCTAAACAGGCCAAGTGCCAGTATGAGGCCTTAGCTAAGAGTCCAAAACAAATATTTTTCTGAGGGCTCAGCAGCTGCTGCCCAACAGTTGACCCCACACACAGCGTGCTAGAGTTCTGGTTACTGGCACAGAGAACACTGCTCAGCTTGGACCAGCTACCCACAAAATGAAGCTCCAGGACACAGAGTTTCAGACATGACTGGCAAAAACTAAGAGCCATATGAGGTCTTCCAAGACAAGCTGCACTCTGCCCTTTATCCCAGTGGTGAAGACTTCATGGAGGCCACAGAAAATTTCAAGTGGTTCTGTCTGAATTAAAGGATCTACATGAACAGATGGAGGAAGCTGAAATGAAGCTTTGTATAGGATGGAAGACATTTACTAGAAATGATACAACAAAAGCAGGAAAAAAAACTAAGTTCCTTACTGTTACTGTTCTCAAGCCTCACTATCTTAAGACTCCCCTCATCTTCCTCCTTGGTTTCAAAAAGTTGTCGGTTTTGTATATAAAGTTCCAGCTTACAATAAAAATAATAATAATTTTAAAAGTACAATGTACTTTTTCTCTTATACTGGAAAATACAGTGTTGTAGTAGAAATAAATAATCCTATACAATTTTTTTTTAATTCGAGAACATAATTTGGACAAGTATCATCATGTGTACAAGGTAACAAAGGAAAGTCTGGTGCTATCCTGTCAACTGTGAATTAGTCAAGAAATGCTTGAACAGTCAACCAACCATGAAAACGCTGCTTTCATAGAGCCTGTTGCTACCTGCCATTATGTAGTCTTCGGAAAAAGGGACACCACCCTGCACACATCTCCAGACTGACAATTGTATCTTAAATATCAAGCTACAAACAGGCTCATTCAATGCAAAACAATCCAGTAATAAGCTGATCCAAGTTCTAGGGTTTATTTGTAAACAACTTAGGATCAGCTTCCCAGGCATATCTGATTTCACCTTCAAAACTGACACCAAATTTTTACAGCCTTGTATTTGCCCAGTAAGGTTATCTGGTCAGTATAATTTCAATTCTATAAATACATCCATTTTCATCACATGTTTCATATACAGAACATTTTAAGAACTAAATGGACATTCAATACGCAAATAAAGGTATTAAGTCTTTCTGCTGGAAGGAATAACTTACCAAGCATTCATATAAAGTGTTACTACAAATAGCAAATGCAGGAGGATAGAGAATGGATAGTATGCATACATTCTCCACTACCTCAAAAACCAGCACACAGTATCAAGCTCAGAGTCATAAATTGAACATAAGCTCACGACACAACACCAATACAGTTGCTATACTGACCCCCCCTGTTTATAACCTCACCTAAAGACTTATAATGGACACCAACTTTCAGTCATCTCCTGAACTTCCCGAATCACAGAGTTCTTCCTTCCATAGCTGGAAGGATCATTTTAAAATGGGATTAAACACAGAATCTCTTCTCCCCTTTGCACCCCCTGAACCCAACCGAAACCTCATTAAACTAAACATAACCCAGGAACACTTTCAGAACCAACCCAAAAGATGGTCAAGCAATATTCACACCTGCTTTGAATGTCTGAACACCCTATCATTTTAAAGTATGTTTCACTGCCCTATGGCTGTAACACTAATTGCTCCTCTACAGATGGATGCTGGGAGAGACTGAGAACACTGATGAGCAGCGAGTATATTACTACTCTATAGTTACTAATTTTGCACTGTCTTTGCTTTTGCATGAGCTTGTTGAGTTCTCATGCCCTGCAGGACATCACAAGTACTCCGGAACACCTGCCTCAGTTACTATGCCACACACACAAACCACCCATCCCATTCTTAGTGGCTTTCATCCCCTAAGGGAACAGGGCTTTCAGAGATGATTGATGTAATCAAGCTCTCTCAAAAGTATTCCTGAATGTATGTTAGAACTACTTGATTCATAAAAAGTAGTTAAATAAATAAAAAAAAAAAGTACATGGTTTAGAAAAAGCAGAAGAAACTCAATAGCCTTTCAAGACTCCTGAGGCAAGTAAGCATTCAACAAAGAATTGCACAACTCCATTTGGCTCTCTGTAAATAAATGGTAGTGAATGCATTCAATGTTGGTGACACAAAGACGGTTACTAGTAGCTTTAGCTTATTTTCTGCTCCTTAAAGTCAGACATGAGATTGCAAGTAAATCAATAAATCATGGGATTACTCTGCCTGTCATACTCTATTTCTGCTATACAGAACCTTTGCCTTTCTGTGCAGCTTTTTCTCCTCCATTTGGACACCAAGAGATCAGATCCACCTGAGGACCAAAAGCGAAACGAGGAGCTGAATCAGGAGAACACCTGTGCTGATTTCACATCAGGGACGGAACAAACAAACAGCTCAGTCACAAAGTTCCCCATGACCACTCAGACAGAGCGCAATGACCAAAAGCTGCCAAAGAACTTGATTTTGACCTAGGCAAGAACAAATGCTGTTGTGTAACCTCTTCTTCAAATCAGGAGAGAACACAGAACTGGTTCAGCCCAGACTCTGAATGTCCTAGTTACTGCCAAAGAAAGGTGACATTCAGCAAAGTAAGGCAATATAATTACACATTACTACACGTTTTGTTGACGCCCGCTCAGACCCATATAATCAAGTCACGTTCAACACACAAATTACCTATCGTTCTGGGACAGGTTGCAGAATTAAGCGTGCCTACTGGAAAGCGCGGGTCAGCTTTGGTGCGGCCCCCCCCGCGCTACAGACTGCTATGGCAGGGGCACTCCGCTCGGGCACCCCGGCCAGGCCAACCCTCGGTTATCACAAGCACAAACGACGTTGTCTTAACTGCAAGGCATCGGCCGGGGACTCCAAACCTCCGGCAACGGCACTGCAGGCCTCCCCGCGGCAGCAGCACCCTCCCGCAGGACCCGGCCACCACCTTCCGTCCCAACGCCTCTGCTCACTCCCGGCTGACCTCACCTGAGCCGCGGCGGCGGGAGTCCGCACTGGCGCCCCGGAGCTGCAGGCGCGGCGCGGGCCTGCCCCGAGCGCCCCCCGCAGGAACGCGGGGCCACCGCGCCACCCCCCCCACGCCGCCGCCATGCGGCCCCGCCGGCCCCCAGCACCCGAGGGACCTCGGCACCGCCACCCGCCTCACACCGTCGCCCGGAGAAGGGCGGAAGGGCGGCAGCTGCGCGGCACGCCGGGAATTGTAGTCTGCTCCCCTCAGCGGGGCAAGCGGAAGGGAGCGGTGGCATAGATCTGTACCCTGCGATAGGGACCCCTGGCAGTCGCTGACGGCTCCATGCTCCTCAGCAGCAACGGCAAAGCCTGCGCTGACAGCCTTTACTTCCTGCTTCCTCTATCCTCGCCTCAGCCCGCCAAGAGCCAGCTGTAGAGCTCCAGGACTTGTTAGTAATAGGTGAAATTGTGTGTTGAAACAATAATACAAAGGAAAAGATGATTATATTTGAAAATCTGTTAATCAGTAGAGGGGTTTTATGTATTAGGAAAGTTTAAGAACAAGTTGAAACTCTTCTATTGTGTATCTTAGTTACTTTATAACTAAGCATTATAATGGTAGCTGTAAGGATAAGCAATTAACATAGCCATATATGGGGAAGGGTATATGGGTGGATTTAGGGGAGTATTGTGAAACCCTACCAAAGCGAACATACCAGGAGTAGTCAAGTGAAAATAAGAGAATGCTGGTGTCCACATAATGGTTGGGACATGTCCAAGGAACAGAAAGGTGAACAGGACAAGCTGAGGAAGACTTCTTACTTCATCGGAGAAGACTCCTTACTTCATCAGGATGACCACCAGAGAGGGGCTGCGCAAGCGCAGAAGAGGCTGATGTCATAATAGACTGATGTGGCAATTTTTGATGCATATGTATTAGTCAATGATGTAATCTGTGTTGAATATGTATTAGCTATGAAATTCTTAGTGTATGAATTGCCAGCGCGATGTGACGGGGTGGAAACCAGATTTAGGCGCGTGCCCCTGGTTTCCCAGCACACCTCATATAACCATTCCGGTGGTTATGTGTCAGTTCTTACGCTAACAGCCTGGGGCCGGAAGGTCTTCATGGTAGAAGCGGGTGTTGGAGGGCTCACACACAGGTATGTGTCCCAGAAGGGACAAGCAGAGGACTAGGATCCACAGTTATCCTCAGCTGGGAACATTTCTGGTAGAAACAACAGCTTCAACCTCAGTCCTGCCCGAGTCTCAAGTAAAACCTGTAAAGCATTGTGAGAAGATGGCCACAGGAACTAAGTGGGGCATAATGGGTCTTAACGGGGCATAAGAAAACAGTATTTAAGTTTTCCAGTCCATTATGTTTTCCCCCACTGTGAAATATGAACTCACTCCTCTGAACCAGATAACAAGGTTTTATTGAGGGACAAAGTCAATAAAGCAAAAGCAACAGCGCTGAGCGCATGACTGTAGCCAGAGGCACAAGTGATTAGTATTTGTTACAGGTTTATATACTTTCACTATTGCATTAGTCACATGCATATTCATAATTCCCATGTATAGGTGGGGAATATTATAACTAGCTCCAGGAACTTATTATCGTAAGTCCCCTCCTCTTAGCGTCTGTGCACTGCTCTCCAGCGATTGTGGGCAGGGGTCTTGAGGATGAAGTAAGCAGTCTTCCTCTTGTGAGTAGGGGTCTTCAAGATGAAGTAAGCAGTCTTCCTCACAGTGTACTTAACACCTTTGGCACAGTTGGACACCCCAGTAATCACACAACTAGCTGAAACCAGCCATATCTGTAATTCTTCTGATAACTAGCAAAGATTTAGAACAGTGTGACCTTCCTGAAAAATTTATTGCAGGATGGGCAGACAATGAGTATCCAAAGCTAGCAGATGGCTGGGAGGCTCTGTCTCTAAAC
Organism: Pezoporus occidentalis; assembly: GCF_034315485.1. Classification (NCBI taxonomy): domain Eukaryota; kingdom Metazoa; phylum Chordata; class Aves; order Psittaciformes; family Psittacidae; genus Pezoporus; species Pezoporus occidentalis. The sequence goes on from NW_026913953.1 coordinate 435,345, forward strand.
TAACTGATAAGTATGGTAAGGATGGTGTGAAAGAACTCATTCATGTTTAGTGGGGCCACTAAATCCTGTTATCTCACCACAGACTTGCAACACATTGTTCTTTAAAGTTAAAGATACTTTAGAAGACTAGTGTGAAACAATTAACTCATGTTTAGTGGGGCCACTACATTCCACAGACCTACAACACAAACACTGTTCTCTTTCTACAACCTAAATTAAGCTAAAAAATGCTTTAACTCTGTTTTCCAGGCACTAGCTTATCTTACATCAAGTCGTGTCATTCCCCCCCCCCCCCCCCCCTATCTTTTACCTTGAGAAATTCTTTTGCTATGTGACTCCATTTTGCTCAAGAGTTCTGGCCCTTTTTAACTTGTTGTCTAATCTTGTGTCTTTAGTGAGCTTTGTATCTGTTATTATTGTAATCTCATACAGTTATACCCACATAACCACACCTATGAATTGCGAAAGCCAATACATTTATGTGTTTAACACACCCACACTCCCAATGTTTCACAGACAAGGGGCCTTCTGGCAAAATGTTTGGTGGTCCACTGTCCTCTGCCTCTGGGCAATGGGTCTGCAGAGCATGGTCACCCATTGCTGAGCTGAACTTGAAGCACTTGTTCTGAACTTAATTCACACATGAAAGGAGCTCTTGGGTTCCCAAAATTTTCCTGGATCCCCTTCCTGAATCATGTCAGCTACTCTTATGGAAGACGTATCTTTCCCTAAGTGACTTTTACTGCTTTTAGCCTTAGAACTATGCAGCTGTTGTATTGTTGTAGCCGTGAAACCCCACAGCTTTATACACCATATTGCTTTTATGGTAAGTCTTCCAGTTTAAATACTTTTCCATTACCAAATTGCTGTGTCAGGGGTATTTGTATTTTCAACTAATGGTTGCAAAAACATTAATGATTCTCTGCGCAGTCTTTTAGCGTTTGACCTGTGTAATACTTGTTGATGTATGAGTAACTGGGCCTTGTAATTGCTTGTGTCAGCCATTATTTCAAGACACAGTTATATGTGCTGAAATGTTTAGACAGGTTATACTTTAATCTTTGCTGTAGTAAAACACCTTCTTCTGTCCAATTCAGTCTTAAGAATTTAGACTTTTGACTTTATTCAGAATTTAGTCTGGGTAGAAACTAACAGGAAAACTTAATGCAACTTTTTTTTTTTTTCCCTTTTTAATTTCTCCCTTCCGACAAACCCCACCCCAAAAAAAAAAAAAAAAAAAAAAAGAAAAGACCTGAAGCCATTGCATTTGAAAATAAATGAATGAAAATTAATGACCTGTGCTGTGGCCATTCTGAAACCTTTCTCATCAGTATGATAAGTAAGGTAACATATACGTAGAACAAAACAATAGAGAAGATAACAAAGCAAAATACTGTTTTTAATTACAGTTTTCAAAGGATGCAGAAACAAGCTTGATATTTACATTTACAGTAGGTTTATGAAGCCTCACTTCTTCCTGTAGAACTGGAATAACTGTAATTAAAAGCTTTCATGAATTTAATTAAACAGCAAGTGACAATGAAGGCTGAAATACACAGAGCATTTCAACTTCATATTAGATGTAGTAATTGTTCAATTCAGTGAACCTTTCAATTGCAAAATAAGTTTAATTAGATGTAAAGTAATTAAAGTTCAATATTTGTTACAGCCCCAGAGAGAAAAAAATAACAGCATTAACAAAAATCTGCAGGATCTCTAATATTTTTCTCCAGTAAATGTTGTTACCTACAGTGAAGAGTCTGTTTCTGTGGCTCTATAGTTATTTTATTTTACTTAAAGACCATATTAAGCTTGACCTACATCTGTAATCCAATTGAATATGGCAACGCTGAGTATATGAGGAAAGTTAAGAAGTGAAGTATCTTTGTGTATATGAAGCCTTGTATTTTCTTGTTTTATCAGATTGCACAAATAGAAGGATATCTCACTAAAGCAGCACAAAACTGGCTTTTACATCTCCAAAGACAGCTTCTTACTCTCAGAAGTAGCTACTGCTGTTTAACAGAAACACTTGCCAAAAATTAAATGAAACCATAAAATAAATGTAATGGAATAAAAGCATCTGCATAAGAGAGAATTCTGTTTTAACTTTACTGGGACACCATCATGTCATGTCATGTCATGTCATGTCATGTCATGTCATGTCGTGTCATGTCATGTGTCAATGAAGAGTAAAGTTTTTGCACATCTGAGAGAGCAGCTGGAGGTTTTATTTCTTTCCTTTTCTCAGCAGCTATCTAAAGAGCTAATACTCAGTAAAGAATTAAAAGTTTGAGGCTTGTATATTTAAGCCAAGGTGCTGTGCACTGTCATGTGTTTGCATTGTAGCTGAATTTGCATGTGATATGCTACCCGGGCAAAATCATTCCTATCTACATCTATCTGCAGACATCACTGTCACTCTAGTGAAGCTCAAGGCACTTTTAGGATGCACAGAAAATTTTGCCACTGGTCTTTCAGTTGTCTTCTAGACATTATGCAGATACTCACTTATGTTTGGCACAGAGTGATTCTATAGTCTGAATTCCAAAGACAGGGATTTCTTGCCCTTCCTGCTGCTGCCTTTCTTTATGACTTACAGGGAGCCTATATTAGCCATGTCTTATTTAGCTGTGTGTTTTCTTCAAATTTTGCTGAATTCACACTTAACGTCTTACAGGTCTCATTCAGCATTCATGCACATTTAGATTAATTAGCTTTCCTTGAGACTCTGCACCGTGCTGTTCATAAAACTGTGTGCTGCCAGGGTGCACAACATCTACATGGGCAACAGAAGGGCAGAGTCCAATCACATACCAGCATCCTCTGGGAGCCTATTCCAGAACAATATGAAAATACAAAGTGCTGGACTACTTCCAGTGCTATTCATGCTTCAAATAAGGATCAGACAAAGTTTTAAAGATACATTAATAATGAAATACTAATGATAATTTTAAAAGTTTCAACAGGGAGCACACCATTTGAGCTGGATAGATCTGCCACACTGAGTCATGGTTGCCTCATAATCTAGATTAGGCATCTGTTAAGAGTTTCTCAACATCTTTCTGAAACTTTGGGCTGCATGCCTAAACAAAAAACAGAGCAAAGTGGAAGACCCAGTCCTGTCCTCATATGGGGCTGGAAAACAGCCAGAGCTTGTGTTGGGACTGCAGTTAGGAAAGACTGTGGGAGTGCTTAGTCTAGTGCAAACTAAGGGAAAGACTCTACATCCAGCTTCCTGCAATTTGAGCATTAAATAATTTATAGACTTTTCAAGACACACTGATTGTTTTGTCTGTTTCCTGCAAGAGCAGATACATTGTCTCTCTCTGCATTTCTTACTAGTGAGCAACATGGGCACTCCTTTAAAGACACTGCCAGGAGGATAGAGATTCCCTAGTAAAATTCAGGGCATATATGAGGTATTAATGACTAGGTTAGGACATCTCACAGTTGCTCATGAGTATCAGCATTTTTCAGTTCAAAGTATACCACTGCATAATTTACGTACGCGTGAGAAGTCATAGGGAGCTGATGCAGCAGAGGTTTCTGTTATAGTTTGCTTTCCTCATTAGAAAAAGGCATGAAAGCCTTCCTGGTGTTTCTTCCTAGTAGCTCACACAAAATAATATCCACAGTTCTCTAGGGCATACTGCTTCTATGCAATCAAAAAGCATGTGTCAAAAAACAGAGTTGTAAGTAGGGATTTTGTAAATACCCATGCCAAGGCTACCCCAAAACAGCAGCCTCTCAAAAATGCAGAAGTCAGAACAAGACCTGCCATTCTAATCAAAATGGTCTGAGAATCATTGGCATGGAACCAGCCAGGCTGGTTAGAAAATAGGTGTCGATGCTGTCTTCTCTTATACCTCCTTACCTTCTATGTGAGAAAAACACTCTCCTTCCTCATCTTATTACTCTTCTCCTTTGCTGTATTTTTATTGATGTCCTCCAGTTTTTCTGCTTACAACAGCAAGAAAAGAAAAACGATCTTTTAATGTTACTAAGCTCATAGTGATGAAATTTGTGGCATTCTCTAAGCAGTATCTAGCAGCATGTAGAATAATGGGCTGTAGAATACCATGAAATCCGATTGATCCTACATGCTAAACCTAGCGGGTCCAAAGAAGGAGAGTGAAGCTGATGAAAGGTCTAGAACACAAGTGTTATAAGGAGCAGCTGAGGGAACATGGTTTAGTTGTGGACTTGGCAGTTTTTGGTTAACGGCTTTACTTCATGATCTTAAAGGTCTTTTCCATCCTAAACAATTCTATGATTCTACTCTTCCATACTTTTGCACAACTACACTACAGAAAGGAAATTAAGAAATGCATAAAAAATAGAAGCTGGCATAAGTAGAAAAGAGGAGAAAAGGAAGTAAGTAAAGAAGAGAAGGAAGAGGAGAAAGGCAGAAAAGAAGAGAAGGAGGGAAGGAGGGAAAGAAAGAGAGAGGAAAGTAAAGAAGAGCTGTGAGCTTGACCTTATCATTTATGTATGACCATACTTTTTTCTCTTGGCTTCCTTCGTTTGCATGAAATACCATCATCACCCTTCAGCATTACAGAATTGAGGAGCAATAACACTTTGTGCCCTCCTGTTTTTATCTAGAAATTCTGTGCAGGACAGCTGCTGACCTTTTGTTTATCTGGAGCAGGATTGCACAGTTTCACCCTTTATGCAATGTTCAAGGTAAACAGGCTGTTTATGGGCTGACCACAACTTTTCTGAGTGCTTAGTATGTTTAATTCCTGAGAACTGGGAGAAGAAAGAATATACTACACACAGCAACCCCATCTAATAAGGTTGACAGAGACATAACCAAAGGAAGGTTTAAACAAAGTCAGCCATTGTCTTAGTTTAACTCTGGGGGCTTATTCTGCTCCAGGCAGCTACCCCAGATTGTAGATTTGGGGTTACTCATTTAGCATGCCTACATTGTTTTTCATATCTTACTGAATTCAAGGAAACAGTAAAAGGAGTGCCTGAGTGTCAGAAAACACCAGGAGACTTCCTCTTCCTTGAACTTCCAATGCTCTCCCCTCTCTTCCCATGAGTAACTCCCATTCATTCCTCCTTTCCACATTAAAGAAATCCTGCTTAACTTTATGAATGTTGGTGGTATGTGATGGCTCTTTAGGTATCAGCACCATTGACGTTACAGGCATAAGGCACTAGGTGAGTGGGTGATTCTCAGACCTGAGAATTCAGCTGTATTTTGGACAATACAAATCAGTCCTTGGACTTTACCTACTCTAAGAGGAGAGATTATACTTCCTCTTTTCAAATACAGCTGGACATTTAATCTTATGAAATATTATGAATATTTTTCATTTAATTTACTTTGAAGTGGGAAATTTCATCAATAACAATAAGAAAATCCTCCACAGCCTAACAAAACAATAAGCAAGATCACAGATTTTCAAGGCTGTTTTTGTGCTGGATGAGTTTGATGTGACTTGAAAATTGATTAAGTTTCATCAAGGCTCTAAAGTATACCTGTTTTGTCCCTTTCAAGATTAGGTGGTAGTGTTTATTGCTGGGTTCTTAATCTGCCTTATTTCTTATTGTTGAAACTAGCCAACTTCCAGTTTGTTAAACATTCCATCAAGGTAAGTGAAACTGTAACAAACAGCTCTCTGAGAACGTTAATTTGTATCCAAAGAGTTATATCAAGTTAGAAAGTCACAAGGCAAAAAATGGAACAAAACAAAATAATAAAACCATCAGGGCATCTTTATGGACTGTTGGCGTTTTTGTTTTGTAGATGCATATATCAAAGCCTGTGCTTTTTCAGATCCTGTTAAGTCACTTCCAGATTTAGCATCCCACAGATACTTCTCTGTCATTTCAGATCCCCTAGGCACTTCAATTGTGTTCAGTTCTTGCAAATAACAGTAAAGAATTGTGATTAAGCATACAAAATCTCACTGAGTATTTCCCTCTTTTGCATCTTTGGCTATCATCTTGTAAAAGAAAGACAAAAAGGAGCTGTTTGCAGATTCACTCTGTACTTTCATCTCCTCTTCCCAATGTTTTCTGCATTGTCAATTTCTAGGCTGGGTTTCTGTAAGCGGCGAGGAGAAGCAGACAGGCCAACCCAATATGGGTGATAAGCAACTTCTACTTTATTTGTGACGCAGTTCACACATATATAGGAGTGGTATTCAGCCACTCCTTCTTGGCACAACAGTATTGGTTAGCCCCCCACAGCTTCCTCCACATTCTCCTCCCAGGTCCGGTCTCCGGCCATCTATGGGGGCCACCCTCCGCCTTGCTTGCACAGTCCTCCAGGACTCTATGGTCCTGCTCTTAGAGTCATTCTGCAACAATTCCCCCCTTTTTCTTTGTGCAAGCAAGGCATTATGGGTTATTCCGTTCACCTGTTTTATCACACAACTATAAACAAGTCTAATAGCTACGATGATTAACCTAATCAATGATACATAAGTGCAATACTTTTAAACAGTGTTTGACTCAACCTGTAATGTCCCGTGAAGACAACCATCTAGTTATTCTTAGGATATTGCTCATTTACTATTGCTGGGTAAGCTGAGCCAGGGTTCTCAGCTGTGCGTGCATCGAATTAGCATAATCAGAGAGACTCATACAACACATTCCATCAAACTCTTCACATCCATGTCCCTGTTCCAACAACAAAAGGTTCTGCAGTGTTGCATCTCTTACAGAGTCAACATTAAAACAAATCAGGAATTGCCTTCGATGTAGAATTGTCCGCTTAGCAACTCAGCAACCCAGTCTGCTTAGTTGAGCCAAGGCCCCGGCTGAAGCACTTACAGTGATTTGGCATATTATGATTGGATACATGTTTTGAAGACCCTTAGTGACTAACATATAATTGGTTAAACACAGGTGTAAGAACTCAACCTTGAAAGCTTGCCAACAGTCCACAGTTCTCATTAACTTGGTGAATTCCAGCCTCTTATCTTGCTTGCTTAAGCTTCTTCGGGCCTCCCATGGCCTTGCTGTATCTTTCAGGACTATTCAAAGTTTATGTACCACTTACGCATTCTCCTGTGAGAACACTGTCTCCACATCTTCCCCCTTTATGTTTTATATATGGTTTGGGTGGCCCTACTTGAGCAGGGGATCTGGGCTAGATTATATTTCCAACATATGCCAAGTAGAGGCTGCCTGGGCCTGCCCCTTTTTTTCTGCTGTATGGCTCTCTGATAACAGGCTGTATAGCTCTCTGATCCTTCACATCAAGGTCTGGCATGGCATGTGTCCCCACCGCTCCACGCCTGCTGGGTTGCAGCCAACAGCGGAGCTAAAGGTTCTTCTTGGTGGCAAACACAGAGGCCAACCCAGTCTTGCCCTTGATTGTGGTAGCAGGCATTTGGTCAGCCTCAGTCCTTGTTGTCAATGCAGAGTTTCACCTGCTTCATCCAGTAACAAGTCGCTACTACAGCAAGGCACACACAAATTTACATTAGCAGAGTGACTATTACAGGGTGCAGCAGCATGTTGAAGATGCTGATGGCAGTGAGGGACTAGCCAAAGAAATTTCTTACCAGTGGAGTTCTCCCACCCTCTTAAATTTGTTCCATCACCTGCTTTATAACACTACCATTGTATTAAAATTTTTCTAGCTTTTGCCTTAGCATTTTCTAGCAGCTACTGCAAATTTCCATACTCTAACATCTCTTTTACAAGTGACAAATCTATACAATACAAGGTGCAGTTTCTTATTAGCAACTGGCTAGTAAATACAGGTGGTTTTATACACAAAATCACAACCTCTAATAATAGCTATTTTACAAGCACACATATTCAGGATGTTATTTTTCAGTTGCCCCCAAGTGATGTTTTGCAGTTATTTGTTCTTTCTCTTCCTCTATCTCATTCTGCTTGGGGTAATCAACGGTCAGCTCCTATAGCTGAGGCATCAGGTTTATCCATTCGTCTGTCCAGCTCATGGCAAGGCTTGACAAACTTTGCAGGCAGTCACCATGGACCTGTAGGCAGGAGGACACAAATATACCCCCTCCCCCAGGTTATCAGTTCTTCAGAAGTAGACAGGTTAGACAGGTTAAGTGTAGCATCATTACTCTCCCCACCCCCTTTTTTTTTTTTTTTTTTTTTAGTCCCTGCAAAAGCCATCATTACTCCCACTACAGTCCCACGTACAGAACGTGGCACAAGGACCCTGTGGAGACTAACAGCAAACCAGCTCTGAGAAGCATCTTTGCAGTGCGAGGTGGCAGGCTCAACCTTAGCGGGCGTCCCCGCAGAGGCTCTGCCTCCCCCACATCGTATGAGGCTTGGGCTTTTATACTGACCAAAATGCACACTCATTCCGACACAGGTGGCCAGCCTGTGCTGGAAGAAGTGGCCAGCAGTATCTACAGAGGTCTCCAAGGGTTGATAGAAACCTGGACATACTTATATTTACAACCTTCTTGTCCATGAGTATCACAGAGAAACTGTATGGGCTCCCCCTGTCAATTGCAAGAAAAAATTGTAATATATACAGCTTGAGTGTAAGAGGATTTTAACGCATACGTGGTCACTGTTTGTCAGGCCTCCTTAACTATTTTGAGATCAAGAGCTTCCCACTCTTTAGCCCCCTGCTGTGTAGTAAACACAGGATATGCAAAGATGCCCATTGCAGAAAATTCCCCAGTAATGTTCACCTCTTTGGTTACCCATTGTTACAACTGAGCGTCTCCAGGGCCAGTGAGTCTGAGCAGACCGACCCGGGAGACGAAGAGTCAGGGTCTGGAAGCAGAGGATATAAATCTGGCTCGGATTCAGGGGATTCGGGGGCTGATCCTGGGCCGAACTCGGGGTGTCCGTTGCTCGCAGCTGTGTCTTTCTTATCAGATGTCTCTCGTTCGGTATGTAGCCATCTGCAGACCTGGCTCCTCTGTAACTGAGTTAAAAAATTTTTTGCTCTAGGGCGTAGTGGGTTGGAGAGGCTCGCGGTTTCTTTAAATCTCCTGCTAGCGCATGATCTCCATTTTCTACTGCGTGCTTCACAGTGGCGCCGCAATCGATCCGGCGCCGAGGCACCGCCCTCTTTCTTTCGGATTCCTCGACATTTATCATGCGTATCCCTTCTAATATACTTTCTCTGTCCTTTTCAAAGCCCCTACTTTCGGAACTGGGATGGTGGGGGAGCAGGTGTTACACCTCCTCCGTGGCACCTTCTGATGGAGGGGGAGAAAAGGAAGGGGGGGGGGGGAACCCTGTGCTCCCGCGAGCTGGGGGGAACGAGTTGTAATCTTCCCCCGGTTTCAACCGACCGGGGACGTCTGTTCCTAGTTTCTCCGTTGCTACCGCGGCAGTTTTCTTTTCTGCCTTGTATCTTTTTATACAGTTCATTACTTCCCTCCGTGGTTTACCGAGTTTCTTTGCTTTTTTATAATCATTAAGCACTGAGTCAAATAGTTCATCACCAAACTTTCGCCACTCACTCTCCTCAAATATTGTATTAGGATCTGCAAAAAAAATCCCTTAGCCTTTCCTACAGCCACTAGACCTGCTAGCTGCTTTAGAGTCTCAGGCTCAATTCCCCGCTTTTATAAAAAGCACTTTAAAAAGTTCAGGGCTCAGTTCCCCGCTTTTATAAAAAGCACTGTAATAAGTCCAGGGCTACCTCTCGGTCCATTTTCATGGCCAGCCTTTTCCGGATCATCCTCCCCTGGGTCGTCTTGTAACCTCGGTCTCCGGATCGGCCTCCCGACACAACAGTGTCTGGTTCGCCCCAGCGGCGGACTCCTTTCAGCTAGTCCAAGCACCCGGGTCTGTCACGCCACCACAGCAGCATTGCCCGCGCTTCCCGGCCGCTGCCGCCGGCGCCGCTCACTTGCCGTTCCGGGTCCCCGTTAGCCGGGGCCCTGTATCCGGGTCCCCGTTAAACCGGGGCCCTGTATCCCGGGTCCCCGCTAGTCGGGGCCCTGTATCCAGGTCCCCGATGACCGGGGCCCTGTAGTCCACGTCCCTGTTCGGGCGCCATTTGTAAGCGGCAAGGAGAAGCAGACAGGCCAACCCAATATGGGTGATAAGCAACTTCTAGTTTATTTGTGACGCAGTTCACACATATATAGGAGTGGTATTCAGCCACTCCTTCTTGGCACAACAGTATTGGTTAGCCCCACACAGCTTCCTCCACATTCTCCTCCCAGGTCCGGTCTCCGGCCACCTGTGGGGGCCACCGCCCGCCTTGCTTGCATAGTCCTCCAGGACTCTATGGTCCTGCTCTTAGCGTCATTGTGCAACAGGTTTCCAAATAAAAGGTGAAAATACGACAACGCCTTGGAAGAACTTTATTTGAGTTTTTAGAGAGAGGATCATTACTGCCTCTGCATTTTTTAGTCACTTAGGTGATGGAAAAGTGGGTTTGAGATGCTATTTTTAGAGAAGAGAATTCTGCCACTCACCTTCATGTCAGTGATTACAGATAGGTAAAATAATGTAACAGAAAATCAAGCCCTTGAGAGGCAGCTATCGGAACAGTGGTATCCTTCTTTCCCCTCACTTATCTAAGGAGCATTGATTTAATTAGTCTTATCAAATCCTCATATTTCAATATAATAACCTAAGTTATTTTACCTTCACTTACTTGTATGAGCTTCATTATACACTTTTTCCTTTGGTCTTTGGCAAAATTACAGACAATAGGAGATGTCCATAGTTTTGGAAGGAGTGACAAGCTAGCTATAACACAGACTAAATAATCCTCATTAAGGACATGCAGTAGGAATACTTATTTAATTTTACTGCCTGTGCTTGCTTCTGCCTTCTCCCACCATTGTAATCTGGTAGATGGGATCCTCCAGCCCCTAGCCCACTGTCAGCTGTGCTTCCTGCTCACTTGTTAGTTGTGCCAGTGTGTAATTTATTTAGCTCCTTGGGGTGATGAAGAAGTAACGTTGAAGAGAAACTACCTGCCACAGCACTGTCACAGACCCAAAGTATATCCTGCCACAAAGATGTGTGTGAGTTCAGGGCAGGGAATGGAATGCAGATATGTGATCTAATCACCTTGCAGTCTACACCTGACATGGCACATCAGACTGCAGGTCCTTAGACTGTGGGTTTGTATTTGCCATCAAGGAGGTATTTGGACATATTATGAGAAAACAGAAAGAGACTGACCTCTTTGGTCAGTAGCAACATGTAGAGCTCACACATGTGCAGAAGCATGCAAGCAAGAGCACAAGCCCTACTAAAATCATGTCATGGGGAACATCATACTAAAGTTCTTCTGCTAAAGCACACTATGCCCATAGGGTCCTGGGCTCTGCACTCATACCAGAGGAGATAGTACCCATAGTGAGGAACTTAGTTCTGACTTGAAAAGGTATGCTATGGGAGAAAGGTGAGGGAGGAGGGTAAGGCACATAAATTAAAATAAATAAAAAAATTACCCCCAAACCTGCAGGACCTAGTTGTAATCTCTGATTTCCACCAGCTGGGGTGGCTCCACTTTCTGCAGATAACTAATGGTGGTTAATAACAAATAAATGTTCTGGAAACTTCCGTGTAATTTGTTTGTGCTGTCAAAACATTTGACTGTCATAGAAAATTGTGATCTAGAACATAGCCATAGTAAAGCATTTCCTTTAGGGTGATTAATATGCAGGGAAAATCAAAACCAAATTAAGCCTATTTTACTGTATCAGGACAAAATATAGTTGTGGGATTGAATGAAACATTCCTATCTATGGCTTATTCTAATCTGCCATCTTTGGTCTGTAAACTTGAGTGACTTGGGAGCAGTTTTTTTCTGTTAATTTCTGTATAGACACTTTATATATTGAGGGTGTTTTCAGATTTTTCCTCCTATATCTTTTCTCCTTTTTTTTTAATATTTGAAAAAATATTCAAAATATGAAAAAAAATAACAAAATTTTTCTCAGAAATTTCCCATAAAATTTAGACTTCAAAAAAATTTTCATGGAAAATGCCTCCTTTGGAAAAATCTATTTCAGACAAGCTAAACAGTTTAACAACTCACATTATCTGTTAACACGGTGTTTGAGGGGGAACAGAAAGTCCTCCTTTAAATAGAAAATATAATCCAAGTCATCACTGACTTCTTCCTTGTACAATAATTTTACAATCATCTTCCATAGGTAAACGATTGCATGAGTGAACAAGGCTACAGAGTACTGAGCCGTTTGATCTAATTTTGACTCCAGCTCAAAGAAAGAAGTTTGATAGGAAGGATATGGCCCTAATCCTGCTAGTTTATTTACTATTAGGATATTAGCTCAGTCTTGAGGAAGTTTACAAAGACTTTATTCAATTCACATGCACAGTCTGGAGAATGCAGATGTTAACTTTAAGAATGGATATATTACAACAGAGGCAAGACCAAAACAAAAGCCACCATCATTTCAGACTCTCTCTGCTTATCTTTCCAACTGACTCCTACTAGAGTTTCATAACTGTGGAGACAGTGTTCTTACAGGAGAATTCATAATTGGTACATAAACTCTGAATAATCCTGAAAGATACAACAAGGCCATGAGAGGCCCGAAGAAGCTTAAGCGAGATAAGAAGAAGCTGGAATTCACTGAGTTAAGGAGAACTGTGGACTGCTGGCAAGCTTTCAAGGTCAAGTTCTCACACCTGTGCTTAACCAATTATATGTTAGTCGCTAAGGGTCTTCAAGACATGTATCCAATCATAATGTGCCAAATCACTGTAAGTGCATGTAAGAAACAGTATATAAGGAGTTAAGGCTTTGTAATAAATCTGGCAATCGCTTGATCACATTGATGGTCTCTGCATTGTCCGTGACTCCCGTGTCAACACATAACTGTTTCACTGCCTGCTCACTGTCTTCCTTTCAGATTGCTATGACCTCCAACAATCACAGGGGTAATTCTCAGAGGGAAAAAACACGAAGGGGGAAGACTGGCTGGAAATTTTTGCTCAGAAATTTAGTAGGACAGGAAGGGACTGTGAGGATCATAGAGATGAGTCTGCTGTTGTTACAGATGGCTACATCACAAACTTGCACTTTTACTCTTGCTGAGAAGCCAGTTTATTGCCAGGGAGCTCTGATGTCTGTAAACCACCTTCTACCTAAAAAAAAATTCAACCTGAAAAAAAAAATGTCAGCAGTTTACACACAAGTTGGTCTCTATCTTATATGCACATCTTTCCGTGGCTTTCCATTCATGTGTACCCTTTCTCAGAGCAGATGAAGCACATCTCTTTCAGATTTCTCTTAGTAGATGTGTTGTTAAAGTGAGCAGGGAAATGGACAGCCTTTCTCTGCACTTGTCCTGCTGTAATTAAGTTTCCTCATGGGCAATTAACTGTTCTTACTATTGTTTGGGTGCTGAGAGCCAGATAAGTGTTGCTACTTTTTGGGAAAATCATTCCTGGAGGCCCTTGGCTACAGAACACTGCTATAAACTCCCAATGCCACCAGGCGTGGCACATATGTTGATCATCTTTCTTCATGACCTAACATTCTCTTTGCACCTTTCCAGCATTAAGAAATAAGAAAATCCTTTTTTTTCACCTGGGTGGCTGGCTAGAGATAAATTCTAAGATACATCCTTACAGCAGCTTAAGTCTGAACACTGCCTTAGGTATTAAAATTAATCCTTTCTGGATACATTGGCTGCTGGAAATACCTTTCCTAATATGATCCCAAGACGTATTTGTCTTTTTGAAGACCATATCATACTGGTGGTAATAGACAAGTATGACTAACAAGTAAATATAGGACCTTCTGTCATTTCATCATTAAGGAATGATCAATAATACATTATATAAATACATGACCTTCCATTTTGTGTGATTTAATTTCATCTCATTTCTCTTACTCAGGGCTCTGTAGTAATCCAGTTTTTCCTGTCTGGTATTCAGTACCTCCTCCGATTTGCTAATCATTGCAAAGTCTATGCAGCAAATTTCATCAGCACACCAGATTTCTGAGCCAGCATAATTAGTGGAAATATTTGACAGGAAAATTCTGAAGACAGATATTGAAATGCTCCACTAGCTATCTCTTTCTAGGCCTTCTCTTTCAGCAAAATATTGTTTACAATGTTTAGATAGTGCTTAACCAGCTGATGTTAAACTAACAGACCAGTTGAGTTGTCTGAATCACACCACTACTCCTTTCTTAAATAGAAAATATCCTATCCTTAAATCTCATGGAACTATTTATGACTAGAAGGGACAGCTTTTTAAATAAGCTTGCCACCAGCCTTGGGTCAGTTATTTCTGTATTGAATGTGCTTACTTTCCATATCTATGCACTCATTTATATTAACAGTCTTGCCTATACTGCACTTTAAATAGGAATATATATGCAGGACACGAAACAAGATACTATTTACTGTTTAGTTATGTATCATTTTTCTTTAGTCCATACCATCTCCATACATAGCAGCACCATTTCTTTCATTATTAGTTTTTATTTCTGCAAATATGCAACATTTTACTTTTTTTTTTTTTTTTAAACTTCGAGCTCTGACAGGCATTTATGATTCCTTACTATTTTTGTACCTCCACTTTGTTTCTCCAGAGCATAACTTTCTTTTCTGGTCAAGGCTTTCCTCCTCACCCCATTCTCATTCCCAATATTCTTGTCTAATTGATTCTTATCTCTGAAGCTTACCTTTCCAGATTATTCCCCTTGACTGGGTTATAATTAACAGATAGGATTTATCAGCCCAGGTGCAACTGTCATCCAGATAAGGGCTATTCAAACTCATCAGGAGCAATCATGTCATGTGAGGTCCTGCAGGAGTAGGTACAGAAGGGAAATAAAACTCTCTTAATTCCCCAAATAAATCCCTTCCTCCTTTTTTTTTTAGGATAAGAAGAAATTCTTTTCAGTATTTTATATGCCTGTGCTCTGGCAAATTTCTTTACTCTCCTATTATTTCATTTTATTAAATTTAATCTCAGAGCAGATTCTCCTCGAAGGCATGCTAAGGCACATGAAAATCAACAAGGTGCTTGGTGACAGCCAGCATGGCTTCACTAAGGGGAAATCCTGCCTGACCAATTTGGTGGCCTTCTATGATGGGGTACGGAACTGATGGACAGGGGTAGAGCAGTTGATGTCATCTACCTGGACTTGTGCAAAGCATTCGACACTGTCCCACACGACATCCTTGTCTCTAAATTGGACAGACATCAATTTGATGGATGGACCACTCGGTGGATAAAGAACTGGCTGGATGGCCACACACAAAGGGTTGTGGTCAATGGTTCAATGTCCAGCTGGAGACCAGTAACGAGTGGGGTCCCTCAGGGATTGGTGTTGGGACCGGTCTTGTTCAACATCTTTGTCGCTGACATGGACAGTGGGATTGAGTGCGCCCTCAGCAAGTTTGCCGATGACACCAAGCTGTGTGGTTCAGCTGATACACTGGAGGGACGGAATGCCATCCAGAGGGACCTTGACACGCTTGTGAGGTGGGCTGATGCCAGGCTTGTGCAATTTAACCATGCCAAGTGCAAGGTCCTACACCTGGGTCGGAGCAATCCCAGGCACAGCTACAGGTTGGGAAGAAAAGAGATTCAGAGCAGTCCTGCGGAGAAGGACTTGAGGGTGTTGGTTGATGAGAAAATGAACATGAGGTGGCTTCAGTGTGCGCTTGCAGCCCAGAAAGCCAACCGTATCCTGGGCTGCAACAGAAGGGAGCGTGACCAGCAGGTTGAAGGAGGTGATCCTGCCCCTCTACTCTGCTCTCGTGAGACCTCACCTGGGGTATTGTGTGCAGTTCTGGTGTCCTCAACATGAAAAGGACATGGAGGTTTTGGAGCAAGTCCAGAGAAGGGCCACAAGGATGATCAGGGGGCTGGAGCACCTCCCGTGTGAAGATAGGCTGAGAAAGTTGGGGCTGTTCAGCCTGGAGAAGAGAAGGCGTGTGGAGACCTCATAGAAACCTTCCAGTATGTGAAGGGAGCCTATAAGGACGGTGGGGAAGGACTCTTCATTAGGGATTGTAGTGAAGTTGTGAAGGGAAAGGAAGTTGTGAATGCTCCATCCCTGGCGGTGTTCAAGGCCAGGTTGGACAAATCCTTGGGTGACATGGTTTAGTGTGAGGTGTCCCTGCCCATGGCAGGGGGGTTGGAAGTAGATGATCTTAAGGTCCTTTCCAACCCTAACTACTCTATGATTCTATGATTCTAAATGTGAATTCTGTTTCTCTGGGCTGAAATGACGAACCATTCCAGCAGCTGTGTATGTTCTGAATAGTGGGGAAGAGTGTGTGTTGAAAGGCACAGAAACACCTCAATACCTTTTCAGGCACTCTCACTAAATGTTTAACTTCCCCTTGAGATGCTTTTGCCTTTCAGATTTGCTTGGCTGTAGTTCTTTGTTCATGCATGCAAAATTTTACTCAGACTTATGTGAGATCTCTCCATCGATCAGAGGACATGTGTGAAGTTATTTGCTGTATGCTGAGAAACCACAGGTCCAGTTGTGCTAATGCTGGCATTTGAACTTTTTTTTTTGCAGGACCTTTGATAATGATACAGAAAGAAAAGTCTGCAGTTTGCAAGTCTAATTTTGTGCAAGAAATTCTTTGCAATGACAAACAAATCTTGAATCCATATTGCAAAAAGACAAGAAAGCTGACATGTCTAAAATGCCATTTCAAAGAAAAAGAAGCCCCCCCCCCCCCAACTGTTCTCTCAAGTAGGTACTGCATCTTTATCAAAGGCATTTTTCCGAACTCTTCCAGAGATGAACACTAACAAAGAAAAACTTCAGCTGTCTGTTCTTTGGCCACATATAATAACTATTAATGGTAAAATGATCACTCAATCATGAAGACCTGTCCATTATAACTCAAGCATCTTTCTAACTGTAAGCCTATGCAAGGCCACCAAGTTCATAAATGACCTATTTTGTAAATATCAAATTCTACTTCTTTTATGCCAAGGTTTCAGGGAAACATATCAAGAGCAATGAAGGTTTCATTTCTGTGTTTGCTTTTTCATTTAAACTTTAAAAATATGGGTGTTTGATTTTAGTCAAAAATATATTTGTCATGTTTTTTGAGAGGTTGCAGAAAAAAAAAAGACAATTTGGAAAGCTTAATATTTCTCACGTCTTTTTGAGAAGTGGAAACTGCTAAATTTCATCCAAAGAAAAAAGTTCTTCTAGTTTCCACAAAACAGCACAGTTTGATACAGTTATTCATCAACATTTCTTTTAAAATGCAGCTGTAATTCCTACTGTAAAATAAGTATTTCTTTATTTATTGTGCTTGCTTTTAGATTCTTTTTTTTTCTCTGTTGGGGTGAGAAAACAAATTTGTGATTTAACAGACAAGTAACTTCAGCATGTGCTGCGGTCCGGAATGAAGAAATATGCATTAGGAACTTGGCTCAGATGAGCGATCTTATACTTAGAAATGAGCCTGAGACAGCTGAGCTCTTTCAACTGAGTCAGTTCACATAACTTAAGCACTAATGCACCATCCTGTAACAAATCAGTGAGACAAGCCAACATGTGCAGAAGAGTTGGAACAGATCTGGATAACCATAGATCAGATGATAAGTATATTTGTAGTAATAGTTAGCCCTTAAGTGGGCTAACTATTTTTATTAGTTAGTTAATTCAGTGCTATCTGAACTAAAAAGGTGTTTTTTGAAGTGAAAAACTAAAAACCCATGTGTTTGCAGCTAGGTGGTGCCAGAGGCTTATGCAATCCCAACCAAATTAGTAATGCTTTATAAGGGGTCTTCTATTCTACACATGATACTTTATAAATGCAGGCTGTGATCTAGGAGTAAGAAACTGCTTCAGAGAGTATGTTTTGCTGTCTGTTGTACTGCAGGAATAGTAGTCACTTCAGAATTATTTCCTGTCCCATGACACCTGCAAATCAAATAGAAATTACAGTAAGACCCCTCTGTGAAGCAGCAGAATTGAAGTAACAATGGGAAACTTCACTGGCAGAGGAAGAGATGTTTTTCCTGAGAAATATGGAAACTCTATACAAGCTCTAAATCAAATTCCTGCTTACAAGAACTAGACATGAACTAAGATCTACCAAAATTATGTGGCAGATTGTCTCACTTGAACTGGAGTAGAACAATGTGAAATCCCGGGAGAAGTTACAGACACTGATAATTTGCTTTAACACTTGGAGTCTTTAGCTAGTTGTGCACATGGAAGTACATGCTATAGTGAACCCCCTCCTGAATAATATATTAAAATTTTGTTCTTTACCCTTAATAGTTATCCAGTTCTTCCAGTTACTTTTCCTTGACTCCCCTAAACTCCTCAAAAATAACAAGTATTTCATTACAAAACTCCTACAGAAATCTTATATAGCTAGGGGAAACAGCAAGCTAAGTGCATTTATAAGGTTTATTTTCCAGGTAGTGTACTTTCATACTGCTCCTGAGGTCTACAGAACTGTTGTAGCTGAATCTTTTCTGTGCTTCCTAACAATTCAGATTTTGAGGTTAACTTCTAATTTTTCTATTACTATGTAGCACAGTATAAATGACACCGAGTACAAACGCATCATCACTACATGAAGGTGTTTGACAGAGCATTTGAACTACATATCTCACCAGCTTGAACCCAATAGCAAAATCTGAAGACAACACAATTATTAGAAGGTGGAGTTCAGCTGAACTAAGACACGTGGTTTTCTTAAATCTCTTTCCATGTAACATCTCTCTCTAGAAGTCAATTTCATCTTCTCTGTTACTCTGGAGCTTACTGCAGTTCATGTAGTTGATCACAGTCCCTTTAGAAGCTGTGCATTAACAGACCAGGAATGCGACTCAATCTGAATAGAGACTTGTCTGAAGTTCAGGTGTCAAAAGGTTCAATGAGCTATTGAGACCATCTGTCTTCAAGTGGCTTCAAGAGGCAAAATTATGTCCCTGTTTGGGCCACAAAAAGGACTGTTAGTGTCTAATTCTGAAATCACCAAGTAGATTAAAATCTGGGGCTTCTCCCTGCACTAAAAGTGTCTCACAGCTGAATTTCGTAGCTACAGTGCCTTTTCACTAGTTTATGCATTTTATTCTCCTCTTATGATGGAAAGCTCTGTTCTTTCCTCCTCTTTCTACTACTTCTACCTTCCTTCCTCCCTTTTCTTGAGACACCACACCATGTGGAACTATATCACAAGAAGAAAAACAATTTATCTTACTGCAGGTGATCCATTCCTTAGTGTTCAGTACACTCTTTACAGTTCAATAAGTACAAGATTCGTATCTTGCAGTAAGAGGGCTGTCATGTTTATTCTGCACTCTTTACTTACTTGTGCCTTGATTATACAGTTCTTTCATACAGTGACATTTGCAGTGAAAATGTGTGCAGAGGAATTGTATGGAAAATTGTTACCTACTGCTTATCTGTACTGTGTCTTGCTTATTTTTATGCCTTTACCAGTCGAAACTCCCTGAATGTAAAGGAATGACTAATGCCATTAGAAACTCCATTATTATTACCACAGGGAACCTGAGGCAGACCAGAGAGTGATAGGAATGAGGAAGGTTTCCATTTGTGCTTCTAATCACACTTGCAAGCTAGTGTGTGACAATCTGGTACCTTGATGCCTTACTCAGTGAAGAGTAATCCAGTGGGATTTTTACTTAGACTCTGGAGGTGATGTACGTACAAACCTGAGAATGCAGTCCTTCACATGCTGCAGTAGGATGGGTATGAAGACAGGCTGAGGAAGTTGGGGCTGTTCAGCCTGGAGAAGAGAAGGCTGCATGGAGACCTCATAGCAGCCTTCCAGTATCTGAAGGGGGCCTATAGGGATGCTGGGGAGAGACTCTTCATTAGAGACTGTAGTGACAGGACAAGGGGTAACGGGTTAAAACTTAAACAGGGGAAGTTTAGATTGGATATAAGAAGGAAATTCTTTCCTGTTAGGGTGGTGAGGCACTGGAATAGGTTGCCCAGGAAGGTTGTGAATGCTCCATCCCTGGCAGTGTTCAAGACTAGGTTGGACAAGGCCCTGGGTGATATGGTTTAGTGTGAGGTGTCCCTGCCCATGGCAGGGGGGTTGAAACCAGATGATCTTAAGGTGCTTTCCAACCCTAAGTATTCTATGATTCTATGTAACTTGTCTTGCTCATGCAGCAGTTGGAAGTACTGTGCACTGTGCAGCAGAAGCAGAATTCAGAGTCAAAAGTTTATTTGTATTACGTCTTGTCTGCTGCAATACAGAGGCAGCTGTCAGATGGCCAAAGAACTGTTACGAAAAGGTAAACTAACTTAAGGCAAGTCCCCCTCTCCAGCAGTATTTCTAGGTAGCAGCAATACGGTAGGAATAGGGAGCATCCAGATACAACACATGGTGTCATACCTGTAATGCCCTCCTTCACCTACAAGGGCAAATGCTTGAAGTCAGCAATAATGGAGTCATTGTAGACTTTGGAGAGTGACAGCTAAGCAGGTAAACATAGGTGATTCAATTTTGTGTCAATAGTCATTCAAAAGACCAACAAAACTCAGCAACAGGCAGTTCCTGCTTGAAGGAGGGTGTGTAAACACACAAAACCAAATCAAAGCCTACCCATAGACACAGATATGGAAAATAAAGTTGCTTGCATGATAGATTGGAAAAGTGATAACTATGTAATTTGTGCAGATGTCCAGTCTTTCTGCCACCTCTTAAAATCTTTCTGGAACAGTATCAAACGTTCTTCTGCCTTTCTTTGGTATTTACCCCCTCCTTCTTAGGGTTTCCAATGAACTATGCAAAACCTTCAGAGGTTTTATACACACATTTGTAAATACATTCAGATTTTCACTCTATATATTTTTTATTAATTTAAACTTTCTCTCTGCTGCTTTAGTGCAAGACCTTTCTCTATTATCATGTGAGAGCTGAAAACTTGTCTGTATCTTTACATCAGCTGAAAAATATTGCCCAACTTCCTCACCTGCCTGGTTTTTAATTTCTTCATTCTTCTACCCAATTTAAAATCATATAGCACTTTGAGATCTTATTTACAAAGACACTCCACAGGATATCTCTGTACTGTGTTCATGTTCTGTACATTCATCAAATACTCACCTGCTTCATTTGGAACATATTGAATTATTGAGTTTCTCCTTCCTTCCAAACACCAGGAGTTGAAGAAAGAGAACCTTTTTTTAAAAGCACACACAAACATTTGTGTTCAACAAGACACTTTGCATTATTTGGATTGTTTCTCCCGTTTATCAGGAAGGTTTGCGTTAACTGCAAATCAAAACAACATCAAGCTCCAATGGACTGAGATAGTGACAAAAATTGAAAGAGAGCTAGAAACCTTTTAAAGACAGTAATAAATGAAGTGATGCATCTATCTCCTATCATTTGAATGACTCTGCTAGAAGTCTAACTTAGTTTTTGTTCCCAAGTACTGATCAGAATTTTGGCTTAAAGAGAAAAACAACAGTCAGGTTTTGAATGCTGGGGTTTTTATTTTCCTCCCCCTGTACAGACTACATGAAAGCCATTTCCAGCATCATATTTTCGTATATGACCTTCCCTTCTGCCTCCACATGTGCCTCATGTTATATTAAATTCTCTGGGATCTGCACACCATGGAAGTACAATAATAGGTCAATGTTTTATTTATAAACTTGGCAAATGCATATACCATTATATTATCTCAGCTGGGCTAGTTCATGTCATTTCACCTCATTTCCTACATAACTCTGAAGTGTTTTTTCCATCTACCTGCCAGTTCTGGCAGCTGCCTCTAATCACATTCTCTTTTGGTGTAATTCTCCTGTGGGTATATACATCAGAGTCTCTAATAAACTTACCAGCAGCAGTTGTTTGTGTTCCTATTACCATTCACTAACTGACAGCATTTTACTTTTTAAAAAGGTCACTGTGGCTTCAGCTTTGTGCAGCATGGGGAAGTTTGCAAATTACTGTATCTTCCATCTTTGTCTTGCAGCACTTCGTTATCTGAGTCCAGGAATTTCTGTTATGGTTGTCTGCCATACCTCAGTTGTGATCTGTATTTTTGTTTCATAAATAGTACTTTCATAGCTCCTGTAGTTTGAAACAATCCATTAGCTGTTTTAAACTTCCCCTTCTTTAGATCACCATTATTGTCTCCATGTTAGAGGTGGAGAACTGAGGCAGAGTGGAGAGTAGAGGAATGTCCCTATAAACCCAGGAAAAAAAAGGGGAGGGGAAAGATGAGGGTATGGGGGAAAGAAGATTCAAAATGCTTTGATCATGGTCCTGTTTTCTTCCTAATGCAAACATGCGCCATCAAGAAGGCAGTATACACAATTTGCTGACATTTAAAAGAATGTTTTCAGTGAGCTGTCACCACTAACGAGATGATCAGTGAAAGAGGCAGCAGAAATGAAAACTGCAGATGCAGGAAAGGGAAAGCCTGCTAATAGTCAGGCTTTACTGTTTAATAGAAGAATAGCAGAAGAAACACATCAACTAGCTGACATGACAGAAAACAAGAAGTGCAAGGCAGAATACAACACTTTGAATATAGAAAGGCAATATGTAAGTTAAGAATTAGAAGAAAAAAATAAATACTCAGCCTTGATAGTCAGAAATGGGATATACAATAGTTTGTTACATAAATCTGTAAGTTTGGAATATTTCCTTATTTCCATGTTAACACACCTGATGTTTTCTCCAGAGAAATGGCTAGCATCTAGAAAGATACACAGCACAGAATATATTTCACCTTTGAGAATTCTAGGAGTTGCCATCTTCTGACTTAAAATTCCCCTGCCAAAGAACACTCACCTAACAAATCTAAATGAGTATCTATAGAGTGACTTGTTGCATATTTAACTTTCACTGTTATTTGTCACCACAATATTCAGGCTGGGACTGCAGAGTGAAATATATTAGCCTGGTTTCCCTAATCCATGAAATTTAAAGTGAGAAATAAATTGAAAGAAAACAGCAGAGAAATATTTCCGCTGTGTACCATTTATTCTGTTCTATGCTAATCAATCCCTGCCATTGTTAATTAAGTGACTCATTTTTAACACTGTGCTGTTAAACTCGTGCTGCATAGTGCTTTCTGTGACCAGCATCTAGCTCGTGTTAGTCATTGAATCCCATGGTTTAGAAGAGACTGAAATTCAGCAATGCTCTCCCCCTAAAATAAACACTTATTAATGTATCCAAATATGCAATAAGAGAGAGAACAAACTTGATTCCAGTGCAAATTCAATGAGGTCAATGGAATAACTCCTGTGCAAAACCAGCATGCAGCTGGAATAGGACCACAGAGTACCAATAATAATTATTTCCTCATTGGATCAAAGTCCTAGAGTACATTGCATTGCTACTTGCTGACCACTTGGTCCAGATTCCTCTTTAGGGTAAGTCCAGTGATGTCAGCAGGATTTAACACAAGTTGCGATGGTAGGAATGCATGCTTACTGAGTAATACACAGCAATCTGCAAAATTGGAGACCACTGTGCAAAGTTCCAAAGATAGTTTGCAAATGCTTCAGTGGGCATATTAGTTTGAATTGGGAGAATTCACAGAACCCCTTTTCCAAAAAGGAAAGAAAGCATTCCCTCGACTTCCCATTATAGGCACTGATTCAGGAAGACATTTAATGCGTGTTAAGGATTTAAGCTTCCTCACTGAAGTCAACAAGCTTTCCATAATAATTAAGCTATAGACATGTTTATTAGTTATTTCCTAATCAGATCTATTTTACCCACAATATGTACTTGCTTCCTGCATTATACTCTTTAATCTGCTTGTATATGAGAAGTTAACAAAAACAATGAATTCAGTAAAACACTTTAATGCTTGTTCTTTTTCCACTCCTATAATTAAGTCAAGGTCACAACTAAATATTTCATGACATATCACTCAAAAAAACCATCCCAAACTCACTATTGGCAGTATCCATTTATTCCAGAGTAAAACTGAAGACAACTGCAAAGCCAGCCTACTTTTATTTGTATGTTATTGAAATGGTTGAAATTATGTCAATAGAGATTTAAATATACCTTGAAAGTTCTTGCATCTTGGCTTGTACCTTGAGATTCATGTGCTTTATCAAATATTACATCAGGCTGTACTGCTTATTGTTGTTGAAAAGAACTCATGGGATTCTTTTTAGCATATCTCTAGGGAGGGGCAGGGGGGAAGGGGCAAATAAACATTCCAACCTCTAATTCTTGTACATATGAGACCAACTAGCTGGATTAGTCTGCCTTATAGGATGCAACTCCATACAGTGAATCTAAATATCTGCTAAAACCAGAGCAAACTTTCTCATTTTCCCTTGGTGTATATACAATTTTTATTCATTTGAAAGTTCTTATCTCTCTACATTTTATTCTTTTAAAGGACAAAAACAAATTCAAATCCGAAGATTTCCTCATAATTGTTATTTTCTCAGCCTGAGATTGTTCTATTTCACTTACTTTAGGCTCTTAACCACAACTATCTTATTTGTTCTAAGATTATCAGTGGTTTTGTGATTGCTTGTAATATTTTAACTAAATATCACATCTGTTATAAATAACAAAAAAAGGACTTGACTCACTTCATCTGTCTGTATTAAGCAGAATTACAAACAGAATGGACTGATTTTTGTAAGGGAAGAAGAAGGCAACAGAAGAATTAGAAAAGAGATGAAAAAAGAGCCCTTCCTACATTTAAAAGAGGTATTCCAAATTTGTGTTGTTGCCAAGAGCCACAAGGCACATGCATAGGATAAGCTGGTTTTAGTTTGGGTGTCTTTCATTTCCCTCACCAAAGTAAAGGGAATGCATAAACTGGTTCATGGTCTGATGATACACTCTCTGCCTCTTTTTGTAGTTGTATGATTTCATGCATGCTGAAGACCTCTGTGCTACTTACATATTTGTCCTGTTAAGAGGTCCCAGTTACTTGAGAGATTGTGGGAAGGCCTCCCTGTTCTCTGTACAGCAGACAAACCTGATATATAATCTACATACAAACAGAAAACTTGGATCAGAACTCTTATCCTTTATCTGTAAAGTGTAACAGCCCTTATAGTCAGAACTAAGACAGCTTTTATGGCCAGAGTTAAAAGTGTTCTTGGTGCTGTTAGCGTAAGAACTGACACATAATCACCAGAATGTTTATATGAGGTGCTTTATTGCAGCGCTGGGAAACCAGGGGCACGCGCCCAAATCTGGCTTCAACCCCGTTACATTGCGCTCGCAATTTATACACTAAAAATGTCACTAATACATATTCAACACAGATTACATCATTGACTAATACATATGCATCAAGGATTGCCACATCAGTCTATTACGACATCAGCGTCTTCTGCGCTTGCGCAGCCCCCCTCTGGTGGTCATCCTGATGAAGTAAGGAGTCTTCCTCCGATGAAGTAAGAAGTCTTCCTCAGCTTGTCCTGTTCACTTTTCTGTTCCTTGGACATGTCCCAACCATTATGTGGACGCCAGCATTCTCTTATTTTCACTTGACTACTCCTGGTACCTTCGTGAGTTCTGCTTCAGCAGAGTTTCACAATACTGCCCTGGATCCACCCATATACCCTTTCCCATATATGGCTATGTTAATTGCTTATCATAGCTACCATTGTAATATTTAGTTATAAAGTAACTAAGATACGCAATAGCAGAATTTCAACTTGTTCTTAATACAAAAGAAACCCTCTACTGATTAACAGATTTTCAAATATAATCATCTTTTCTCTTTGTATTATTGTTTCAACACACAATTTCACCTATTACTAACAGTGCCAGAGGCTAGGAGGGAATATCACCTGTAATTGAGAAGATCACATCATTCCACAGCCATGGGGAAAACGCCTTCTAAAGTTGTTTTCTCTTGGCATGTGCAATGCATGAAGAAAAACACACATTTGTTCTAGATTTTAACCAGGATATCCATTTTCTCCAAACCCTATCATAGAATTTCAAAAAGCATGCATTTGTGTCTTTAAGTCCCAAGTTACCCTTACACTGGGACTTTTACTGTCAGGCTAAGATATAAAGAGTAGATGTTGAAGGCAGGATGATAGTCTGAGAAGCACAGGAAAACCAGCAGGCTTTGCTCTATGTGAATTATAGTGATGTAGCTATCCCCACATTTTATCATCTTTCACCTACTGTGAATAAAGCAGGATTGACCTTGAGAAATGCCTGTTTATCTTGCAAGATAACAATGCTTTGAATTTCTGTACAGACCCACATCTAAGGCATTCAAAGAGCTTTACAAATGTAAATCCATTAACTATCAGTGTAAGGCATTCCCATAAGACAGGTGTTTTTAATTACTTCCATTTTACAGAGCAGAAGCAGGCAAGGCATAGGGAGGTCTCACCACGTTGTTTGCAGGGTAACACAGTAAATCAGAGCACAATCAAGGAGAGAAACTGAGTTTTGACACTCGGTTCTGCTGCAAATCTCTTTCCCTTCAATGCCTTCAATAATTTTTATTTTTTTAAAAAGAAGACAGCCAAGAGGGAAGTTTTAGTAAGGGGATGAACTGGCTAGATTTTGGCATGAGGTTAAACCATAGAAGAACTGGACAGAATCTTTGCTCCATGGATCAATAGTCAGACTGCTGCCCTGAATGTCAATTAAGCCCCAGGAGGGTAGAAAGGAGAAGAAGAAAAAAATGAAAATGAAAAAGCAGTATCTACCAGATTTCCCTAAAGGATAATGTAGGAATAAGCCTCATTTCTTCACCTGAAGCAAGTAGTAGTGCGGAGCCAGCCCATTCACCTGACATCAGGAAACACCATCATCTCTCTTGGTTCTGCTGTTCTTAAGCAGTCTTTTTTTGATGCAGTTGTAAACCAACATGATCCCACACTCTCCATTCTATTCTTAGGAGTTTTATATATTCCAGAGGAGGCAAAAAGTATCACGAAGCAACACATAATGCTGTTTATACTTTTACAAGAAGAAAGAAAAAACAGTTTTGATGAAGAAATGGGTCTTAGTTATCCTCTTCTAATAGAGCGATTTAGGGGTCCTTTTCTCCAGTGATTTTTTTTTTCATAATCTTATGGAAAAGTAGATGCTCACATGTATACAAACAACCTTCTTTTCTCCCTCACAGAGGAAGAAGTTGCCCTTTAGTGCACTTATTTGAACATTCATAGACACATCTTTCCCTCCTGAACTCCTCACTCAGTTCTGTGTGATGCATGCTGCTTATTTGAAATTATTGGAAACTGATTAGCAAAGTACTCAAGTTGAAGTTACAAGGAGAGGGCAATATATCAATATTAAGGATATGCACAAGTCTTCCTCACGTACTCAAGTTGAAGTTACAAGGAGAGGGCAATATATCAATATTAAGGATATGCACAAGTCTTCCTCACATAACCCCTGAGTAGGAATGGATAGTTACGGTTATAATAGGTAGGAGTACTTCTACCCATGTGAGCATATGAGTAGAACGTTCCTGTCCAGTGTTCAGTGATCTGATCCTAGCAGGGACATTCAGCATTAAAACACACAATTAGAGGACACACAGTCTCCCACAGCATCCTCACAGCTAAATTGAGGAAGTGTGGTCTGGATGATCAGGTAGTGAGGTGGACTGCGAACTGGCTGAAGGAGAGAAGCCAGAGAGTTGTAGTCTATGGGGCTGAGTCTAGTTGGAGGCCTGTAACTAGTGGAGTGCCTCAAGGGCCAGTACTGGGACCGGTATTATTTAATATATTCATCAACGATTTAGATGAGGGAATTGAGTGTACTATCAGCAAGTTTGCTGATGACACTAAGCTGGGAGGAGTGGCTGACACGCCAGAAGGCTGTGCTGCCATCCAGCGAGACCTGGACAGGCTGGAGAGTTGGGCAGGGAATAACGGGATGAAATATAACAAGGGAAAGTGTAGAGTCCTGCATCTGGGCAGGAACAACCCCAGGTTCCAGTATAGGTTGGGGAACGACCTGCTAGAGAGCAGTGTAGGGGAGAGGGACCTGGGGGTCCTAGTGGACGACAGGATGACCATGAGCCAACACTGTGCCCTTGTGGCCAAGAAGGCCAATGGCATCCTGGGGTGTATTAGAAGGGGGGTCGTTAGTAGGTCGAGAGAGGTCCTCCTTCCCCTCTACTCTGCCCTGGTGAGACCCCATCTGGAATATTGTGTCCAGTTCTGGGCCCCTCAGTTCAAGAAGGACAGGGAGCTGCTGGAGAGAGTCCAGCGCAGGGCAACCAAGATGATTAAGGGAGTGGAGCATCTCCCTTATGAGGAAAGACTGAGGGAGCTGGGTCTCTATAGTTTGGAGAAGAGGAGACTGAGGGGTGACCTTATTAGTGTCTATAAATATATAAAGGGGGAGTGTCACGAGGATGGAGCCGGGCTCTACTCAGTGGCAAACAATGATAGGACAAGGGGTAATGGGTGCAAACTGGAACACAAGAGGTTCCACTTAAACTTGAGAAGGAACTTCTTCTCAGTGAGGGTGACGGAACACTGGAACAGGCTGCCCAGGGAGGTTGTGGAGTCTCCTTCCCTGGAGACATTCAAAGCCCACCTGGACACATTCCTGTGTAACATTATCTAGGTGTTCCTGCTCCGGCAGGGGGATTGGACTAGATGATCTTTTGAGGTCCCTTTCAATCTCTAGCATACTGTGATACTGTGATACTGTGTGAGACCTGGACAGGCTGGAGAGTTGGGCAGGGAATAACGGGATGAAATATAACAAGGGAAAGTGTAGAGTCCTGCATCTGGGCAGGAACAACCCCAGGTTCCAGTACAGGTTGGGAAACGACCTGTTAGAGAGCAGTGTAGAGGAGAGGGACCTGGGGGTCCTAGTGGACGACAGGATGACCATGAGCCAACACTGTGCCCTTGTGACCAAGAAGGCCAAAGGCATCCTGGGGTGTATTAGAAGGGGGGTGGTTAGTAGGTCGAGAGAGGTCCTCCTTCCCCTCTACTCTGCCCTGGTGAGACCCCATCTGGAATATTGTGTCCAGTTCTGGGCCCCTCAGTTCAAGAAGGACAGGGAGCTGCTGGAGAGAGTCCAGCGCAGGGCAACCAAGATGATTAAGGGAGTGGAGCATCTCCCTTATGAGGAAAGACTGAGGGAGCTGGGTCTCTATAGTTTGGAGGAGACTGAGGGGTGACCTTATAAGTGTCTATAAATATATAAAGGGGGAGTGTCACGAGGATGGAGCCAGGCTCTACTCAGTGGCAAACAATGATAGGACAAGGGGTAATGGGTACAAACTGGAACACAAGAGGTTCCACTTAAACTTGAGAAGAAACTTCTTCTCAGTGAGGGTGACGGAACACTGGAACAGGCTGCCAAGGGAGGTTGTGGAGTCTCCTTCCCTGGAGACATTCAAAACCCGCCTGGACACATTCCTGTGTAACATTATCTAGGTGTTCCTGCTCCAGCAGGGGGATTGGACTAGATGATCTTTCGAGGTCCCTTCCAATCTCTAACATACTGTGATACTGTGATAATGCAGCAGCTCCGGCAGAATTGGCTATCATTGCTCACCTTTACTCTGCCTACCTCTTCTAGCCTATGCATCTTTGGTCTTCCTTGCTGCAGACTTGAATTAGTACCGGAACCAGTATTTAAATATTTTTACTTTAGCAATGGCAAACACCAAGAGCACAGCATTTGGATGTTCCTGGGCAAAGAATGACCAACAGCATTTCATCTGGTAGCCAGAATCCAATGTACACTAACTGCTTTCCTTTACCGTACGGTCTGTAACTGTGTGATGCATTTGCTAAGTGGCTCCAAACATGTTTACATAATAGGCTATGCACCATCTGATAGGCACATTGATCACTTATTTGGCATAGGTATTCCCTGCTGGCTTTAGAGGACTTTAGACCCACAAATACAGTTTTGGAAAATTGTGCATATATACTGATCATAACTTTAACCTTTACCAGGTGAACTATGGGTATCTATTTTTTGCTGTGTTACTGAATTCATTGTAGATCTCTCTAGTAGCTGACAGCTTCCCTGCTAGTTGCCATGCATAATTTTGATGATCAGTTCAACTCAGGTCTGCAATATGTCACAGGGCTGCTGAGAATAATAGCACATAACCAAGAAACCAAAGTGTGCCGTAATAGAGACACAAGAGGACTGAACCAAAATTCTGTGTACTGCCATCATTCTGCCGCTAACTTTGCACTGCAAAGTTGCAATCTTAATAAAATCCTTTTCACTTCTTATAATGTATAGATCTAATTTACAATCAAGAAGGAAGTGTACTTGTTTTTTTTCTTAACAATGGCATTTAAATCAGAGAGCCTGTGCTTTATCTTGTACTGCAAAAAAACCCAAAACACACAGGGCAATAGTCTGAGCCTGGGGAACTCTAGAGAAGCCTTTGGAGATGGGGTGGACATAGGAGTGACAATTGGTTTCATCTATTTATTTGCCCTCCTTACTGATCTCTGTCCTGTGTTCTTTTCTTATACTGTCTGTTTCTATGCATGAGTTGCCTTTCCTTTCACCTCAGTTTCTTGCTGAATTTTAATTTGGACCTTTTATATATTTGGGTCTCTCTTTTATATGTTTGCTCAACACTTGGCAAAGCAAAGCTCTGATCTCAGCTGGGCAGTCTGGAAAAAAAAAAAGTGTTGCCTGCAAGATGCAGAGTTTAGAAAGAATCTCCTTGTAGTCCAGCTTTAGGCCATACAAAACAATGCCCTTAGAAAAGCATTTAATAGACTGCAAAATTATCACTGTTAGCCAAGCTATTTGCACTTAGGTCGACAAGAATAAGGATTTGAATGGTACGTATCTGACTGGCAGCTACACTCCATCTTCTTTGCTTCCCTACTCAAGAGAGACACTTCTTGTGGGAGTAAGCAGCATTTCCATATTGTAAACACTCAATTTTTAGTATGTGCCATTAACCACGCAAGGAAAATGAAGGCATAAATACACGTTTGGCTTTGTATCCCATTAATCACAAGGCTAGTCCTCCATTGTTACTTCCCCTTCCCGCCCCCCACGTTAGGATGGGCCTGTTCTATCACAGGCTGTGAACAGGTGCAAAGGGCAAATGATCACCCTCTTGTATTCCTCCAGCCTGCCTGGTACCTGTTACTGTCATTTGAAAGTGGTGATGAACGTTGGGCAGCAACACATGCAAAGCTTTTAAGAGGCTGAATTTTTGTGACCGAGGCCAAGAGCTCCCTGCCTACCGGGTTTGGAATAGGTGAAACTTTTCCCCTGTAGCACTCCTTATCAGCTCTTCTCTTGTTAATTGCCGTCAGTTCATCCCCAAAACAGATGGCGTGCAGATGCAGTTTTCCCTGTGAACCACTAGATGGCCCGAGATCTCCTTGGTTCAACATTTCCTTCGACAAACAAAACTGTTACTAGGAAGAAGAACAGCATCCCAGCTAAACCAGAACAGTAACATGTCCGCTTGCGGGGAATATTTTTGCGATTAAAGTAATATCTGCTTTATAAATGTATTCAGTTCAAGCACTGAAAAGGAAAGGAGTATACATATTAGTGAATTTATCAATATCTCTGTTGAAAGATGGTTCCTCCAGGCCATGATGATAGAAGCCAACAAATTAATATTACAGAGATGGAAATCTCTCAGTTGCCCCATATAACAGTCAGTTCTGCAAAACCTTGACATTTCTGGCAAAGGTATCCTCAGAAGTGTAGAGCACTTAATATGGTTGAGTTATGGCGTTATTGCATAGCGGTATAAGCTAAAGTAATGCCACTAATGTCAGTGGAGTTATTCTAGTTTGCATCACTGTGAAATGAAAGCAGAAGCCCTCAAGGCATGGAGCACATTTACCCAGATACAGCAAAGCTCTTAAATGCATACTACCCTTTAATTCCTTGCAGGGAAGCTGCTTGCTGACTATGTCAGGAGTACCCTTCTGTTTAAGCATGCATGAGCTGTGCTCTGGTGTGACCAAGCCCTCAGTGCACAGTAGCACAGATTGTGAAAGGGCTGCCATTCAGTGGGCAGGCCTTTCCTTGCCAAACCTAGATAATCAGTAGCTACCATACAGCATGCTTGTCCTGCAGCTGAGACTTAACTGAGTTATATATCTTCTTTTTTAAGCATGATTTCATCCTTGATCTACTCAATGGGCACCTTGGGGTACATTTTAGTGAGAGAAAGATCAGACACCAGCGATTTCTCAAGACGCTTAAAGATTGTGGATAAATATTTGTTATATGTGCTTTCATCTCAGGTTTGAGGATTCTGTCTGAGCTATCATGAGCTGAGAGATTCCTTGACTTCCCTTGGCTTTCTCATGATCTGGACACTCCTTTTAATGAGGGAGAATTCATCTTTTATGATATAGGTGCTTCTACCTAAGCACTTCAACTTAGGAAGACTTTTTTAATAAGTGGGTCTTTCAATGATCAATTGTTCTACTCAAAGATACTCAAAGAGGTAGAGAAATAGAAAAGATATCTGGATGCCTACCTTTTTGCTTTGAGTGACCCATCTACATTAGTACACTTGCAAAAGCTCACCTCGCTCTACTCTCTGGGTTCTCTGAAGAGCTCTGTGAAACAGCTTTGGGGATCCCCACTACAGAGGAAAACTCTTCTGAAAAAATAGGTAAATCTGCTCTCAACTGAACAATTGTTTCTCATTTCTACAAAAGCAATCATCATATTAAATCAGCTTTGCCTCATATAGCAAAAAAAGATATTGAAACAGGCTTACCTGTGCTGAGTTTTTAGGCATCACCTTTTCTCCTGTTTCTTCTGATACTAGAATGCATTTGTTCTAGGCTGCAGCTTCAGTGGCTTGTAAGAGCTCACTTTTCCAGGGAACTTCAACAATAAATCACTAAGCAAGTGGTTCTCAAAATTAGCTAGCACAGGGACAAAACTCAGCCAGGCACAATGTGGTTGTATAATCACTGTAATCAGGCTTACACTTGTGAGTTTATACATTATGCATCTACCCACCTGGATTCTGCTCAAGGTGTGACCTTTCAGAGCATGAAGGGTGAAAACAGCTTTGTGACCTGAAGACCATATTTTTTCAGCAAGACTCAGAATGTACTGTCCCTTTGAGAAATGTTACATTGAAACTGGACTTCACAGAAAATGATTAGCTAATTTAGAAGTCACTTTGGGCGCATAGATGTTGTCTATTTCCTGAAGTTCTTCAGTCCTTAACATGAATGCACTAAAAAGTTTGTTGAGGCCTACTTGTGATAAACAGACTGGTTAAACTCCAGTTCATAAAATCATTTAGGTTAGAAGAGACTCTTAGGATCAAGTCCAACTGTTAACACTGCCAATTCCACCACTAAACCATGACCCTAAGCACCACATCTATTCCTGCAAGTTAAATGCCTCCAGGGATGGTGACTCTATCACTTTTTTGGGCAGCCTCTTCCCATGTTTGATAACCCTTTCAGAGAAGGATTTTTTCACAGTACCCAATTCAAACCTCCCCTGATGCCGCTTGAGTCCATTTCATCTTGTCCTACTTCTTGTTACCTGGGAGAAGAAACCAACATCCATCTCTCTCCATCCTCCTTTCACGCAGTTTAAGAAATGATAAAGTCTCCCCTAAGCCTCCCTTTCTCCAGGCTAAAAACACTTCAGTTCCCTCAGCTGGTCCTTGTAAGATGCTCCACTACCTCCATTACTGTTCTTCAGATGTATTCACTTCCTTATACTCACTCACAGATCTAAACTGATCTAAATTGACCCTCCAGCTAGTGGAGCTAGCATCCAGCTCTCATTTTTCATTTTTTTTTTCTCTTCCTAAGTTACTCACCTCCCATAAGTTTAAAGGAGCTACAAGTCAGAGCAATTTGTGTTCAGAGAGCAGCACCACATAGAAGACATTGCTTTGCAAGTTGGCTGTCAGCAAGAACCACAGATAGGGTCTTAAGCCCCAAACACCTGCTACCTTTTAGCTAAAGGATTACCTCTGTTCATAAACACTGCAGTAAAGTCTTAGCTTAACCAAGAAAGGCAACAAAAGACTTAACTTTTGCAGACCTCCTCACCCACATGGCACTGTAGAAAATCATATTGCCATCCTTTGTGTAAACCACTTTATAAAGTCTGATGCTGTTTGTAGAGGACCACATAAAGTATTTCAAGGTTCTGATGAGGAGAGACCCTGTTAGTTCAGCTATTCCCTCTTCAGGATTTTGTTTGACTATGGACACCTGGTTTTATAAGAGTAAAAGCAAAGAGGGAGGGGAGGAGGGGTAGGGTAGGTGTAGTGGGGGTTTCAGAGTTGGGGAGTGTTTTCTGTATTAAAAGGACTACAAGCAAAAATGAGTTAAGTTTTGCTTGATATCCTTTACCACTAAGAAAGAAAGGGTAGGATTTCATTATAGCTCTTTCTTTGTGAAATGAGTAGTCAATGTTTATAGATCCTTCACTTTGAGAGGAGCTAGAACCTTTGATTCCCAAAGGTTTTAATACCAGAATAGTTTCTCTATGTGTTTTTTTGTGTTCCAGAGCGTTAATCTGTGTGGCTTTCTGTGTTCCAGAGAGTTTGGGTTTCTAGTACAATGTGAGGCAATGCCAGAATCATTGTGTTATTCTGTGATCTGATTTTCTTCTCAAAGGCTTCACTCAAGCTTCAGAAAACAGCTTTTTTTCCTCTGGCATTTAACTCATCCTGGAGTGTGCTGTTTTGTCTTCCCTGTCTGAGGTCTACTCAGGTAGGAGCTTTTCTCAGATACAGATAGCTGCATTTTTTTACATGCAACTATGCTTCCTTTAGGATGTATTGGTAAATCTTGAATTTTGGGAATTGGATACCTTACCTCGAAAAAAGCCTGGAGTAGGCACTGAACTGATGCAGTTGTAATGGCCACAGTAATATATGCTGCATAAAGTATTTTGTCCATCACTTTCCTTTAGCCGAGCATAGCACAGCCCTGATCCCTTCTGGGTGGCAAAAGCGTGGAGGATAGAACAATGCTGCCTTTCTTTCTGGTCACTACAAAAGGGATGCATTTAATCTTTAAACAAGTGTAGGAAAAGTAATCTTGGACTTTTGGGAAGTGGGGGTACTAAATAGTCTCACAAAGGAGTGATTTTAAAGTGAGTACAAGAGCATAAGATGAGGATAGATACATTAAGAGACAACACTTTAGCAGAACAGGAAGAGATGAGAGCTGTTAGGTTATGTGATGGTTACCAAGTGCTGTGATGAAAGCTCTGTT
Organism: Pezoporus occidentalis; assembly: GCF_034315485.1. Lineage (NCBI taxonomy): Eukaryota > Metazoa > Chordata > Aves > Psittaciformes > Psittacidae > Pezoporus > Pezoporus occidentalis. Next base: position 470,422 of record NW_026913953.1, read on the forward strand.
ACACAGGCCATTTGGAAAAGCAGACTAGATAGAGTGCTATTTAGCATATTCCAAAGAACCATCCCGTCTCTGCAGAAAACCTGACTGTTACATGGTTAATGGCCTGGTTTTCTAAATGTGTCATGTGGCTGTTTCTAACACTGCCTTTAGCAAGGCTTCTGGTTTTTGGATTTTCTTAGAAAATAACAGGTTATTGGTAATCAATGACCACATTGCCCATTCTGTGGCCATGAAAGCAGCATTGGATTTTTTGAGTCCTGCAATGTGCAGGAGATTCATGACTTTCCCTGGCTGCAGTACACCATGGCACTCTCTTTGAGGGTCTCGTGTCTCACTGGCTTCTGCTTACATCTGAGGTAAAATAAAGTGTGCTAGCTGAAACACCTGGTACCACCTCCCTCATCTGTATAGCATTTGAGCCACCGTTTGCAGCTGCCTAGGCCTAGTAGAGCTGCCATGAGCAGAAGAGCTGGGTGTGTTAACAGAGCTAAGTGGCCCCATGGAGAAAAGAGCAGTGGAGCTGCTTTAGTTCTGCAAGATTTGCTCTGCCTCTCCTCAACAAGGGGTGGCACATACTGCAGGCATCGTGATTCCAGTACTGCAGTTAAATATTTAAATTTCATTTACTAGAGCAACAGGGAGAACTGAAATTATGTTTTATAGGGAAAATTATTTTCCAGCATGCAGCTTAATTTTTAATTTGTTGGACTTTTTCCTCCCTCTTCTCCTCCCTTAGCCATTGTACCTCTTGAACCTCCATTTTTAATTCCCTTTTAATTTGCTTGAGTGACAGAGCAAAAAGAGGAGAACTGGAGGTAAAAACATCTCACTAAACATTTTTTTCTTCTCTGTGGAAGTTAGGTTTGGTTTTACATAAGTGCTCTGCTTTAGACCCTACACCTTCTAAGGACCCCCACTATTTAGATATACCCACTCTGCTACATAGATCCTCTTAGCATATATGGTCTCAGGCTACTTATGGACTAAGCAGCATGACCTCCCACATGCCTAGTAACAGTCTTGAATACAGTCAATAAATTAAAAACATTACAAATAGGCCAATTTCTGAGCTATTTAAGATACAGGCTGCTGGTGCCTTGTGTGGCAATATATACACACAAGAAAGCAAGATTTATGATGGTTTGCTATGTACCTTAAATATCATGAAAACCAGTCAATTTCATTTTGTTACAGATTAAATCTCTCTTGGCAGCTCCTGCTACAGCCCAGTTCCCTTTGCAACAGAGGGCACTGAAAATGGTACAGCCTGTTTACAAAATGGATTAATAAGAGCTTCTGGTAAGGACAATGGTTCTTAGGATTTTTTTTAAATGTCAGTAGGTGATACAGAGTTTTAGCATTCAGTCACTGTGAATTAAGGTACTGTCTAAGCTGATCTAAATGGATGTTCTCATCTCTCTGTCTACATATCCTAATGTGCATGATCTGGTTTCTTACGCTAGTCCCTCACGATGGTATCCGAGCAGTGCTATGGAGGAGTGAGTGTGCTATACAATGTACAATATGTGCTGCTCCTGCCTGAAACTATATTAATTTGACCATATCTTTCCTTCCTTTCTTTCTCTGCCTTCCCTGAGACAATCCTGTAAAGCAGATTTGTAGGCTACAGCATGCAGTAGGCAAGAGGGAAAGGCACTGTCTGGGTGCTACCTAGGAAACATCTATGTAGAGAAAATTTAGTTAGCACCAGAAATATTTTCTGTCTGGTGAACTGTAAATTCAGCAGTCTCCAGACACAGACTGCTGAATGTCTTAACACTGTGCAGCCCTCACAAGTTCATCCCCAATGGAATTGCAGAAACATTGGCTACTCCTTTTCTTTTTGCCTTTTTGAGATCTTCATAAAAATGAGCTATGTGCCCAAGTGGTGAGCACAAGAGAAGTTCACAGTAGTGTTTACAGGACTACGCTCACAACAGTTTTTCTGACAGTGATAATTATGTATTTATATTTCACAGCTGTGGGAATTCTTCTGGAGAGTCACTGTCAGAGAGATGTAGGACTCTTCAGGGTAAAGCTCTAGGGGGCAGCTTCCACTGGGTTGTTACACTGATCCTCCAGAAGACTGTAAATCACTTGTTGAGCAGATATCAATAGGCTTCTGCATAAACCAGAGATGTTAGGCAAGAGAAAGCTTTGAGTCTGCAGTATGATGGATCCATGCTGCGCTGCAGTAGGACATAGCAGAAGTCAGTGTCCCTGGATTGAAGCCACTTCATCATATATGGTTTCTAGATGTTTTCATTTTATAGCCACTCTTTGCTACCTGACTGTACATGGCTGAGTCTGGTTTCCATTAACAGAGCTTTGCTATCATCTGTTAGGTAAATCTAGAAGGGGACCAAATCTACATGTTAAGAAATTCCTCACGTACCCATCCAGAGGCATGCCAGCTAGATGATCTGTCTGAAAGGAGGAAGACCATCGCCTGACCATTGTGGCAGTCGTTTTAACACTGTTATCTGTCAAACATGATTCTGCAGTGAGTAGTGTGTCTGAATGATGGGCAGGTGTAAACAGTTTGTCTCTCAGGACAGAATTATCCCATATTCAGAATCAGTAATAAAGTGCTAAATGTTTCTATGTCTCTCAATTTATATACACTATCAAATCAGCATATGGATGTCCTCATTATCTCTGTAAATATCCCTCTTTTCTTCAGGGCTGATAAAATCTTGTTTCTTGGGTTTTAATGAAGCAACAGATTTCACAGATTAACTTTAGTTTGTTTTAAAACCTTTTTCTACGTCATGTGTTATTTTCAATAAGAATGTTTCCCTTTATTAATCAAAAGTCCAGAGAATCTTCCAGTAACTACTGGTATGTAAGCAAATTCACAGAATCCTCCTCCATCATAGGTTCTTGCTTTAGGCAGTGGAGTGCTGGCATGTTGATCTAATGCCTGTGCAATTATTCTGTGAAATGAGCACTTGGGAGGCTCTCAGTTGAGGCAGGAGAGCTGTGAGAAAAACATCAGGGCTTCAGTCCTCTACTAAATTCTGGTACTTCTTGTGTTCCTGGGTTTATAAAAAGGAAAATTATTGAACTTTTTCCACATGACCAAAACTTCACTGCATTGTAAATGCAGATTCATTTTCATTTCTCTCTAGGAACAAGATGCTTCAATATTTCTAAATCTGAACACTTTGTTGCAATGACTCAGATGTGTCCTTCATTAAATTGTATTTACTTTGGATGCTGTAGTGATGAAGATATTTCCTAGAGTGGGAAGTGAATGTATGTCTCACACATCTATTTGTTCTCGTCTTCTAGATACATCACTGTTTTTCAGTTGCTGCTTTTTTTTTGTCCCAAAATCATGTTGCTTGAAAATTTATTCTCAGATCTTCTCAATACTTCTTTTTGTCCAAGCAAGTGTCCACTGTAATTCACACTAATTGTCACCCCTGTTGTCAGATTCAGCACTGATGATTAAGTGGTCATGAATGATTAACTCTCAGCCTTTGTGATGACCATAGAGGGTCTGGTTCAGGTGCGTTGGCAAGGCAGCAAAAGACAAAGTATGTCTGAGTGGTCAAACTGAATAGCATATTGAGACCCAGAGATTTAGGTGGCTTGTCAGGAAGAAAAACATGCATAAAGAAGAAAAGGTTGCTGTGGTAACAAGTGAACTATGAGTAAAATAGAAAAAATACAAATAGAAGCACAAAAATGATTCAAGGATTGAAGGATGAGACACAAGGAGCTAAATTTATATAGTCTAGAAAAGAAAATACTTCTAAAGAGGCATCAGTCTATATGTGCCTTCATCAGAGCCATGAATATTTGCACTAGAAAATCATCGAGGAGAGCTTAATGTAAAGCATGTTAGCTATGGAAAAATACTAGAGTGGAGTTGATAGAATGGATAGCCCTGATACTTACAGGCTTTAGCATGTGAAAACTCTCCAATCCCTTCTTCCCACTCCCAGTGAAGCATAAAAAAATTCAAGTGTGTCAAGTGTTAAAGCTGAACTTGCAGGTGCACTGCATGTAAGTTCTTTTAAGATTCAGTGATCCATAAAACAAACTGATAGTTTTCCCAAATCCTGTGTGACTGCGTAACTTGGAGTCCTGTGGAATCAGTACATCAGAAGACTGGGCGTGTATCTCAGCCATCCTCTAATGTAAAATCAAATTCACTTTCTTATTTCAAGCAAGGCTGTTGAAGAAGCTGATCTATACAGGTTTGAGGATATTAAAGCTGGAAGGGGTTATTGCTAGGTCCAGCTGTTTTGTCCACCTTTTGTACAGCACAAGCTGTGGCATTGACTATTTCAATTCTGTACCAATTTTGTAACTCCTGCTTGAGTTATAAAACATATCAATGGCACAAAGTAATTTTAGAAATATCATTGAGGGTGGAGATGGCATCCGTCCATGACTCAGAAATCAGGGCTATCGTAAGAAAGGAGGGACAGGTAGATTTTCTGCTAAAGTGATGATGTGTAGTACTGTTGTCAGGCCTGTCCCACCTCTCAGTTCTTTTGACTTTTCTCCTTATTCATAGTTTCTTCCTTCTTGCAGCCATTTTCCTGGTCATGACTGATGCATAAATGTGCTCTGTTTCGTTTTCTATATTTGCACTGTTCCTCCACTGGCTACATTATCTGTGGTTTAGGATATTCTATTGCTTAAAATCTCATGACACAGATAATGCTTTTGAAAGACTTCTCTGGCTTTTTCTCTGACTCTTCCTCTGGTGTCTGCAAGCTTCCAGTATTTTGTGTTTGAATAATTTGGTAATGGCTCTCAAATTTCTAACTAGGTTTTATTACAAAATGGATCATCCTATTAACTATTCTATGGGTTAAACTTTAGCCAAAACCCAGCATAAAACCTGCCAGTTGCATATGCATATAATAGTTCATTGTTTTCTGCAATGTGGGAGTTGATAGCTTGTAACTAGAAGAAGGAAATGCATTTCACTTGTTTTGTCTCACTTGGCTTTTATGGATATAAACTTTTCAGACTTATAGTGAGGCTTTTTCAGAAATAGTTACCTTTTATTTGGTAAGCAGTTCCATCTGCTTTTTCCTCTTAGTGCATACTTAAAAAAATTAGTTCTAGGATTTCTCCAGTGTTGGTGCTGCACTTGGATACTCAAAACATGTATCACAGGTGTTAAAGGTACCACCCCTCAACAACTACTCTGGTTCTACTGAAACATTACTTTAAGTAAGGAAATGCAAATTTTTAGATTTTTAGAATCTCTGATGGAATGACATTTCACTGGCTTTCAATTTTGTCTAAAGACTCAGAAACAAGGTTTAGTGCATTGGATGCCAATTGCAAAAGGTTTTACATGATTTGATAGGCAGCAGGATAAATGCCCAAGCTTCTTAAAATAGAGAGATATTCTGTACAAATTTTAAATTAAGAGAGAGAAATCACACTTTGGTTGGTGTCAGTTTTCCTCCTTCTCTTCCTACCTGATAGAGCTTTATTTGCCAATGCTCTTGAGCTTTGTTGAATTGCTGCATTATACTGAATTTCTAAGTTCTGAAGTACTCATACTCTGTCTTCAAGCTGTTAATTTTGCAGAATTTGATTTTGGGAAAAAAAAAAAAATTACCTTTGGCCCCCATATCGAAGCATCATATAACATAAATCCATGGTCTGTCTTCCTAAACAGAATACAGTATTTATTGCACTCTAACCTTTTCTATATTACTATTGACAATTTCATCATGGATTGAGGCATTGTTAGAATTGTGGTTTTTTTTCCTAAAATACTTCATTTACTTCTGCTGACCAAGTATGGTACTTTATACACATTGGCTTACCTTATCAGTTTACTATAGTTAAATAGAGAATAGTAATAGATTTCAAGAGATGGAAACAATTTCCAGTAATAGAGGAAAACACAATTGTTTTCAAGTATTTCTCTTTGGGTTTGGGGGCAAATATGCATTTACAAGGATTAATCATATAAGATGTTCCTGAAATAGTTTTTTTTTCATCGTTACTAATAAATAAGGATATTAAATCCTTAAATTACATAATAGAGGTATCAGTAAGAGCTAGCTAGATAAGTACTTTCCATCTGCATTTGAGCACAGTTGAGTCACTCCTGGAATGTGGTATCCTGATTTGACATTTGAAGGTGAACAATGATATTGGTAAATAAGAGAATCTAGTATTTCTGCTTCTACATCAGGTATCTTTACACAGAAATGTATGTTGCAGCTCCCCATACTCTGGCCCAGAGCTCTAGAGGTATGCCAATGCCTTCACTCATTGTAATTGTTATCTTCCAAGTAACTTAAGTTCATTTACATTACCGGTACGTCATCTGTGGCTTTGTAACACTTCACTACTTTATCTCAAGGAATTAAATCTGGAACCTTTGGGAAAAGTTTCTTTTTTTATGCAATCCAGCTGCTGCAGTTGAACATGGTATGCTTAGCCAGGATGTTCTAAACATATTTGTGTCTTTCATCTTTGAGGCTTTCTCATCAAATTATAAGGTCTAAGACATTTGTCTTACAGACACAAGTCAAGTTTCTTGAATTCTGGGAGAACTAAATTTGTTTTCAAATCTTGACTGTAGTGAGGTAAAGTCACTGTATCAAGTCTGGGTATAGTGTAAGGAAAAATCAGGTGGGTTGTTAAAAAAGAAACTGGAATAGAGACTTCTGTGTGGGGAAAGGTTAAACACGGTAGGATTTTCATATTGAGAAAAGATGTTCAAAGAGAATTTGATAGAGCTTGATACATTTGATACAATGAAAATGAAAAAATTGCTACTTCAGATTGTTGCAGGACCCCAAAGTATAAGTAGGTTCAGAAAAAGACCTGACATATTCATGAAAGACAATCACACTGAGGGCTATGAAGTGTGAAGAAGCAGGTACAATCTCTGGCTCAGGACATCTGTAAACTACTGATTGCTAAAAACTTGGATGTTGTAATAAGGAAGTGTCGCTGTAGGCTTACCTTACTCTCATATTTTTCCCCAAATTTGTACTATTGGCTAGTGATAGGTTCTGGTTCAGCTTGGCTATTCTGGTGTTTTTATTTTCTGAAAAAATAAAAGAAATGTGTTTTTTTACAGGCTCATTCAGTCCAGCTGGGGTAATGCCCTGCTGTGGTTTAACAGTAGGAAATACTGTATGTTTTTCTGAATAAAGAGCAGGATTGACAAGGTTTTCTGAAATATAAACCTAGTGAAAGCTTTTTTTTTTATTATTTATTAAATAAGTTAACCAACCAACCAAGTAAAAAGCGTGAGTGAAATGCAGCACCAGAAGGAGCAGCAAGTCCAGCATCTTGCAGGGGAAGCTTCATGATAAGAATAATAAATACAGCATATAAGGTGAGAAAGATAGAGGGGAAATGCTGTATTGAACAGTTTGACTCCTGATGCTCTGAAATGGACAAGGGGACACAAGCATTTTGCACAGGAAGATGTGGGATTTGAACCCTGCTCTGCTTGCCCCTAAAAGACGGATTTCTCTAAAGCTTAAGAAAATCTTGCTTATTGTTTAGACACATGGACATCTTATTCTAGGGTAACATGCAAAAGCACAGTAGTTGAGCTGTGGAAAACACTTTTTTTATTTTTAGCCAATGGCAGTTGAGAATTACCTCAGGTTATCTTGCTTCCTATTAGAGTTGTCTGATGGTTTAGATGTATGCACATAGCTAACAGGTTATTGTGCATCAACTAGTCTGCCATAATTGCCTCTGTGAAGCTGCTTATCCTGAAGCAGATGCAAAATAATTCAACTTATCTGAGGTACCAGTGAAATATAGCTAAAATAACTCCCAATCCAACACCAGAAGATAACATCATACTGATTTTTCAGCCTGTTCCATATTTCACCCATAACACTGTCATGTTCCCCTCACAGCCTGGTGCTGGGCAACAAGTCTCACAAGAACAGAGGCACAGCTACTGAGAGAATTACCTTTCCCATCAATATGATGGTCAAGGAATGGGATTCAGTTATGCAGGTTATGTGGCCTGTACTCATACAAAATGCTGGGATCTATATGACTGTGATGAGGGTTCTCGGATCAGAATAGAGGACATCCTGGGAAAGAGGCCTGTCTGTGCAAATAGCTTTTACCAGAAATTCTTTGGAGCATGTCTGCATGTTCTCAGGGACTCCAGTTGCACCTCTAAGCTTGGGCTGACGTGAAGCAGCAAGCTTGTGCTTTTTTAGCTGACTGGCCAAAGACACCTCCATTTCCTTTCAGCTGTAAGATATTCAAAGCAGGATGGTAGATTTCTTCTCTCTCTTTTTAGCTATTAATGACCTAATAGAAACTATTTAAAGTGCATCCAGATATCATGGTGATAAGTGCCTAATGATTATGTTCTTTATGAAGCTTTTAAAATATATTAACCAGAAACTTGTTTAAGCAATGAAACCTACATTACACATGCACATTCATGTGCAGAAAGTAATGAGCAGATGAAGAAACATATCTGCAAGAACAGAAATTCCTGTTTTTAAAAGAAATTTCTATGTTCTTGTACAGTCACTTGTTCACCACCAGGTGAACAACTTTTTCCAACTCAGGTTATAAAATAACTGTTTGCAAATGGTGATAGCATATAATAGCAGTGTTTGAGGGGATATACTACCCATGGCAAAGGGTGATCTATTTAGGAGCTTTTCAGATAAACTGGACATATGTAAGTGTTGCACAGATACTTGCAGTCAGAATGCTTATTTAAAAAACAAACACCTCGCCCCCCCAAAAAAACAAACCAGAAAACCCGCAAATCTGTTGGGTTTTTGGGTGTAATGTTCATGTGAGGCATCAGAGTTCTTGGACAGGACAGTCGGTTCTTATTCAGACAATAAAAGGAGTTGCAGTTTCAAAGGTCTTTGTAAACTTCACTAGATTAGGTGATACATCCCCAAATTGCTCTTCTGATGAAGTCTTGTACCCACCAATGAAGAGTTTAAATTACTGAACTGCTTGATTAAAAATAGGATCTTGAGCGCATATACTGTACTATTACTATGTGCTCATCCCTCCACATGTCCATTTAGGCATATGAACACGTTCATATGTCCCTACATGTATGAAGAGGCTTCACTTTGCATAAAACATTAAATATTTGCTGAGCCTGAAGGTAACAACACTTAATTCTACAGACCATTATCTGAATGATTTATGGAGGTACAGGGGTTCAGGCACTTGATCTTGCTTGTACACTGTATTGGGAAAATACAGTGGTTAGGCTGAGGGTTTTCCAAAGGACTAGAACATCCTTTGAGACTGCTTTGTGTTTCTATTTGCTGCTGTTCACTATGTATAAATTTGGCTCATTCCTATAAACCTTTACATCTGCTATCTCTAAACAACTTATGTTTCTGACTGGCAACTAGTAAATGTTGCATCTTTACAGCAGCTTGAAAACATATCGCCCTTCAGCATTAACACAATTAATTTTTAATAAAAGATTATGGTTCTGGTTTCAGTTTAAACCACAACAATTATACATGTTACTCAGGGAAGAAAGATACCCCTACATACAGACACAAACAGCTACCCACCCCTTTTTAAATTGCTGGGATTTCTCTGGGAATGATTTTTGAATGTGTGTGTGGGAATCTGTGAAATGCTGTCAGCCTAAGAGGAGCTGAAAGTGAGACCATCTCCTGCCAGAATCTGAGGAATAGGAGCAGCTGCCTTTAGAATTACACTGTGTTTCCATTGCAGATTGCAAGCAGGAATGACAAGAACCACTCCAGGCACCCTTCACCACCACCTTGCAAGTTTCTGGATGTAATGTATTGCTTGAAGGATGGCTGATGTGATTCTTACTTAAGCTTTTTTTTTTTCCATCTTAAACTTCCTGGAAACTGCAGTCTTCTGGTAGCTATTCGACACAAAGGTTAGATTACAACCTCTGCCTTAGAAAGTCTTTAAACTGTCATGCTGGGATGGAAAGATATAACAAGGGAACAGTTATTGTAGGCATGCTCCACTTTTTCACATGTGGCTTGCCACTCTTAGTGACAGGGTAGTGAAAGTGAGGAACACATGGCAATCTTCATGTTTGAAGGAGGCTTAAATTGCACTTATGCTTACCAGAAATCTCCATCAGATATTCAGAGCAGTGAAGCAGAAAACTCTACGCAAGAAATAAGTAACAGGGTTACTTGCTGCATTGTCTCAGTTTCCAGAAACTAACTGATAAAAGTAGACAAAACATGTAAACAGCCTTGTAATGAGTAGAAATGGACTTAAAAGAAAATTCAAGTTTAAGCAGTCAGGCTGCAAAAGAAGTTGAGCAGTTCCTAGTGCAACTTTCACAAGATACATTCTTTTTCTGGGTGAAAAAAATAAGAATTATACAGTTTTCCTGCTACAGTTTATTTCTACCTTTTTCTTAAGAAATTAATTAGCCTTCAGGATTGCTCTCCAGTACTCAAAGTGCATTTTCTCTATCAGTTGAGAAAAAATTGTGAGTTCAATTCCCACAAGAGCGTTAACATGACAGTTTGAACCCTTCTACGAGCCACACTCTAAAGTCTTAGTGTCTCAGTTTATCTGTCGTGAATTACCCTGCTGACCATCATTTGTAGAACATTCTGTGATGAGTGTGTGAGCAAAGTTAAAGAAGTGCAATGCATTATATGTGTCAAGCAGTGCTTCAGTGAAAATTTGCAGAAACCATATTTCAGGACATATGAAGGTTTCCTGTAAGGTCACATCAAACCAACTAGAGCCAAAAAGACTAAAGACAGGGATTTGGAGATGAAATGTCTTTAGACAAATGTCTGTGGGTATCTGTTATTGCAGACTGTGCAGTCCTCCACCTGTAAAGTAGGAATAGTAATAGACTCGGTCCAACATTAAATTAACATTGCCTATGTTCAAAGCATTTGGGTACTACAGAAAACCACCTGATGAAGTAATACAATACTACTTTCTGGACATGCAAGGAGGGCAGAGGGGGAGTGAGGAAAACCAAATACAGACTAGGTAGCTGCTTGTTAGTCATGACATTTATCTCATATAGTTTAAATCTTCTAACAGTTCTGTGTCTTGGCTAGTCATCCAACCAGCTGTTAACTCCTACACTGTGCTATAAAAGGAGCATTGACTGACTAGCTCAGAAGTGAACACCTACACTGTAGACTTCTAAAAGTAGATGAGGTAAATCTCAGTGCTAGTCTTCCTATGAATCAGCTCAGCGAAAGAAGTACATTTTCAGGTAGCTTTCTTGGCAACTTCTAACCTGTTCCCACTGCTTTGTTCCTCAAACTAAAGTTTTCAAAATTATATTCTACAAGAAATATCCCAATGTGTCTAAAAATGCCTTAGAAAATCTTTTTGGAAATCGTGCCTGATTGAAACTTTAAATGATGAGCTTATAATCACTGAATTAAGGTTAGAAGAGACTTTGCGAGATCCTTAGTCTGGCCTCCTGTTTAAGAAGAGGCAGCCATTAGATCAGGCTGGTTTTCTCAGTGTTTTTTTCAATGTGGTATTGAACATCTCCAAGGACAAAGATTGCATAACCTGTTCCCTGATTGGCTGTTCTAATGGTGAAAAAGCTCTTCCTTATATCCAGTCTGGATCTCTCTTGGTTCAATTTGTACCTATTGTCTCTCATCCTCTCACCATGCACCACTGTGAAAAGTCTGGCTCTTTTCTTGATGCTAGGAAGCTGATGTTACCTGGCCACAAAGTAATCTCTTCTCTGGGCTGAACAAACCCCTTTTCTTCTGAAGGTCCTCACAGGACAAGTGTTCCTGCTTCTGAACATCTTGGTGGACCCAGTGAACTTGCTCCAGTTTGTTGATATCTGTCTTGTATTAGGGGCACAAAATTGGATGCAGTAGTCCAGATACAATCTAATGATTGACAAGGTGGAAAAATCACTTCCTCTGATCTTCTGGCTGTTTGTTAATACATCCCAGGATACTGTTACCATTCTAGGCTTCCAAGGTACACTGCTGGCCCATACCGAATTTACTCTCTGCCTCAGATCCTTTTATGGAGAGCTGTTCCCCAGCCCAGTCCCCAGGTTGTACCACTATGAGGGACTTTGCTCCCCCATTGCAAGACCTTGCATTTGTCCTTCCTGAATTTCCTGTTTGGCCATTCCTCTAGACTTTCCAGATTTATCTGAAAGGCAGTACTGACCTCATGCATATCTACTGTTCCCGCCAGCTTAGTGTCACCTGCAAATTTCATGACGATGTGCTCCCTATCTGGATTGTCAAAGTTCAGAAAAATTGAATGAAATTGAGAACCGGGTCTTAGCACCAAGCAAACCTAATTCTATAAACTATGGCCAGACATGCCTCTTTTTGCTTCATGTCAGCTAGAATTCCATTACATGCCTGTGAGAACATAACATCTTTCAAAACAGATGTTCAGAACAGAACTTCACAAAGAAGAAATGGGATATTTTTCCATACAAAACAGAAATCTGGTATGAATTACGGCAGTTAGTAACATAGAGTGGCATAGGAGATAAAGAGTACACAAATACATACGAAAACCTGATAACTACAACATCTAACAGAAAATACGAAAACATTATATATAGAATAAATTTTCTTTTCCCATAAAGGATTCTTTTTCCTGTTGGGGAAATACATTTGCTCTGGTCAACACCTTGGTGCTCGTTAATGACCACGGGTAATCACACAGCTGACTTCTTGCTTTGTTAGAGTCCTGTTATATTAAGCTGTGCTTCACTACTCTGTGCGTTGGACATTTCTACTTGAGAAGTGCTAGTGCTGCTTTCTTCCCTAGTCTATCTTCAGAGATTTGTCAGCCAAACTGTGAACAAGCTTGACACCATTTAGTTAGTAATTTATTATGAAATCGTAGTCCTGTGTGTCTGTTGATACATCACTCAAGCCTTTGAAAGTTACCCGTGGGATGTCTCCAGACTTGCATGACTGGAAGGAAACGTTGTTACTGGATTTGAAAGGTCCCAGCTTGGCTATAGACCTGTCCACCAAACTGGTGAAATTCCCATTAGTGTTTGATGGTAGCACCCAGCTGGTATCTAAGAGGGCAAATATTTCAATGTAATAAATATAAAAGTGTTATCAGAAAGGTAACGTATCATGCACATATGTAGTCCTAGACATAACCTGTTAAGACTTCTCCTTCTATCCTTATTTTGTCCCAGACCCCAGGTTATCACTACTTAGTAAAGGCTGATTGCCATGACACTTCTTCTCCCATCTATCCATCCATCCTCCTCTCTGTTTAATCAGAGTGGGAAGGCATCTGTGACCTAGTTACCTTTCCCTCAGAGCAAAAGATATGTTCCATTACCCTTACTCTGAAATCAAATCCTTGAGTAAGTCATGTCACTTTCTTGGTATCTCTCAGCAGAGATACCCAGGCTTACTGGGAATCAAATAATTTCCCTTCTCATTAAAATGAATGCTTTGAGTATTCATCTTAATGCGGGTCTCTCACTCAGAACAAAGTATCATAGCAGAGCAGGTGATTTTATCATACACAGGCAGCTTGTTATGTAAGTGACCTTCAGTCTAAATGACAGAAACAAGGTCAAGGTTACCTGGGCCATATGGTAGATCACAGCCTGTAGATCAGAGCCTATAGATCAGACAGAATTTATCAGAGGTTTATTATGGCTATTCTGCTGGAGAACCTACCCTCTATGATGAAGACTCAAGGGAGACAAGCTAGATGGGCCATATCAGTGCTCTGGCTGGGGCTACTGGGTGTTGATGACCCCTTTTTCCTGTAATAATATTTTCTGCTGGGAAATGGCAAGTCTCTGAGCATGGATTAACACAGAGATGCCTTCCTCAGTTGTTTGGCATCACCTGGGCAAATGAAATGATCTGAGACAGCACCTGAGACAGGCCAGGTATGTTAAAGAGCATGTCAGGTTACTTTCAACCATGTCAAGAGTCAGGCTTGGGAACTCTCAAGTTTTATATCAACCCTTGTTACTATGGTAGCTGTTGTTACGCACAATATATTTCAAGCGTTGAAAAATTGTTGTATTTCTTGCCTTCTACATTGTATTATTATGGAGCAGGCCAAAGGAGAGAGAGCAGAAAGGTAGGGCTAGCTAATACTTGATATTATACGTTGCAATTTAGCTTAAATTGGCAATGTACCAATGTGAATACCCCCAAGTGGGCCTTAGTGCTAGAGTGGGTGTTTAATTAGCACTGTGCTCACATTTATAATCAGATTTCTGTTAGTTCAGTTTGAAGTATTATTTCATAATACAAATTGAAAAAAAAAGAAGTCCTGTGGGGATATTCCTGGTAAATTAATACTGTGGACTTTGATGAACTGGTGCTTTTAATAGGCTGTGGTATTTGGAAAGAATCTAAATCAAAGCTATAACATTGCCATGCCATAAATGTCAATGCCACATGCTAATAAATCCACATGCAAGAGAGAAGAAGAGTCATGGGATTATCGAAAGAGAATCTGGACTATGTGCTTCTCTATTTCAGTTTGGAAAACCTGAAAAATTTATATGTACTGGAAGGAAACATTGTCCCTGCCCATGGCAGGGGGGTTGGAACTAGGTGGTCTTAAGGTCCTTTCCAACCCTGACTATTCTGTGATTCTATGATTCTATTCTATATCTCTTCGGGAAACATTTTAATATTTTCTCTCTTTTGGTTGTTTTCACTCTTGATCAGATTTAGAAGTGTTAATGGTCATAATGGCATTTCATTGAGTAAATTATTCTGTATTTCATTTTCTGGAGAAGAAGAAAAACAGAAGGTCAAGGAGAAGGTAAAGTATAGGGGAGCAGGGTCTACTGTGTATTTTCATTAGCCGTTAACATTTACCTGGCAATTTTGTAAAGCGTTTGGAGATATGCCATGAGGAAAACACAAAGATGGCCAAGATAATAGAAGACTGAGCATTTTCTTTCCCTTGCGTGCGTCAGTAAAATAATCTTAGTTTAAAGGAGCAGTGGGAACCATTGCTTGCTATGACATGAAGAACAGAGGACTGAATAGCCCTTGCAGATTACATGGTGACAAATACTGGCATAAATGCTAACTAGTTGTTTAAGAAATAGTAAAGTAAATGTTGAGTTATTAAAATTAATATTTGCTCTCTCTGTAGTTCATCTTCCAGAAAAAACCCTGATCCGTTGTTTCTTTCTTTCATATTGAATGGCTAGACTAAATATGTATTCCCAGTGCCACAATACATATTTGAGCCATTCCTTCTAAACTGGTGATGTTATAATGAACATAACCATTTCAAAAACATCACAACTTTCTGCAGCCACACAAGGGCTAGCATGCAGTTCAAAAGCCTTTGATAAATATTAGAGAGCACTTTAAACTTGCAAGAGCTGTTCTTAATTATGTTGCAACCTCTATCATATTTATGACAGCAAATGGTACTGGCCCATGCATGCTTGAAACTGAGTGGCAGATCCTCAGCTGGCATAAATCCTGACTCATACCTGCAAAAATATCTGTATCATAGCTGTTTCATTACTTCCCTTCCTTTTCTGACCTGACTACTGGTCTCTAAAATATATTTAAATCTCTAAATTCAATTTCATATATGTCTGCTGCAGTAAGTCCATGCAGACCAGCTAAATTAAGCTTCCAGCTCAGTGCCCGAATCCCCACTTACATAGGTCTAATTAATAGATAAATAAATTGCAAAAATTGAAAGTATATTATAATTATCTCACCTGATATTCTGCCTGTAGTAGGTCTTAATGATATCTGGAGTTCATTGTTCATTTCCCAAAAAGTCTTCACACAGCTCCCTGTAGAAACAGGTAGGATTTCTAAAGTTTAAATACTACATAAGCCTTTTTGTAACATTTCTGTCTATAATTTCTCTCTTGTTTTTTTTATGTCGTCTTGGGAAATCATGACAAGAAGTTTAAGAAAAGAGTCCCAGTAAAATTTAACCTGTATTAAGATAACCTACTATTTAAAATACTCTTCTGAATTACATACTCCCTCTTTCCCTGCAGTCCCTTTTTCTTATCTAAGAAGATACTTAGGCCACTATGCAGTAACCATTCTTTTAGATGAGCTCTTGGAATCTTTTTTAGAAGGGCATGTTTTTATTTCTCTAACCATTCTCAGGGTTACTCCCTGAGCTTTCTCCAGTTGTTCCGTATTCTACATCTTTACAAACTGCAGAGCCGAACATGGTCTTGGAGGCAGTGCTGTAAGGCTGCTTGGTGTTGATGGAGGCAGTGCAACTGCAGTAATCCTGTTTGACTTGTTTATATGTACAACTGTCTAATTACCCATTTTATTCAATCTTATTTCACTTCTCTAGCATTTGCCTTATCTGAAAACCTGAAGATTAATAATTTTGTGCTTACTTCTGAGCCACCAGCTAAAAAATATAAATTACTACATTAGTGTATACCTCATCTCCAACAGTGTCCAGCAAAAAATGTTTAAGGAAAACTTACAAGGAACAGGTTATGTATAAAATGGTTCTTCCCTCAGCTTACTCCCATATCTGTAATCATGCGACTTTCAGAGTCTGCAACTGCATCAGGAAAAAGGAAAAAAAAAAGTGTCCTTACAGGATGGCACTGATTGCTGATCTTTCATAGAAATGTAATTCACAAGTACCTTTTGAAGCTTGGCAATTAGCTGGTTCGTAATTCGTATAATACATGACTTCCTAACTATATTTAGCAGTAATTTGATTTTAAAACTTCCATGTCATATCGTGCCTTTTGGAATAAAATTAAAATACATCTTATCTACTGTATTTATGAGCTTTTAATTATTTCAAAGTAAGTTCTGATGTTATATTTGTTATGAGCTTTTACTGTGAGAATGAAGACCTTGGGCTCATTGTAGGAGAGGATCTGGTTCGAGACCATCTTAAGAACCTGAATGTGCACAACTCCATGGGACCTGATGAAATCCATCTGCGGGTCCTGGAGAAGCTGGCAAATGCAGTTGCTAAGCCACTGTTTGTCATATTCAAAACATTATGGCAGTCAGGTGAAGTTCACGAAGACTGGAAAAAGGGAAATATAACCCCCATTTTCAAGAAGGGGAAAATGGATGACCCAGGGAATTACAGACCAGTCAGTCTCACTTCTGTGCCTGGCAAAATCTTGGAGCAGATTCTCCTGGATGGCATGCTAAGGCACATGAAAAACAACAAGGTGCTTGGTGACAGCCAGCATGGCTTCACTAAGGGGAAATCCTGCCTGACCAATTTGGTGGCCTTCTATGATGGGGCTACGGAACAGATGGACAGGGGTAGAGCAGTTGATGTCAGCTACCTGGACCTGTGAAAAGCGTTCGACACTGTCCCACACAACATCCTTGTCTCAAAATTGGAGAGACATCAATTTGATGGATGGACCACTCGGTGGATACAGAACTGGCTGGATGGCCGCATGCAAAGAGTTGTGGTCAATGGCTCAATGTCCGGGTTGAGTCAGAGAAAACTCCAGGAACAAACTTGCCAACAAAGTTTTCAAGCTGACAAGCAGGTATTCTTTATTGTGGCGCCGGGAGACACAGGGGATAGCTCCTCCTAATGTGTGTCCCCGTATTGCTATACAAGCCGTACTTATATAGTCCCTGGGCATACATACATATTCATGAGGCTACATATGATTACATAATTTTCCAGTAAGTTCCCTGCATGCGTACAGAATTGTGGTTGTGGTCTCTGAGGGTTGTTTACTTCTTCCAACAATCTTCATCACTTCTGGCAGCCTTTGAAGCATGCACAGTAGATGCTTATACCAGCTTAATTGGTTTGTTAGCACCAGAGACATAATAGTCCTCCTGTCCTCCTACTTATCAGTTGGTTTAACTGTAGCCCATCCTGGACACCTGCATTCCCAGATACTCCTTATCCTGGGTCCTGTTCCTCTAGGCTGTTTTTCTTGAAAATATGTCAACTATAATGGTTTATCTTGTACAACAATTCTCAGTATGCTCTCTAGCTGTACTCGTTTTTTTTTTCCTGTGTATCATGCACCTCAGTAATTTTCCATTGCTACTGTTACAAAGCCATCAAACTTAACATTACTTCAAACTGATTCTAAAGGTTTATATATTCCATTTTGTAATTTTGTGCTCCCCCTTGTCTCATGCTGGAGACCAGTAACGAGTTGTGTTCTTCAGGGATTGGTGTTGGGACTGGTCTTGTTTAACATCTTCATCGCTGACATGGACAGTGGGATTGAGTGCGCCTCAGCAAGTTTGCCGATGACACCAAGCTGTGTGGTTCGGTTGATACCCTGGAGGGAAGGAATGCCATCCAGAGGGACCTTGACACACTTGTAAAGTGGGCTGATGCCAACCTCATGAAGTTTAACCATGACAAGTGCAAGGTCCTACACCTGGGTCGGAGCAATCCCAGGCACAGCTACAGGTTGGGAAGAGAAGAGATTCAGAGCAACCCTGCGGAGAAGGACTTGGGGGTGTTGGTCAATGAGAAAATGAACATGAGCTGTCAGTGTGCGCTCGCAGCCCAGAAAGCCAACCATATCCTGGGCTGCATCAAAAGGAGCTTGACCAGCAGGTCAAAGGAGATGATCCTGCCCCACTACTCTGCTCTCGTGAGACCTCACCTGGAGTATTGTGTGCAGTTCTGGTGTCCTCAACATAAAATGCACATGGAACTGTTGAAACGAGTCCATAGGAGGGCCATGAAGATGATCAGGGGACTGGAGCACCTTCTGTATGAGGATAGGCTGAGAAAGTTGGGTCAGCTCAGCCTGGAGAACGAAAGGCTGTGTGGAGACCTCATAGCAGCCTTCCGCTATCTGAAGGGGGCCTATAAGTATGGTGGGGATGGACGATTCATTAGGGACTGTTGTGCTAGGACAAGGGGTAACAGATTAAAACTTAGGGGAAGTTTAGGTTGGATATAAGGAAGAAGTTCTTTACTGTGAGGGTGGTGAGGCATTGGAATAGGTTGCCCAGGGAAGTTGTGAATGTTCCGTCCCTGGTGGTGTTCGAGGCCAGGTTGGACAAAGCCTTGGGTGACATGGTTTAGTGTGTGGTGTCCCTGCCCATGGCAGGGGAGTTGGAACTAGATGATCTTAAGGTCCTTTCCTACCCTAACCGTTCTATGATTCTATTCTATGATTCTGTGTTGACAGGATCTGCTTTTTATACGCCCATGTTGCTTGAAGTAAATTATACTTCCTTTAATTTTGGTTTAATCTGGATCTGTATCAGTCTTTTACCAGGCTGTGTTTATGATGAGTGCCTGACTGACAATTACTCAGGTCATTTTGTTATGTATCCTCTGGAAATCTTCTGGTCATACAAGAGTCCTTGAAAATCAATGTTTATGTCAAAGAGAACGTCTTAGTTTTCAAAACCTGTCCATACTAACTATATAGGTCTGCTGATTTAAATATATTTAGTAATAGTAGCTCCCTTGCATCCTTTTGCATTGCTGGCAGAAAGGAAGGTATTGAAAGACCATCTGGTGCTTAGAATACATTACCTAGTTTTTTGAAGCAGAGAATCCAAATATTTTCTAAATACATATGTCTCTTGTACCTTTTTATCAATGGTTTTATTGGTAGGAATAATCCAGAATCACATTAATTTTCTTTTTGGTGTTAAATATTTTTTCTTATCTGCAAAATTTCTCAGTCTACAGATTATTCCTTTGATATCCTTCCCCCCCCTCCCCTTTCAGTTTTCTGTAATTGCTAATATCTCAGCCTCATTAATTGCAATCAACTTTTTGTTTGATTGTTTGTTTATTTGTTTTCTCTAGCAACCTCTTTCTCTAAATCATAGTACTATTTTATTTTACTCTGTTGTTAGCAGGAACACCACCATGACAGAGACTAGGAGTTCAGGAGAACTGTTGGGGATTTTGACGATTATTAGCTGTACAAATGTGGATGCTGCTCAAATTGCACCAAAAGAATAGCATCTCATCCTTTTCTCCTTGTGATACTTCTTGTGTTTTAATCTTTTAAATACCAACAATCATGTGGAACAATATGCCCAGAAAGTCATAATATTATTTTGTGGAGTCATCCTAAAACATGTCTTGGTCTTTCAAAGTATATAACAACTGTGCTTTTTCAGCACCCTGGAATAAATTCCCTCACTTAGAACTCAGTGGATTAATCTTTTTTTGAAAACTAATTAACTTTTTGCCACCTGACTAATCAGGTCAATTCTATTAGGGCACCTTTACTTTTAGTGCTAGGTAGAAAAAGAAATTATATGGTGTTCTGCTGTATGACAATATTAGAAATTAATAAAGAATGAAACTGCTAGCATTAAGACTATATGTATAATATGTATATCACCATTGTCATATTTACTGCTCTGTGTCAATACAAATTTTGCTTAAAAATCCCTCATAAATTCTGGTGAAATATTTGTATTCTGTTGTTGTTGAACATTTGAATGTTAGTTCTCAATGAATACCTTTTGTAATATCTTTTGCCATGTCTCACAAGTGACAAAACTGGGAAGGCTCCAAATTACAAGTAATAATAATGTGCTTTGAAATCAGACTTAGGTGTTACCTACGCAATGGTACATAATGATGGTAAGAACGATGTCAGTTTCTCAGGTGAGTGGAAAGGGGTTCAAACAGTGGCATTCAAAGCCACACTGTAGGTCTAAAGAGGTTTCTGGGATAGAAAGAACCTCTATTCAAATAATGTGCGGACAATGTACTTAAATATAGCTACTCCAAATGGCAGAAGTTTATCTTGTCAAAAAAATCATATCTTCTGGAAAGAAATAATCTTTTTCTGGAGACAACAATTCACAATGTTGACAAGAATGTCATTAACATTTCAAGCATTTTTTGGACAGATTATTTTCATCTGGATTTTCTACTCATGTTTATTCTAATGCAGTTCTTCCCGGCAGTTTCGCTCTTTATTTCTGCAAATTAAACCTGAAAATATCAAGACTGCTGAAGTTGAACACAATGAAGGAATGTGAGGGAAGCAGGTAACACAAAATAATTTAGGGAGCAAAGATTTACTACCTAGAAGAAAGATAAAAGGGAAAAACAAGGAACTGTATTTCAGCCAAACCCATTTCTCTGTCGTTGATTTGAATCCAGCAGAATGTTGCAGAACTGTAATTGATAATCAATACCTGCACTGCATTCCTTCAGTACTTGTGAATGGTTCACACTCTATTCCATGTCCTGAAACATAAATATGAAATTCAAACAAGTGAATGATTCAGAAACTTTGGGGACTGATTATTGGTGGGGGAAGAAAGGGGCTTGAGCAGTGATATATATATATGTTGTAGAAACAGCATGCCCTTTCCTCAAGGGTTAGCATTTATAAGATAAAGTAAAATAATGCAATATGATCAGAAATGAAACCAGAAACTCTCCAGGTGTTTGGTCTAATCCAGACACTTCCAAATCATTCTAAGACACTTCCTGTGAATACTTGACTGCTCTTTGTCTTGCTTTTCCATTGGAAACACAAACTTTACAACATGAGTGATGCAGGGGCTGCTTTGAAGCAGGCATGCAACTTTAAGAAGGGTGGATGATCCGCAGCAGTGACATTTTTCCCATCCACTTCCAGCTTTTACTGTGCAAGACTGGTTCAAGTGGAGAGTGGATTTAATGAGTAAAAGCTACCACTTTTCTCTTCTTGAAATTTCTGTCTGTTACCACCACTGTATTTGCCTGGGAGTGCGCACAAGTCACACCTTCATCTTGCATGATCAGTGGCTGAGGACTAGCTTAGGACAGTCTCACTGATGTAAAAGGGAAAGAATGAGGTCTTCTGCCTGTAGTATGAAAATTTATTTGCATTCATTCATTCTCTTTAAGGCTGACGAGTTTTCTTCCCCTAGCAACTGGTAGTGGGCTGAGATGTAGCAATAAAGCAGTAAAGTATCTCATCATATTAGAATCATAGAATTGAACAAAATCATAGAATCATAGAATTTATTCTTTATTATTTATTATCATAAATTCTATGATTCTATGAAAGCAGTAAAGTATCTCATTATTTGTACAGCCTATTGAGCTATCCCTTTAGAAAAGACTATAGTAGGTCAGCAAACTACATTCATATTCTTCATAAATTTTGCATTATCTGAAACTCTTCCATCTTCAAAAAGAGAGAACAAAAATTAAAGACATTTGTTAAAATCAAATTCCAAAGTACTTTGTTTCAGAAATGGTGTAAATTGATATTCCTAAAATAAAATCTGCTTCTCCAAATTTTTGGAACACCCTGACCCAAACCGGGGCTATTTCTAGCCAATTTCATGGTGCTCCAACATAAAGTTAGCATAAAGTACATATTGCTGTACTTTCAGGGTAATTTCTCCCCAAGCTGTTGTGGTCACATAGCCAGAGTCATTTGAGGCGACTCGCCCCAGGCCAGTAGCCAGGCTGAGCAAGGAAACACTGGATTCCTTGCAATTCATTCTGGATGGTGGCTTACAGGGTGATCAGGAGCCTATCCCAGACTCAGGTTCTGAACACTGTGGCAGCATGACTTGAAACCCTGCCCAATAAATAGAGGCAAGGCAGAGAACTGGTGAGTTTTGTTAGCAGACTTGTTCAAATTGGTACATTTTTGCAAAACATTGCAATTTCAAAATGGATTGACATTTTTCTAACAGCAGTTGATTTTTTTGAAACATTTCTGACCGTTACCAGCCATGATACCTCAGGTTCATCATGATACCCCAGGAGGCTCAAAAGATCAGCTTGTTACTTTTGTAAGAGAGCTTTACACATCTTGCTTTAACTGACATGAGTTTTTTTACTTGAACTTGTTACATTTCAGATCCTATGGGTACTATTTGTGCCTCCCTGTGGCTGTTCTGCCACATGCTATTTTTCACAGGACTTTGTACTAAAGCAATAGCCTGCATGTGTCTGCTTTGGGGGTTTGTGAACCATCTTGCAGCTCTGACTACACAGCTGAGAAGTTCACGTCTTAACACTTCTCCCCAGATAGAGAACTGCTCTTCCAATGGCTAGTGCACAAAGAATAAAAAGAGAAGATACTGCTAAAAGCTGAGATAGGGCCAGCAGAGGGAGAAGTATTAAAGAAATTAGTGAGAAAGCGGAATTTTGTTTTCCAAATGCAGATTGACATATTCACATGCTGTTCACTTAAGACAAAAATACCCTAAACCAGTGATTAACTCAGCCTTAGGTAAAGTGCATGATTTATGCCAGGACTTAAAGCTGATCTGTGGAAGAATACAGTATTGTTTGCTAGCCCCAAAACATACATCACACTAGTGCCAAAAAGGTAAACATGTTCCTTTTTGAGCTCTCTGCTTTTGTTTTCACTAAAAGAAGATCCATACAGTGATCTGCAGTACAAGTTCTCTTCCTAGTTCTTCTTAGCTGTTTCTGAAGTTTCATTTCCATTTTGAAGCCAAATGCCAAGGATTTTTTGCCCTTTTTTATGAGATAAAGTAGAGAGAGCAGAATAAAGTGAGATGTCTTCATCGGTGACATGAACGAGGACATACACAGAAATCTGAAATTTTTCCACAAATGAGAATTCTCAGCCACAACTCTGTCACAGCATAGTGATGCTGCGTGTTCTAAAGTGTGGCTCAGACCAGCTTTACACAGTGAGCAAATACAACCAACCATGACGAAGTAGCACTGAAAGAAATAAGCTGCTCTGTTGCAATCACATTTCTGCTCCTGGTTAAAGATAGCAAATAAGGAAACAGTAGCTCATTCTGACTGCTTTTGTAGTGTACAGAAGATGATTTTGGGGATCTTTACAGAATTGTATAGGTATCACTTGAAAACATCTTCAAGTGTACAGTGCACTCGACTATACACTGTATGGTAGACTAACAGACGTCCAATATCACTGAATAACACCAATTTCAGTGAAATCATTTAACAATAATGTTTCAACCATGAAACATAAAAAAAAAAATAAATTACTCCTTTTAGTGCAATAAAATGTTTTTGAAAACCCTGAAGAAAATGCGAATTCTAGAAAAATAAATTATTAAGTGAGTTTAATCAGATACTCTATTTGGGTTTGCTGTTCTCTTAAAAATGGGTAGCTGAGAAGAAGGCATATTTCTGAAGACCGTATTAAATAAGCAATAATTAAATTTTTGGGAAGATAAAATATGATTCCAAGACTGATATTTTTCCAGTTCAAGCACAAAAGCATAATATGAAATGCATACAAAGAGTATAATGGAGCAGTAATTTTAAACGAATAACATACTCAAGATAATAGTGATTTCCTCAAGGATAATGCACAAACAGAGAAAGAAGAAAAAGGAGCTGAAAATAAATTACTGGAATCACTCAGCTGCTTCAGTCTTTGATTTATTGGAAAGGGCTGTTAATTTGTTTTCAATTACCTTTTGCAATTCTGAAAAATACACAGAAAGATATTTTTATCATTTTCTTTCTATTCAAGAATAGGTTTTATCCTACAAGTCTCTTTTGCATTGCTCTTTTTTTCCAATTTTAATTATTTTATTTTATTTTTTTTTTTAGCTAACAGAAGAAAGCGATGTTGAAAAGCTAGTTTTGTATTTTGATTTGAAGATGTTTATATATGGTATCAATTTATGTCTCCTTTAAACCCAAGCTCCATAGTCATCAAGAACTCCTAAACTGACTATACCACCTGCATACCTTACTTTGGATGTTGCTTGTTCCACTATAATATCATAAGTGCCAGAGCTAGAGTTACTGGCTTCTCTTGTGGGACTACAGGTATTTTTCTTGCTTCACATAGCACATGGATGAGTATGTCTATCAGATAGGTTGTAGGGCATTTGCCATGCTTTTAAACAGTATTATCTGAAAACAGGATCTTTGCTACTGCAACTTTAGCTTCCTGAGGTCGTACTTCTGTGTCATGCATCGTATCTAACCCCAGGGCCACTTCTGTGCTGCCTAGAAAAAGTGAAAAGAAATCCCTCACATCTTCATTAATACATGAAAGTGTACTGGAAAGTATTATGAATGCCAGTCAGGGCTCAGATATAATAAGAAAGAATCTACAGGTTAAAACATGGGCAGAAAATAGCATGCAAACAAAATTATCTGGAAAGTAAGGTTTCAAATCCATGCCATTCAAGTAATGACAAGTAAGTGAAAAAGAAGCAAGGCTGAAAGAATCCTAGAGGTGGCCACAGAAAACAAATTTAAATACTTCGTAATGAAACACAATGGTCTTAAGAATCAACGGGTTTGGAGTAAAAGGGAGAAAGAAAGGGTAAGCTGAATTTTCAGATTAATTCTTGCCTGCTGTTTGCAGTACAGCACTTGTGAAACAATTAAGTCCCACCTTTTTTTCTATTCTAAAACTGTGAATATCAGAAAAAATCAGCAGACTGGGAAAAAGAAAGAATAAGCAGAGACATTAAATCACTCGAAGTCTGACAATCCTCTTATCCCTTATTCTCTCTTAAATCTATGATTTAGTTAAATTTTCCTATCCACAGATATACAGGCAGCCTGACATTAAGTGCCTAACAAGACACAAAAATTGCTAGGAGCCTATGTCACCCTCAGCAGTATTCTTAAACAGAAGTTTCTTCATTGTTGATTGGCTGTTCTACTATTAAAAAGGTGTGTGTAAGCCCTTGACCTCTAGAACTTTGTTCTGAAAGCTGTAAGTCCTTCACACTCCCTAGAAAGGGAGTCTTGCCAGAGGACGAAATGCCAGGGTTATCCCCTGCTCTCACAGATTCCACCCTGCTGGCGGGAACTCCATCTTCCCTGTGGTACACAGCCTCCTGTTGGGGGAGGAATTATACCAGTGCAGCAGTGCTGTGGACCTGTGCAAAACAATCCCTTTATTATTAGAGGCTGCTCTGATATTTATTTGACTAGTATTTGTGAAGCATTCTGAGGGCTTGGGTGGAGATCTTTGTGACGTCTGTAAAGAAAGAGGCCAAACACACACACACGCTGTTTTCATAACTAGCTCTACTTTATTAACTCAAGTATGGTAATATATAGCATACAGATACGGGTCCGAGCCATGAAGCCAAACAGCAACTGCATCATTCTCAGTGACTGTTTTCAGTCACTATGAATTCCATTCTATAAACAGTCACTCCCCAGGCTGCCTCCCAGCCTGACCTTGCACCCAAATACTCCCTGGCCTGCTCAAGACCCAGGTGCACTATCAGTAATTCTTCTTCTTTAATTATCCACATAGCGGGAACAGGACAGCTTGCAGTTCCCACACCTCCCCCTTTTTTGTTTTGCATGATACTTTGGCTTTGGTTCTCAGCAAGTTGTCAGCAAGTCTCTAGATGGCATGGAGGAAAAGCAAAGCAAAGTGGTGATGTCCAGGCTCCAAAGACAAGATCTCACCAATGTGTTGGCTAAACATACCGGGCCTCTTGGGAACCTGGAGATAGATGCTGTTACTTCCAAAAACACAGTCCTTGGCTTTCCTTATCCCTTTCTCTGCTTGAGGAGTCTTAAATCACACAAGAGCAGTTTCTTGACATTAGCATTTAAAGATGGAAAGCTCAAATACAAAAGTTACTTATTATATTATTATTACTTATAATAGTTACTTATGCTAACTTTTGCTTTTTTATTACTGTGAGAGTGATGAAACCTGCTTTAGATGACTCTACTTGAGCAGGGGATTTGGACTAAATCATCTCTTGTGCCAACTGCAGGCTGTCTGGCCTGCCATTCCCTCCTGAATGGCCCTCTTATAGCAGAGAAGCCATCCCTTACATCAAGGCCTGGCATGGCATGTGTCCCCACCTCTCAACGCCTGCTGGTGTTTCTTCTCTTCCTCTCTCTCATTCTGCTTGGGGTCTTCAAGGTCAGTTCCTGCATCTGAGGCATTGGATTCTTTAACTTGTTTGTTCATTTCATGGTACGGCTTGTCAAACTCTGCAGGCAGCCACTGTGGACCTGTAGGTAGGAGGACACAAACATACCCCCTCCCCTTGGTTATCAGTTCCACAGGCCCTTCCCATTTCTGGAGGATCACAATACCACACTTTAGCACGTTCTGAAGGTGGACTATCAGCGCCAAAATGTCATTGCACTGCACTGACAGGAGTATTCATGGAAAATGCAGTGCAATTTAAAACATTCAATGTATAGATGATATTGTCTAATTGTTCATGAAGTACCATTTCCCCCCCTTTTTCGTTTTTGTAGCATGGATTTCAGAACAGTGTGAGTTTGTTTCACAATCCCCTGGCCTGTAGAGGAGTGGGGAATACCAGTGATATGTGACACCCCATTGCTGTAAAAATTGTGATAATGCTAATGAATCATATGCAGGGCCATCATCCATTTTCAACTGGGAAGAAACTCCTAAGGTAGCAAATGCACATGTTAAATGTTGAATAATATCACGAGCCTTCTCTCCTTTATGTGCAGAAGCTGAAATTAGATGTAAAAGATGTGTCAACAGGCACATGCACATATTTAAAGGCACCAAAGGAGGCAATGTGTGTAACATCTGTTTGCCAAACCTCGTTTGCCTTTAAGCCACAAGGATTTACACCCATGGCAAATGAGGATTGAGCTGTTGACTGGAAGTCAGGGCAAGACCTGACAATTTGCTTTGCTTGAGAAGAAGACTGGTTAAACTGTTTCTTTAAAGCAGAGGCATTCTGATGAAAAATGGAATCTGAAGCAGCTGCAGAAGTAAACTGCACAGTGTTAACAGTCAAGGATTCTGCTATGTCATTATCCACAGTAAAAGGGCCAGGCAGGTTGGAATGTGATCTAATGTCCAATAAAACCAGAATAATTCCTAGTTTCCAAACAAAGTCTTTGCTCCAGCAAAAGGTCAAAAAGTGCACAGTTATCAATTTATTTTAACACACTAAAAAGAAGGCATGGTAACAATTGAACCACATATTCTGAGTCACAGACAATATTTAAGGATTCTGCAGGGAACAACTGTAGTGCATGTAAGACTGCAGCAGTTTCAACAAGCTGCGTAGAGCCATTCACATTTATAACAGAGGATTGACAGGAATCATCTTCAAATCAAACTACAGCAGCTTTGCCAGTTTTTTTCAGAGTCATCAACAAAAATGGTTTTAGCATGCTGAATGGGTTACGTTTCAATTACATATCGCTCCCGTAGATCAAAATCTGAAAAAGCTTTTAACAATTTATGTTTTGGAGTACCATAAAAAATTTTGTCTGTAAAGTCTCCTAACACTATTTGGAAAGAAACAGACTGAGCAAAAAGGAACTGAAAGTCTGTTACAGCTAATGGTAAATACAATTCTGCAGGGTCGTTGCCTGTTAAATGTTGAACCCTTGTACAGCCTTTGGTGGTTAAGTCAACAACCATATCTAATGGTTCTGTCACAGTCTTTCTCTGGGTATGTGGTAAAAAAAAAAATTCCAAAAAGTAAACAGACTTACTGTTGATTTGACATATAACTCCTAATGGCCTTTGTTGCACATTAACAATGAGCAGTGAAACTGGCAAGTGTAAATGCACTCTATCTGCCTTCAGTGTCTCGATTTTTGACTCACTATATTCGAAGTGTCAATAGCTTTAGGGGTAAACTGACGAGGAGAATTCAAATTTGAGTCACCTCTTAATAAATCAAAGAGTGGTTTGAGGTTGGCATTAGTAATATCCAACATGGGATGCACCCAATTAAGATAAGAGCTTCTGTAAATCATTCAAATTTGTAATTCTGTTTGCCAGTTTTAGCTTCTGAGGCTTTAGTGTTTTTTCAGTTAGCATCCATCCCAAATATTTCCAGGGTGGCATTCTTTGTATTTTTTTCCTGGGCAATTTGTAGTCCAAAACAACAAAATTTTCTGATTAATGATTAACAGTAGTTTCTAAATATTGTTCCATTTCTGTACAGACTGAAATGTCATCCATATAATGAAAAATTATCGATTTAGAAAATACACTCCTAGTTGGTGATATAGCTGTGGAAACTACTAGCTGACAATTGTTGGACTGTTCATCATTCCTTGTGGCAGAACAGTCCATTGATATCTTTGCAAGGGAGCAGCACAGTTGACTGAAGGCACAGAAAAAGCAAAATGATCGCAATCTGCAGGATGCAAAGGAATTGTAAAAAAACAGTCCTTCAAATCAATAATGCAAAGAAACCAGTCAGCTGGAATCATAGTAGGATTAGGCAAACCTGGTTATAAAGCCCCCATGGGTTTCATTACATTATTAATTGCACACACATCTTGCAAAAGTCACCATTTCCCTCATTTCTTTGGAATAACAAAAATGGGTGTGTTCCAGGGGCTAGTAGATGGAACAGTATGTCCTGCTTTCAGCTGCTCTTCAACCAATAAATGTGCTTGCTCCAGTTTTTCCCCTTTTAAAGGCCACTGATCAACCCAAACTGCTTTTACTGTTAACCATGGAAGTTTGAGCAGGGGCTTCAGCTAAACCGTTAGGATAAATTTGCCCCATCTGTGGTAAATAACAGATTCCACTGCATTTGCAAATCTTGCCTCCACAGATTCGTGGAAACTGTCAGAATATATGGTTGAAAATGAGCTACAGCACCATCCAGTGCAATAGCTTTGAAGACTCGACTACTTTTAAAAGGGGATTATATAGCTCCTGTTCTGGCTACTGCTGCTAAAGCCTTTTCAAAGTGCCAATCAGCCATTGAGACTGAAATAATTGAAACATCTGCCCCAGTGTCTATTAACCCATTAAAGATTCTATTCTCTATTTGCAAATTCAAGGAAGGTTGTTTCTGAGTAATCTCCTGGGTCCAATAAACCTCAGCTTCCCCAGAGCTTACAAATCCAGAGGTATTCCTTGTGTTAATTTCTACTTTTGGCATCCAGTATGGAATCAAAACAAGTTGTGCTAATTTTTGACCTTTTGGAATTTTACAACTGCCATTTAAGGCAGATACTAGAATTTTGTTTCTCCTGTATAATCTGAATCTATTACTCCTGGGTGGACTTTTACTCCTTGGAGAGTTGTACTTGAGGGTCCTAACAAAAGACCCATAAATCCATTTGGTAAAGGTCCCCAGACATTGGTAGTTAGCTAAAGCTTTAACAGTGGAGCAATCTAATTCAATGTTGGTGCTTGTTGCCAAATCCAACCCAGCACTGCCTGTTGTGGCAGCTGCAAGGTCGGAGATGGAGCGTTTGCTGCAAAAACTGTGGTTTGAGGGGCACTGGGTTTTGCTACGCCCTGCTTGGAGTTTCCCAACAAAGGACTTCCATCCTTATCAAATTTATATTTACACTGTAAAGTCACTACGTTATTATATTCCAGTCTCCACACCAAGTATGGAGCAGGTGTCAAAATTGTTCTCATTAAAGTGTTCCAATCCCATGGCACCAGAGATCCTGAACTAGCCATCATTTCTAGCAGACCTAATGTATAAGGACTTTGAATTCCATTTTCCGTTATTGATTTTTTCAATTCCTTAAGTACTGCATATGGAATATTTTCATGTACCAGCTGTTGTTGTCCCTACCCACCTGTTCTATAAAATACAGCACAAGGGAAAGCCATGTCTCCAGTAAAATCACATCCTCTATCACTTTCCCCATACATTTTTGTATAAATGTTTTAGTAGCCTTCTGGTTAACTAATGGCTGGTCAAATGTTTCTTTATTGAGATCACTCAAGGGAGGTGCAGTAGGTTGAGGAGCATGAAGAATATTCAATGTGAATGCCTTTAACAGTGTCAAAGGTGGGTATAAATTTTGCTGCTTTTCTGAATCTATGGAGACATGATCAAAAGGATTATCAGGCTTCTCAGAAAAGATATTCATATCATTCTGTCCTTGCTCTTTCAAATTGTCAGTATTTTAATCATTTATCATGTTTCTAAATTATATCCTCAGCAGGTTGTGAATTAGATAATGCAGAATAGACAAAATGCCACGTCACTATTAAATCAACAGGATCCTCCATACCAAGGTGATTTTGAATCTGTAAATTTTCTTCCACTATCTCCCATATCTGAGTATGAAATGACCCTGTTGCTGGAAACTAGTTGCAGTTTGTTTTCACCCCTAACAAAATATTCATTACTTGTTTCTCAGACAAATGATTTTAAAGGATTTTAGAGGATTTTAAAATTTGCTGTAAAACTTTCAAATATAATTCCTGTTTGGCTGATTGCACTTGCCCCATTTTTCTAACACAATCCCGTAATTCCCCATTCAATAGGTATTACTGAGCTCTAACAGGCGAATGTCGGTACCAGAAAGTCCCCACTGAATCCGATGGACACCACAATGTCGAGCAGTTTAGTTAGCACACACAGAGGGCGCCATTTGCGGAGTCTGCAAAGAACGAGGCTGAGCACGAGCACACGCACACGCACACACGCGCACACACACACGCACACACACACACGCACGCAAGCGAGCTGTTTTCACAACCAGCTCTACTTTATTCACTCAAGTATGGTAATATATAGCATACAGATATGAGTCTGAGCCATGAAGCCAAACAGCAACTGCATCATTCTCAGTGACTGTTTTCAGTCACTATGAATTCCATTCTATAAACAGTCACTCCCCAGTCTGCTTCCCAGCCTGACCTTGCACCCAAACACTCCCTGGCCTGCTCAAGACCCAGGTGCACTAATTATCCACATAGCAGGAGCAGGATGGCTTGCAGTTCCCACAATCTTCGCAGGAAGTAATGAAAATTGCCCTGTGCTGTCTGCAACTCATGATGTGCCAAGTAATATTCTGCTGTCTCCTGTGGTCTGTGATGAGTCTGTTCTGAAATAGCCACTTTACCCAAACTGAGGTGGGGGTGAAGGCAGAATGAAATCATACCAAAGGAGCAGGGAAGTTCAAGAGAAAGCCTTGTCACTGTGGTTGATAAGGTCATGTTAAGTAGCCATGAGAGACAGATGCACAGCACCACCATGTCAAGAAAATCATAGTGGATGGTGCCTGCTGGTGCTGCCTTTATTGTTTATAAGGACGCTGTCTGCTTGTGTTCATGTTCTTGTCTCCCAGGTTTGCTCTGGCTTATGACTCCCTTTTTAAAATTAACGCTAAAGAAGCACAGAAAGGAAACGTCACACTCCCATGTATGCACACACACACATGCAAAAGAACACCTGACAGAACATAATGCATGAAGTGTCAGCTCTTAGTTGTTTGTTTCCTGGCTTTGTGTCAGTTAAAATAAGACCTTCAGATAACATAAAAATGTAAACTTCTAATCTTTCTTTATGTATGTGTCTGTTTTTCATACTTGTATAAATATGATTTGGACCAAAAAGCAACATATTATGTATGGCAGTGATAAATAAATTTGAACAGATCTTTTCCAGAATAAGCATGCAAAATCAGTTGACTTCCTAAAATATTAGGTATCTGTGACTGTTAAAAAGCAAGCAGACAGTTGCATGTGGGCATCTTCTCCTTTGCTGTGTCATTAAGCTGATGAAATTGTTCATGCTAAGGCATGTAACGCACATGTTCAATTGAACACATGTAAAGCACATATTAATGTGTTGTAAGTTAAATGATACTAGAAAATAGAACTATTTATGTCAGTTTAAATGTGTCTTTGCTCATAAATATAGAAGGTGGAAGCTAAATAGTTCTAATTAACATTTGATGAACTCAAAGTGTCATTTTCCAGTTATTCATAGTCTGTCTGCATGGGCTTAGAGTGCTGGGCAGGCTTCCCTGTTAGCTTTGTGACACAGAAACTGACTTACATGAGAACAGTGATAAGAATGGCTACGGAACAAGCATGGATAAAGTAGCAGCAAAATGGAGAATTGAATTCAAGTCTCTTCATTTGCAGGCTTAGTGTCTGATTTCTACATTGTGTTCACTTAAGAGATATAAAATATGTACAATGGGAACAAAACCAAGATTTTGGTTGCTGAAGCAGTGGTTTCTGCCAGTAGAGGACATAATGTTATAGCCCCGGATGTTATAGCTCCGTCTGTAATAAAGTCCTAAGATCCACCAAGAGATTAAAGTGTACTCTTCAGAGAACATTGGGTTGAGCAGATGTGCATCCTGAGAAAGGAGGTAACAGCTGTTTTGCATTCTCTCACTTCTTCAGAGAGGACACCAAGTTAACTCTTTCTGATTAATTGATGGAGTGGCCAACACTGAAGTTTTGTAGAGAGAAATCTTCAGAGACCTATCTATATTGGTCAGGACTTCCCTATTTATCATGGCTGCACTGGCATTGCTGCAAATGGGCTGCATATGTTCCACAGGATCTCGGTGTTCTGGCAAAGGGGTTTAGTGGGCACAATCTGTTAATTCTGGGAATAAAAAAAAAAAAGTGATCTTTGATTAAGAACAGATTTAGTCCTGTGACGAGAAAAATGCTGAAGGATGCTGTAGGAGCAGAGCACCTACTACCATTTTTTATGTGAATTCTGAAAACCTTATATATTCCACCTTGTGAAAGGCAGACTGTATAGTTCTGTGAGCAGGGAGAGCAAGTATTTTCTGAGGGGCTTACATGCTAAAGGAATCATAAAGATCCAGGTTCTGTCTAATAGAGTGGGTTAATTCTGCATTAAATCCAAATCTTTAGGGCAAGCCTTGTGAATCTGCAGTATCCAGTGCAAATGCCTCAATTGAGCTTTCTTTTTTGTTTCTCTGATTCAGTGAAAGCAATTTGGTTTTTTTTTTCAAAGGCTGGCCTAGTGAGTTGTAAAAGTCATCAGTGCATCCAATAGGGTTGCTCCTTCAGCTCAAGGGGTGATGATTTATGCCTTTCATACTAGATTTTGAATCTCACTGATGACTTCAGTGTCCCTGTGAGGTATCATATACACTGTACTGTAAATGTGATGAACAGGAGTAACACTGACCTTTATTTCCTATTCCAAATATTATAATCTTGGTCAGAGTTTTGTTTCAGACTAGCTGGTGACTCACTGCAGTGGTTGCTATTACATATCAAAATGGCTTAAACAGCTTGTGTCTAAACTGTGGGATGTAGCAATACTTCCCAGCCTCTAGGTTTCTTCACACCTTTCTTTTGGAAAAAAAAAATACCCCGACAAAAAACAAAATCAAACTTTGTGTGGGCATGAAGGTAGCAAGGATACCCCTGCAAATCTTCCAGTCTGCATGGTCAGAGGACGTTCCAAATAAAGGACTTTTTGATAAAATGTAATCAGCCTGAGATTATAAACTTTGCCTTGAAGGATCGTCAAGGATTTGCCTTCATATGGCAATTTTCAAAGTGGAAGCATTTTTCAATCACTCCAAACTCAGTCAGGAAGGTCTCAGTTAAGAATTCATAATAAATGAAAATAATCTACTCATTTC
The DNA here is from genome assembly GCF_034315485.1 of Pezoporus occidentalis. Classification (NCBI taxonomy): domain Eukaryota; kingdom Metazoa; phylum Chordata; class Aves; order Psittaciformes; family Psittacidae; genus Pezoporus; species Pezoporus occidentalis. The sequence goes on from NW_026913953.1 coordinate 504,625, forward strand.
GTCCCGTTTTATTAACTCATGAGCTCAGCTGACATTTATTCTGAAATGCAAGTTCTAGTGTGAAAGGAAAACCAGATAAGCATGTTGTAATAACTTTGGTAAGGACATTTACATCCAAAAGATTAAAAGATTTGGTAACAGTTTAGTCAAATACAAGAGATAGTACCTGGAAAGTGATCCAGCCAGTCAATACCCTGAGGGAAAGGGAGGAAGGAAGCTGAAAAAAAAAGCTTGCAATTCCTGTTATCTGCATTTGTCCAGAGTTAATAATTACTTGAAAGTGGATTGGTTTGAATCAGTGCATTCCACACTGATGGCTCTGGGTTTTTTTGTCTCTGGGGCTTGGGAACACTTGTGCTTCAGGAAGAGAATCGGTATTAGAGATTAGAAGTGTTCCACTGGTTTTACTGTGAAAAGTCAAACTGAGTTCAGGTAGGGGTAGAATATTAGTAAAACATTGATTAAATGCTTCAGTGACACACGGTGAATGGACTTTACACATTTATCACTCTTAGATGTTTCATTTCAAAAGCAGTCTAAAATCGAAGTGATTGGTACACACCATCGTTTAAATTTATGGGTTGAGTTACAAGTCTCAGCACAGTAATCTGCATGAAGTTCTGACCTTGTGTTTCTTCTGCTGGTTTCATATTTGCTGCTTGGGCTCTTCCTTCTTTCATCATTGTTTGAAGTCTTACCACCACTACATCTTTCATTACATGGATCGATTACACACATCAGTGGATGGTAAACCATTCCACTTCATCTTTGAAAGACATGATTATTACATTTTCTGAGGATAAAAATAATTACTAGGCTTCTATTTATATCTAAAATCCCCACCTCATTATTCACATTGTCTTGAAACAATAAATTGTAAGTTAGGAATTTAGCGCCCCACCAATGCCAGTGACAGATACTCAGCTGACATCTTCATTTCTTTCTTCAGGAAACATACACTGTAAGCAGTGTCTGGGCAGGCTTTTCTTATAACTTTTCCTAATACATTTCTGATTTGGATGCAGGACCTACAAGAAAACTTGAAGCTTCTTACTCCTTACATTGGTGTTAAGAGGCCACATGTGAAGCCACTGTGGCCACATGAGGCCACTGTGCTTGGTACTTTCTGATGTGACCAGATAGTGAAAACCCAATGCTTATCCCAAAAGAGATAATGACAAATAAAGGGTGGGAAGCACAAAACCAAGAAATACCATACTCTGAATCCTTATACTGGCTCTGAGCTCTTTTGCCCTACTGTGTTTCCTTGCTCAGTGTTTTAACCACTCAACATATAGCACTCCATCTATGGAACTTGAATGCTTTCAGGTTGATAGCACTGCTCCCTCATCACACACACTATTTGCCTCTTTTATTACTTTTGAGTATTGTTTACTTAAGAACTTCAAAACTGCTGGTGATGTCAATAGCTGCTTCAGCTGCATTTAGGGAAGAATTCCATGAAACAAAGTAGACCTGTACCTGCTTCCTTATTGTAAATACAGTTTTTTATAGCAATAAAACTGTCTTCCTTTCCTTTAAGTAAATTATGCATTATAGGTCAACCTTGCAAAAACTGAGTTGTGAGATTGCAGCACCATTTGACTCTGAAGCTCTACACATTTGGAACTATGACAGAAAATCATCCAAATCTGGTGATATGGGGAAAAGGATGTTTGCAATTTCTCTAACAAGAAAGCTGTCAAAATAAGAACAGGTAATATAGAATGGCAAGCTATGCCACCAGGTGTTACCTCTTTGCTTTTGGATAGTGTTATTAGCTATATAGCACTTTATATTCATATAGAGTGAAATTCTCTCCATTGTCGTAACGTTAGGCTTAAGAAATCATTCATATTGTCACAGAAAATAGAGACAAACAAATCCATTTAATTATAATCAATTATTTATACTCTCATCTGAATTTCTCTGTCCTGATCTCCTTGATTAGTCTTTCACTGTATCATGGGAATGAATCGGTGTGCTCTTTGAGATAGTGAGTATTAGCCAAACCCAATGTTGGCATGACTTTACTGGTCCTAATGATGTTGCGAATCTGAGAATCTGAGGGAGGGAACTTTTTATAACTGCTTGAGACAGTCTGCAGTACTTTAAGGTAGATGATTACTTTGTCTTTGAAAAGGTTGAGTAGTGATGTAAAATCAGCAAGGGGATAGGGTTAGTAGTATATTGTAAACATTTATGTGGAGGCCAGTGAGTTCCTGACAATGGGATATTTTCTTGAATTATTATGCTTACAGCCTCAAACTTCCATTTGCCATCCAAAACCCAAGTATTCTAACAAGCACGCAGAACCTCCGTTCTTTTTCCATAATGGTCCCTGTTTTCACCAATGTCCTGAATGACACAAAATTAACTCAAAATTTAGTTATTTTAAATTTCTGAGGTGAGGTGCAGGTGTGGCTGAAAGTTGAATCAGCTTTTGGTGTCTTATTATTCAGACTCTCATCTTTAATTCTCAGAGATGAAGCTTTCCAGAATCCATGTCTCATTGATTTCTTTATCTGTCTTACAGAAGGGGAAGCAAACCTAGTGGGAAACTAAGAGGTTTATCTAAAATCTTAAAGATAAGGTCATGTGGAAAGAATATTGTCTTCCTTATTTATACCCTTGTTTTTCAGCACTTTGACTTTGTCACAACTCTTTGTTTAAGCAGTCTTGGGATACTGCCCAGTTTGCTCTTGGCTTGTTTAGTTTTTTGGTTGGTTTTTTGGGTTTGGGGTTTTTTTTTGCAATTTCAGCACTGCAAAACATGTTTTCTGCTTTCTGTGACTTTCTTCAGAGTTCCAGATACTTTAAGAAATTAGTGCACAGACTCTTTTTGCCGTTTCATCCATGCTGACTAGCTATTCCTCTCCCAGAAATCTAGTGGATACCAGTGTAGTTTTGGGGAATTGAATGTATCTCCTATTTCTTACTTAATATCATCATTAAGTACTTTCAAATGTTAACAACACTGATATTTAAAGAGGCTGAAATCAAAGGAGATATTTAAAGAGAAATTGTTTGATTATCTGCAATGTATTGTAAAATAATCTGCTAGCCAGGTTGTTTTCAGCTGGATGTACAAGAAGTTGCCATCCTTTTGGAATCATCTTATCCTTCTAGATGCTTCCAACTTAGTCTTAAATTTATTCTCCTCATTATTGACTGTTATTGGAGCTAATGAAGACAATTTAGTGGAATTCTTGGTTCTTTTCTTGCCTGTTATTAACTTGTGGGATACTCCCAGTCAAGACTAAATTTGATTGTATTTGAAAGTACAGACCAATGGAAGTGCTTCTTCCAGCAAATGTTGGAGGCAGTAGGTTAGTTTTTTAGCACTTGAAACTCCTCAGATTTGACTGAGTGAGAATGAGGTGAATAAGCAGGAAAGGCAAACATGGGAAAGTGAGATGCTGATTGACAATTCCAAATTGTGATGAAACTGTCTTGGTCAGACAAAGCATAGATGAAGAGGAATAGTCATTAAGAGAGAAGAAACAGGACAGGCCATATTTAGTGGTCCTGACTTACCTCATATATTTTGAAATGAAACAGCAGCAAATCCACTGATGTCAGGAATTTCTTTCAGCATGAAATCAGTTTATGGGGACAAGTGCATGCATGATGAAAGTAAATATACATATTCCCTTTCTTTTAAGTGAGCACATTAAACTTTTTCAATAAATTGTCCATACTTTGAAGAACCAGATCTTAAATATAGAGTAATTTGAAACTTCCAAGCAATGCCAGTCTGTCCTTAGTATGATTTAGTTAAAGGAGCATTATGTAGGTAAGCCCCTGACCTGGTGGTTAGAGAGAGTCGTGTGTTGTGTTCTCACTATCCACAGCAATAAAACTTAGTGTGAGCTAGTTCTCCAAAGGACTTATTTCAGAAACAAGACAAGTTTGAGAACTAATAGACATCTCTATAAGGATGCAGGGAGAGTTTGGGCCTAAGTGCAAATTCAGTAGTCTGACTAGTCTAGGCTTTAGACAAGAGAGAAATCCTGTGCTTTGAGGCTCCTGGTCTGAATCTTTAGAAGTTAGGTGGCCTGGAAAGTGTTAGTAATAGGTGAAATGCTGAAAGTTTTTTTTCTATGTTCCCATTGAATTTTGGACCTTAGCATCTTTAAGGGTAAGGCCAATTATTAGCTGATTTGCATGCACAAATGCCTATTTTCTAGAATGCAGACAGCTTTTTAATGCATAATCTCCTTATTAATGAAAGCACAGAACTAAAAAAATGCTCAGAAAGGTTAAAGCTGGTCAAGACAAAGGAGAAACGTTGAATTACCAAGTCCAGACATGAGAAGTGTTCTGAGGGAGAGGGATTTCACTGTATAATTTATAGGCAAGAAAACGAAAAGAGAGGCTAAAAAAGCAATAAGAAATCTTGGCTAAATTCCTGCTGAAAACTTTGAAACTATACTCTCTGTCTTCACATGGAAAAACAAAACCAACCTAACCATTTAACAGATGATCCCCTTCCTATAAAAAGTTGTCATTTTGGCTCATGTATTTGGCTTGGAGATGGGAACAGCTGGTGCAAAGTAAATGGAAAAACCCCAAAGTGCTCTCTTCTTCTCTTTGCTCATGGGCACTGAGCTTTAATTAACTTTGTGATCCTCTTATTAAAATCAAACTCTTCTAATGCGGCTACCCCTCTTCCCCTGACTTTTTATTCACACTGTGTAGATTCCAAGGAATTTTTCTCTTGGAGACCAAAATTACCTGGATATCTCTCAAAGCATTCATACCGGGCTTCAGACTAATATTGACTCTGAGAAAGCCAATACTGAGATTCCATAGAGAAAGAAGCAAAGTTTTAAAAAGTGTCTTGAATGGGAATGCTATTTTTCACCTTTAGGTAATATTGCTCTGTTAATTATATGGGAACATTATTTACAGTGTCAACAGGCCAAGGAATGGTGTTTTGGGAGCACAGAAGAGCATGAGAGACAAAAGCAAACCACAAGTTTATCTCCATCAATAGTAATATATTCTGTGAAGGGAAGCACCATTCCTCCCAGGCTGTGTTAGTGATATGCTTGCAAAGACCTTAGGCATACCTGTGGGTGATGTGTGTTGCTGTTCCATGCTTTATTGCTCTCAAAGTAAGGACACCCAAAAGAGACCTCCAGATATTCATATACATCCAAACAAAACCTGCCACACATTAAAGGACATTATGAGCAGCATTGACCATTTGCACCGAGATTTATGGAGATAGCATGAGCTCTCAAATTCCAAAATGACATACAAACTACCAATCATCCTTCACAGTGATAAACTCAGTGGATATGCATATTTCTGTGTCATGGGAGAGCGCAGAAAGGAAATAGTCACATTTGTTTTCTTATTAATTGTTTAGAATTCTACTCCTTTTTTACTGCATGAATACAAATTCCCTGTTTGTGGTCTTCCAGCTGCAAGTAAACATTGTTTATTCTCCTCCTGTGTCTCCTCACTTTTTTAGGCTTTACTTTATTTGGGAAAAACAGTGTTTCAGCACTAAAATTCTGTCAAGTCTGTGCCCTTTCATGACTTCTGCTCCTTCTTACCTGAGCATTAGCTGGCCTGCAGCTGAGATTTATATGACATGTCAGGGTCAGGATTAAAAAGGAAACCTTCACCTTTCCTGAGTGACGCTTCCTCTATGGATACCTCATGCCTGAATGTCCACATGATGCTAAACTGATAAACTGACCTTTAAAAATAAGCTTTGGCATAATTCCATGCAGGATAAGAATCTAAATGATCTTAAAGCTGTTGATGTAAAAGAAAATAAACCATAGGAAGGTTTAGGACTGTAAAAAAGAAATGGACTTGGGCAGAAATTCTCTGACATACCCTCATGTGCAAATCTTTTTTCAGTATCTTCAAGGGACACCCCCTGTCTATTTTTTTCTATTCTAAATATGTCAGCAGAAGTAGCAGAGGATTTTTTAGAGAACTGGCATTCACTCCTCTGCCTGTAAAACCAGGTGCCTTCATTTTCTGATCCAAGTTTTTCAACATCATTGACTCTCAGGACATCTGTGAGTATTCAGCACTATGGAAAAAAATTCACACCATTTAGGTTTGCATTCAGTCTTCCCACAGATACTAGTACCTGATGTATATTGATGTGCTGTGTATTATCCAACTGTTAAGAATCAGTGTATCAGCTCCTGTCAGCTCCCTGTGATCCTTGGGAAGTACTGTGAAGATCATCTCTTACTTGATTAGAAATACCTCATGCTTAAGACTGATCCCATATGTTTTGGTGCTGTCTGACCCACTTGCTTCCAGGAATGTCTCAGCTGCCTGACAAGCCTTTTATTTACATAAGTCACATTCTCAAGCCATTCTCTTTTTTAAATAAGTGTGCCCTGGTGCTCATTTACTGATTTTTGAATAAGCAAATGTGCTATGTTACTTTTGTACCAAGCAACCCATTACATTCTGATATGAAATTGAACAATGAATTTGAACTTATCTCCCCTCCTTTTTAATAACTTGTATTTTAACACAGTATTCAAGTTTGCAGTTTTGTAGGAATTGGTAGAGAATGGAGCAACATGACTACCATTTAAGGTAGGAAAAGGAATGGAGACCTAACACTTTTTCTATATGGGACCCCTTTCAATGTTTTTTTAAGCACCTGTAAACTAGGATTAGACCTGTACTAGCTTGGTTCTTTGCATATACTTCAGCTTGGTTAAAATCATGTGCATTTGACAAATCTCTGTAAAACCAAACACTCTCAGGTAACAATTGTACAAATATTTGTTAAACAGAATTAATATAAATAAATTTTTTTCTCCATCTTTTGGAAGCAACACTACTAAAAGTCTCAAAAATGCGTAGAAAGCAACTTTTTTTGATAGCCACTTACAAGAGTTTTAGTGTATGCTGATGGAAACATGATACTTGCATGTGCATTACATTCTGTAATGGCTCTTTATACAGGATCACATATCATCTAGTACATACCATTGGAAAATCCTTCCTTGGTCTATAGAAGACAAGTCAGCTGTTTCATTAACTTGGAAGACAGAAGATGTGTGCTTTCCATTTGGTCTTCAACCTCTTCCTGTCCTGTCTCTACTCCTTTTGTGTTGGGGATGTCATAAAGGCTATTCAGACAGTAGAGGAGAGACTCTGTCTGGAATAGAGGCAGTATGTATATGTTTGGAAACAACACATTTAGAATCATGATAGGCAAAGCACATACATGCTTGTTATTAGACCTGACTGAAAGACTCTCAAAATCAAACAAGAACATGGTCTCAAAAAAATAGAACATACATTTCAAAGCAAATCCTGATTCTGTAATGGTGTCTCCCTGATCAGCATAAATTATAGATTTTGAAGTGATAAAATTTGGAAAAAAAAAAATCCAAACCAAAATATTCTGAAGTGTCAAAACTACTTGTTTAATTACTAAATCTTAATAGTTTTTCTTCTGAGGTAACATCTATTTTAAACACACATACTTCTGTCAAAAAAAAAAAAAAAAAGAGAACCAAATGAGAAAATCAAAATCAAGTACCACATTTTGCATTTTGACATCAAATCACTTCAAAATTATGCCTATAAAAAGAATTATATCAAATTCAAAACATTCTAGAACAGACAAGACAGCATTTTACCAGTGAAATACTGTTGAACTGTTTTGGGTTAGCACTGGTGTGCAGTTTCACTTCAGTTCCAAGAACAGCATGAAAGGTGATTTACCTCAGTTTCGTTCCTCTACAGCATAATATCACAATCTCTCTCCTACCCTTAAAAAAAATCCAAACATCCCCCCCCCCCCCCCCATCAGAACAAATCAACAACAACACTCTAAACCAAAACCAGACAAAAATAAACCTGTAAGTGGCGAGGAGAAGCAGACAGGCCAACCCAATATGGGTGATAAGCAACGCAGTTCACACATATATAGGAGTGGTATTCAGCCACTCCTTCTTGGCACAACAGTATTGGTTAGCCCCCCACAGCTTCCTCCACATTCTCCTCCCAGGTCCGGTCTCCGGCTACCTGTGGGGGCCACCCCCCGCCTTGCTTGCACAGTCCTCCAGAACTCTATGGTCCTGCTCTTAGAGTCATTCTGCAACAATTCCCCCCTTTTTCTTTGTGCGAGCAAGGCATTATGGGTTATTCCGTTCACCTGTTTTATCACACAACTATAAACAAGTCTAATAGCTACGATGATTAACCTAATCAATGATACATAAGTGCAATACTTTTAAACAGTGTTTGACTTAACCTGTAATGCCCCGTGAAGACAATCATCCAGTTATTCTTAGAATACTGCTCATTTACTATTGCTGGGTAAGCTGAGCCAGGGTTCTCAGCTGTGCGTGCATCGAATTAGCATAATCAGAGAGACTCATACAACACATTCCATCAAACTCTTCACATCCATGTCCCTGTTCCAACAACAAAAAGTTCTGCAGTGTTGCATCCCTTACAGAGTCAACATTAAAACAAATCAGGAATTGCCTTCGATGTAGAATTGTCCGCTTAGCAACTCAGCAACCCAGTCTGCTTAGTTGAGCCAAGGCCCCGGCTGAAGCACTTACAGTGATTTGGCATATTATGATTGGATACATGTTTTGAAGACCCTTAGTGACTAACATATAATTGGTTAAACACAGGTGTGAGAACTCAACCTTGAAAGCTTGCCAACAGTCCACAGTTCTCATTAACTTGGTGAATTCCAGCCTCTTATCTTGCTTGCTTAAGCTTCTTCGGGCCTCCCATGGCCTTGCTGTATCTTTCAGGACTATTCAAAGTTTATGTACCACTTACGCATTCTCCTGTGAGAACACTGTCTCCACATCTTCCCCCTTTATGTTTTATATATGGTTTGGGTGGCCCTACTTGAGCAGGGGATCTGGGCTAGATTATATTTCCAACATATGCCAAGTAGAGGCTGCCTGGGCCTGCCCCTTTTTTTCTGCTGTATGGCTCTCTGATAACAGGCTGTATAGCTCTCTGATCCTTCACATCAAGGTCTGGCATGGCATGTGTCCCCACTGCTCCACGCCTGCTGGGTTGCAGCCAACAGCGGAGCTAAAGGTTCTTCTTGGTGGCAAACACAGAGGCCAACCCAGTCTTGCCCTTGATTGTGGTAGCAGGCATTTGGTCAGCCTCAGTCCTTGTTGTCAATGCAGAGTTTCACCTGCTTCATCCAGTAACAAGTCGCTACTACAGCAAGGCACACACAAATTTACATTAGCAGAGTGACTATTACAGGGTGCAGCAGCATGTTGAAGATGCTGATGGCAGTGAGGGACTAGCCAAAGAAATTTCTTACCAGTGGAATTCTCCCCCCCTCTTAAATTTGTTCCATCACCTGCTTTATAACACTACCATTGTATTAAAATTTTTCTAGCTTTTGCCTTAGCATTTTCTAGCAGCTACTGCAAATTTCCATACTCTAACATCTCTTTTACAAGTGACAAATCTATACAATACAAGGTGCAGTTTCTTATTAGCAACTAGCTAGTAAATACAGGTGGTTTTATACACAAAATCACAACCTCTAATAATAGCTATTTTACAAGCACACATATTCAGGATGTTATTTTTCAGTTGCCCCCAAGTGATGTTTTGCAGTTATTTGTTCTTTCTCTTCCTCTATCTCATTCTGCTTGGGGTAATCAACGGTCAGCTCCTATAGCTGAGGCATCAGGTTTATCCATTCGTCTGTCCAGCTCATGGCAAGGCTTGACAAACTTTGCAGGCAGTCACCATGGACCTGTAGGCAGGAGGACACAAATATACCCCCTCCCCCAGGTTATCAGTTCTTCAGAAGTAGACAGGTTAGACAGGTTAAGTGCAGCATCATTACTCTCCCCCCCCCCCTTTTTTTTTTTTTTTTTTTTTTTTTTTTTTTTAGTCCCTGCAAAAGCCATCATTACTCCCACTACAGTCCCACGTACAGAACGTGGCACAAGGACCCTGTGGAGACTAACAGCAAACCAGCTCTGAGAAGCATCTTTGCAGTGCGAGGTGGCAGGCTCAACCTTAGCGGGCGTCCCCGCAGAGGCTCTGCCTCCCCCACATCGTATGAGGCTTGGGCTTTTATACTGACCAAAATGCACACTCATTCCGACACAGGTGGCCAGCCTGTGCTGGAAGAAGTGGCCAGCAGTATCTACGGAGGTCTCCAAGGGTTGATAGAAACCTGGACATACTTATATTTACAACCTTCTTGTCCATGAGTATCACAGAGAAACTGTATGGGCTCCCCCTGTCAATTGCAAGAAAAAATTGTAATATATACAGCTTGAGTGTAAGAGGATTTTAACGCATACGTGGTCACTGTTTGTCAGGCCTCCTTAACTATTTTGAGATCAAGAGCTTCCCACTCTTTAGCCCCCTGCTGTGTAGTAAACACAGGATATGCAAAGATGCCCATTGCAGAAAATTCCCCAGTAATGTTCACCTCTTTGGTTACCCATTGTTACAACTGAGCGTCTCCAGGGCCAGTGAGTCTGAGCAGACCGACCCGGGAGATGAAGAGTCAGAGTCTGGAAGCAGAGGATATAAATCTGGCTCGGATTCAGGGGATTCGGGGGCTGATCCTGGGCCGAACTCGGGGTGTCCGTTGCTCGCAGCTGTGTCTTTCTTATCAGATGTATCTCGTTCGGTATGTAGCCATCTGCAGACCTGGCTCCTCCGTAACTGAGTTAAAAAATTTTTTGCTCTAGGGCATAGTGGGTTGGAGAGGCTCGCGGTTTCTTTAAATCTCCCGCTAGCGCATGGTCTCTATTTTCTACTGCGTGCTTCAAAATGGCGTCCCAATCGATCCCTCTGTGGTTTACCGAGTTTCTTTGCTTTTTTATAATCATTAAGCACTGAGTCAAATAGTTCATCACCAAACTTTCGCCACTCACTCTCCTCAAATATTGTATTAGGATCTGCAAAAAAAATCCCTTAGCCTTTCCTACAGCCACTAGACCTGCTAGCTGCTTTAGAGTCTCAGGCTCAATTCCCCGCTTTTATAAAAAGCACTTTAAAAAGTTCAGGGCTCAGTTCCCCGCTTTTATAAAAAGCACTGTAATAAGTCCAGGGCTACCTCTCGGTCCATTTTCATGGCCAACCTTTTCCGGATCATCCTCCCCTGGGTCGTCTTGTAACCTCGGTCTCCGGATCGGCCTCCTAACGCAGCAGTGTCTGGTTCGCCCCAGCGGCGGATTCTTTCGGTTAGTCCAAGCACCCGGGTCCGTCACGCCACCACAGCAGCATTGCCCGCGCTTCCCGGCCGCTGCCGCTGGCGCTGATCACTCGCCGTTCCGGGTCCCCGTTAGCCGGGGCCCTGTATCCGGGTCCCCGTTAACCGGGGCCGTGTAATCCGGGTCCCCGTTAAACTGGGGCCCTGTATTCGTGTCCCCGTTAAACAGGGGCCCTGTATCCGGGTCCCCGTTAGTCGGGGCCCTGTATCCCAGGTCCCCGTTAGTCGGGGCCCTGTATCCGGGTCCCTGTTCGGGCGCCATTTGTAAGCGGCGAGGAGAAGCAGACAGGCCAACCCAATATGGGTGATAAGCAACTTCTACTTTATTTGTGACGCAGTTCACACATATATAGGAGTGGTATTCAGCCACTCCTTCTTGGCACAACAGTATTGGTTAGCCCCCCACAGCTTCCTCCACATTCTCCTCCCAGGTCCGGTCTCCGGCTACCTGTGGGGGCCACCCCCCGCCTTGCTTGCACAGTCCTCCAGAACTCTATGGTCCTGCTCTTAGAGTCATTCTACAACAAAACCCCAGCATCCTTCCCCGCTTTCCCACCCCCAAATGTCAATCTCTGATTTAGGATGTGGTTCCTGGAATTAAGGACAGAAGTTTACTCTTCCATGCTGTGTCAGTAACTTCCTTAACTCCTCAAATAGTGCCTGACTTTTGGGAATAGCATGGACTGAGTTTGTTAATGTTTGCAAAGCTGAATAAGACATCAAATAGCAATCACTTTCTAAACACTAAGTATTATATTTGACCTGAGTCAAAGTTAGAGCGGAGGTTAGAACAGAGTGGAAAGAGAATAAGCAATGCCAGTGATACCATTTTCAGAGAAAATGCAGGGTTTATTTTTAGGATAAATGGTGGAAATTGAAATAAACTGAAGGATTAAGTAGTTGCTATAAAGAATAATTTTTGTGCTATGAACACTTTTAATATCCTCTTCTTTTATTAAGTAAAAAAATATCACAATGCTTTTAGCCATCTACTGCAATAATCCTTTGCCTTAGAATCATAGAATCGTAGAATCATAGAATAGTTAGGGTTGGAAAGGACCTTAAGATCATCTAGTTCCAACCCCCCTCCCGTGGGCAGGGACACCTTACGCTAAATCATATCACCCAAGGCCTCGTCCAACCTGGTCTTGAACACTGCCAGGGTTGGAGCACCCACAACCTCCCTGGGCAACCTATTCCAGTGCCTCACCACCCTAACAGGAAAGAATTTCCTTCTTATATCCAATCTAAACTTCCCCTGTTTAAGTTTTAACCCGTTACCCCTTGTCCTATCACTACAGTCTCTAATGAAGAGTCCCTCTCCAGCATCCCTATAGGCCCCCTTCAGATACTGGAAGGCTGCTATGAGGTCTCCACACAGCCTTCTCTTCTCCAGGCTGAACAGCCCCAACTTCCTCAGCCTGTCTTCATACGGGAGGTGCTCCAGCCCCCTGATCATCCTCATGGCCCTTCTCTGGACTTGTTCCAACAGTTCCGTGTCCTTTTTATGTTGAGGACACCAGAACTGCACACAATACTCCAGGTGAGGTCTCACGAGAGCAGAGTAGAGGGGCAGGATCATCTCCTTCGACCTGCTGGTCACGCTCCTTTTGATGCAGCCCAGGATACGGTTGGCTTTCTGGGCTGCGAGCGCACACTGAAGCCGGCTCATGTTCATTTTCTCATTGACCAACACCCCCGAGTCCTTCTCCGCAGGGCTGCTCTGAATCTCTTCTCTGCCCAACCTGTAGCTGTGCCTGGGATTGCTCCGACCCAGGTGTAGGACCTTGCACTTGTCATGGTTAAACTTCATGAGGTTGGCATCAGTCCACCTCACAAGTGTGTCAAGGTCCCTCTGGATGGCATTCCTTCCCTCCAGCGTATCAACCGAACCACACAGCTTGGTGTCATTGGCAAACTTGCTGAGGGCGCACTCAATCCCACTGGCCATGTCAGCGATGAAGGTGTTAAACAAAACTGTCCCCAACACCGATCCCTGAGGGACACCACTTGTTCCTGGTCTCCAGCTGGACATTGAGTCATTGACCACAACTCTTTGTGTGCAGCCATCCAGCCAGTTCTTTATCAACCGAGTGGTCCATCCATCAAATTGATGTCTGTCCAATTTAGAGACAAGGATGTTGTGTGGGACAGTGTTGAACGCTTTACACAAGTCCAGGTAGATGACATCAGCTGCTCTACCCCTGTCCATCAGTTCTGTAGCCCCATCATAGAAGGCCACCAAATTGGTCAGGCAGGATTTCCCCTTAGTGAAGCCATGCTGGCTGTCACCAAGCACCTTGTTGATTTTCATGTGCCTTAGCATGCCATCCAGCATTCTGAATTAGCTGTTTGGAAAAGGCAGAACATATCATAGGTCTGAAGCTTTTGCAGAAGCCCCCAGTGAAACTGAGAAAACTGTTTCAGATGCAGCCTCTATTGACTAGTCTCAGACTTATCCAGAGACTCCTTTGGCACTTTGCTCCCTTATATCTAAGTAACAGTGTCACACATACTGATTGCTGAAAATTACTATACACAGTCTGAACACAGCCTTAACTTACTATTTGGTGCAGCTGGGTGAAGGGAAGTTGTAGTGTTTGTGTTATAGTTTACATTTCCCCTACTCCTGAGCTAGTCAAGGAAGAAAAAATCACTATTCAGGGAAAATAATTTCTGATTTAGAGATCAGCTGGAGTAGCCTGTGGGTGAAAGATAACAGAATTTGCAACCCCTTCATACTTATTACTAACTGCCCCAGCTCAGACCATCACTCATATTCTCTATCAGAAATTTCCAATATGGGAAATGTTCATCAGCTCTTTTCTGTTGTACCTAACACCTTTGTGTTGTTCAGGTTGTAAACCCTAAGAGTCTTGTCAGGTATGGTATGAAACTCAGTCTTATGTCTATACTGCAAGTGAAGATGTGATTGCAAAGCGGGTAGGATTTTCCAGTCCATTCTACCCTGACCCTCAAGATCTGTACAGAAGCCATGCCTCCTGGAACAACCAGCTTTGAAGTGTTTAACCATCAGTCTATTTAATAATCTCACTTACAGCTGCACCATTTAGCAACGAAGTGTGTTTTTTCTTTGACAGTATAGTTTGCGTACCTTTATAAGGCTGACTTCTTCTCAATGAACAAAATAAATGTTTTACAACTTAAAGAGTCATGGAGTCAAAAATTTACTTTTTTTGAATGTTGAAGTGTGGGTGTATTACTGAAAGCAATTCATTCTTTGGATTTGGCACAAAGTGAGCTGATTTGATTTGTTTCTATTGCTGCATGCTACAGGCAAAGAATAAAATTGAAAAAAAGAAAAGAACATATTGTGCTTGGAATGGGATAATGTATTTAAATAAGAGGCCAACCCCTCATTTGCTTAAAGCTGACAGAGTTACAAGCAGGTGTTATCTCAAAAATGGGAAGTTATCATGGTTTGCTGCTTCTTACTCTCTTCAAAATAAAACAAAACAAAATGAGGAAAAATAATATTACCATCTAAATGTAAATTTCTTTTTTTTTTTTTTTGTTTGTGGGGTTGGGTTTTTTGTTTGCACTCAAAGGCTGCCACAATACAGTTGCCTAGGGAATGCCAGTCTAATTAAAATTTTAATTCTAAACCTGTTGAGATCTGTGGGAGAGAAATGTTTCTAGAAGACCCCTACAACAACAAATGGTAACTCTTTGATGATGTTGTAAGACTTAATGAAACTTAATTTTGGTGGATAGTATGGGACTTTCTCCATGCTCAACTGAAACCTGCAATTTCTTTGCCACTCTAAAGCATCATGATTTAGAATTGTGAAAGAGACAAAGAGGTTTGGAAAACAAAAATAACTTTACTTGCTTGGCTGATTTTTTAAAACACTCCTAGACTTGTGTCTAAGACAAGGCCACTTGTCAGAGATCTGAAACAAGTAGAACAAATATGGTGACAGGCAGGAGTATTCCTGAGAACAACTGTGAGCAGCAACCCAAAATCTTTGAGGTATGAAGACAGCTGAAAGATGCCTTTTATTTGTAGCTTTATTGTTTTGACTGACACTGTTGAGAGGTCTAGCTTAGCCCAATGTCCTGGGTTCAGCAGTAGCAGTCATTTTTCTCCTTCTTAGTAGCTGGTGCAGTGCTACTACATAGTGTGTTTTACCCACAACCATTTTGTCTGATCTGAAGAGCTAAGCAGAGTCAGGTTTAGGCCTTGTCTAGGGTTAGACGATGATATAAGAGGACCAGGAGATTTTCCCTGAGGCTGGACAGTCATGAGTGGGATAGTATGGGCAAGTATCTAGGTCAGTGGGCCCCTCCAATGCTTTGGAATTTCACCACTGAACTAGTGCAAAATCCAGAAGAATCAGTAAAACACTTGAATGAGGTGTGTTGTCATCCTGGTCATACCAGAGAGGGACAGACCTGCTGGGGCTTGGCCTGTGCTTACGGAGCCCTGTTCAACACTATCTAGCACCTTCAAAGGGAAAACAATGTCCCTGGATCTGATGGCAAAGCAACAGACAACGCATCTACTCCAACTACAAGTACAGAAGCTACACCAGTCCCAGCAACAAGTACAGCAGCTACCCAAAGTTCGACCGTAACAGACAGCACAGTTAATCCAACTCCAAGTACAGCAGCTACACCAGAAGACCAATTTGTGCCAATATCAGTTCCCCCATACGCAAGGGGAAAAGCAAAAAAGAGGCAAGAAAGATGAAGCAAGATGAAGAAACAATGTACTCACCACCCAGGACAGCATCTGACCAGGAGTTATTAATATGTGAATCAGAAGAAGAAGAGGAAGAAGAGGTGACTTCTCCACCTCTGACTTCAACCGAGCTACAGAGTATGCGGAAAGATTTTACCTGTCATCCAGGGGAGCACGTCATCACCTGGTTCCTCCAATTCTGGGACAATGGAGCCAATGATCATGGACTAGAAAGTAGGGAAGCCAAGCAGCTGGGATCACTTGCTAGGGAAGGGGGAATTGACAGAGCAATTGCAAGAGGGAAAAAGTCCCTCAGCCTTTAGAGGCGGCTCTTGGCAGCTGTGAAAGAAAGATTTCCATACAAGGATGACGTTATGAGTCGTTCAGCCAAGTGGACTACACTAGAGAAAAGCATTCAGTCTCTGAGGGGATCAGTCATTGTAGAGATGATCTATCACATCAAGCCGAATAACGGGGATGTACCCATAAATCCAGGTGAAGTCGAATGTACATGACCTATGCGGTGGAAACTTACACAGAATGCACTGTCATCATATGCCCATTCATTGGCAACAGTAACCTGGAATGACATAGTACCACTAACAGTGGGTGAAATGGTTCATAAAATCTGAGAGTTTGAAGACAATCTCACCCCTTCCATCATTTCAGCTGTGGAAAAACTGCCCCAGGATATCAAACAATTGAGGGACGATCTGATTTATCCAGCTCCTCGCATGTACCAACACACATCTCAGCTCTTAACAAAAGGCGTCCTACTGTTTGAGAGAGAAGATATAGAAGGTACACACCATGGGCCGCCCTATGGTTTTGCCTGTGGGATCACAGAGAAGACATGACAAAGTGGGATGGAAAACCTACTTCAGCTTTGGAGGAACGGGTGCATGAATTGAAAAGGATAACAAAGGTCAAGGATGATCATCCCATGAAAGCTGCAGCTTTGGTCTCTGATGAGCAGTTTCCCAGATGGAGTGGAAGAGCTGATTTTACTCCAGCTCCTGTGATAAAGACTAATCCCTGTTCATAAGATATAAGTGACCAATGTGATGACCATTAGAGGGGCCCTGCCTCCAGCCAGGTGGAGGTAGGGGACAGTCGGATTTACTGGACTGTTTGGATCAGATGGCCTGGCACATCAGTCCCACAGAAGTATAAGGCTCTAGTAGATACCGGTGCACAGTGTACCCTGATGCCATCAAGCTGTCAAGGGGTGAACCCATTTCTATTTCTGGAGTGACAGGAGGATCCCAAGAGTTGACTGTACTGGAGGCTGAAATCAGCCTGACTGGGAGGGAATGGCAAAAGCACCTCATTGTGACTGGTCCAGAGGCTCCATGCATCTTTGGCATAGACTACCTCAGGAGAGGGTACTTCAAAGACCCAAAAGGGTACCGATGGGCTTTTGATGTTGCTGCTTTAGAGACAGCTGTCCACCTTGCCTGGTCCCTCAGAGGATCCTTCTGTTGTGGGGCTGCTGAAGGTTGAAGAACAACAAGTGCCAGTCGTGACCACAATAGTGCACCGGCGGCAATATCGCACCAACAGAGGCTCCCTGATTCCCATCCATAAGCTGATCCGTAGACTGGAGAGTCAAGGAGTGAGCAGTAGGACCTGCTCGCCCTTTAATATCCCCATATGGCCAGTGCAAAAGTCTAACAGAGAGTGAAGACTAACAGTAGACTATCGTGGCCTGAATGAAGTCACACCACCATTGAGTGCTGCCGTACCGGACATGCTAGAACTTCAGTACGAACTGGAGTCAAAGGCAGCCAAGTGGGATGCCACGACTGATATTGACAGTGCATTTTTCTCAATTCGTTTGGCAGCAGAGTGCAGGTCACAGTTGCTTTTACTTGGAGGCACATCCAGTTCACTTGGAACTGATTGCCCCAGGGGTGGAAACACAGCCCTACCATTTGCCATGGACTGATCCAGACTGCACTGGAACAGGGGCAAACTCCAGAACACCTGCAGTACGTTGATGACATTAGTGTGTGGGGCGATACAGTGAAAAAAACCTTTGAAAAAGGGAGGAAAATAATGCAAATCCTGCTAAAAGCCGATTTTGCCATAAAACGGAGTAAGGTCAAGGGACCTGCACAAGAGATTCAATTTTTGGAAATAAAATGGCAAGATGGACATTGCCAGTTCCCCACAGATGTGACTGACAAGATAACAGCAATGTCTCCACCAACTAATAAGAAAGAAATGCAAGCTTTCTTGAGTGCTGTGGGGTTCTGGAGAATGCACATCCAAAATTACAGTTTGATTGTAAGCCCTCTCTATCATGTGACCCGGAAGAAGAATGATATCAAATGTGCCCCTGAGCAACAACAAGCCTTTGAACAAATTACATGAGAGATAATTCATACAGTAGCCCTTGGACCAGTTCGGATCAGACCAGATGTAAAAAATGTGCTCTATACAGCAGCCAGAGAGAAAGGTCCTACCTGGAGCCTCTGGCAGAAAGCTCCAGGGGAGACTCGAGGTTGACCCTTCGGCTTTTGGAGTCGGGGTCATCACAGAGGATGTGATGGCCATCTATACCCCAACAGAAAAAGAGATACAGGCATCCTATGAAGGGGGTTGAGCTGCTTCAGAAGTGATTGACACTGAAGCACAGCTCCTCCTGGCACCCTGGTTGCCTGTGCTGGGCTGGATGTTCAAATGACAAGTTGCAGAAACTGCTGAAGGAGAGGGTGAATCGAGTCAGTTTGCCGAGGTGAAAGCCATCCAGCTGGCCCTGGACATTGCTGAATGAGAAAAGTGGCCAGTACTTTATACTGACTCATGGATGGCGGCACACACCCTGTGGTGGTGGTTGCAGCAATGGAAACAGAGCAACTGGCAGCGCAGAGGTAAACCCATCTGGGCTGCTGCACTGTGGAAAGATATCGCTGCCTGGGTGCAGACCCTGGTGGTGAAGGTACATCATGTAGATGCTCATGTACCCCAGAGTCGGGCCACAGAGAAACACCAGAACAACCAACAAGTGGATAAAGCTGCTAAGATTGAAGTGGCTAAGATGGATTTAGATTGGCAAAATAAGGGTGAATTATTTTTGGCCCAGTGGGCCCATGACACTTCAGGCCATCAGGGGAGAGATGCAACATACAGATAGGCCCGTGATTGAGGGGTGGACTTAACAAAGGACACTATTGCCCAGGTTATTCATGACTGTGAAACGTGTGCTGCAATTAAGGAAGCTAAATGGTTAAAGCCTCTTTGGTATGGCAGACAATGGCTGAAGTACAAATATGGGGAGGCCCAGCAGATTGATTATATAACACTCCCACCAAGCCACCAAGGCAAGCGCCATGTGCTTACTGCAGTGGAAGCAACCACCAGATGGCTGGAAACATACACTGTGCCCCACGCCACTGCCCAGAACACTATCCTGGGCCTTGAGAGACAAATCTCATGGTGACACAGCACCCCAGGGAGAACGGAGTCAGCCAATGGCACTCATTTCTGGAATAACGTTATAGACATTTGGGCCAAAGAGCATGGCGTTGAGCAGGGATATCATATCCCCTACCATGCACCAGCCTCTGGGAAAATCAAACGGTACAATGGGCTGCTAAAAACTACACTGAGAGCAATGGGTGGTGGGACTTTCAAACATTGGGATACACATTTACCAAAAGCCACCTGGTTGGGCAACACCAGAGGATCTGGCAACAGGGCTGGCCCAGCCGAGTCACAACTTTTACGTATTGTAGAAGGGGACAAAGTTCCTGTAGTGCACATACAGAATTTGATGGGGAAGACAGTCTGGGTTATTTCTGCTTCAGGTAAAGGCAAACCCACTCGTGGGATTGCTTTTGCTCAGGCACCAGGATATCCGTATTAATATCCGGGTAACCGTATCCTGGGCTGCATCAAAAGGAGCATGACCAGCAGGTTGGAGGAGGTGATCCTGCCCCTCTAATCTGCTCTCGTGAGACCTCACCTGGAGTATTGTGTGCAGTTCTGGTGTCCTCAACATAAAAAGGACATGGAACTGTTGGAACAAGTCCAGAGGGGGGCCACGAAGATGATCAGGGGCCTGGAGCACCTCCCCTATGATGACAGGCTGAGAAAGTTGGGGCTGTTCAGCCTGGAGAAGAGAAGGCTGTGTGGAGACGTCATAGCAGCCTTCTAGTATCTGAAGGGGCCTTATAGGGATGCTGGGGAAAGACTCTTCATTAGGGACTGTAGTGACAGGGCAAGGGGTAACAGGTTAAAACTTAAACAAGGGAAGTTTAGATTGGATATAAGGAAGAAGTTCTTTACTGTGAGGGTGGTGAAGCACTGGAATAGGTTGCCCAGGGAGGCTGTGAATGCTCCATCCCTGGTGGTGTTCAAGGCTAGGTTGGACGAAACCTTGGGTGGTATGGTTTAGTGGGAGGTGTCCCTGCCTATGGCAGGGGGTTTGGAACTAGATGATCTTAAGGTCCTTTCCAACCCTAAATGTTCTATGATTCTATGATTCTATATACTTGGTGAGTAATGCGTGAAGATGGGGAAGTCCGATGTATACCTCAAGGGGATTTGCTTTTAGGGGAAAACAGCCAATGAACTCAACTATATGCTGTTGCCTGCTATGTAGCACTCTTATAGCCCACCAACTTGATGTCATCAGGTGCTGACTTTCCTCCGACCATCATCCCAACAAAGAATGAAAGTTGATGAAACCAGATGAGTTCTGCAGTAAAGGAACTATCATCATCAGTAGGCAGCTATCCAACACTGCACACAGTCTATCCTCCTCTGAAAGACTGTTACAGGAGATGGAGCCTGAAATCATGGACCAGATGAACTCAGCAGCTTCATAAGGATTGGTCCATGCACTAAGGAATGATCTGTGTGTGTGTGCGTGTGTGTGTACATATATATATATATATATAAAAGATAAGAGTGATGGTATATTGAAAATGTGGGATCTGAGCATGACGTGAATGGTATGGAATAAGGGGTGGATAATGTCCTGGGTTCAGCAGTAGCAGTCATTTTTCTCCTTCTTAGTTGCTGGTGCAGTGCTGTGTTTTTGACTTTCAGCCTGGGAACAGCACTGATAACACCAATGTTTTTATTTGCTGTTTAGTAATGTTTATTCTGACCAAGGACTTTCTGAGTCTCATGCTCTGACAGGGAGGACGGGAAGCCGAGAGGAAGCAGGGACAGGACACCTGACCCAAACTAGAAAAAGAAGTATTCCATACCACAGCACGTCATGCCCAGTATATAAACTAGGGTCAGTTACCCGGAAGGGCTAGATCGCTGCTCAGTCGGGCTGGGTATCGTTTGATGGGTTATGAGCGGTTGTATTCTCTTCCCTTGTTATTTCCCTTGTCATCATTATTATTGGTGGTAGCAGCTGTGGTTTTGTGTTATCCCTTAGTTGCTGGACTGTTCTTATCTCAGTCTGTGGGAGTTAAATTCTTTTGATTCTCCTCCCCATCCCCCTGGGAGCAGGGGGAGGAAGAAGAGGGAGTGAGCGAACAGCTGCATGGTTTCTGAGTGACAGGCTAGGCTTAAACCACGATACGCATTTAGCAGTCCATTATTGATAAAACTATTATTATGAGAGTAATTTCTCGAGTGTGGACAAGGTGAGCAGGAAAAGATGGTGTACATCTGAAAATGCTTACAAGATAAGTGTGAATATGATGTTTGAATCATCTCAAGAGTAAGCCACAATCCTTTTAGAACCGTGACTTACACCTGTTATTGAGTGTACTGCTTAATTCTGCCTGCGCTACTTGATTTACTGCCACAGTAGCAGTAAGAAGATTAGCATCAGAGAAAAATAAAAGTTTTCTAGAGGTTTAGAAGCCAGATTCAAGCCTTCTAGTCCAGAACACAAGCAAGCTTTTGTCAGGAGAATTTGATGAGTTGAGCTAGTGAAAAGGACTTCAAAACTTTCAGAGCAAACCCAACAGTTTCCCCAATCCATAGCCAAGCTTCACCAACAAATGAATAATAGGAGAGTTTCAGAACCTGTCTGGATCTTTTGGAAGCTGTTGACTTGCTCCAGAAAGTCCCCTTCTGGTTCCTGTTCCCCTTCTTCTTTTCCTTTCTCTACCCCTTCCCTGCCTTTTTTCTGTTTTTTTTTATTTTTACATTTTTTTTTTTTAATCCAAAACAATATAATGACATCTAAGTCTTTTTGAAGGCATTTCTTTGGATTCATCTGACTTCTGAGTAAGTTATTTGACTATCTGATAGAAAAGACAGATACTTACAGTACCATTCTACACCCTTTAGAGAAACATATGTAGTAAAAAGATACTTAATCTAGAGGCTCTTCACTGAGTTTGATGGCATCCTTTTTCATTGGTTTCAACCGTTCCAGATATTTTCTCTTTCCTTCCACTTAAAAAATAGGAAGCACTTGAAAGCCTGTGTGTTTTCTAACTTAGATTCCAGTTATTGTTTGGAATAGTCTCTTTTCCACCAATAAAACATCCCACAGAGGCTTTTTAATGTTTCTTATGCTGAAAATAAAGAATGTCAAACTTATTTTGAAAATCCATTCTAATTGTTTTTACCAAAAACATGCACAAAGGCTCTGCTCAAGTGCATATGCCATACTTTGAAGTTGTGCTCAGACTCGGAAGAAACCTTTAAAAGGTAGCACTGTGGATAATGTAGATCTGCAGGTAAAAATATTAGGTAAGTATCTAAAAAGGCAGATTCAGTATCTAGGAGGTTGCTTCATTTGTCAGCTGAAGGAGTGCGATCAATGATGACAGAGTTAAGACTCGGTATTACAACTCCAGGACTGATCAAAACATGTGAAGGGATAAAGGCTGCTTCAAAGGTACTTTTTCACTGACTTGAATCTAGTTTTGGAGAGACCAGAATGGAGAGTTGATGGCAGAGGTGATTGCTATGAACTTTTCCACTACACTGTATGTCTTATTTAAGCATTTTTGTTTGGTTAGTTGAACTTAATGAGTTCTGTTAAAGGTACACCCACATATTACCCCATGTAGGTTTTAATCATATATATTTTAATAGTAGGTCAAGCATAAATAAAACTGACAAACTAGCATGCAGTATGTTTTTATGGCAATTGAATGTGAAAAAAATGTGACAGCCTCTTTCATTCAAGCCTTTGATCTGTTCCCCATTTCCATATCTCTTTTACTCATTTCAGGAAATATTTAGTACATAATAATTAAAAAAAAAAAAAAAGTGACTCCAAGAGGAAGGAAATTACCTATTATACAAAGTCACTGAAAAACACTCAGTCAACGTCTACTTCATATAGAAATGCAAACAGAACTCAGAACAAGGCTGTTCCACGTGTCTGCATATTAAGTCACAGTTGTCAATATGCCGGCTCATTTTCTTGCTGGATTTCAGCCTAATCCTCAGTAAGTGTAGTGGCCATTCACCATTTTCATTCTGCTAAGATTTGAGGAACTGCTTTTCAAAGTTCCCTGAAATAAATGTGTCTGACATCAATAATAATCTGGATGAGCTACTGTCATCTAGATCTCAGACCCTGTAAGTTTGATGTTTCTGCAGGAAATCTATTCTATAAAGAAATGAAGTACAACAGCTGGTTTTAATCCACTGACTGAATTCACAGTGCATGAGGTCAAGGTGAATCAGAAGTAGCCCTCCCCCTCTAATTAATGTATACAAGGCAATTGTGGCATTGAGAGTGAACATCAGTCTTAAACTGTTCTGTCTATATTGTGTCTATTCTGGCACAAAGTATCTAGGAATCAAATAGCAAAGTAGTTAAGTTTGAGGAGAGCTTCAGTCCTGACTCCAAGCCTCCTGCTTAGAATAGGAGATCACACTGATTTCACTTCACAAAAGCTTCAGATGCACCTGCTTTTGACAAATTTCTTTTCCCCTACTCTTTTCTCCATTATGAGTGGAAGGAAAAGTCTATTTGGCTAATTGAACAAAAATTAGTTGTGAAACATCCCCTTTTCCAGTCACCATATTCTGAAGTACTATGTATGCAGAAACTCCATAGTGATCAAAAGAGTAGTCTTCTGAACCACTGTTAAAAATGAGTAATTTCTAATGGGAAATTAGACTCTAGGTTTATTGATTAGATCACAGCTTTTTTTATGAAATGGCTCTACCAGATATATTTAACTAGAAAAAAGAACCCCAATCACTCAGCCTCGAACTATCTTTTTTTACTACATTCAAATACTAGTATTTTTGAACTTTGTGTAAATTTGTTTAAAGATCATGAGGATCCCATGTCTTTTCCATAATGCATTTCCCTGGAATATGACAGCTCAGTCGTGGCATGTTCTTGGCGTGGTCTTTTAATTGGTGCTGCCCCCTGATGTCTGTGTGTGGTAACTATCCTACGATGTGCTGTAATCTGGAAACGTTAACAAATTAATACAATTAACTCCCCAGTAGTTTTCAGTATTACAGCAGCAGCTGCACAGCTGGATGGCTGAATATACTTCACCACCTATTGTGGCAGCATTGCAGATATGTAGTGTTTGGGCTATAACTTAGCTTATAGAATACTACCCACATTCAAATGAGGTTTTTATGCAATCTCTGACTTTAATGATGGTTACATATGTATTTTTTTTTATTGCATCTAATAGATAGAGTGAAATATCTCCAATCTGCTATTGATCTCCAAGGCAAAGCAGCCAGCCAAATAGGATGAGAGCAATTTGCCAGCTGCTGTTGTCCCAAAATGTCATGTTTCTTTGCATGCTTCTGTGGAAGAAGCAGTCAATATTTTCATCAGGGGGCTGGTTTTAAATCCTCTTCAGCAGTAAGAGTTTCCCTAGGGTATTTGGCACCTGTGAATAGCAATTAAGCAGCCCATCCAGAGAACATGACCAGAGGTTTCCAGACATATCTTTCTAGCTTGTAGGTGAGAAACTTGTTTGGCTTGTTAGCCAGTGTTCAAAATGTTAAGGGAAAACACTGGGTAGAAATGAAGCAAAGGAGGAAAACTCAGTGCCTTATCAGAATCAAGACTTATTTATTTTTCCAGACACGAACCAGTGATTTAAACAGTACTCTAGGCACACAACTTGAATTATGATGCTAGAGGTGTGACAGCAGCCTTACAATTGTTTATCAATTATTTAAAAAACGCTGCTCAGTGTCTAATGAAGGTCTCTGGAGAGTTTGTTTTTAATTTATTGCAGTTCTCAGTTTGATTTGAGAGTATGCTATAATACTTGAACATATTTTCTCTTACCTACCACCTTTTATCTACCTGAATACTGCCTTACAAGGTTAAGTAATCTGAGCAAACTGCCTGCAAAAGCATCCTCACTCGTATACATCCTTTATCACCACCTGTCTTGCTGCTCCTCATTTATGAATTTATACCCACAAAAACAATCAGTTGCAACCCAGCTATCCATCACATGAGGGTACATTATCTTTGGAGGACTCTGGGAAAGCAAATGGGTATGGTTACAGGAAGAGCGTATGACGGAAGGAACATAAACAAATTTTAGCTCTCCTCTTAAACCTGTCCAAGTGCTATAGAAAACACAGGAATTTAAACATAATTTGAAAACCTCTTATGTTTCATCACAACCCTACAGTCTATCATTTTCCTTCACATTATTTTGCCAGCTTGTACTTGTACTTAACAAGAAACCTGGCTCACACTCTATCCAGGCTTTTCACTTTCTCAGTATACTCTTGGAGCTTGAACATGAAAACAGGCACATCTTAAAAGATCTCTTAAAACAGAAAACTGGCACAAATTAACCTCACTAGGAGGAAAGCAACAGTACAATAAGCAAGCCATCTGTTTCAGAGATTGTGTTCCTTGTCAACTACTGGCATTGCAGGACGCAAAATGTGTAGTGGAGGAAACAGGGATAATATTTGTTGCCCAGAAAAGCCAGGTTTCTTGAGGTACTTAGGTGCCAGTAAGACTTTCAGAAATAGATCTTTATTTTGGAACTAGAAATGATGAATGGAGGTGCAAATATTGCAATTGTGGACACCAAAATGTTTTTAAAATATGATCATTTGCTCTGTAGGAGTGTCAAAAAGCTGTTTTCCAATGTGAAATGCACCACCAATTGAATCAATATCTTATAGAAAGGCATTATATTAAAGCTTGTCTATTTCCCATGCTCCACTCATACATAGGGACATCTGAGAAATAGAATCATAGAATCATGGAACGGTTTGCGATGGAAGAGGAATTTAAAGGCCATCTAGTCCAACACCTCTGCAATGAGTAAGTTGCTCAGAACCCTGTCCAGCTTGGCTGCTAATATTTCCAGGGCTGGGGCATCTACCATGTCTCTGGGCAACCTGTTCCAATGTTTCACCACCCTCATCATAAAGTAATTCTTCCTTATATCGAATCTAAATCTACACTTTTTTAGTTTAAAACCGTTACCTATCGTCCTATTGCAACAGGCCATGGTAAAAATTCTGTCCTCATCTTTCTTATAAGCCCCCTCTAAGTACTGAAACTGCAAGTAGGGAGATACAGACTAAGACATGGTTATTACCATGAGGGAAATAGAAGGCTAACCTCTAATTTTGCAATCAGGGAATAGTACTATTTTTTCTATCTTCTGCTGCCATTGGGTTTCTTATGGCCTCACAGGTAGTCTCATGGGTGTCAGGACTGAACAGTGCATGAAGATCAGCAGATGCCATATGTTTAAAAATTGCAGAAACTTGTACATTTACCTAACTACATATGGCTTTCAGTTTCTCCTAGTCTTCTTCAAAAAGGAGGTGTAGTGCAACTATAAGGAAGCCATTTGAATAGCAGTCTAGGTCTTAAGTGATTATAGTCAAAATCCAGAAAGTTTGAGGAACTAGGAACATGTTTCTGTTGCCCAGTTCAGGGTCTGACCACCTGGATCTGTTGGCTGTCTGTGTGAAAATCCATTATGGCAGAACCCAGCTGTCTGTTATCCAATTGTCTCACTGTTTGGCTAAAGTGACTAAGCCTAAATCCGTCCAAAGGTGTGCTAGAGACAGGAAGGCTTTTGATGTTTTGATGGTCATGTCATATTTGTATGTATGACAGTCTCTGCTCCCAAAAATTAATTTGGTTCATAGCCTGAGAAGATTTCTGGACTCCTTTGATTCTTGATACACAATTTTTTTCTAATGCCAGAAAGGCATTTTTCTACCTGCGATTGTGAAAGGGACGATGTACCTCACTCTTTGGTCATTTTACTGATCCAATTACCTGATTCTGTACTGGAAAGCATATATGAATCATAAAACCCCAACTGGTCCAGAACAGACTAGACCTCTCCTGAAGCTGTATAACTGGTTAGAAGTATGCTTGCTGAGCACTTCATGCTTCACATTGGCTCCACACACAAGATAAGCTGAAGACATTGAACCTGTTTATGGCTATATAAAGCTATATAGAAGACCAATTCTCATTTAGGAATAAGAAAACTTTTATTGGCTACATCCTACTAGAACTGTAGTGGTGTGGTGGTTTCAGGGACTGGAGGACCAGGCTCTTCCTGTATGTCTAGCATTCAAAACAGTATCAAACCTATAATCAGGCTGACAAAAGTTAAGTAGCTCTGTATACTTTATTAATACTTTATTATACTCCTCTCCTGCAAATCCTGTTTCTGTTAGAGATTCACTTTATAGCATAATTTGCTTTTTTTCTTTGAGCCTCAGTTTTTTCTCTGGTAAATAGGCCAGATTTATTTTTCATGTGTTCTAAGTAGTCTTATTTAAACATAAGCTTTTCAAAAACAAAAAGAAAAATGTGGCAGTTGTTGCCATACTGGCAGGAAAAGAGAGAGAGGGCTGAAATCCTTTAGTTTTTCTTTCACCCTCTTTTGATGCAGGGTGAGTTGCCACATGGCATGGAGTGACTGTGATGCAGAATAGGTCTTAGTTGTCCCCATAAAACTGAACCCCCTCCCCACCAAAACCCCTGTGAATTTGATCCAGGAATTGCTCCATCAAATTCTATGACATATATTATGCAGGGAGTAAGATGAATCATAGAGTCATATCATACAATCATAGAATGGTTTGGGTTGGAGAGGAGCTTAAATATCGTCCTGTTCCAACCCTACTGCCACAGGCAGGGGCACTTTCCACTAGACCAGGTTGCTCAAAGCTCCATCCAACCTGGCACTGAACACTTTCAGGAATGGGGCCTGAATAATCATGTTAGTTCTGTTTGACCTGAATACACAGTTCAGTCACCCTTGGATTTCGATTTTATGTAATTTTTGTGCTCTATAACACTATTAATTTTCCCACTGAAAATATCTGCATAAATATCGTCTACATAATAAAATAGATAATGGGAAGACAGTATTACTTCCTCCTCCTGCCCAACCACAAATATTACTTACTTTCAAGAAGGCCTTCTAGAGTCCCTTTAGCGGAAGAGGGAACCTCATGTTTATGTTTCTGACTTACTTCTGATTTTCCTCTGTGTTTTTATTTTGTTGAAACTACAGTAAGGAGGCATATATTGCAGAGAATGTCATGTTAAAAAGTTGTTGCAAGATTAGAAAAGGTTTATCAGCTGCTAAAGCTAATATGTTCACCCAGTTTGAATTCAGTAGGATAACCTTTTTCTCATTAAGTGTAGCATTCTAATGAATTAAATTCATAACAGGCATTGCCTTTGACCTTAATGGCAATAAATTGCTCAGAAGAGTCAGACCTTCAAGCTATAGGAACCACATGTTGTAGTTAATTAAGGCACATTAGTAGAACGTTTTTTAATCAGAAATGATAGTATCATCCTTGAAACCTCTCGTTTAATATTTCTATATTATAATTTCAACTAGTAATGAATCAACCTTCCAAATAAATACAGCCTAAGATAATACCATTAAAATGATGTGTGTTAATATTCAGTGCATTGACTAAATCTTATAACTGATGATCTTTTAACTGATCTGTATCTCCAGAAATATATTGTAAGGAAAAATGAAAAACAAATCTTGAAATATTTGACCCAAACTAAAGAATGGATCCAAAATAACTCCTTGCAACATTTTAACATTAGCTCCAGGAGGCTCCTCTGTATCCTACTGAACCCAGTAAAATCTCTACGTGCTCACAACAAAGGACATCTGTTTGCATCTCTTAGTCATGTAACCTTAGTGAAATGAAAGCCAAGGAAGTTTTTTAAAATGGAAAATCTATTCTGTTAAGAAAAGGGCTTCTCTAGTAGGCAAGAACTAGAATAGCAAAATATAAATTGTTTCCAAAGTTTCTTCCAAAGCCTGCATAAAGGCTTGGAAAAGCTTCTGAAAACATCATAAAACCTTTCACTTCAGCAAGATTAAACCTGGGATCCCAAGGCATTCTATTTTAGATACTTTAAGCCATGTGATGCCTAAGCATCCAACTATGGAGAGGAAAGGTGAAGAATACCACAAACAGGTAAAGAGTCTTTGACTTGGTGTCTTTTTAAGTTAAAATACTGGGTGTTCTTGAATGTCAAAATGGAATCTATCTCACCTTTATTGTGCTTTTTGGTTCTGAAATTAATGCTTTGTTACTGTTGCCTTTACAGGAAAATTCAGGTTTGTGTATCGGTAGACTTCTATATGGGCCTGTAACATTTTCATTGCTGGTACTTCTCCTAGGGAGGAATGCATTAGTAACAGTGGAGCCAGGCTTCTAGCAAGATGTAATTCAGTTTGTCATGAGGATAATTTCACTCTTAAAAAATTCTTATTGAAGGAATTAGCATCATAATATATAAGAAATGACAAAAATACATTAAAGACGCTGTTCACTTGAGGATGCTCTAGAACGTCCTGTGTTTTTTCTGCAGTTCAACCATTTGACTTATGCCAGATTGCAATTCAGAAGGAACCGTATTACTTTCATGTCATATGAGTCACATATTGGGCTTTCACTTTATGGTTGGTTAACTGTAATTCATTTCAGATATAAATGATTGTAGAAAATACATTTTAATATTTTCTTTTTGTACAAGCATTCAGATACTAATGTTAGAGAAACTCAATCATGGAAGTGTTTATGGGAAATTATCACAGAAGACAAGTGCATTGGTATGAACATACAGGCACTACACTGAATATCATGATCCTCCAAAAACCTTCTAGTTACAACCTAAAATCTTTAAACACCTCAGCTTTTGCCAGAATAATTTTCTGACATAAAGGCTTTCTTTATTGGAATGAGTAATAGATTTAGGTTTTCTCTTCTTAATCTTCAGTGATCTGGTAAACTTTATAAGTTATTCCACCTTTTTTTTTGCCTGACCCAACTGTTTTATACAGAATGGTATAGCTTCAGCAAGAGATACTGAGAGGTCATGCATTTCCTTGGCTCCTTTTCCTGTCCTCAGACTCCTTACTCAGTTTCAAAAAGAATACATGGTTTAGTAATAGGGCACTTCCTGAGCTGTGAAAGGACCTAACTTCATAAACCTCAGCCGGAGAATTTTAGACATCCAGGGATACTTAAAATGGCAATCAAGTTGCCTAGCCTAAAATTTAATCTTACCCCCAGATATTCATTGAAATCTACTTTTTTGTCCTTTCAAAGATTCCTAGAACAGTTTTTCTTAACATAATTCATTTTCTTGGTGAAAATAGTAATACAAAAATAATAATCTGTCAGCATAGGTCCTTGTGACCAGCTGTTTACATTGACTGTGTAGTCAGTTTGATTCAACAATTTCCTCATCCTGATTTGGAGGAGGGACTGCTACTGTGCAGAGAAGTGTCTTAATCTTGAAGCGCTCCAGTGTGATGGGTTATTAGACACTCTAATGTCAAGTGCTCTGAACCTCTCCTTAAAACTCCTCTACTGGAAATACCTAACTATTCACTGAAACAAGACCCAAACCACCTGTAATCCTAACTGCTGGTCTGGTTGGTCATTTATGCACTGCCATTAACACAGCACTTTGTATTATTGATATTAAATAGGAAGGCTTCAGTTGGATGAAAGGAGAAAGTGGTACTTCAGACTTCATAGGGTGGCATATAGGGCATTTTCCTCTGTAGTGGATGTTGTTGATTTCTCTTTTAAAATTAAAGACTGCATTTAGACCCTGGACTCCATAACAGAGTTTACAGCTCTCAAACACAGGCCGGGGAAAGTACTGCCTTTTAGCCAGGTGTTAAAACTAATTTGAGATTCAGAGTTTAAATAACTTCTTCTCCAATAACTTTCCTCAGCTGAGTTCTGCCTTTCCTCAGCTGAGCTATCAACTTCCTTGAATTAAATTTCCAGTATCTTTCTTTCCCTGTGTATTTAAGGGTTTTTTGCTTTGATCTGCACCTCAATGGCAAGCCATCTGCAAACTACTGTTGGAGGAGTAAATATTTTTTCATGGAGATTTTCATGGATTTTTCATGGATTGTTTCATGGTGCTTTTATTAGTGACTATAGTATGATCCCTCACCTGTGACCACATTCATACGGTGTTTTGTTGTTTTTAGCTTCAGCAGTCCCATGAGTTGCAGTAGTATGGAAAGGTTCACTGGAAAATGTGGGAGGCACTGTTCCATCACCTCCATATTTCCCCACTGTTTTACAATAAAGGATAAAGCATTACAATGTGTCATGCTATTACATTGTCATGTTTTCACTGGTGCTATCATTGCACAATCCATAAATTCTTGCAATGAAAAAAGTCTACCAAATTGTCTATGCAGACAGTGTTGAATTCAATGTGTTACCTTCCATTTCATCTCAGTTAGCAGCAGCTAAATGGTTGCAACTAAATCTGCATCTTCATTTGCACTGCCTAATAGCCTGATTTACATCAGTAGCACCAGCACAGAATTTTAGCTAATTGGGATTTCAGTAGCTAAATGTCATTTTGTTGTTTATGAGTTTAAAGTAAAACTGTAAGAGTTTGAAATGATGCTTGGTTTAGCAAGCAGCAAAACTATTTTCTATTGCAATTCACTATCCATAATGATACATAAAACACTAGTGTATTCTTGGGGGAGGGGATGCCTGTAGCCACAATAGTGATAGGAATGTTGTAAAAACTGCGTAGAAACTCACCTGATAGTGGCTTTGTAATGAAACTGTTTATTATATAATTCTGCTATACTGTGGAGGTGGAAACTTCTTGGGAGCAGAATTAATAAGATAGTGTTTGTTTTATTGCTACAGTATTGCCTAAAGACTTGTGAAATGATGGAGCCTGGTTTTTTCTGTCACTTGGAATTGTTAATTCCAGGCATTCTAGAATGATGTGTCATGCCCTTGAAAATTATAAGATAGTGTTAAAACCAATAAATTTTAATACCATAATAATAATGTGCCTTAGGGCTTTATTCTTTTACTTCCATTTTTTGAGATTAGACAGGATAACAGTCCAACATTATTCTGCCATCAAAAAAACAAACCTTGCGTTATCAGGATAAAAGGGTGATATATTCCTTGGCTGTGGGAGATGGGGGTTTTGAAGTAAATATCAAATTATGTGAGGTCTTTTTGGTAGTATGAGAAGTATAAGCATATACTTACCCATAACCTAGTGAATGTAGGATTAAGAAAACAGCGTCTAAGGTGTGGTTGAAGTATGCAGGCAGGCAGGGTGAGGAGGGAGGACAGTGGACCAAAGTGGACAAAACTCCCTGACTGCATAAATGAGTAAGCTCCCACTGGAGCTAACAGAGAGCAATCTGCATGCACCAAAGTCTGATGTGCTCTGTGTACAACCCCTAGCATGTCAGATGCAAGGTAACAATTTGTGTAACCTTTACCTGCTGTGTGCTTCCAGAAACGAGTCTTGAAAGTGTATCATAAAGCTCCTTTGACATTGGGCAAAGGAGCAATTCAGTTGGATTGCTTCCCTTCTTGTTTCTGTGATTATAGGGAAGAGACCCACACAGGAAGCAAAAGATGGTCCATATAAAAGAGAAATATGCACATATGAAAGCCTTCTAAGAAGTAGCAAATGTGTTTTATAATAAGTTGAAAGAGTGAACAAGGCAAACAGGTATATTTAATGATGGAGAGGGAGGGAGAAATGAATCTGCAGCAATTTAAAAAAAAGTTGTTAGAAACCACAATTAGAATTCATCACAGACTCAGATGTCTAGCAAGAAACAGTTGCATCTACTGTATGAAGCATCCTCGAGGCATAGCTCAGAATAAAGTGGCTGATGACTATAATAATGACCATTATTTCAGTTCTCCATGTCAGCATTCAGAACTGAAAACCTACTCCTGCTTAGAGCTACAGAGCACATGAATGAAAATACAAAAGACAAAGTCAAGAATCTCATTTTACCTTGGGGAAGAGGCAGTTTAATACCTTTCACTTTTCAGAAGTGATAGAATTTCTCTGAAGTGATGACAGTGTTACAAGTTGATGACAATTTCAGTGAAAGTCAAATAATTAAGATAAAATTTTGCATGAGAAACAATTAAAACCCCAACACCTGTAAAAGATTTTGGTATCAGAGCAAAATAATATGCTGAATTCTCTCTGAATCTCAAGGGTGCACTTACTCAGCCTTCCATAAGCAGTAATAAGTGCATAGTGAAAATCCAGTGCAATTGTTTGAAGTCTGCACATGTCAGTGCTAGGTCAAGGAATAATGGTCATGAAAATTTGATCCACAGAGTTTTTAATTCACAGTAATATTTATCCGATCGGTTTTTCTTCTTCATTTACCACTTTATTTTGCTTACAGTGGAATCTATAAAAGTTAAAATTGAAAGGAAATCTCTTGGAGTTTCCATCTTCAAAACGAGCATAGTGTGGGTGAGTGTTGGACTTGTAGATTGGAAGAGCAACAACTTTGAGAAATTTATATATAGTAAAACCAGGATTGCATCTATTTATCTACCACAGTAGGCCTCAGTTTGGTTTGGGAGGGATGCAGTTCTGTTAGGTCCATGTTGTTAGGTTGTCCTGCTACTAAAACGCTGTGCTTCATCAGTGTGAACATGACTGCAGTATCCCACCTGAATGGCGTGGGCTCAGTAAAACATACAATACATACAATTTAAAGTGCTTGTCACACTGCTTTGCCTAAAAGTTGGAACTCAAAGCAAAGTAGGAAAATATTCCATAAATAGTCCATTCAAGAGTAAACCAACTTTGAACTGGCTGAGGCAAGTATTTTCTCTATTTTCTTTTCCATAAACATTTGCATGTGTAAGTTTTTGTTCATACATTTTGACAAAAGGAAATTCAGAAGCAGGCAAAGAGATGTGATGGCATGACAAGGCTTAGTTACTTGAATGAGGCTGCTTCTGCTCTCCTGGGTTTGCAGTGGGAAGTGAGAAAGGGGTCTCTGGCTTGTTCTTCATATATGGGATGAAGGTGGAAGTGGGGTAAAAATCCTTATAGTGGGCTTTTTGTTCCTTTCCAAAGAATAGACAATTCTGACAAACCTCTGCTCCTTCTATTCAGCCTCAGTCATAAAACAGATTGGGCTCTGTCCTGGGTTCAGCAGTAGCAGTCATTTTTTCTCCTTCTTAGCAGCTGGTGCAGTGCTGTGTTTTTGACTTTCGGCCAGGGAACAGCGCTGATAACACTGATGGTTTTAGTTACTGCTCAAATGTTTACTCTGACCAAGGACTTTCTGAGTCTCATGCTCTGACAGGGAGGAGGGGAAGCCGGGAGGAAGCAGAGACAGGACACCTGACCCAAACTAGAAAAAGATGTATTCTATACCACAGCACATCATGCCCAGGATGTAAACTGGGAGTTACCTGGAAGGGCTAGATCACTGCTCGGTCGGGCTGGGTATCGATTGGCGGGTGGTATTGTATTCTCTTCCCTTGTTATTTCCCTTATCGTTCTTATTAGTGGTGGTATCAGTAGTGGTTTGTGTTATACCTTGGTTACTGGACTGTTCTTA
This sequence comes from Pezoporus occidentalis, assembly GCF_034315485.1. Lineage (NCBI taxonomy): Eukaryota > Metazoa > Chordata > Aves > Psittaciformes > Psittacidae > Pezoporus > Pezoporus occidentalis. The sequence continues at coordinate 539,378 of NW_026913953.1, forward strand.
TCTCAACCTGTGGGAGTTACATTCTTTTGATTCTCCTCCCCATCCCTTCGGGAGTGGGGAAAGAAAGGGGGGGAGTGGGAGAGTGACTGTGTGATTTATGACTGAGCTTAAACCACAACAGGCTCAAAAGTATATATATTTTTGGAAGAAGCATTTTTGCAACAGGTATTTACATTTTTTTCTCTTTGAGTCAGAACATGAAGTTAGAATGCATTCACACCAGTGGCATGTCTGCTGGTTCCTCTTGTTAAGTATCTTTCATCCTGAATCACAGAATGCAGGTTGCTGATCATGGTGGAAAATGTAGGAAATTGTTGACAATGATGCAAAACTTGGCCAGAAGCTCTTATTTTCATAAATGAATGGGGCTTAAAATGGAAGAGATTGCAGTGATTGTCTCTGCCCAGGTTTATGAGCAAGGGAGCCTGTTTTATTTTATTTGTATAACATTTCTCAGAAATAGCTTCGTGGCAATTGTATCTCTGCTCTGAACTCAGAACAGCCTCCTGTTCAGAGGGTAGTTTTCTGCCTCTAACCTCTTGGAAATAAAGTTCCAAAGTGAGAAAACTATTACTGCATGCGCAAAATCTAGTGATATCCCCTTTCCATGTTGTTTGATCAACTTCAGAGTGGAGGTGAAAAGGCGCTGTTTGTCAGCACTACCAGTTTTAGCTAGAGACTCTCTAGTCCTCTACTTGTGTGTTGACTGTTCATTGTGGCAGGTCCTCTCCCTTGACTGAGCTGCTTTTGAGCTCCCAAATTAACTCTGCTGTGACTGAGGATTTTCCAGCAGCACAAAAGAAATAAGGATACTGGGAGGTAACTAACTGAAGTCAGGTTCAGATCAGTAGTTACAGATGGAAAGAGCCTTAATATGAAAGTAAATTCACTCCCTACTAGAGCAAATTATATTCACTTACTGGAATATTGTATCTACCAATACTCATTCCCATTATTTCCTATTGATAAAATGTACTTGCAGTAGGAAATGATGATGTTGAGGTGCCCTTCACACCTTCCTTCTTAAATAAGATGTGAAATTCAGTTGTCAGGAAAAGGTGGTGTGGAGTCTATCCATTGAGCTAACATGTGAACATGTGCAAACAATATGATGAAAAAATGAGCACTTTTAGAACGCAGAGTTGTGAGCTCTACTTGCAGCTGCTGCTAGAGATAATATGGGTTGGTTTTGAATAGAGACTTCTTTAATGTTGTGAGAGGAATGCATACTAACAGGACTTGTGACATTGTGGGAGTTTTCAAGTTCTTATGTATAAAGTGGAGAGCAAATGTTATTAATAAAATTAGGATACATTTTTTCCCAGATAAAGAGTAATACGGATTGAAGATTTACATTAGAAAGTAGTGAAGACATTATAGATGAGCTAGTTTTAAGAATCATCTTGGACTGAGTGCTCCCATGTAACTACAACTGAAATAGAATAGAATAATAAATAAAAAAAGAGCACTTAGCACTTGTTAACTGAAAGTTAATTGAAGTTTTTCTCTTCTGTCATTTCTTGCCTGTCAAGAAAACTTTGAAACTCTGTTTTCAGAAGAAACTTCTGCCATTTGGCAAGAAACACTTCAAACTGTGCTCAGTAGTAAATTCACCTTGCAATCAAATTATGGATATTTTATACAAGTCGCATGATTTAACAAATGTTTACTTGTATGACTTATAGACTCATAGACTTACTTGTAACTCTCTAGTTACGATTTTTCTTCTGTTATTGCACACTCCCATACATTAATTTACAAAAACATCAATAGATTATCAACAGCTTTCTTTTTTTCCTTTTTCTTTTTACTGGTTTTTATCTGTCTTGCCTGACTGTGCATTTGGGATCTTCCAGGATTTGAAACTGTTCCCAGTTGTCATTCTCTATTAAAATTGTTTTGTTCATCAGATTTAGCTTGGTAAGTTACAGGTTTTTACTGAACCTTCAGAAAGTCAATACATTTATGGCTAGTATTTAATTCTGTGTGCAAGAAATGAATAAAATGCAACCTTAAATAAAGGCACCTTTTGTTACCATTATCTTGACCTCCTCTGATTTTTTGTAGATTGGTTAGGAATGAAAGAGAGAGAGAGAAAATATACACGATAAGGAATTTCAAACTCATTGTGTTTGGAAGTATAGATACACTTTGTTTGCCAGGGCATGATAGACCTTTTGCTGATTTTTTTCAGTTACTTTTTCTTGGCTGTGTAATATAATGCTTTATTATGAATGAAATAATACACCACTTATTATAAGAAATGCTACCTCTAAAATATAAGTTGTTGTTTACCATGTCTATTTTATTCTTTCAAGTAGAAGATAGAGCACAGATTTCTTTGTGTAGTCTTCTGGTTTTCCCAGCTATTGTGCTTATTGTGCTTATAGTTTTCTGAACTAAAATTTACAAAGGAAGTTAATAAGGATATTGACCAGCTGTCATGAAAAATGCTTCTTTCTAATGCCATAATCATTTGTATCAGGGTGTCCTTTAGAGATAAATGACCATGATTTTAAAGATAATCCGTAAACATTAGTGTTGTCAAAGCTGTCACGGGAATTAAGGGTTTTAGTAATCGAATCTTTTTATTTAGGGACAGTAAAATTGCCACTGATTAAAAATCAAATAATTCTATCTGTTTTGATTGTAGAAATTTTATTAATGACAGGTTCTTTTTGTAAATGAAAGGCAACACACACAAAAATTGATGCAGCAATACCCAAGAAAATTAATTTTGCCCAGTATTAATTCCAAGTATAATACAATCCTTGTACCAACAGGGACAGTTTTACAAAGATCAGTTTCAATACTGAATTTTGAAGACATCTCTTTTGTCAGTGGTTCATCAAAGGGAACAAGTTTCACAGTCAGACTGGGTAAATGGTAAAATTCTTAGAAATAAATAGATTAATCTATAGCTTACATGGAATATATGGTGTACACCACTCCTATAGCAATACAGTTTTGCTATATAACAAATTTACAACAAGTTGTTTCCATTGGTGCTTCTAACAAAATCTTTTATTTGGCTGCATTAGAGCATAAGTTTGTGATAAGATCTGCACATAAATATTAATCATAGAAACTTGTTATCTTCTCAGAAGAATCCAGGTTGAGCAGTTAACTTCTGGAATATGCCTTTTCTTGTCTTTTTGTTTCTTTAATTTAATGTAAATGTACATTTGTGGACATCAGTATGAAGGGAGGGGCACATTTAGGGACACAGAATTTGGTAGATGTAGTTACAAAGTTTGTGCCAGTAACATTGACATGGGTCTGTTCTCTGTTACGGTTCTATGAAGGTCGTAACAAGGACTTTTTCTAGATACCGTCTTGTTTCTCTCACATTCAATGCCAATTTTGGAATATATTAAAGGTGCCTAAAATTGAGTACCTACCAGCTAATGAACATGTTTGACATAGATTGCAAACTGCCTGAACGAAAATCACTTTAGCTTTCAAAGCTGAATCCTTTCTGTAGCACAGAATGTAAGTTTTCATCACATACTGGTGATTCTTCATACTAGCTTAGATACAGAAGAATATAATGTATTAGATTCAAATGTCAGGTCTATTTACCCAAACCTGTAACTGAATTTTTGCAAGCAAATAGGAGTTAGAAGATAACATACATGGAGACACCATCAACTTCTAGCTACTCAGTGTAGCACAAAACTTGGCTTCCTATCACAGCTGGAAAACAACACCTCCAACAAATAAGACACCTATCAGCCCTAAATGCACTAGAGATTCCTGGTTCAGAGCCCGGCACCTGAACATTCCGGATGGCAGCCCTGTGATTGGAAAGCTAATTAGCTAGAAAAGGGAAATATTAAGGCATCAATTAGTGATTACTAACCCATTATTTAAGGAAGCAATCGTGATGGAAGTGTACGAGCCTAGAGGATAGAAAAGGCCCAAGGTAATTTTAGGAGCATAAATTGGTCCAGGTACAGGAGGAAACAAACAAATAAGATGTCAAGGACTAGGACTAGCACTGAGGGGCATATTACACTCATGAATAATCATTTTTTATGAAGATAGTGCCTGTTAGTGAGAGACTTATCTTTTTTTTTCCTTTTTCTCCCATTTCTGTTCATTTGTTTGTTTGTTTTATGTTTTTTTATAATTTTTCCACTTGTGCAGACACATAGCTGGAGAAAAGCTTTACAAGTATGTTCTTCCTTATGGATCTAATGTTATGTCAGCTGCTAATTTGGCCTTTTGATGTCAATGAAAATCTGACTTATATTGAGGTACTGGTCTGTGGTACCTATTCTAGTAGGGATTTACACCTTTTGAGGACTGTATCTAGAGCTAGTTCTTTATTTCAGAGTGACATTCCCCTTCAGTTACATATTATTTATATGTATATTAGAAGTGAACAAATAAAGTCTAAAGTAGCGACAGATGTGTTTTTTTCTACTCCTTAGAAGATTATTTAATCAGAAAATCACAGAACAGTTAAGCTTGGAAAGGACCTTAAGATCATCAAGGTCCGTGGGCAGGGGCACCTTGCACTAAACCATGTCACACAAGACTCCATCCAACCTGGCCTTGAACACTGACAGGGGTGGAGTATTCACAACTTCCTTGGGAAACAAATTCCTGTGCCTCACCACCCTCACAAGAAAGAACTTATATTTAATAATAAATTCCCCTGTTAAAAGTTTTAACCCATTACCCCTTGTACTATCAGTACAGTCTCTAATGATAAAACTTCCCATGAAGCACTATGAGACAATGAGTCTTAGTTATTAGTTCTTTGTGAAATTTAAGTCAACTCTCAAAACATTCTGTGATAGTTACCTAAATCTTGTTTTTACTCCAGCAAATTCACATATTGAAGTCAACAGAGAAGGCTAACTAAATACATAAACAGTTGAAAGAGGTCTGTTTACCATTCCTGATGTTTGCAAAACATTTTGTATTTGCCTTCTCTAGATTGAAACCCTATTCTGGATTTGTACTTAGTGAACTATTCAGCAATCTATATCCTTACTTCCTATTATTTTTAAAGTGCCATTAATATTTACTCTGAATCAGATTTTACTGCTTTTGATGGTGCAGAATAGCGCTTTCTTGAACAGACAATAATTCTTATGTGAAGTGTTATTTAGCGAGAGTAAGATATTTTGATAGATTATGATGAATACTTGCCATTTTACAAAACCCTGTAAGATACATTTTACATGTTTAAACAGTGGTACTTAATACGAAGTTGTGTATAACATTACTTTTCAGAAAATTGGGATAGGACAATCTTCTTTCAAAAGCATATAACTGATTTCAGAGCTGGATCACGTTACCATGGAAACTAAAGCTTAAATTATTTCATGAAACTACTTAGCTAACAAGGTTGGTTGAATATAAAGCCCAAAATATCAGAGCTGGTTAAAAATCTATTCCAAACTAATTTTTTTTTGTCATGCAGAGATGCCGCTTAATCTGCACCAAATCTTATTTCAAGAACATAGAATTTAACTTCACACCCATGGATTTACACAGGCTGAACTCCTGGCCCACACTGCATGATGGACCATTAAAAGGCACTCTGCCTTAACATGAAAGCCCTGGACTGCTAAATCTCTTTTGCTAAGCATGAAATCAGAATGGGGTGGGTGAGATTTAAGGTGTTCAGACCTAAGAATAGCTATACTAATAAATGAACCATGTCAAGTCATTTAACAGTCTAGCTCAGTACACTGTTCTTCAGGATGTACAGTGAACACTGAATATGAAAAAGGATATGAAAAAAACAGTGCAAAATTATATTTTTTTCCCATTCTTATCCCCAGATTCTGTAAATCTGTGGTGTAAGGAGTTCCTGAGAAAGTACTCTAATCTTATTTTTGTCTTTAAAAGCCCTTTAAGAATTTTTTTGCGTGAATAAATCTAGTTACTTATTTAACCATTTATGCTTTGACACCAGTACTGTCTTGAAGCAATGGTGTACACAAAGAACACTGACTTCAAAGACTCTCATTCCGTCACTGTATTTGTTCCCTCTAGCTCTTATGTTATGTGAAATTGCAAAAATTGTTCCCTGTTCTCCATAACAGTAATGATTTTGTTGCAGTCTGTAATATCCCTTTCTGCTGTCTCACCTCTAGTATTAAGTTCCTGTATCTTCTAATTTTTCCTAATCTGAAATCTGCTCCTTATTTTTTGTATTTAACAGCTCCAAGGCATTATAGCATGGTATAATGCACTTTCTCTTTCCTTTTTCCCAATATTTCTCTCCTACCTCTAACAGTGTTTCCCCCTTCACTGAATTGATGCTTTCGTTGAATTCCAGGATCAGTTTTGAGAAGAGTTAACTTACAGGCTAACACTTTACTTGTCTAAATAAAGTTGTTCTACATGTTCCTCAGTTTGCATTTATTGACACTGAATTTCATCTGATGCTTTATTGCTTAGTTACTTAGCATTAAGAACTCTCTGTAACTTAGCTGTCAATTCTAGTTTTCACTACTCCAAATAACTTCGTGCCACACCATATATGAATACCTTGAAAAACATTAGGACCAAATTTGGTATTTTTCCATTGTGAAAATTAACCATTTCTAGTTACTTCTTCTTCACCACCTTTTATGTGTCCTCATGAGAAGGTCTTTTCTTATGCCCTGTGGTAATGTATCTTCCAACAAAACATTTGGATAAACTGCTCTGGAAATCAGACCCGCTGCAACTAAATAGTGCAGTGAGAAACTGCCATGTGCTCTTTTTTTTTTCAGGAAGCTGAGAATCTGCACCACTAGTTTAGATAAATCATCTTTTCAGCAATAACACCACATACAGCAAATGAAAAATAGAGATATGAAACTGAAGTCTATCTGCACTGCAGGGAGATTCAGTGCAAAATGGTAAAACAACACAAATAAGTTTTAGGCAGGGATTTAAAGGAAAAAAGTACTTTCTTCATTAACAGAATGAGGAAAACTGCACCTGAGTTTTATAAATGCTTGCCTTGCATTTTAGAGAAAGTAAATTGAGAGAAGAGCCAGTTGTACTGCTCATGCGCAGATTAATTGTTGTATTTTGGTCTCTCTACAGCATCAGGGATTGAGAAGTTACCTGAAAGATGATTTCCCTGTGCAGGGTGCCATGAGTAAAGTAATTCATAAAGCCCACTCATAGCTGCAACTTTTCTTGACTGCTCATGGGGATAGGACAAGGAACAGTCAGTGAAATGCAACAACATAAATGCTTCTCTGCCTGGAAGCTCTTATACCTCTTAGTACCCTCAGCCCTTGCATTGTATAATCATAAGAATATTTAACATGTCATAGAAAAAGGTGCTTAGAGGAAGGTAGCTTTTTGCCTTCAGGAAAATCCATCCTCCTTTAGAAACTGCTGTTGGCTCAGAATGCTGCCTCTGAAAGGGAATCTAGAAGCAGGCTACAGCCTGAGTTAACTGTCACATAAGGCTACAGATGGCTTGTAGGCTGAAATCCCTTGTAATGAATGACAACATGGAGCATTGTTTCATTGTTAAGTGCCTAATTTGTTCACAGGGCAATTTTAGAATGATAATTTGCACCAGGCACTTGAAATGTTTTCTTTTTATCTCTAGCAAAGCAAATTCTTTCAGCATTTAGATTCTTTTCAAGAAGAGAAAAAGTGCTTGACCTGTGAGTGGAAAAAAATGTATACCTTCAGGTCACTAGCTTTCAGATGAGGTCATCTGCTTCAAACTGGTGGGGAAAAATAGCAGAAAATAGCAGAGTCTCTTGCTGGAAATTAATAAATTGATTCAGACATGCTCAGGAAATTACACTGTGCCAGAGAGAAAAAGTTATTTATGACCTCATTGGAGATCACCTTCTGCCTCAAGACACAGACTCTAGAAGTAGGTTGTATAAAGATATTGAAAAATAGTTTCCATGGGACAGCTTGCCAATGGATGGACTGGATGACGTATAAAATAGTATTTTTTATCTCTGATTTTGAAGTATCTATGATTTACAGTCATTATAATCTCATTCTAGATAGTGTCATTACAGATGCCAAACTTGCTTCTGTGTGTGTCTTATCTTCCCTTTAGATTTATGAAAGCCATCTACTTTAATCTTGTAAAATTGGTCAAAGGAAAGAGTGGCTTAAGTATGTTTTTCTTTAATTTACCATTCTATTCGGTGCTTTTGTGGCCCCTATTGCACTTGTACTTGAATGTCCCATACCATCTCTTTGAGAGAAGTACATTCTTGCTTTCTCCCTTTTATCTGTGAGAATGAAAGGTCACATAGGACAGAAGTATGTTCTCTGACACACTGTAAAATCCCACACTCTTTCAGGACCAGAAGAATGTCGCCAGCAGCTTCTGGAAACAGAAACTCCAGGAGATCTATCTTCTGGATAAGAAGTTGTGAATGAAAGTGAGCAGAGATAGGATGATGAGAGTATCTGCAGACTGGGAAAATAAACTGAGGACAGGGCAAAGGTTTTGGGTGCATAAGGGAAGTAGCAGAATTGTGAGAGAGCTCTGCAGAGCTTGAGGATAAGCAAATAAACTAGAACAAAATATACCCCTGAAACACAGGATGGCTTGTCAGTTGCAGTGGTTAAAAGAAAATATCATTTTGGTAATTGTAATATAGGAAGATGAAGCTAAGGAAAGAATTAGTCTGGTGCTAGAAGGGTTAGACAGCAATGCCTCAGGTATCAGTGTGTAGACAAAAATTCCCCTCTCTATCCCCCAAAATAGAGGCTGGTACATGGCAACTATTCCCTAACACAGTACCTGAGTATTCTGGCTGGAAGAGATGTTAACAAGCCCTTGGTTTGTTTAACAGGTATTTTTTGAATGTTGCGCTTGCTGTCTCTCCTACAGAGAAATGAGCCTCATGTGAACCTTAGTCTTCAGCTGGAACAAGACTGGGAGTTCCTCTAGGTCCTGAGAGCACATGCTGCTGGAAGGTGAATTCCCACTCCAGTGGGAGAATGTATAGTTTGGGACAATGTACAGCTGGCAGGCATGTCTAAGACCCAAATATCACCTTGATGGACCCTTTTGAACTATACTTTCACAGTGCGTCTTGTTTAGTGTTTCCCTGCACCCTAATGCCTTGTCTGAGAGTAAGGTGTACAGATCTTAAAAGCCCTGGAGAGAATGCTGATTGGAGGAGAACTGAAAAAAGTGATAGTTTCCTTTTACCGCAGGCCCTGCCTTCTCATCTTAGAAGCATAATCTTACACTAAACTAATACACAAGAGATGACAGTCTTCCCTAAATCTTTCAAAGTACTGTACACCAAAGACTTGTGCTGACAAACCTCTACTAAGCTGAGAAGCAGACCTGGTTGGTTGTCCCAGCTTTCAATTCTGCTAAAAACTGACCCTAGCCTGAACCTAACTCTACATCTGAAAATCCATAACATTTCCCCTCCAAACGTTAAAGGTGTTTGTCAAGAGTCCTGAGTTATGTCTCAGTTCAGAGGAAGGGTTAAAGTAACGGTGGAGGTTCTGACAAGGAAAAAGCCTGGAGTTGTACTGAGGTGCATTATGCCACAGTAGGCTAGGGACTACTGCCAGGTTTCCTACCTAGGCAAAAAAAATAAATAAATAAATAAATTCCAGGGGCTTCCAAGGGTCCTTGCTTAAATATTACCCTTCCTGGCTATTCAAACTCTGTTGCTATTTCCTGCTCTGGCTTTCTCATTCTCCAAAGCCTAACCCTTGTTGGAGACATTGCCATCTGCCACTGAGGATTCATTGCATTCCCAAATTACTGCTAGCAGGACAATTCTACTGATGTGCCCTCATTTAGTGCTACAAATGCTTTTGAGTACCTTTTCCTCTCAGTCTTGTCTTCTTTTCGCTTAACCCCTTCTACTGAAACAAACCACAATCCTAGGTTCTGGCAGTGTCCTGCCTGTGTATTCATAGTCTGCATTGGTGGAAGAGGAGTTCTAGCTGCATTCTTCAGTTTATTCTAGAGCTTTTGTCCCCAGGGTGAAGGTCTTTCTAGGCTTTCTTAAAACTCTGATTCTAACCTCTCTTGTAGGCAGTGACACTTGACCCTGCGAGGCAGAAATTCAACCCTGCTGCATCAATTTTTTGAAACATTCTGGAAGATCTTTAACAACTTAAAATTGTTAGTAAATATTTGCATTTTTGCTTGCCCTACTACATCTAGTACAGTATATAAGGGCAGGCAAAAGCAGCCCGTACCCCAAATAGCGTTATTTAAGTAGACAAGAAAAACACAGATGATGAGATCAATCTTATCTGTCAAGGTTGAGAAGAGCACAGCTTAAAGAAGAAGTGACTGCAGGTGTGCCCTGTTTGCCACCAGTCACAGGATGAAGAGCAGAGGCATGTATAAGGGCCAGCTGCACCAGTTTATTCCTCATACTGATCCTTCTCCACCTCCATATTTCTCCCAGTTAGTTTGAATTGGAAAGCAGTCTCTCTCCAGCTTCAAGCAGATTTTGGAAATAAACCCCAAAAATTTAAATGTACCCAGAAAAGACAGACACTGTATGCAGAAATAAGTGACAGCAGAATCATCTGGGCATGAATTACAACCTCACTTGGCAGGAACACTAGGGGAGTGGAGCATCAATCAAAAAGAGAGGAGCCATGGCCCCTGGATCTGGGACTCTTGACATGACTAGTGCCAGACATAGCTAGGCAGCCAGCCATTCTAGCAATGCATTCCTGTCAAATAAAGCCTGTATGTGTAGGCTAATAGCTTGAAATTGCTCAGAGATTTAATAAAAGCTCTGAGAAGAAAGAGAAAATAATAGTAATTTAAATAAATGCTAGGACTCTACCCAGCACAAAGGCATTTTAATACAAATGTGTTGCCATCAATGGTGCCATGTGTACTCTGCTGTAATTAGACATTTTCTATGAAGGCAACACAAAGACAGCTGTTTGGCCCATTGTGTGTGCCTCCATTCTCTAAGTCTCAGTTTCATGTGCTAGTCATAAGGCACAAAAGACTGGTTTCATTTTGGAAATATGAAAACATGCAAACATACATGCAAGAAAATGGTAGGGTGGACAGACTGGCAATCACACTATGAGCTGATTATAGAGTGCTATAATAAAAGCCTAATTGCTAAATTACTGCCAGATGGACCACATACAGCTACTCATGGGACACCTGCTTTACTGAGGGGTGAAGTAGCTCTATCTAGCTGGAATACATCTGGAGGGTGGATGGTTCCAGATTGTCACTGGGAGAATACACATATTATGTAGATTAACCAGACAGGTGTGGGGTCAGCTGCATCTGTTTTACCAAGTTTTAAAACTTATTGCAACTTGAATATTTCCTACAGTGCTGGGTAAGTTCCGCTGGCTAATGCTGAGATCCTGTAAAAGCAGTATCTTCTTTTAGAGAGTGGGGAGATGAAATTGTAGTGAATCATACCGAGCTTTGGAGGTTTGCTTCATATAGGATATAATACATTTTGAACTGGATCCTTCTCTGCTGTAACCTCTCAAAACCAATCTGACTTCTACCATATGAGGACTTATCTCTGCATAATTCTGAATATTACAGAGCAAATATGATATGAACAAATTCTATTTAAATGCCAAAGCCTTAAATATGCTCCTGAATACTTACAGGTTATACAGGTAGATTGCATTTACCAGTGACTGCGTATAGAGATTCTGTAAACAGCATTGCTGAGCTGTTGTATATAACAAAGCAACTGTAGAGGAAACACCCACTGAGCTCTTGAGTGTATCATGTTTCTCCTATGAATCCACAATCTAATACCAGTCTTTGTGTAAAGGAAAATACAGAAGATGTGGTGGAGGAAATTCATGTCACGGTGAAAATGCTCTAAGTAAATTCTTGAAGAGAACAGTTTATTGCCTCCAAGTATATGCATGGCTTTAAAGTTATTCTCTCTCAAGTGCCCTGAAAGATGTCAGTAGTTATTTTATTGATTTATACTGTTGCAACCTTCCTATCCTCAGAAGAACAAATCCTGATTATCTCTGGTACAACCAATAAAAGTCAGGTTTTCCTGTACTTTTTTGTTTGTTTATTTTTGCTTTCTTTAGGTTTGAGTCGTAAAGGAGGCATGCAATTATTAGTATCATGTATAATGAAATAGTGCTGTGAATGTCACCCCCTTAAATATCTAAAAGGAGGTCAAGATGGATCCCAAGGTAGAAAAGCGATTTGTGTTCTTTGCCATATGGGTACCAGAGAGGTGCTTTGTAAGGAACCTATAGTAGTACCTATGGACTTTGTTGTCAGTTTGCACAGTAGGATGAGTTAATGTTGTGCTTTCAAATAAGAAAGTTGTGGGACAATTTTCTTCATGTCTTTATTTTGCATTCTTTTCATGTTGCATCCAGTCATTGTTAAGAAAATAATAAGGGGATAAAGATTACTATTTTTAATAAATGATTCTACAAATAAACCTTTCTTTTTTCATGAACATCACTTTATCCCAATACAACATGAGCAAGTGAATGTCCAGTAATGTAAAGCTAGCCCATGAAGACCTTGGAGCTTGTGTATTTAGACCATGTGTTCTGCTTTTCCAAACTTCCTGAGAACCACACCAGGGTTTAATTTAACTGTGTGCTCTGAAGTTGAAATTGTCACTTAGGTGATAGATTTGTAAAGCTCACAAATACAAGAATAAAAATGGTGTTTGTTAGGCAGTGGGAATCTGTCAACTACAATATTACAGACCAGAAACTGAAGTAGTAGGGAAAAACTGAACAAAGAGTTTGGGATCTCAGCTACAGAGTATTTGTGAAAGTCTTATGAGCCAGTTTTGAATAGAATCTGAAATGGAAATAGAGCAGGATATCTGAGCTCGGTAACTATTAAAAAGAGAAAGAAAAATTACTTTGAAGTGGCCAAGGTTAAATTGACCCAGGAACTGGTCACCAAGAAACATTCGGGTGAATTGTAGTTAGCTAGAATCAGGGCTTATTTTGAAGTTTTCAGGCACATTTACAGTTCTTATCTGGCCATCAGTAGTGAGGCCATTGATTTCTGGAGGAAATAAAAGGAAATTGTCCAATTCTGGCTTATGTAAGCTGAAGACTGACTGCCATGCTTTTTGAAAGTGAGAATAGAAAAAAAACCCAAACCAGCAACTCTTCCTGTTTTGTGTTCTGAAATGTTTTTATGTTGTACTGGGGGAAAGAAAAAAAAAAGGCAAGGGAAGTGAAACTGGGGAATTCTTAACAAAGCAGAATTATATCTCTTTTTTTAGGTGATGGTTTAGTTGGCATATTAACTTCCTGTTGGTGGCATTTTGTGTCATGTTGTAACCACCTCATAAGCCGGCAGGTAATCCTTATGGATTTCTGATTCTACTGTATTATTATATTTCTTCTTGCGTATAAAAACCCAAAAAGCCCCATATTATGCAGAACTGAGAAATAAAAGAGCAATAGTTCATCTGTGCATAGCTCACACATGGTAGTTTTACTGTCTATGTATCATAATTTTACAATGATCACCACAGTACTAGACATTCTTATTATAGTATTATTCTAAACTCTCTGCAGCTGGCAAAGTATTAAAACCCCTTCCTTATGTAAGAAGAGGAAAGAGGATGGGGATAGTTTTTATTCTTAATTGAACTATCTGGCAGGTACTTGCAACCTAACCCTGAAGTCTCTGGATGCCTATGTTTCTGTCATTTCCACTATGCATGCAGCTATTTTTACGTTTGCACTTCTATGTTTTCACTAAGTGATTGGGTATCCATTTTCCTACATTAGATTCTGGGACTGATGTTGTGGATGTGCTTTGAGCATGCTGAAGGAACAGTCAGCGGGAAGAAATGCCGTCCTGTTTCCTACACAGAAGCCCAGTGGTTTGTGAGATACAGGTTCATATACATCTTCAATATCTTTTAAAATAGAACTTTTAATGCAGAGCCCTCCAGAGGGGTTGCAAAAGCCTGTTGTGTGGGGTATTCTGACTCCTGGTGTTTCTTCTTTGTGTAAAGTCTGAGTTTGGGAATTTTGTTTGAGTCACAACTCTAAAAGTCATACAGTATCACACTATTAACATTTCTAATCCTCCCTCCTTGTGACAATAGCTCCAAGTGCATGTCTGGTTGATTGAAATGGATGTGGCTGTAGGTGTTCTTTTTTTCCAGTAGACAAGACTTACTTCAATGATGAAGTTGGAAAGTGCTTAAAAGTTAGCTTGGACTAATAGCTCAAAAGTTAACATGGACTAATAATCTTCTGTAATCAGCAAGGAGAGTGGGAGAGAAGGGAGACATCTCTTCTTTACAGAAACCTAGGCGTAGTTGACACAAACCAAAGAAGTTGTGCTTATTGTAAAATTTGTCCACATGGGATTTTAGGAGAATATTTAATACATAGACAACCCTAGTCTGTGTATGAAAAGTTATGTGCTGATATTTGTTTAATACTTTTTGCTGTGGCTTTGGATTCTTTATGTAAAAAAAAAAAGCTTTGTTTTTCATAGATTTTGAAAGATAACTGCAAGCTGCCTTAGGTGAGTTTTAGCTCGTACAATACTCTCTTACCAAGGGTTCTGCAAAATCACAGAAATGTTTGAAACAGGCACTTAAGGAGAACAGGTACGATCAAGAAGTTCTCATTTCCCACTGCTATTTGTAGGCTCTGGGCAGAAAGAGATGATGGCAAAGAAGGAGAGATCAGATCAGGGAGACAGATGGCAAAGAAGGAGAGATCTGAACATAGGGGCATGGTTTTTTGGGATAGCACACTGAATAAACATATGGGTAAAAGTATATTCTATAAGATCTTTAAGTAGGCTTCCCCCTGAAGCTTGTTATTATCCCCAGTAAAACAGGTGATCCTATGATCTTGGTTTATGAATGACTTGATAAAATCCATGTGATTTCACACACAGCTAGATGGTGCCTTGAGTATCTTAGATGCACTTCTTCCACAGAGAAACAGGCAGTATTCCTCTAAATCAGAACTGCTGCTGGGCTTTCTTTTTCAGCACTTGAGCACCTTCAGGGGTTGGTAAAGGTATGTGTATGTGGAAAAATTCAAGGGACGTCTGTGAGCAAAATAAACTGTTTTAACTGATCCTTCAACTTTTTTGTAGCAGTTGAGTGGGTGAGGAGAGACTGATTCTGATCAGTCTTAACACAGATGTGTAAGAAGCACCTTGCTGGCTTTCTTACATGGCACCTGGAACCAGGTGCTTTGCTGCTGGGTTAGAATCTTAACACCAGCTTTGTAAACATGCACAAGCCCTCAAAACTTTGTGGAGCTGGCAAAGCAAACAAACAACACAAAAAACAAACCAACAACGAAAAGAAAAACCCTGATACCTCTACATGTTATTTCCTACTTAGTGAGACAAGTCGGGGGGGGGGGCACAAAATTACAAAATGGAACATATAAACCTTTAGAATCAGTTTTAAGCAATGTTAAGTTTGATGGCTTTGTAACAGTAGCAATAGAAAATTACTGAGGTGCATGATACACAGGAAAAAAAAAACGAGTACAGCTAGAGAGCATACTGAGAATTCTTGTATAAGATAAACCATTATAGTTGATGTAGTTTTAGGCCCTATGACCTTAGCACAAAATGAATGTAAGAAAAACAGGCTAGAAGAACAGGATGCAAGGCTAAGGAGTATCTGGGAATGGCAGGTGGGCTGCAGTTAAATTAACTGATAAGTAGAAGGACAGGAGGATTTTTATGTCTGTGGTGTTAATGAACCTATTAAGCTGGTATAAGCATCTAGTGCGTACACTTCAGAGGCTGCCAGAAGTGATGAAGATTGTTGGAAGAAGTAAACGACCCTCAGAGACCACAACCACAATTTTGTACGCATGCGGGGAACTTTCTGGAAAATTATGTGATCCATATGTAGCCTCATGAATATGTATGTATGCCCAGTGGCTATACAAGGACGGCTTGTGTAGCAATACGGCGACACACGTTAGGAGGAGCTATCCCCTGTGTCTCCCAGCACTGCAATCAAGAATACCTGCTTGTCAGCTTGAAAACTTTGTTGGCAAGTTTGTTCCTGGAGTTTTCTCCTAATCATTAGTAGTAGTATGGGGAAAAAGCATCAACGAGCTCTGCTTTTCTGCTTTTTAGTTTCTTCACTCCACTTTGTGTCAAGGATCTCAAATGATTTCAGAAGAGATCTTTGGGCTTCATTCCCCACTGGCTTCTGGTCTAATTGCCTTCCCTTCCTGGCTACAGGAGAAGCAGCTTAGCATGAGGACCCAGGGGCTTAAAAACCCAAAGGTTATCATGACAGCCACATTGGTGCTGGAAAAAAGAATTCCCAGATGTCATTAGGAGCACTACAGTGCAGTTTGACTCTACTTTCTAGACACAGCCTTTCCCAAAGATGGAGTTATCTTTATCTGGACAAAAAATCTTTTCCTCTTATGATGAAAATGTCATTGTCCTCAGCATGTCTTATTAAAGACACAGCTTCCAGCCTAAGAAGGCATGCCTCTGTGAAGAGAGGTTGTCATTCTAGAAAACAGAATTGCTGAGGATTTATTGTAGTTAAAATGGAGAAGAGCTTTCATGTTCCCTCATTACTTCTTGTCAGCAAATCAGCCTGTTAGAGAGGGTGAGGTTTTTACAATAAAATAATCATATAAAATAGTAAAATGATTATATTTGAGAAATTTATAAATCGACAGTGAAGCTTTGTATATTAGAAGACGTTGTAACTTTGCTGTTTTGTATCATAGTTACTCTATAACTAAATGTTACAATGGTAGTCTTGGTAGCAAGAGCTAACATAACTGTATATGGTGAGGGGAGTATGGGTGTAAGTATTGTAAAACTCTACCCAAGCAGAACCTAAGTTTAAGATAGCCAAAAAGGGCATACCAGAAGCATCCTGGTGAAGATAAGAGAATGCTAACGTCCAGAAGACGACTGGGACCTATCCAAGTAGAGAAAAGGTGAAGAGGACAACCTGAGGAAGACTTCTTACTTCATCTGAGGAAGACTCCTTACTTCATCAGGGCGACCACCAGAGGGGGCTGCGCAAGCGCAGAACAGGCTGATGTCGTAATAGACTGATGTAGCAATCCTTGATGCATATTTATTAGTCAATGATGTAATCTGTGTTGAATATGTATTAGTTATGAAATTTTTAGTGTATAAATTGCGAACGGGATGTGACAGGAATCGGAACCAGATTTGGGTGCGTACCCCTGGTTCCCGGCGCCTCAATAAAGCACCTCATATAACCATCCCGGTGGTTATGTGTTTGTCTCGACGCTAACAAGCCTGGGTGCAGATTGAATAAACTTTAGGCTTAGGAGCCTAGGCCTCCTAATGATAAATTGTAATATGCCATGTGATTCGTGTACAAGACAAACATTTGTGTCATTAAAAAGCAAGAAAAACTAGAAAAAATACAGCAGATGCTTGTGTCTTGCAGTGGTTTGGGACTTGGAGGAGTCACTACAGTGCTGCTACTGGTACAGAAACACATTGAACTTCTGACTGCCCAAGGTTTGCAAGAGTTTGGAAGAAACAAGAGATAAAGATGCCTCTCCTCATGCTTATCCCCCTCTTAACAGATCATTTAGGATTCTGCACTGACACCAGATAATAAGATAGTAGAGGCATAATTATAATGGCTAGACATCTGAGTTGTGCTGCAAAAGACTGCATTTTCTGCTGATCAGTAGCAGGGAAAAGTCTGATATTATTCAACATTATAAAGGGGTTGGGAGAAGATATAGGGCTGAGGAGCTGGACTATTTTTTTTTAATATTTATTTTTTTGCAAAACTGACAGATTTTTTTGAGGATTTAGTGATGCACAAGTGTCACTCAGAGGAAGATTGACAGATTTTGTTTTGTGTGTGTGCACATATAATACGTTTTTATTCTTTTCTTTTTACTTGAAGTTTGGCAAAGGTTCTCTGCAGGATTTAGATAAAATTCTTGAGGTATCTTTTGCAACACACTACACAGCTTCCACAGTAAAGTCTATTGCTACTCACCTTTACAGACCTCCTCCCGCTTACTGGCTATGGTAATGCAATAGGTGTTAGGTGTCATAATCTGCTTTTGATTTTGTTTTATTAAAAAAAAAAACAAAGGATTGAAATTGATCAAAATTAGCAGCAACTGAGATTAGCAGAGTATTTTGAGTTGAATTCTGCCTTATTATTTCCTGTAAGTGTCCCATAGGTCCTTTTTTAAGGAAGATAAAAAATAGCATAGTTTTCTGCTGCAGAAAAAATATGGAATCAGTCAGAGATCAATGTGATCAGACAAAAGCCATTTATTGCAAAGCCTTAACTCCTTATATACTATTGCTTACGTGCACTTACAGTGATTTGGCATATTATGATTGGATACATGCCTTGAAGACTCTTACTGACTAATATATAATTGGTTAAGCACAGGTGTGAGAACTTGACCTCGAAAGCTTGCCAACAGTCCACAGTTCTCATAACTTAGTGAATTCCAGCTCCTTCTTATCTTGCTTGCTTAAGCTTCCTCTGGCCTCTCATGGCCTTGCTGTATCTTTCAGGATTATTCAGAGTTCATGGACCAAATATTCATTCTTCTGTGAGAAGACTGTGTCCACAGTTTTCATAGTCTGTGATGTTCATTTTATTATTTGAATAGTTGAACACAGGGGAATATAACAAGAGTTTTAAGCAGAATTCACTAGGAGTCTTCCCAGTTTGCAGACACAAATGTTGGATGAGAATTCTTCACAATGTAGTTCAAAATTTCTCACAAGAAATTTTGGTCACAAGACTTTTCTTTCTTGAGAAGGAAAGCAGTGAAATAGCCCCCTTCCTGCTTGCCTGCAAGGTGTGGATTATCTTGCTTTGCCTTCATTCTTTGGGGCTGGGGTGGGTCAATCTCCTTTTCCTACAAGTGGGTTACGAAGGAAGATACAGACAAAGAACTGGACACTGGAAGAAACAGGGATTTAAGGGACTGGGAAGGAAGACTGGAAAGTTCATTCTACTTTAACTCTGTGCAGAGGGAAAAAAAAAATCTATTTTCTCTGTCTTACTTTGTGAAATATCAACCCAAATATGAAAAATGTTTTTCTTTTGCTTTTCATTCTAATTCCTCAGGCTTCCCACCCTCCCAAAGGCATTCTCTGAATCTATCCAACTTTAATTACAGGTTACCTTGGTCAAATGATTGATAATGACAGGATGTGAGGTGTGAAGGCTGTTGCTTTGGAAAGCTTATGTTTAAGTAGTTTGATGACATTAAGTGTGTAAATTACATGCCAGCAGTGTCTAAAGCTTTCTGTAGGTGTTCTTTTTTGCCCATTTTGTATCTGACTGGAGTCTGAGAAAGCAGAAATAGGAACACTAGAACACTTGAAATCATAATTGATAGGGTAGCCTACTTGCTTTTATCAAGGAAGTTTCAAAACTTGGGGAAAATGTAGATCTGTTTATTACTCCATTAACCAGAAGAGAGATGAAAGTGAGAGCAGAAGCTGGGAGCTCCAAGACAATATGCAACACTTGAATTCCTGCTTCTCAGATGTATAACAGTAACTATTTAAAGTCCTGTGGATGTGTTATTCATCTCGGTCATCCTTGGGATTCATTCATTTGCAATACGTCAGCATGCTATAGGCTAAGCTGATAAGAAATGTGAGGGACTTTTCCCTTCTAGTCAAATTTGCTGAGGATAAATAGTTCTGACGTTTTAGAGAGGTGAAGTTTGTGATGATCCAAGGAGAACAGGCTTTATAATGGGACACATGGCTTTTGTTGTTGTAGTAATAACTGTGACTCCTATGTCTAATAGCTCCCAAACCCTGATACCAGTAAACCAACAAGGTCAGAGTCTTGGTTGTATATTCAATTTAGGATTTACAATAATGCTGTATAAACTATAATGCCTTCTGAATGGTAAGTTTTCTCCATAGGGAAAATACCTTTAAAGATGTTACTTTGATTTTATATAAAGTAACTGTAAATACCAGTGATAGGGATGCAAAATATACCTGGCCAGGAGATGCGGCACACTGTTGTGAAGTTAAACAGGTAAGAGGAACATTTTAGTCCAGACTTGATGTCTTGGGTCTCTGTGGCTGCTCCAATGCAAGTTCAAAATTTGCATTACTGTTGGAGTTCAGATGTTAAAGGAGAGGGAAGTGAGGAGGAAAAGAAAGCAAAAGGAATGACCTGTGATTATATCACAGGATTAGTATTCAGGAGATTTGGCTTCTTTTTACATGCTGCCAGAAATGTGCAATTTAAATATAGGCAAATAATTTCCCCCAGTACTTATGTCAAGAACAAGACTAGGGAGTTGCTAAGAGTCTTAAGAATTTGCTTTTTTGCAATGAATATCAGTGCCATGAATGGGAGTCTCACTTTATGATATAAAGAGATGATAACTGGAATTAAAGTAGAGACCTAGAATAGGAAATTTCTTTTTGCGCTGACAATCAGATTTAGCCATTGTACAAATAGAATAAATATTAAGCATTAAGAAAAAGAAGTGCTGAGCATTAGTCACAGTACATTCTTCTGAATTCTCCCCAGATTCCAGTTTTGAAAGTAATAATTTGTGAGAGGGAATTGAAGGTCTTAGCATGTAATTATTTATTAGTTTATTAGCAACAGGTCAACTAGTCCAAGGTTCCTGTGCTTCTCTCTTATAAAGGGCCTTAGGGTTCCTGCTTACCCATGAGATCTCTTAAATATCCCTCAGTGCAGTGAAATAACAGCAATGAAGCAATGAGTAAATCAGTGTTGTCCCTGTTCCTAATGCAGAATACAAACGATCATGCAGATTTCTTCCCAGATAGATTAGACATTTCCTCTCCTGGGCCTTTCCTCTTTCTAGTAGCTGGGAAGGGTAATTAATCTTTAAGTACTATTGCTGGAATCCAGAAGAGGTTTATTATGTCCCCTGATTTTCAAAAATATCATACAGCTAAGATGCATCTGCCTAAAATCTCAAATGTCTTTTAAGCCTAAACAGACAATACATTCTCTGAGTGCTGCTCTTCTTCTTGTGCCTTGCCTTAGATTGGCAGTTACTAGTTAAAATTATGTCTTTTATTCTGTGTTTTCCACCTTTAGAATTTAGGCTTATGATTTATTCTAAGCTTCTAGGGGTGTCTTAGGCAAGTTTTGTAACTTCTCTTGGCTTTAAGTTTTTTGTCTAAGAGTGAATGTTTTCTTGTGTGTTTGTTTTTTTCCTTTTTCCTTACAGGAAAAAGCCATGAAAAGTGAGAGGAAGAAAAGTTTTATCAAATATGTTTCTGTTGAAATTCTTGACCCTTTGGTACATAATCAGGGATATAAATTTCAGGGGGGAAAAGGCAAAATCAACCAATAACAAAGGAATTTGATTAAACCCTGTAATTTTTAATTGTAAATTTTGGGATTAAAACTGAGGGACTGTTTATATCCATAATATTTATCAAGTGCTGTACATTTTCAATTATTTTTGGAGGTAACGTAGTGTTTGAAGTGCATATGCCGTTGCACTGCAATCCTGTTCCTTAAAAAAACAGAACTTTGGATGTAGAGTTCCTTAGATGTGTTGCATGGGAGGGTAGTCTGACATGTAAAAGAGCACTGAGGCTGAAGAGCAAAAATAAGTTTCATCTCCATTTCAGCCCTAATTTTCTCATCTTTTGAAAATGATGCTTTCATCATCTATCATTACCCAGAGCTGACTGAAAATATTTCCTTTCTTCTACCCATTGTATGGCTTATCTACTTAGATTGCAAAATGTACCAAGCTCTTGATCTCTGGCCTCTGTCTAGTTGCCAGGTAAAGAAAAATTACAAGCACTCAAGAACTGATCTCCAGAAGGAAGCATCAGAAATGCTGTATTTCACTAGGAAGCACTGTGTGTAGCAGAGAACAGATGCCTCGACTTGTGCATTTGGTTCATTTCCTAGTGCATCCCAACGCCATGCATTTCCAGATATCTTATTCATTCATGTTAGTTTGTGCCTGGGAAATGAATATGAGCTGTGGGACAGATGTGTTCATTAGTATTTTTCCGTTATCCCAGATTTCTCTCTTGAGAGACAGTCTGGAGCATGATGTAATTCTTTTCCAGCCTGCACACCTGTGTTTTTATTATGGAAAGTGCGTACCCTGGTCTTGTTCAGACCTAAATGCAGGGCAGCATCAAGACAAGTACATGGCAGTATTACAGGATTAAACTTTTACAACATATGTATGTTATGATTCATTATTAGTCTTCCAGTCACAGAACTACAGATTGATAATACAACTTGATCTACATTAAAATGGAAACTAATTTGCTTATCTTCGGTTATCTGAGTCCAAGGTCTAGTGGTCCCCATTTTATCACCATCCTCACCAGAAGAGGAGGCCAGCTTGTGGTGTCCTCACTGTCAAGGTGGTTTTATCACTGTTAATGGAGAAAGCAGAGATTATTAGTTTAAATGGCTCTGATGTTAAACCTGGGTGAATATTGACAAATATGGGAAGCTCCCACTCACTGTTCCTGCACAGACACTCTCTGATTTAGCACATTTTCCAGATAGATTCATGGGCAAAGTGTGTGTTGTTATATATGAGAGAGCAGGTCTTCCATGACAGTCCTCATGTATGTGGTGTTGTTTATATATATAAGAGAACTATAAGATGAAAATTAGTCACTTCAGGAAATCTCATTCTTGTATTTCAGAACTGACCCATGAAATAGGCCCATTGAGCTGATCCTCTACTTTGCTAAGCTTAGGAGAACCAAAGTGAGAGGACACTCCACAACTTTCAGACTCAGTCTTTCTCACCTTTTTCATCCATTAGATCTTTACTGCCATTAGTTTAAGATAGATAGCCAGCACTGGAATTCTTTATGGGCCAATTTCACCATCATCTATTTTAAATGGTGAAAATCGTTAATTTCTTCCGTATATGCCTATACAGCGGACATGAATATTTTTTTTGGATATATGTACATGTGTACTTAAAATAATGAGCAGTAAAAAGGCAAATCATATTGTTGAATTAATGTTACACAACATGTTTTTTATTTCTAAGGCAGCTGTGATCTTGCTGCTTATCCTTGGACTCTTCCAATTTCTTTCTCTGAATGCAAGGCATTCACACTAAGTTAACTTTTTTTTTTTTTTCAGTTCCAAGCTTCTCACGGGGGAGACTGTAGTCCCAGCAGACTCTGTTGCACTTGTTATTTGTCTATCTTCATGTTCATAACATGTTTACAATCCACTATAAATGGAGTGAATGCCTATTGCATCTCTGTGCCCTACTCACTGTTATGTATTTTTTCAGCTCTCTCCTAAACTCATTTCTGTGTTAACAAAACCCAGCTTTATGCTGAAATGTATTCTTTCCCTGTTTTCCCTCAGAAAACGGGCATTTTAATAACCTCCAGTGGGTTTGAGGATTTTAAAATATACTTCCCTAAAAATTATACTTCTGATGAGTTCTGACATTTTGTCACAAGCTGGAGTCATTCAGAGTATTTGAGGATGGTAAACTAATTATCTCTTGCCCTTCTCTTGCTAACATAAAAAGATTAAATTAATCACATTCAGTTATAGCTGGCATTAAGCATCAGACATGTTCTTTTTTAAGGAGAGAGACACATCAGTGGCTTTTATTAAATGTTTTTCCCTGTATGTCAATATCTTCTTTTGAAAATTATAAGTGCTATATTAACAATTTTGCCTCTTTTCTATTCCTTCTCATATTTCCATATTCTTCATCAGAAGACTAACTTCTCTTATGGCCTGTTTTTGAATTGTTCAGTGAAAGGGCTTTGAATTGGCAGCATATCTAGAAAAGTAATACCAAATTGAATCTAGGAAAGTGCTAGTGTCTGCAATCTGATGGTAGTCTCACTGGAAATCTTTGATCTAACTTGGAGGAAGTGGTGTCGGACTGTTATGTGGTTGGAGATGGGGAAGCTCAGGCTCAGGAGGAACTGGGTTAACTTTCTACCAGAACGCTGAGCAGATTCCTGGAATTGTTTGAAGATTATTTTGGTGTTGTCATTGTTTTCTTGCACTGTTTTTAGACAGAATTACAGTATATGGCTCTGCGGTTGCCATCGAAAACATACTGCCTTGTCCAAAGAATTTGACTCTTAAGACCTGATCTGTATTCTTACACTGATATAGTATTTGCTTCTGTTGAGAAGCCCAGTTGTCTTAGTCCATTCTTCTATATACTAAGTTTTAATAGTGGTTATGAATCATCATCTGCCCTTGTTTGGGTTATGTATGGTTTATTCACAGTGGAATGGGGCTGAACAGGATTTATCAAGAGCAAATGACATAGGATGCATCAAGAAACACCAGCTCTTCCATCTGGATCCATATGTTGTAATGTACAACAATTCACCAATGTAAAGACCTTAACCTTCAGTTTTATGTAAAAATCAGCTCAGGGACCTTTTAAATGAGACGAGACATGACTGAAATTCTGCAACAGCACTTACTCAGCTGTAAGTCTCACTCCAAAATGTCACACAAACAGCTCTGCATTCTCATACTGCAGTTTTTATTTGGTACCAGATCCCATGGCAGACTGGTAATTCAGATTACTCCTTCCCATTTCTCACATAATTTCCTATTATTTCAGTGGTCTTGCAGTCCTTCAAAATGAGTTCTGAAGAGACCACTGCTAGGAGTGGGGCTCCAAACTGGCAACTTCTTGATATCCATCCAGGAAACCATTCCTGCAGAGAGTAAATATTTGTATCTGGGAAGCTTTGGTGTTTTGCTGCTATTGACATGTTGTGTGTACACTGCAGAAAATGACATTTGATTTACAAGCAGCTTGAGTTGGAGACCAGGTAATTCTCCTTCAGGGGCCACTTCTATGCAATGGAGTCAGTGTGTAATGGCTAGGGAGAGAAGTGACCTTCCGTCTGGAGCCCTGGAGCCTGCTGACAGTGTGACTGATGCCTCCTTCAACCATCCCTTCTGACTTACAAAAAGAGACCCTGGCAGAGGCATAGCTAAACCATCCATCTCAGTTCCAAAAACATTGACTTGGTTTCTAAGTAAAAGATGTGCTTAGATATAAAGTTTGCAACTGCTAATAAACTAACGCTCCACTGGAGACTGCAGATTGTAGCTCTGGTATGGAGTCATTTGCAGTGTAATTGCTTATAATCTCTCCAACACCACAGTGCTTCCAATTCCTGAAATTTTATGATAATGTTTCTGATATTTGAAGTTGCGGACAAAGATATAAACATAGATGATAGGAGGATGTTAAAATGGAGACAGGAGGTGGACTCCCAGCTGTCATGGAAATTGAAAATATTCCAAGATTGTCAAGAAGGATTAGAATCCAGAAGCAAGCTTACTTGTAAGCCATACACACAACAGGTTTTCAATTGAGGTTGCTAAATGTTACGTAGATTGGTTTTGGTGGCATGTTCAGTACTATGGAAAACAGAGAAATGAGGAGAGTCCAATTCCAAAGATTTTGCAGTCTAGAGGTTGAGATTATAAAGACTGCCTCAGCTGACACACAACAAGGCAGCTCCCAGTACAGATTTTTTTTTTTTTCCTCCCTGTTTAAAGACAGTGCAAAGATAATAGACAATGGTTTCTTTTGGTCTTCTTTCAGTTGTACAGTTATATCTTGGGAAAGGCAAAGTATATGATGTGAATACGTAACCACAGTTCAGAAGTCTCTCTAACTTCTTTGAGATGGATATTCAACTGCAAGTGTCTCCTGAGATAGTTTCTTTCTCCAGGTGTTAGCACACCTGGAAATGCTTTAAGACCAGCAGTTTTACAGCTAGAGCCAAAGAATTTAGAGACAAAAGGAAAATTAGAGGGAAGGTCTTGGGGAACATAATCAAAGGTTCATTCCATAGATTTTGATGTGTAAAACTTACTTTGTTGGCATTGCTTCATGTACCTTCACATTGTATTTTAAATCCTACCATTAGTAGTCTGAATTTCTTCTAGACAAATATGTTCTTAATGGAAGATGTGTTATATCAGCACCTTCTACGAATACAGTACTTGAGTTAGCACTACTCATCAGTGTCATTGTCTCCCTCAACAGGGACAGTGACCAAAATTCTGAATTCTGCAGTTGTAAAGTCAAAGGACCTCAATACTGTTTCCTACCCCTAAAATGTAAAATATGCAGACTTCTTTAGAAGCACTTTCTTTCTTGATAGCTCACAGTTCTCATGCCAAATCACAGTGCAGGTGAAACCAACACTGTAAACAATTTCAGGTAGTTCTTCACAGGCTGTCTAGCCTAAGAAGACCGGTCAGTCTAGGAACTAGGGGACAGTGCAGGCAATGTGATTAACAGGGATGCCCACTTTTGGCAAGAAAAAGCATGAGAGTCTTCATGGGATGGGGAGACAGAAGAAATACATAGCTCTTTTACCTGAAGTGTCTATAAGGGCCTTGGCAAAGCACAGGACATGGTCTTCATTGCTCCCTAGGAGTAAATCTAGGCCTCTGTCATGTTCAGGGCAATAAAGTTGCACATCAAAAGAGTCAAGATATGAGTAGCACAGAGAGCATGTAGATGGCTGGCATCTCTTTGAGAATCAGTTTGCCCATTCCAGAGCAAAAAATATGTTTGGATTAAAATGCAGATTATAAGTGCAATAACTAAGAGCATTTCAAAACAAAGGAAAAGGAAAAAGGACATCCAACTCTAGTACCTGAGTATGCAAATTAAATAGATTTACCATATAATATAAAGCTTGTCAGCAGCATGGTTAAGGGGCATTCCAGCTTTGTGACTTTGCAGGTTTTATTACATATATCTGATTTCTATTTACTGGTCACAGACACCAGTTCTTTTGGTTTACCTTGGGAGGAACATCTTTTATTCCCTCTGGCTTGATTTCCGGGTAATTCCCATGAAATTGCTATTTGGCTGTTCACATCTCAAGAGAAATGTATGTTTTTCTAATATGAACACCTCTAGTATTTCTACTGTGAAGAGGATGGTGGTTCACGATTGAGAAGCAACCCTGGGCCTTTGGGAGCCTCATGAGCACGTATATCTGCATGTTTCAGCATTAGTTATTTTCTTTTCCCTATAGTGTCTAGATCTTGGATATGTCTTGTTGTCACAGTCTAAGGGCTTGTGAATTACTCCTTCATAGATTGTGAGGTATTGTGTAATCCCAGAACTATTAGTAATAGATAGGCTTCTGATTATATCACGTCTATATACGTCAAGTTTAGGAATCTAATTAGTAATCATTTCTAAACATTTTTGCCAGGTTATGTGTTAGACTTATCTTGATAAAGTGGATTAAATGACAAAATGGATTAAAAATCCTTCATTGAGGTAGTTGCCCAAAACATTTTAAACGTGGCCGTACCTGTACAACTAACAGTATGCTGCATTAACAGTGGAATAATTTTAGAAAACCTGAGTAGAGTTTTTGGTTTTCATGTTTGTTTGATTGTTGGTTTTTTTTTCCCATTCTATTTAGTATGAACAATGAAGCAGACTACTTTCAGTTTAATTTGCAGTTGGTTTTCTTTCCTGGTTGTTATAAATTCTCCAAATGCAGTAATGTTATTTGTCAGTGAAAAAGTATTTTGCTCTTTAGAAAGTAAATGGCTTCCACAGAAATTTTACAACACATTCCACAGTAGCATTTCCATTGATGTTAGATGTTGTAATAGCTTTCTCAGCTTTTAGGAACTTGGTGTCATTGTATTGAAGCTACTTGAATATATTCCCAAATCAGAAAGGGAACATGGGAATATATATTCATGAAGTTGTGATGCCTACACCTGTGGAAGTGTAATGTCTGTCCGAGGTTTTTTGTTTGGGTTGTTTGGGTTTGTTTTGCTTGTTTTGGTTTGGGGGTTTTGTGTCTGGTCTGTTGTTTTTTTTTTCTGTTGCATTTTTTTGCTTTCCCCTTCCCTCCCGCTGCCCCTTTGTGATATGGAGCATCTTAGGAACTTTACTCTTGGGGGGGTTCTATTTTAGGGTTTGTCTTTTTTTAAATTATTATTACTTAGACTGAAAATCTCTTAAAATTCTTTGTAGTCTATATATGCATCTGTACTTAGATATCAATATTCGGTAAATTCATTTAAATTACATCATGGGCTTGGCAGTATTTGATACGAGTTGTGAAAATTGAGAGGGATTAACTTGCTCTTTATGGATGTGAATGAGTCACAAATAAATTGGTTTTATCAGTCCAGAAGAAGGAAAAAAACGAATGCATTTTTTAGGGTCTAGTTTTCCTTTGCCTCATGTTGGCTTCAGCAGTCTTTTGGGGATCTTTTCCCTTCTGTGACTTTCAGCAGTAGTCTCTGATGAAGTTTTGAACATAATTCCTGCATCAGTGAAAATCATCTAATGCCATAGACCTTATGATTTTGTCTCACCAGTTTCCAGGTATGTGGCATAGATCACCACTTCCTCTGCTATACTTTTATCAGGAGAGCTATCAAATAGGATTTCTGAGTAATAGAGGGTAGAAGCTCAACAATTCAACCCATGTGTTATTGCATACACATACCCTGTAGTCTTATTTCTTTGCGGAGCTTAACATTTGGTTTAATAGTAGTAAAATTTTGTGAAATTAAACTGTTCTTTGATGTTGATGAAGTAAATAAGCCCTTTTAGCAAAGTAAAATGTTATTCTGAAAACAACTTTCATCCACTCAAATACTTTTCTTTTCTGTATTTGACCCACTTACCGCCAGAGGGATGTTCAGCAGGGCTAAGTCTATAGACCCTTGTAGACATCCCATACTTTTCAGTTTCTTTTTGTCATCTGACACTAGTTTTCTGAAATACAATATAAGCATACCTGAGGACTAGCATTTGCCCCCAGCAAATGAGCATCACACTTTTTTAATTTTCAGTATGGCATTTGATTACAGTTTTGGTAAATAACACTCTTTATAACTCTGATGCACTAAGTGTTCACATCTTTTTCAACAGAAGGGCATTTTTCTGACCTTTAAGATCATCTACTGATCTTTTCTATGATAAAAAACACTAAGTTATCCTCTTTATGATAAAAGACTTGTTATTCTGTTACTATGGTTTAGAAATACATATTTCCCTTCTGATTTTTATAGTAGAAGAGGACCTAAGGTTAATATTAGCATCTGTAGCAAGCCTAAAAGTGTGATGGGCAACCAAGAAATCAAGCACTAGAAAGCAAAGCTGATTTCCAAAGAGATCAAAACTCTTCAGTACAAGGACAGATCAACCACTACCTCCACCACACATCTGTGAACACCTGCTGTTTGTTCTTTCATGTTTATTTATTAATTCTGATTTGGCTTCATATTGGTCTTCCATTCTCTGGCCATATGAACCTTGCCTTTTCTGATAAGTAATACAGTAAGTGAATGAACATGTATGGAGTCAAGCATGAAGGACATGCAAGAATTTTCTTGGGTTTCTTTTTAAGCAGAAAGTGTTTGTGGACCAGCATATCATCTTTAGCCACATATTCATTATATCCTGTCATTATATTTAGGTGCTTAAACTAGCACTGACTTGCTACAATGGTGAAAACAGTCTTGATTTAACTGCTTTAATAATCAGTATAAAGAATTCTATTGGCATCAGCAAGGAGAGATGACCCTGAATTGACTTGGCAGCTTGGTACTTTGTTTTATTAGGAGCGGTTGATTATTCTTATACTGATATTATCAGTATTTAGGCATACTAGGTAGTATATGTCTCACCTAATTTTGAACTTCCAAATCTGAAATAGTCTCCCTAGGTTACTTGGTGTAGGATGATGGATTCTCTTTTGGTATGGGACATTTCTGTTCATTGACTATAAGCAATTTCGAGTGATTTGCAGGCTTAGATGCCCAATTTTCAGACACAGGAATCAAAGCAGATGAATCCAAAACCAGGCTGACCATGGGTAACCAAGGTAATGTAGAAATTAGAACTCAACCAAAACGTTGACAAGATCCAGGTCTTTGAATAATTATTTAAAAGTTTTGTTTTTAAAGCAGTTTCACTATGTTCCCTCAAACACATGTATCTTCAATATTGTCTAACTACATTTACCTTAGATGGAGGCTATAGCTACAAATAAAATGGTAAAGTGGCTATGAAAATAATTTTGGAGCAATTGGTAGTTATAAGCAATGATGTCTTCAGAGCACGAGATCAGATTTGAGAAGCATGCATGCTATTTACGTTTCCTTATCTTTCTCAGTGCCTTTTTCGTCCTAGAATTCAGCTAGTAGTAAGTAGCAACAGTATTGTTACATGTAAAATACCCCTCCCGTGCCTGCACTCAGATGCAGTAGAAGCTCAATAAGTGAAGCACAAAACCTTTTAGTGAAAGATTTTAGAGAAAACCTTTGACACAGAATCTGTCTCATCTTGGGACAGATCTGTTTTTTCTGTGGATTTTGTTATTGTTCCTGATGTTTTTTTAATTCCCCATAGAGATCACTATAGTGATAGTTATGAAATCCAAGATATAAATCCCTCAAGAATCAAAGTGATGGTAGGCTGCAGGATCTGTCAGTCCAGTACTTGAGCCATATAAATCTCCTAATTTATTCTGAAAAATATATTCTACAGAAGAAGTGCAAGTGTCTCTGTCAGTCTTTCACTTGAAAAACAGAACCATCTTCATTCCTTTCTAGAAGAAATTTCAGCATATGAGAGGCTAGTTCCTATTGCTCTGTCTTGATTTTTCCAGTTCTTTGGTAGATCACCTGCTCTAGTGAAAGGCCTTAGCTACCTTTACCAACAAAAATCATGTTTTGTTCCATGTAAATGGAAACTACTGGTAAGACTATGCAGATGTGATTAGGTTTAGGTTTGACCCTATCTTCATGCTATTTTTTTTATATCTTGATTGAGGAGCAGTCTGAAAATACCATCCCGGTGTCACTTCTGGTGCAAAAGGTTAGAAAAGCTTCACAAAATGAACACAGAGGGCCTTACAGTATATACATAAGAATATATTCAAAAAACCTCTATTTAGCCTATGTCACAGCACCTAGTTTTGCATAGTGGCTAAATGCTGCTTCTGGTATCGTGGTAGGTAATGGAAAAGACTAATCTCAGGTCCATAGGATGAATTTGTCTGCTGTTTGGTCTGTCCAGTCAGAGAAAGGAAATAGTGTAGGGTTTTGACTATCTGCAAGCCCTATCAGATAGTATTTGACAAACCACTGAGTGTTTTCAGTGGATAAAATTCCTCCATGTGTAATTAATCAGTATGAAGCCTGTATGACAGATGAGATTTAAAATCATTGCCATTTATATAAGTACTGGCTAGCTGACACGGTAGTAAAGTTCAGTACCTATATAATCTCCTAAAACTGTAATAAACATGTCCATGAAATTGTTTGTCCAGTGGCTTCAGACTGCCAAATCAACAAGGCATCAGGAAAATGCTAAGTTAATTAACCTCATAAACAGGCTGTCAAGCTCTATTTCTAATGACCAGTCCTGATTTAATAAATTGTAATAACAGAAAGACAGTGTGATAAGCATGAAAAGAGAACATCCACCAGAAAAGATCCACTTATCTGGTGATTTTAGCCAATATCTGAAAATCTACAAGTAATCACCCTACAGTGTTTCAATCTGAATGGCAGAGTTTGTTATTCTGAAGCATAACTATAGGCATTGTTTGTGTCCCTTGGGAGGCAAAACAAAGATCCCTAAATGCTTGACAGTCTGAAGTGGTTATGTATTGTATGTGACTCATCTGTAGGATTAGATAGACTCACCTTGCTTGTCTTTATAAAGCAAAGCTGGACCTCCATAATGAATTCATGTACAATTTTGAAAACTGCCATAAGAAAAACAAACTTGGGGATTTTTCTTTAAATGTCCTGTAGTTGGAAACAAAACAATTTCGCAATTTTCCATTCAAATAATGGGAAGGTTTGAAGGTTCAAAAAGCTTAATAAGAAGTTGCATCCAATCAGTGTGACATGTTTAAAGTAAGGGACACAGGAACGCTTTCCCACTCATATGTCAATAACGTGTTGGTCCTGCTAACATCTAGTTCCATACTCAAGTGAGACTGAGGTCTCATCATCTGCTTCCATGTGTTGGTTTCCACAAAAAGAAAACTGGTTATGGATTTCAAGGGAACTGTTTTGTAAACTAGATCACTAGATTGGGAATTAGATCACTAACTGATGCACTGGTGTCCTGATACACTGCACCCTAACAGCTGAATTTAAATGTAGCCACAGGTAACCTCAGAGATGTCCTTTTCCAATCTACATATCGCGTGTGGACGCAGGTTCCATCACTTGGAGCATGAAAGTACCACAGATGTGACATTCCCAGGAAAGTTACTGCTTTGACCCACTTACAGTAAAGATAAATAATATCAGTTTCAGAATAATACATATTAACACTAACTGTTGATATAAATAAAGTAGTAGTGAAAATATATGCTATCACTGAACCAAAACTGTTAGTAATCTCAAGCCAGGTAATAATGAGGAAGAGTTCATGAGAGAGTGGATGGGTCATGGTAAATCTAAGGAATAAAGTAAAAAAAGTGTAACTGCCCATAAAACTTCAGGATAAGCAGCTATCCGTCTCTCTAGGAGAGTTTGTCCAAACAGTTCAGCAAAGATTTCCCTTTAAAATCAGCTTAATTAATGTACAAAAATTTTAGAAAGCATCTCCTTTTAGAAAGAGCCTTTTGTTGTCCCTGTGTGACTGAACTGGTCTGTGTGTAGCATTGAGACTGTGAAATCTCTGGTGCAAATGAAGTGGCATGCTGCTAAACATGACTATTAAACTATTTTCTTGGGAGTTGTTTTTGATTCATGTGGAATAGATTAAGAATCTATTTCAAATCCCACAAGATTTCCCATGGAGTATAATTATACATGAAGCAGAATAAGAAAGCAATTACTTTAGTTAGATGGTAGTTACTGAAGCTGTCAGTGTGCCTAGTCCTACAAAGAACTGAGAAGGAAGAGTTAGGTAATGGAATTGTTGATAAACGTTTGTACTTTAGAGGAATTAATTATCTGTGTAAATAAATAATGGGATAGAAAAGCTGCAGTCAACTGATGGGATCTTGCCCTTCTTCATCACTGATGACATAAATACTTATTTTAAAGACCAATTTTCTGTCTTAGTGAAGCAGCCCTCAAGTAAAACCCACCTTGTTCCCTTTGAACAATGCAGCTTTCTGCAGTTTTATGGGCTCTGAAACTTGAAGTAATAAAGCATGGCTCTAGCAGCGTTTTAAGCTTGACATTGGTAGCACTGGAGGTCTTTTATTTTTTTTTCTGCTAGCTATTTTGTCAATGAAATGGGTTTGAGTACTTCTGAATGGCATAGAAGGGGTGAAGACATCAATTCATTGACCAGTTAACACTAGTTCTACTGAAGACGTACTGTGAAGCCTCTGCCATTAAGCGTCTGCCAGTAGAGGAGGCCATGTGGAGAGACCAGGGTTTAGTTCTGGACTGGTAGTTTTTATGCTCCTACATGTGTCTATGCCTGTATCATTACAGAGAAGCTGGTAAAGGAGATCAGAGTTTTGAAGCTGGGGTCTTTCAACAACACTGTAGCTCTTCAGAACTAAGTATCTTGTGTGATTCTTGCCTCCAGGTCCATAGGATAGTAATTGACATTCTCCATTTCAAGTCAGATGTCTTAGTAAGTCCTTTACTGTCTGTTCACTCCACTGCTTGACACCAATCCAGGACTTTTTAACTCCACTGCCCTGCAGGGGATTTCCTGCTGGAAGGAGTGAGTATCAGTGAACAGCAATAAGCCTGGATAATCAATACGCTTGTTCTCTGCAATACAGGTGACATTTTTCTGACCACAGGATGGAGTTTGAGGGAAGACAAAGATTACTGCAATTATTTGGAAATCATGCGTTACCTGCAGATACTTTATTTCTTCTGAAGATCTTTACATTTTTAAGTTGCTTATTTAGTTAGGGTTTTTATTGTGTTTCAGCAGGCAATAACCAAATAAGCCTTAGTGATTAGTAGAGATGTTCAAGCATACCCTGCGTTGACTTTCATGAACTATTCTGCAGATAAGTTCAATAAGACTTCTAAATCCCACTTACTATATTTGTAGTTAGTGCCTTTTAAAGGTGGGAAGGTGAAGAATAATTCCTTTGCATTAATCACCCTTTTAAGAAATTGTTTTCTTCTTTACTATGCAATTTCTGCTTTTTATTTCTACCTCTTATATGCCATTTCACAGCCATTCAATAGGTGCAATATGCCTACCCTTGCTTCTGCTGCACAGTCAGCTTTCATGGCAGGACAATTGGTTGAAGAAAAGAGCAAAAGTGTGCTACTGAGAGCAGGCTGTCAAGGGAAAATTTGCTTTGCTTAGCACAGCCAGCAGTCAACAAGTGCAGAAGGCAAGATGAAGTTCCATCACTAACAAGCTGTGAAAGATGCTGGCACAGTCAGAAAGGTTCTCAGTCCCATCACTGCTGAAAGTGGGGCCAGGGGATGAGGGGGAAGTGTGGAGTTTGGAGGATGAGCAGACTTAGCATCAGAGGAGTAATGGGCATAAACACTTCAAATCTCGTTCATCTCTTTGTGAGCTTTATCAGCTGCTGAAGACCTAGAGCCAGGGCTGTGTGGGTGCTCTACCTTTTGGGAATTGCATGTCACGAGAGTCACATGCTTTTAGAGGGAACCAGAGTTTAATGTACAGTGTATTCCTGTCTGTTTCCATAGTGCAAGGGAAACAGCATTTTTTTTTCTTCTAATCTGAGCAGAATATCTAGTGTTATGACCAAATACAGTACAATAACCAGAATGATATTCTGCTTTTGAAGTTAAAAGGGAGGTGTTAAAGATGGCTATATGTATTGCTCAGCTGAAGAGGAAACCATTTCTCAATGTGTGTGTGTTTGGGGGAGGAAGGGTAGATGGGTCTATAAGTGGGAATAGAATCTCTAAGAAACAGGTTGCTCAAGAAAGCTCTTGAATTATTAGCTTCTAGGAGTTCATCCCCATCTTTAGTTAAAATGAGATTTTTTTTTGCCTAACAGGCAGCATTATGAGTACCCTTGAAATCCTCTAATCAGTATGTTCTCAGGCTGCAGAAATGTTTTCAACAAGTCTTTCTACAATGAAGTGGCCTTTCTCTCTCCTTCCTTCCCTGCTTTTCTCAAAAGATTTAATAGCAGTATGTATAAATCAAAGTTTTTCAGAGAGATGCCCTAATTCAGGCTAAAGTTGTTCTTCAGGAGGACTTACCAAAATGCAACATTATTTGAAAACCAGTTTTATATACTATAATGCAGGTTTTCATGCCAACATCTTAAATGGTCCTATCCTTTTCTTCCAAACATGGCCAAAACAGCCACAAGGACAAATGCACTGCCTGCTAGCATCAGCCTCTGATGCTGGGCACTGGGGAGAGATGTTTGCCCTTGCTGAGTATTTCAGTTGATCCTTTTTCTGAGTCCAGTGCTGGACCAGCTATACGGCTAAGGCAGTCTGTGTCTGCTAACTTGAGTTTCATAGAGTAGCTGGGGAACTGGATACCCTAAGATGTGTGTCAGCCCTCCTCTTTCTCACCTACTTGGAGACCACTGTCTAGGAGGAAATAGAGAGCCTGTGACAGCAGAGATGAAGGAAGTGCAGAAAAAAACAATATTGGCATGTGTCATTTGTTGTTGTTTTCCTGGAGACTGATTATGAGAAATCTCCAGGAACTCGTCAAAAAAGTTGACAAGCAGGTATTTTTATTGCAGCGCCGGGAGACACGGGGGATAGCTCCTCCTAGCGAGCATCAACCAGGCTGGGATCATACTGTCCTTAAACATACATATTCATTAGATCACATATATATTCATTGAGTTACTTATACATTGAGTACAGTTATACGTTATACATCATACTTCTAGAGAATTCCTCCTGCATGCACACTAAAATGTGGCACTCGGCTTTTGGACCCCTGGTGGTTATTTCTTCATTATCTTCCTCTTCATCGCTTCCTTTTAGGATCGTTTTCATGTCAGTAACCACCAGGCCTGTTCTGGTCAGTTCTTGCGCAATGCTCATCTTAGCCATTTCCTTATCTCTATAGTTGCTAACAAAGCCTAATGTCCCTGAAGTTTCTTATTTACAACCCTGTTCTTTAATCAACCTTAAATCAACCCCATTCTTCAATCAACCCCATTCTTCAATGCCTAGCTGACAGTGTAAGGGAATAAAGATGATATGAATGGAATTCTCTATTGTTGTGTTGTTTGGGTTTTGGGGTGTTTTTTTGAGGGGAAGGGGAAGTAGAGGTGTTTGTGTGTGTATGTTTTGGTTCTGTTTGACAGTTTTTAATTTGTTGGGGGGGTTTTTCATTTTAATTTTTGCTTCTTTTGATCTCTCTTAGTTTGCCTGTAAAGCTCCGCCCATTCTGCAGACTCCAGTCTGCAGATATTTCTGAACAGAAATGAAAGTGAATGAAAGGATGCCATGACATTAGGCACTTGCAACATCACTGTTAAATGCCAGGCAAGCACACAACATTGCTAGTGCCTTGTAGGCAGATGCCTTCGCTTGAACTGCATCTTCCTGTCACCACAACTCTCAGAGCTTTATGATACAGAAATGTGAGAAAAAAGTTAGAAAGGGATCTTTAAGGATGCAGTGGAGTGATTTGGGTGTTGATAGAGACAGAACTGTTTTTGTGTTTATATGAGGTCCCCAGAGTAAATAAAGATGTGACTCAATTCTACCATCTTCCTTGCATGAATAGCATTTCTCTCTTTGTTAATAAGCTTGACATTAAATTGTGCTCTCCCCTTCTCTCTTTCTCCCTCTCTCTTTTTTTCCTGGAAACTAATAATACAGCCCCTAGAAGTTCATTAATGCTGGCATGTCTCTGCTTCACTTTTGTGAGAACACAGGCCTTAAATAAAATCTTTGTGAAGTGCTTGCACTTGTCTGAAGATAAAAAGCATGTTCCTGCATTTCCATTACAAAGAAGCCTATATCGGCATCTTCTTGCTCTGGCACCCTCCTTCCTCTGGGCTTGTATCTGATGGAAAAGGCAATTTCAAGCTAATCGTTCTGAAAGCCTGTCATTTGTACCTGTAATGAGAGGAAAGACATTTTTTTTCCTGTTCATTTTCAGTGAGCATTAGGCAGTAGGATTTGTTGCAGTCCTATAGGAGAGTGCAATACACAGAAGTACGACTGGGTTCTCTAAGTTCTGTGTGTTCTTTGTGAGCATTTCTGCTCCACTGGGCGACACTGGAATTCCTAAGAGGGGGAAAACACATCTCAGAATAGGGAAGGCTTTACATAACCTCTTCTGGATGATAAAGCTTGTTTCCAGTCATGTTAGCGTATATCTGGCATCATCCTACTAATGACAGCGGAGTGAATTTAGATCACTTGGACATGGTGCTCGGCAGCCTTTTACAGGTGACTGTGCTTGAGCAGGGGGCTGGACAAGATGACATCCAGTGGTCCTTTCCAACATCAGCTGTTCTGTGAAACATATCAGAATTGCCTGGAGCAATGCATGTCACTTGCAGCAGGTATTTAGTGATGTTTCAAACCACATGTGGTAACCAGCTGAGGCTCCAGCTGCTCATTTCTAGAAAGGGTCAGATTTTCCACTGATCCTTTGTCAAAACCTTTTCTCTTGTGCTGACACAAATACTCCAATAGTCTAAAATTGGACAGTAAGCCCTCCT
This sequence comes from Pezoporus occidentalis, assembly GCF_034315485.1. NCBI lineage: Eukaryota > Metazoa > Chordata > Aves > Psittaciformes > Psittacidae > Pezoporus > Pezoporus occidentalis. Next base: position 576,957 of record NW_026913953.1, read on the forward strand.
AAACGTCAAGAAATCAGACAGCAATATTGTGCTAGTGTGCCCATACACACAGTCCTTCAGAAAAGACCTACTATGGTGGAGAGGATCTGACTGATAGCCTTTGGAAGAGGAGAGAGGAGAAGGACGTCATATGTTTGAGTGGAAGGAGCGACAAAAGCATACTCAGCTTGCACTTCTGCTTACCTGTCCAGTACAGCATAATGTGCGCTGTGTTATTGTGATGGTTTAAACCCAGTCAGCCATACAGTTTCTTACTCCCCCCCCTTCTTTCCTTCCATCCCCTGCCCTCTCCCTGCTCCTGGAAGGATGGGGAGGAGAATCGAAAGAATGTAACTCCCACGGGTTGAGGTAAGAACAGTCCAGTAACTAAGGTATAACACAAACCACTGCTGCTACCGACAATAATAATAATGATAAGAGAAATAACAAGGGAAGAGAATACAATACCACGCGCCAAAATGAGCCTGACTGAGAGGAGAGTGCCCTTCCAGATAATTCCCCCTTACCTCCCCGGGCATGACGTGCTGTGGTATGGAGTACCTCTTTGGCTAGTTTGGGTCAGGTGTCCTGTCCCTGCTTCCTTCTGGCCTCCCCTCCTCCCTAGCAGAGCATGAGACTCACAAAGTCCTTGGTCAGAGTAAACATCAGTGTTATTAGCTCTGTTCCCAGGCTGAAAGTCAAAACACAGCACTGCACCAGCTACTAAGAAGGAGAAAAATTGACTCTTCCTGCTAAATCCAGGACAGTATCCACTGGTATTCCATACCATTCACGCCATGCTCAGATACCACATTTTCAATATACCATCGCTCTTACATATAGATACATCCACATACACACACAGACAGAGAGAAAGAGATCATTTCTTAGTGCATGGACCAATCTGTATAATTTGGTCCATGATGTCAGGTTCCATGTCTTGTGAGACAAGGAGGCACAAAAACACAAAATGTAACAAGTTCTAAGCAATGTTAAGTGTGATGGCTTTGTAATGGCAAATAACTGCGGTGCTTGAAGGTAGTTGACATAGTTTTCAGGTCCCTAGGACCTTAGCACAAAAGGTGTAAGAAAAGCAGAATAGAAAAACAGGACCTGGGGATGGTGAGTATCTGGGACTAGCAGATGTCCAGGGTGTCTGTAATGTTAATTAAGCTGGTTATGAACATTGTTGAGAAAAACAACCCTTAAAGACCACCATCACATTTTTGTATGCATGCGGGAAACTTTCTGGAAAATTATGTAATATGCCCAGTGACCATATGAGGATGACCTGTATACCAATTTGGGGACACACATTAGGAGGAGCTACCCCCCGTGTCTCCTGGCATCGCAATAAAGAATACCTGCTTGTCAACTTGAAACTCCGTTGGCGAGTTTGTTCCTGGAGTTTTCTCCAAATCAATTTGGCGACCCAGATGGGACCCTCTCTGCTAGGCTGCAGGACCCGCTGAGGATAGGGCTCCCTAGGGCCCTCAGGAGTTTTTCCCGGAGGGACCCCTCGACTCATTTGGATCACTGTGGGAGCAGAAAAGGACCATCTCATAAAAGGTATTCTTTTATGAAGTCTGTAAGATGCAGGTTTGGTAAATTGGTTTGGTAAGTGTACGCATGGTTTGGAAGCCTTCCGTAAATCGAGATAGGAAATCTCGTGGGTAAAGGTGTATACCCGGCTGCTAGCATCCGTTTGGTACACACCCACAAGAAGGAGAGGGCATCCTGTGGTTTGGGTCCTGCAGGACACAGTGGGTTGTCTTGTAGAAAAGGTTTTGGTCTTACCGGTATACAATCACAAGAAGCAGAGGGCATCTTGTGGTTTGGGTCCTGCAAGACGCAGTGGGTGTCTTGCGCTAAAGGTTTTGCGTTTTATTGGTATATACGCACAAGAAGCAGAGGGCATCTTGTGGTTTGGGTCCTGCAAGACTCAGTGGGCGAATTGTGGAAAAGGTTTTGGGTTTACAGGTATTTGACTTATGTTGTGGCTTTTTATAGTTATGATTTTGTTCTTGTGACTTTGGTATTGATGACAGACTGTTATAAATGCATTATTGTTGTCTCTGTTTCAAGTGTTGTAAGATTTTGGTCTTGTATTGATGACAGACTTTTATAACTTAATTGTTAGTTTGATGCAGAGGGTTGGCCAAGGTACAGGGGGATTGTACAAGGGGGTTGTACAGGGGGGTTGTACAATGGGGTGAGAGGAATTCCCTTGCTTAAACAAAAACATTCTCTGTTGTAAATGCCTACTAAGCAGAACAAAGTCACCTGGTTCTATTGATAAGGAAAAGCAGACACCTGGTTCTATTGACAAGGAAAGCAGACACCTGATTCTACTGATAAACACCTATTGATAAGGAAAAGCAGACCCCTGAATCTACTGATAAGGAGGAGAAGCAGGTGGTTTATGGCTTGGACACTAACCAAACCCTAAGGTCATATGTGAAGACTAAAAGGTGAAAAGTTCAAGAAGAGGAAGAGTCATTTACTTCATCTTGAAGACCCCTACCCACAGGAGGAAGGCTCATTTACTTCATCTTCAGACCTCTGCCCATGACCAGAGGGGGTACTGCACAGGCGCAAAGGACCTTCTACCTCATTATAATACAAAGCGGGGATAGGACATGAATATGTATAGGCGTATTGTGCAACCTTATGAATATATATAACTTTAGAGAATAAATGTAGAGGGAAACAAGGCTGAGGCACGCATGACTTTGAGGAATTACCCCTGTGTGTCTCAGCTGAATAAAAGCATACCTACTTTACAACTTTTAACGAGTTGTGGAGTGTATCCACGTATCAAGTTTGATACAACTTTAGTCTCTGTCCGTGTTGTAACTGTGTGGAGTGTGTCTGTGGGATCCTGCGTGTATGTGTGAATGTGAGACTGATACTGGGAAATCAGCAGAGTGGAGAGATCTTGAAAAAGGGTCCTTTAGAGTGCATTTTAGCACATTGGAAAGAACTGGGAGGGTTTCCTGGGGGCTCAGTAAATGAGAAAAGGTTGATAAAATATTGTAACCAATGATGGCCTTTGTATACTTTGGAAGATCAGGAAAAATGGCCTAAAAATGGAAGTTTGAACTATGATACATTGTTACAATTAATGTTGATTTTGAGGGGACAAGGAAAATGGGATGAAGTAATGTATGCAGATACGTTTTGCACTTTAAGAAACCGCCCCAAGTGACAGACGGAATGTGAAATTAATATAGCTCCACCAGATCCCTTAATTTTGTCTTTGGCAAAAGGACAGGAAAAAACCTGAAAGCTAAGCTGGAGAGATGTTGTTCAGACTGTGATACTGGAGAAAGATGCTTCAAGTTAAGGAAAACTAAGGGGGAAAGGAGGGGAACTCGGGCAGCTCCTGTGTTTGAGCATGGGATGAGTGCTGGGGAGGCAGAGGTGGAGGGATGTCGGGCGGAGGGGGAGTGGGTTCTTCTCCTATGGGACCGGATGTGTGTGTGTGCTGTAGGGTGTTTTGGACATTGGAAGTGAGACTGCCCTGGGCAGGGGAGTGTCATGGGGTGGCTCCGGTGGCTGAATTGCAACTGGACTGACAAGGGACCTGGGGAATCTACCCTAGCAGATCCACTGGTTAAATTAAAACTAGGGACTAGAGGAAATAAAGTGGAAGTTTAGCGGATACAGGAGCAACTTATTCGGCGTTAAATCAGAGGGAAAAGAATTTGTTACAGATGTGGGAGCTACTGCCCACCAAGGAAAAGAAAAAAAAAAACAACCCAAAACCAAAAAAGGCAACAAGAGGCATTCTTTCTGAAACCCTTAAAGTACAAATTGGGAAAACAAATAGGAACGCATAAAATTTTTATGCATGCTAAACTCTTTGAAATCTTTATTAGGGCAAGAAGCAACATTTAAAGAAATCAAAATGGAATTAAGAGTTAAAAACGATCAATTAATTGCAGTTTTGAGTTTATCTTTAATTCAACAGAAAAAGCGAACAGGAGGACCTCCCTGACATAGAAGAAATCCTTAATCCAGGTATATCTGGGAGTATGGAAGTTCCAGGTAAGGCAAAAAATGCTTTGCCTGTTAAAATAGAAATAAAAAGGGAGGGGCCTGCCCAATTAGAATAAACCAATATCCCCTAAAATTGCGGGAAAGGGAATTAAAAAAAAATCATTGATAAATTTTAAAATATAAATTATTAATTGAATAGGAATTGGAATATAACACTCCTATCTTGCCAATAAAGAAAAGTTGCAGATTGGTTCAAGATCTCAGGAATCAACAAATTTTTAGAGGATATTCATCCAGTAATAGCTAATCCGTATACCTTATAGACTAAATTGAATCAGAAATTGTTTGCCATCTTGGATTTAAGACTCTTTTGCTTACCGTTGGCCAAAGAAAACCAGAATTTATTTGCTTTTGAATGGGAAAATCCTGACACAGTAAGGAAAACCCGATTAACTTGGACAGTATTACCTCAAGGGTTTTAAAACAGTCCAACAATTTTTCAAAATCAGTTAGCACTGGAACTAGAATCACGGAAACCACCCACTCAGACTGGGACTCTGTTACAATACGTGGATGACCTATTAATTGCCACAGAAAGAAAGGAAGAATGTGTCCGGTGAATGGTGAGATTATTGAATTTTCTGGGGTGAATGGTTATTTGGTAACCAGACAAAAGGCCCAACTAATCCAAACCCGGGGTTCCTACCTAGGATATGAAATAACAGGACAGAGAGAACTTGGAACTGCTAGAAAAGAAGCCATTTGTCAAACTCCATGACTGTCGACCATCAAGGAGCTCCAGACGTTCCTGGGAATGACTGGATGATGCAGACTTTGGATGCATGATTATGGTGTTCTGGTTAAGACCCCTATATGAAGTGTTAAAAGAGACCCCTCTCTCTTTGGAATGGACTGATTCAGCAGAGAAGGGCTTTAGAAATTTAAAAACAGAGCTAATGAGAGCTGCAGCTCTGACTTCTGGATGTGACTAAATCCTTTGGCTATATTCCTATGAAGAACAGGAATAGCTCTGGGGGTCCCTGCTCAGAAACTAGGACCCTGTAAGAAGGGCAGTGGTGTATTTTTTCAAAACAGCTGGATGAAGCGAGCAAAGGATGGCCCAGATGCCTAAGGGCTGTGGCAGCAGTCGTCATGAAGATTGAAGAGACCCGCATATTTACCTTGGGACAAAAGGTTACTGTGCTAGTGTCCCATGTTGTATCAGCAGTCCTGGAACAGAAAGAAGCCCACTGGTTATCTCCTTCATGTTTTTTAAAATACCAGGCCACCTGGTGTGGTGGAACACGATGATACAGAAATCATGGTCACTAATGTTGTGAATCCAGCATCCTTTTGCAGGAACAACCAACAGAACTATTGACACACGACTGCTTGCCCACTATAGAGACTGTATATTCAAGCTGACCAGATTTGAACGAAACCTCTGGAACATGCTGAATGAGAGCCCTGGAATTGGCTAAAGACAAAAGGATAAATATTTGGACTGATTCTAAATATGCATTTGGTGTGGTCCATGCACACAGTTCCATCTGGCAGAAATTCTATGGCTACTGAAAGCTGTTCAGCTACCTGAGGAAGTAGCTATTATGTATTGTCGAGGGCATCAACAAGGTGAAATTTGGCCGATTTTGAAGCCAGACGAGAAGCTGAACAATCTAAACTCATTCCCTTAATCCCTGACGGCAAACTAACAATTGGGAAATCTAAACCTAGATATTCAAAGGAGGATAGAAAATTGATTGGAGATCTCAAAGGAGAGGAAAACAAAGAAGATTGGGTTCAGATACCTGATGGGCGAATTGTAATCCCCTATAACCAACTCTGGAAGCTAGTTCAGGAGGAACAGAATAAAACTCATTGGGGTAGCAACTCTTTGTATAAATACTTAGATGAACAAATTGAAGGAAGGAATCTATGTAACATAGTTCAATTAGTGACAATGTCAGCTCTGTCTCAAGAACAAGCCTAAAATTGAAAATAGAAATCTGGGGAGGAAGTTATCTGGGACAGCACTGACACATTTTTCTGAATTTGTCTGAGACCAATATTTGTTGGTGTTAACGAATACTTTTTCCGGGTGGCCAGAAGCATTCCCTTGTAGAATAAATAATGCAAGACAAGTAACTGGAACATTATTAAACAGTGTAATACCTTGTTTCGGAATACCAGAGGCAATTTCTTCCGACCGAGGCTCACCCTTTAGTGCAAAATAGTTACAAGAAATTAGCAAAAATTACAAATGGATTGGCAACTACATGTTCCGTACAGGCCTCAGGCCAGTGGGCAAGTAGAAAAGATGAACCATCTGATCAAACAACAGATTAGTAAAATATGTCAAGATATTGATACCAAGCCTTACCACTGGCTCTATTAAGAATTTGAACTAAACCTCGGTCGAAAGAAGAGACTATCCCATGTAAGATTTTATATGGAAGACCCTATCAGTCCCAGTTTAAAGGAGAAAGTCTTCTGGAGGTGGGAGAAGGTTATCTCCTAGAGTTTCTCGTCAATCTGGGAAAACACTTAGAAGAAATAAATAAGAGAATATTAGGAACAAGAGTAAGAGGTCTGGATTATCCAATTCACCCTTTTAGATCCGGAGACTGGGTTTACGTTAAGAATTTTTCAGGAGAACCTCTGGAGGAGAAGTGGAGAGGACCGTACCAGATATTATTGACCCCCTTTACAGCAGTGAAGATAAAGGAACAACCTGCTCGGATACATTATTCAAGAGCCAGCGGAATAGGAGGTTGTGTTTGTTTAAATGCACAGGTGTAGGTCACTATTCAAATTGCAATCATACTATTAATATAGATGGTATCATGGTTCAGTGGCGGCCCTTTCCTGAAGGGAAAGGACGGTATTGGTTAGGTGAGGGTTTAACGCTATTGCTGAACAGAATACTACATTTCATAGCTTTGTGAGATGGCTAATTCCATCTTTGGGAGTAAATAAATTAGAGAAGGCAATCATAAATATCTCAGCTACCATAGAGGAAATAGAAAGTAATACCATTGATATAATCCAAGTGGAACAAGAATCAATGAAAGTTGCTCTTCCTGAAACAGATCTGGAAGAAATCTGGAAACAAACTAAGATATTTCATAAAATGGCCAAGGATTTGGGGTTTTGAAGAAATACAGAAAAAGTGAACTTCATGGTTACCTGATCTCTCCTGGTTAAGGCAACTGGTTGCACAAGTATTAATAGTTTTAATATTGATTACTTGTGGTATAACAATTTTTTTTCTGGAATTGTAAAAGATCTATGATAAATTATGAAGATTGGAAAAAAATGAAATTTAAGCAAGTAGAAACAGGAAACTATCTCAAAAAGACTCTGGATGGTAATAGCAGTATATAAAATATTGCAAAAGTATTTGCAAAAGGACAGAAAAAGGGGGATTTGAGACAAGGAGGCACAAAAGCACAAAATGTAATGAGTTCTAAGCAATGTTAAGTGTGATGGCTTTGTAATGGCAAATAACTGCGGTGCTTGAAGGTAGTTGACATAGTTTCAGGTCCTCAGGACCTTAGTACAAAAGGTATAAGAAAAGCAGAATAGAAAAACAGGACCTGGGGATGGGGAGTATCTAGGACTAGCAGATGTCCAGGGTGGGCACAGATAAACTAACTGATAAATAAAAGGACAGGATGATTGCTATGTTTGGGGTGTTAATAAACCCGTTAAGCTGGTGTAAGCATCTACTAGGCTGTATCCCGGACTAGCAGTAGCAATGCTGTATAGCAATTCGGGGATACACATCAGGAGGAGCTATCCCTCTTGTCTCCTGGCACTGCAATAAGGAATACCTGTGTTGTGGTTTAAACCCCAGCCAGACAGCTTGTTCACTCACTCCCAGTGAGTGGTGCTGGGCTGAGAGCAATCGAGCCCCCCCCCCGGGGCTCTCTCCTGAGGAACGGGGAGGAGGATTGAAAGAGTGCAACTCCCACGGGTTGAGGCAAGAACAGTCCAGCAACCAATGTACAACACAAATCACCACCGCTACCACCAACGAAAGCAATGATAAGGGAAAATAACAAGGGAAGAGAATACAATACCACCAGCCAAGAAACGAGTCCTACCCAGAAGCCCCTGTCCTTCCAGGGAACTCCCAGTTACCCCCCACCCTGGGCATGACGTGCTGTGGTATGGAATACCTCCCTGGCTAGCCTGGGTCAGGCGCCCTGTCTCTGCTTCCTCCCGGCTTCCCCTCCTCCCTGGCAGAGCATGAGCCTCACAAAGTCCTTGGTCAGGGTAAACACCACTTAGCAACAACCAAAAACATCGGTATCACCAGCACTGTTCCCAGGCTGGAAGTCAAAACACAGTACTGCACCAGCTACCAAGAAAGAGAAAAATGACTGCTACTGCTGAACCCAGGACAACCTGCTTGTCACCTTGAAACTCTGTTGGCGAGTATGTTCCTGGAGTTTTCTCCGAATCACTTGTAACAGTCTTTTGGGGCAGGAGAGGCTGTGTGCAGTGTTGGATCGTTGCCTGATGATGCTGATCATTTACCGCAGAACTTGTCTGGTTCTATAAAAGATCATTCTCTGTTGGGATGATGGTTGGAGGGAAGTCAGGGCCAGTTGCTGCTGACCTGAAGACATCTAGTTGATGGGCTATGAAAGTATTACACAGCAAGCAACAGCATACAATTAAGTTCATTGGCTGTTATCCCCTAAAATCAAATCCCCTTGAGGCATACATCTTCCTGCATTACCCACCAAGTATACTTGGGTCCCTGAGCAAAAGCAATCCCACGAGTGGGTTTGCCTTTACCTGAAGCAGGAATAACCCAGACTGTCTTCCCCAGCAAATTCTTCATATGCACCACGGGAACTTTGTCCCCCTCTACAATACGTAAAAGTTCTGACTGGGCTGGGCCAGCCCTGTTGGCAGATCCTCTGGTGTTCAGCAACCAGGTGGCCTTTGGTAAGTGTGTATCCCCATGTTTGAAAGTCCCACCACCCGTTGCTCTCAGTGTAGTTTTTAACAGCCCATTGTACCGTTTGATTTTCCCAGAGGCTGGTGCATGGTAGGGGATGTGATATACCCACTCAATGCCATGCTCTTTGGCCCAAGTGTCTATAAGGTTTTTCTGGAAATGAGTGCCATTGGCTGACTCAGTTCTCTCTGGGGTGCCGTGTTGCCACAAGATTTGTTTCTCATGGTCCAGGACAGTGTTCTGGGCAGTGGCGTGGTGCACAGCATATGTTTCCAGCCACCCGGTGGTTGCTTCCACTGCAGTAAGCACATGGTAGGTTGATGGGAGTGGGATAACCCTTGGTGGGTTGGTGGGAGTGGGATATAATCAGTTTGCCAGGCCTCCCCATATTTGTACTTCAGCCATCATCCGCCATACCAAAGAGGCTTTAACCGTTTGGCTTGTTTAATTGCAGCACATGTTTCACACTCATGAATAACCTGGGCTATAGTGCCCGTTGTTAAGTCCACCCCTCGATCATGGGCCTGTCTGTATGTTGCATCTCTGTCCTGATGGCCTGAAGTGTCATGGGTCCACCGGGCCAAGAATAATTCACACTTATGTTGCCAATCGAAGTCCATCTGAGCCACTTCAATCTCAGCAGCTTTATCCACTTTGCGTTTCTGGTGTTTCTCAGTGGTCTTACTCTTGGGTACATGGGCATCTACATGGCGTACCTTCACCACCAGGTTCTGCACCACAGTGCAGCAGCCCAGATGGGTTTACCTCTGAATTGCCAGTTGCTCTGCTTCCATTGCTGCAACCACCACCACAGGGCATTTGCCACCATCCAGAAATCAATATAGTAATAATGTACTCATCAGTTTCTCGTTCAGCAATGTCCAGGGCCAGCTGGATGGCTTTCACCTCGGCAAACTGACTTGATTTCCCGTCTCCTTCAGCAGTTTCTGCAACTTGTCATTGAGGACTCCATACAGCTGCCTTCCATCTCCGATGCTTTCCCACAATATGGCAGGACCCATCAATAAACAAAGCATACTGCTTTTCACTTTCTGACAGTTTATTATATGATGGGGTCTCTTCGGCAAGCATCACCTCCTCCTCTGGTGACATTCCAAAATCTTTGCCCTCTGGCCAGTCCATGATGACTTCTAGAATTGCTGGGTGACTGGGATTTCCTATTTGATCTCTTTGTGTAATTAGTGCAGCCCATTTACTCCATGTAGCTTCAGTTGCATGATGTGTAGAGGAGACCCTGCCTTTGAACATCCAGCCCAGCACAGGCAACTGGGGTGCCCGGACGAGGTGTGATTCAGTGCCAATCACTTCTGAAGCAGCTCAACCCCCTTCATAGGATGCCTGTATCTCTTTTTCTGTTGGGGTATAGATGGCCATCACATCCTCTGTATCCCCAACTCCAAAAGCCGAAGGGTCGACCTCGAGTTCCCCCTGGAGCTTTCTGCCAGAGGCTCCAGGTAGGACCGTTCTCCCCAGCTGCGGTGTAGAGCACATTTTTTACATCTGGTCTGATCCGAACTGGTCCAAGGGCTACTGTATGAATTATCTCTCATTTGTCAAAGGCTTGTTGTTGCTTAGGGCCCCATTTCAAATCATTCTTCTTCCAGGTCACATGATAGAGAGGGCTTACAATCGAACTGTAATTTGAGATGTGCATTCTCCAGAACCCCACAGCACTCAAGAAAGCTTGCATTTCTTTCTTATTAGTTGGTGGAGACACTGCTGTTATCTTGTTGATCACATCTGTGGGGATCTGGCTATGTCCATCTTGCCATTTTATTTCCAAAAATTGAATCTCTTGTGCAGGTCCCTTGACCTTACTCCGTTTTATGGCAAAACCTGTTTTCAGCAGGGTTTGGATTATTTTCCTCGTTTTCTCAAAAACTTCTTCCAGTTTATTACCTCACGCTGCTGCCAAAGGAATTGAGAAAAATGCATTGGCAATATCAATTGTGGCATCCCACTTGGCTGCCTTTGACTCCAGTTCATACTGAAGTTCTAGCATGTCCAGTACGGCAGCACTCGATGGTGGTGTGACTTCATTCAGGCCGCAATAGTCTACTGTTAGTCTCCATTCTCTGTTAGACTTTTGCACTGGCCATATGGGGCTGTTAAAGGGTGAGTGAGTCTTTCTGGTCACTCCTTGTCTCTCGAGTCCACTAATCAGCCTATGGCTGGGAATCAGGGATTCTTCGTTGGTGCAATATTGCTGCCTGTGCACTGTTGTGGTCACAATTGGCACTTGTTGTTCTTCGACCTCTGAGAGACCAGACCAGGTGGACAGCTGCTTAATTTCCTCTGTCTCCAAAGCAGCAACATCAAAAGCCCATCGGTACCCTTTTGGGTCTTTGAAGTACCCTTTCTTGGGGTAGTCTATGCCAAGGACGCATCGAACCTTTGGACCAGTCACAGTGGGGTGCTTGTGCCGCTTCCTCCCAAAGTATAGAGGTGATGACCACACTGGAAACACAAGCCAGATCAGTTTCATGGTCAATGAGACTATTGTGTTACAAGTCATTGCCATAAAATACAGCAAAACAAGAAGCTTAGCCCAAGCCCCCCAGCTGATAAACACTAAACCAGCATGTACTGGCTGTAAGTAAGTTCCAACATGGTGAAACTCCAAGATCAAGATCAAGACTCCTTCTTCCCCCTCCTGCTCCTGGAGGGATGGGGAGGAGAATCGAAAGAATGTAACTCCCACAGGTTGAGATAAGAACAGTCCAGTAACTAAGGTATAACACAAAACCGCTACTGCTACCACCAATAATAATAATGGTGAGGGAAATAACAAGGGAAGAGAATACAATACCAGCCATAGGCCGATACCCAGACCTACTGAGCAGTGAACTACCCCTTCCGGGTAACTGCCCCAGTTTATATACTGGGCATGACATGCTGTGGTATGGAATACCCCTTTGGCTATTTTGGGTCAGGTGTCCTGTCTCTGCTTCCTCCCGGCTTCCCCTCCTCCCTGTCAGAGCATGAGACTCAGAAAGTCCTTGGTCAGACTAAACATTTGAGCAGTAACTAAAACCATTGGTGTTATCAGCACTGTTTCCCAGCTGAAAGTCAAAAACACAGCACTGCACCAGCTACTAAGAAGGAGAAAAATGACTGCTACTGCTGAACCCAGGACACATTACTAATTAATATCCTCATTAACACAGTGCAAAGGGAAAAGTTGTTTATTAAAGGTTAATGTCATTGCTGCTTTTACTGTGCCTTGGGTAGTTACAATTTTTTCCTAAGTATTTCATTAAACTGACATGTAACAATACGATTTTAATAACGTATGTGCAACCATACTTATTTGTCCCTTTGTGAAGCTAGTGGCTGTGAGAGAGAGATTAAATTCACAGTGGTTTTATTTTTCTTTTCATTTTGCGTGTTCATCTGGTTTCTGCTTCTCTCATGCTGGTGTATCTAGCAGTGAAGCTCCAAAGACACATGGTCATGATAAATATATGACAAGCCTATGATGCATTTATGGGTTGAAAATATTGCTTAAGTGTTGTGGAAGCCTAGCTTAGGCACTGGGAAAGTTACTTTCATATTTTTTTCCCCAACTATTTCAACAATAGAGTGAATTTCAGAAAGGGTTTCAAAACACTTTAAAATTATGAAAACTTACTGAATTAATAGTAAACCAGTCTCCTTTCAAGAAAGGAGAGATATCATGTGCAATACCTATACCTCAGCTGGAGGTGTTTTGAAAATTCTGCAGACAAACCATATGAAACACAAAATTCGTGAGATCAACAACATGATACAGAGAGAATGGCAGGCACTGGCCTGCATGTGAGCCAGGGCTTCACATGCAGAAACAGGTCTACTATCTACAGTGCATGCACTTTAAAAGCACAGTAAAATTTGAGGTAGACAACATACAAAGGCCTTGCTGATGTGTGGGTGCATGTTCCATATATATTTTTTTGACTTGCATCAGGACTGCTCAGGTATGTATCATAGAACTCATACTGCTACCATTTTGAACAGTGTTCAGAGTCAAATGACTGGAAGTATTATTTTGTACACATAATGGCAAACAACACCTCACAGCTGGCCAAAGAACAGCTAACAAGATTTTGATTGAATATTTATGCTAATAATTTATACCTAGCAGAGTTATATTTGTAATTCATCAGAGTTAACACTGCAGTAGAGATCATAGATTATAAATTTCTCTTCTTTTTTGTGTTAAAGTGTTCAGGTTCACTCCTATAATTACTATAATTTTCAAATTCTCTATAGTATATGATGTAAGGAATTATGGCACCTGTAAGACATGAGCAGAACTTGTAGGAGCTGACAGAAAGACCTTAAAGATTTTCAGAGAGCTGTGGATTAAGTTCTACTACCTGAGTCCATTTTCTGTGTAGAAAGCTCCACTTCTCAGGACACCTTAATACTGGAAAAAGCTTTGAAGAGCAAGGGCATTGTGCGTGCATCAGTCTCCAAGCAAACACTTCTGAAATTTAGAGGAGAGTGATCAAAGTTCCAGAAGATAGAAAATGGGCAAAGATAGAGCCTTCCTTAACAAGCATAGGAAAGAGAGAATTGGAAAACTGCTGGGATGTTTAAGTTTTAATGACTGGAGAAATACTGGAACATCAATCTATTGGCAAACCTTCAAAGGTTGACAAATAGCCAAGTTTTTGTCATGAACAAGTAATGTAAAACTGCATCCTCTGACATGTAACAGGTCTTTTAGATGAAGAAGTAGTAGATATTGTATATCTTCAGGTTGTTGATGCTGTCTTCAACAGCATTCACATTAGCAAGCTAAGGAATCTAGGAATGCACAAGTTGGAGTAATAATTAATGGGCCACAAGTAATGAAAAGATCAGGTGGGATCCCCTGTGGTTTTCTTATGTCTAGTATTACCTAAGTTTTTTTTCATTGAACAATGGTAAAGACAATACTAATTGAACAGTGGTAAAGACAATCCCATTACTTCATGTCCTGGGTTCAGCAGTAGCAGTCATTTTTTCTCCTTTTTAGTAGCTGGGGCAGTGCTGTGTTTTTGACTTTCAGCTGGGGAACAGTGCTGGTAACACCAATGGTTTTAGTTACTGCTCAAATGTTTAGTCTGACCAAGGACTTTCTGAGTCTCATGCTCTGACAGGGAGAGGGGAAGCTGGGAGGAAGCAGAGACAGGACACCTGACCCAAACTAGCCAAAGGGGTATTCCATACCATAGCATGTCATGCCCAGGATGTAAACTGGGGCAGTTACCCGGAAGGGCTAGTTCACTGCTCAGTAGGTCTGGGTATCGGTTGGCGGGTGGTATTGTATTTTTTTCCCTTGTTATTTCCCTTATCCTTATTATTCCTGGTGGTAGCAGTAGTGGTTTGTGTCCTATCTTAGTTACTGGACTGTTCTTATCTCAACCTGTGGGAGTTACATTCTTTCGATTCTCCTCCTCATTCTTCCAGGAGCGGGCAGAGGAAATGGGGGGAGTCAGTGAGGACTGCGTGGCTGATTTATGACTGAGCTTAAACCATGGCACTTCACTTGTATTTAATTCCAGTCTAGAGATGGGATGGAAGCACACCAAAAGACAGATTCTGAATTAAAAATAAAATCTTGATCATTTGGGCTAATGAGTTGAAATAAATAGGGTACAACTTAATGAGGGCAGGAATAAAGTAATGTGCTTCCTTAAGAATTCCCAGCTGCACAAAACTGAACTGGGGAATAAGTGGCCCTGGACTGGGGGCATGGGGAATGGCAAACTGAAAATAATCTGGCACAGTTTAGTGAAGTGAAAATAGAAAATTCAATACAAGGATGTATAATCATTAATCTAATGTGCAAAGTATTCAAAGCAATCTTCCCAGTGTGCTCAGTTCTAGATTGGACTACACTCTCTTCACTTTAATGCATAACTGTCATGGTTTAAACCCAGTCAGGTAGCTTGTTCACTCACTCCCAGTGAGTGGTGCCGAGCTGACAACAATCGAGGTCCGTGTCCGTCTCCCCCCCCCTGCCTCCCCGCACCGGGGATCTCCCCTTCCCCGCTCCCGGAGGAACGGGGAGGAGGATCGAGAGAGTGCAACTCCTACGGGTTGAGACAAAAACAGTCCAGCAACAAATCACCACCGCTACTATCAGCTACAACAATGATAAGGGAAAATAACAAGGGAAGAGAATACGATACCACCGGCCAAGAAAAACGAGCTCCACCCGGAAGCCCCTGTCCTTCCGGGTAACTCCCAGTTACCCCTCACCCCGGGCATGACGTGCTGTGGTATGGAATACCTCCCCGGCTAGCCCGGGTCAGGCGCCCCATCTCTGCTTCCTCACAGCCTCCCCTCCTCCCTGGCAGAGCATGAGCCTCACAGAGTCCTTGGTCAGGGTAAACATCACTTAGCAACAACCGAAAACATCGGCTTCACCAACACTGTTCTCAAACTGGAAGTCAAAACACAGCACTGCACCAGCTAACACAAAGGAAAAACATGACTGCTACTGCGGAACCCAGGACAATAACACTTTAGGAAAGATATGAATGACCTGAAGAAGAACTGTAAGGGAATAAGAGTGATCTAAGAATCATGATCTTGGAGGAAAAGCTGTAAACATTGGATTAAGAACAGAGTAGTTTGGTGTCTGCCTGGGGTTGTATTTGTATTTTGACCTGAATTTGGGGAGTGGTTTCAAGTAGATGACTTCTTGATTGTCTTTTGCATTTTCTATTATTTTAAATTTGTGACAGATTGAATTGTATATAAGATATATAGAGTTTGATACATCCATACATGTGTGCGTCTCAGGTTACCCAGGAGAGTCTTTATAGTATTACAAAAAATTCAGCAACAAAAATTCTATTCATTTTGCTATCCACTTACATATCTTACATATATCAGGGCACACCCAACACCTTTAGAAACAAAACAAACAAACAAAAAAAAAAACAGAGAAGGAAGGGTATCTGTTCCTCTTTGTTCTGAGAAAGCTTTCCATCAGTAAGTTTATGCATAAAAAAGAAAGAGGAAAGTTTCAGTTTTGACTAACTGAAGTGCTGTGATGAAAACCAATATTTCAACAAAAAATTACCAACCTTGTTTTGCATTGGCAGGTAGACAATGGAATAAACCTTAACAATCAATGTCTTCCATGACTGTAGACTATAATTAAAAAGAAAATTTACAAAAAACCTGCAAGCCAAACTGCAGGTGACAGATTGCTCACAGTTTGCTTTCCAGCAAATATTAATTTTTGTATTTCTCCTGAGAGAGCTGTGGAATCATGAAGGACTAAACATGTTGAACAACTCTTTTAGCTGAATGAATTGCAAAAAGGTTAAGAATACAGACCATGTGACAACTCTGAAATGATTTTGTTATTAGGTTGCCACTCCTGGAGGTATCCCAGGGAGCCCTGTAGCTTTTCATGATTGGCAAAGAGAAGAAAGGAGAAAATCCAGGCTTAACTGCAGTGAGCAGATGCCCTCCCGCTAGTGTTTAATTTAATTAATTGATGTTTGTTGAAATAAAGCCAATTGACCTGCTATATCTCTTTATCCGTCATGCTGCTTCTTCCATTACTCAGCTGGAAAAATGGCATCATGTGTTTTATGGCAGAGAGCAAGAACGTTTAAAACCAATCTGTGCTGCTTTGCCTGCAGCAGGCTTTGCAAGGGAAGGTGAGAAACAGATTTTGTGGTGTAGGACAAAGTAGTTGGGCTTTTTACTTTAACTCTTTTCTGCCTCTGAATCCCCTTTAATTTTTTTTCCATGCAGGGGTGAGGAGGAACTGAGGCACTGTTCAGTCAACAGTCTTGATTAGTCACAGTGAGCTAAACGTGATTTCTGTACTGCTTGGTCTCAGACCCCTTTTGTAGGTAATAGGAAGCACATTGTACTCCAATGACAGGAACCGTCAAAAGACAGTGTACTCAGAGGACAGCTGCAGTACCCATCTGCATACATCAAAATTATTGATCATGTATATCATAAACAAATGCAAACAAAGTTCACATTACTAATCATGGAACCTGGTATTAGTTACCCTTCTTTTATCTTCCAGCAGCTATACCCTATAAAAGCTCACTCTTTCTTGTGCTTCATTTAGATATGCTGATGAATGCAGGTTCAGGAAAAACCTTTCCACCATCAGGATTATTTAAAACTAGTTTTACCTCAGTTTAACATTAGTATGGCTACATAAGTCTTATGCTCCTCTTTGTGTGTGTTTAAACTGAATGGGGCCCATCCATTTTGGTTTTGTGTCTAGGTTTTTTCAAGGAAGAGTTTTACAGTCTTGAAGTTTTCCAGGTTGCTAACGACTTAAGAGAAAAGTCAGGGAATGCTACCTGGAAATGCTCATGGTGGTAGGATGGTCCAGTGCATAGATCTGAACAAGGGGCTGGAAGAGGAACGCACCACTTTCTTGCATTTAAAGCATCTGTAACTGCCATATGACAAAACCTTCTATATTTGTGAATTTAGGGTATATTTTAGTGATTTTGTACTTACTGGTCCTGATAGGAACTACCTGCTCTGCAAACTTCAGTGCACAATTGTTAATATTGTTTCTTAATAATCCCAAAATGCACTCAAAAATAGCACAGCAATTTTGCTACTTACAGAGCAAAAACTGACTAAATACTGGAACAACTGCTAACTCCTGCTGAAAAATTCTCTCTGTTTGCAACCTTTTAACGAACTTTTGCATTCTGGTAGTGAATGATATACATGGATATCTGTGTCTCACCAGAATGTTTCTTTTAGCAAATCTTGAACTTCTTCACAACAAGAAACATTTATTTTTTCTTTTGTTTGTAGATAATTCAACCTGTTTATTTTGGTTCATTAAGATAGTTCTGGATTAGTCATCTTCTTTGGATGATATTATTTTTCACTCTGACTGGACACTTGAATTTTTTGAGAAAGAGAATACTAAGCAAGCAAAAAAAAAAAAAGCAAGCAAATAACTTCTGTCTGCTGCTGCAATTTTAGATGATTTAAGATTGTTTTTCATCATATTATGCGCATTCAGTGTTTTCATTCTTATGCTAATTTTCATATGAGAAGGTGAAACAGGGTTTTTATATGTATGGGGTTTTAAAGTTTATTGTTGCTAGGGATGTATTTAGGAGTAGCCAACAACTAGTACTATTTCCATAAAACACCCATTGTGTATAGATTAAAAACATAAATCAATCACTACCTTCTCCAAGAATTCACTGCTAGTATACCAAATGTCAGTTGAAGCTGATCTTCTAGGTTTCCTGTGAAAAATTGAAGGTCTTAATATATTGCTATAATTTTCTCCAATTTCTCATATTAGTTGTAGAAGATTTGTGTTGATATAACCATTTTGAAACTTTCTTAGGTTGTTTTTCTGCAGTTTTTTTAAAGAAGAATTCATAAGGGCAAAAATTTTATACCTGAATAGCACAGGTTCAATGGACAATTAATATTCTATTACTTAGGAAC
This sequence comes from Pezoporus occidentalis, assembly GCF_034315485.1. NCBI lineage: Eukaryota > Metazoa > Chordata > Aves > Psittaciformes > Psittacidae > Pezoporus > Pezoporus occidentalis. The sequence continues at coordinate 595,375 of NW_026913953.1, forward strand.
CAAAGTAAATATATTAACCTCCTCCCCAGGAGAAAATTTCACTTTGCATTTCCCACTCCTTTAGATAAAATGAAGCTGAAAATTAAAATTCAAGAGCAAATTCCACTGTAGAAAGATGTAATAAACAACATCAGTGTATTCTGTAAAGCAGCACAGACCTTAAGACAATATCAATTACCTATCAATAGGTAATGAGTGAACTGGGTTGAGGTAGGAAATTACTATTTAGTTTTTAGGGAGGTGTTAGGGAATCTGTTGAAAGAAACTGTTTACCTGAGACTGTTATTACATATGTAGAGGTGTCAGCACTTAGGCCATGGATGTTATACAAAAGAAGATATCTCAAAATTATTGTCTCCATTCATGAATCCCAGCCTGTCAAGCCAGACATTGCTCAGTTATTTGTAGAAAAACTCTAAGAACTAACCAACAAAGTTTAAATTGACAAGCTGGCATTCTTTATTGCGACACCGGGAAACACGGAGGATAGCTCCTCCAAGAGTGTCTCGTCTGAGCACCAAGCAAGCTGTCATTATATAGTCATCAAACATACATATTCATTACATTACATGTATATTCATAAAAGTACTTATACATAGAATCATAGAATAATTAGGGTTGGAAAGGACCTTAAGATCATCTAGTTCCAGCCCCCCTGCCATGGGCAGGGACACCTCACACTAAATCATATCACCCAAGGCCTCGTCCAGCCTGGTCTTGAACACTGCCAGGGATGGAGCATTCACAACCTCCCTGGGCAGCCTATTCCAGTGCCTCACCACCCTAACAGGAAAGAATTTCCTTCTTATATCCAATCTAAACTTCCCCTGTTTAAGTTTTAACCCGTTACCCCTTGTCCTATCACTACAGTCCCTAATGTTGAGTCCCTCCCCAGCATCCTTATAGGCCCCCTTCAGATACTGGAAGGCTGCTATGAAGTCTCCACGCAGCCTTCTCTTCTCCAGGCTGAACAGCCCCAACTTCCTCAGCCTGTCTTCATACGGGAGGTGCTCCAGTCCCCTGATCATCCTCGTGGCCCTCCTCTGCACTTGTTCCAACAGTTCCATGTCCTTTTTATGTTGAGGACACCAGAACTGCACACAATACATGACATCATTCTTCTAGAAAATTCCTCCTGCATGGACACAATAATGTGGTAGTGGTCTTTGTGACCCCTGGTGGTCATTTCTTCATCATCTTCCTCTTCATCACTTCATCATTTGGCTGAACTTTGGAGTTGGCCAGCCTTGTTGTCCATTTGGCAGCTCCTATCTGGTTCTAACTGGTTTCCCTAAACATTAACTAAAGAGTTCTCTTCCTTATCATTATCATAGAGTCCACCTGGGGTCCAGGTTGCTTAGTTACAAGCAAAAGGTTCTTTCTATATACAATGAGCTATCCATTCTGTCTTTCTTGTTCTTTCCCCATCTCTTCAGAAGCATGCTGCACTGTGTCAGCTGCTCACCTGGGCTCCTGTGACAGGGTTTCCCAGAGCTAGATACCCGGACAGGGTTATCCATGCACAAAAAGCTTAGGAGGTAACCCATGTGCAATGTCTGTGCCAAACTAAGCGTGCATGAGACAGCCCAGATTGCACCATCAATGGGAACACACCATGGGATCTGAAGCAGGTCTTGGTGGGGAGTACAAAGTGTGAGGGGGCAAGGATGGTGGTGGCTTGTCACTGTATCAACCTGCTAGTGCTGGAGAGAATGCATATGCAAATACTTACTCACCTATAGCCCTTTCAGTGCTTTTCCCAGTTGACCATAAGGAGAGGTGGTCTGTTGGTCTTAGAGGTGGAGGAGTTTTGATTCTCTCTCTTCCTGCACTTTGTCTATCCCTAAAGAAATTTTGATAGTAATGTATGGCATCAGCTAGTGACCCCACCAGCAAACGTTTGTGCATATAAACCTGTCTGTACCCTCATTAATACAGACTTTTAAGAGGATATAGTTCAGTATCAAGTATATTTAAGAAAAAAAAATAGTTTTGTCTTCTCTGTCAAAGAAGAATTGGTAGAGATAAAACATTCACTATAGCGGTTGCTGTTGTTTCACACTAGTTAGTTTAACCTGATGACTGAAAGTGATAAAAGGCTCAGAACTTCCTTCCTAGTGGGTGGTTTAAGTAAGTGCATTTTCTACTTGGAGCAAACATTCAGGACTGGTTAAATTTAAAAGCAGAACACTGTAGACAATTCAAACTATCAGCTCAGCTCTGAGATTGTGCACCCTAGACCCACTTAGTAGGGACCACTATGTAGACATTAGTCTTTTTAATCAGTTCAGGTCCAGAAATAGAAAGGTTAAAGCAGCGCTGCTTTTGTTTTACTGACAATTTACTCTTTTTACACTGCAACTTAAGCATCAATCTCAAATATTATGGTAAATAGTTGTTAATATTGGTAGTGTCTGAATACCAAAGAAGGCTAGAAGACTACCACACAGAAGTCTTAAAAGAAAGAATAAGCTAAAGTGAAGTATTTGGAAACTGATATGTAATATAAAAAACCTGAAATAACAAATCATGTCATATATAATTAGCATAATGTTGGAAAGACAAGTCTGCTGAATGTACTTCTCTTCCTCATCCATTTCCTTAAGTCTACAGAAATAATTAGGGGTAAATCAATTCTCTGTCCATCTCTATAATTGTATCTATGACACAGCTACACTCAAAAGCTTTGTGAAGCCTGAGGAGGAGGAGGTTTTTGGAGGAGGATGGTAGTTAGGCTGTCTGTGGTCTACTTCAGAAGTGTAATGTGTCCCTTTAGGAAAGTTGTGTGAACCCAGACACTCAAAACTCAATTGCTTCTCAGTAAAATCAGTGAATCCAGGATGTAAATGGGTCTTAGCCTCTCTCTTCCTCAGTAGGATTGTTTTTTCTTCAAGGTATTGTGGGGAAGAGGATAAAATATTTGAGAAATGTGCAGATGCCACCTCAAAAGAAGTCTGACTGCGTTAATGCCATCACCCGTGGGCAACACTGTGTAGTTAACAATTCTTGTTCAGAAGGTGCTTTGTCTGTTTTGCTTTGGGTATGTGTCTTAAGAGGAAGTGATTTTGGGGTGGGGCAGGGCTTTTGTGTAAAATCAACAGACTTCAGTAGCATTATGCTTATATGAAATCTTCCCTTTGGCAAGTTGTATCTATGGACCCATAAGTGAGACAAGCTGCTTCATAAATCCTTTAGCTCAAGTTGTTGAGACTATTTATTTATGCCCAACAAATAAATGTTGCTGAGCATGAGGAACATTATATTTCATAGGGGTGTGTCGCAGAAAAAATATGGAATCAATCAGAGATCAATGTGATCAGACAAAAGCCATTTATTGCAAAGCCTTAACTCCTTATATACTGTAAGTGGCAAGGAGAAGCAAGACAGACCAACCCAATATGGGTGATAAGCAAACTTCTACTTTATTTGTGGCGCACTTCGCTTAAATCTGCGTGGTGTTTAGCCACACCTACTAGTCAGAACAGTATTGGTTAGTTCTACACAGCTTCCTTCACATTCTCCTCCCACATCCAGTATCCGGTTACCTCTGAGGCCTACACCTTGCTTTGCTCGCACAAGGCCTCTAAGGATCCATGGCCTTGCTCTTAGAGCCATTCTGCAACACTATACTATTGCTTACATGCACTTACAGTGATTCGGCACATTATGATTGGATACATGCCTTGAAGACTCTTAGTGACTAACATATAACTGGTTAAGCACAGGTGTGAGAACTTGACCTCGAAAGCTTGCCAACAGTCCGCAGTTCTCATTAACTCAGTGAATTCCAGCTTCTTCTTATCTTGCTTGCTTAAGCTTCCTCCGGCCTCTCATGGTCTTGCTGTATCTTTTGGGATTATTCAGAGTTCACGTACCAATTACGCATTCTCCCATGAGAACACTGTCTCCACATCTCCCCCTTTTAGTTTTATATATCTTTCGGATGACCCTACTTAAGCAGGGGATTTGGGCTAGATCATATCTCCAACATATGCCAACTACAGGCTGCTGAGGGGGTGTTAAGACATAGCTTTGTTTCAGTCATAGGAATGTCATCACAAATTTCATAAAATGCACAACAAGTATTTCAGGTGTTTCACCACAAGTTTCTGGGAGAATGTGATGATATGTTTGTCTTCAGAAATATAAAAATCAAATTAATATGTACAGTCATCCAGTAAAAGGAACATTTTGTGACTACATCTTGTTTTTTGAAACACTTCATACAGGGAAAAAATATAATTGTATACAGCCACAAATCTACCCTGAATAAATTTGAAATATAAGATGCATAAAAAGTGATTTCACAGATTTCAGAAATTGCAGCAAGAGATTATAACAGTGCATGGTACAAGGAAATGATTATATACCTCATAAAAGAGGGAAGTGAGCATGGATGATAGACAGAATGGCAGAATGCTGGAGCTGAAGTACTGAATAGATTATCTATCCCATCCTCCACCCTGGCAGGACTGTGAGATTATCCTCTGCGTGTGGGTGTTTCAACTTAACTCCACTTGCTGATGATTGGGGTTTCAGCATCCACCATTATAAAATCACTGTATTTTTCCACTGGTAAAATATGGAAATTCACCTCTTAGTTGTCTCATTAATACCACCTTCAGA